>NC_134206.1:15000-715768 GCF_965140235.1 Caretta caretta | reverse complement strand
CTATACGTATATCTATTAGGTGGGGGGGGTTCCCCTCACTGGGAGTCGATGGATCCCCGGGGAGGTGGGGGGGGTTCCCCTCACTGGGAGTCGATGGATCCCCGGGGAAGTGGGGGGTTCCCCTCACTGGGAGTCGATGGATCCCCGGGGAGGTGGGGGGGTTCCCCTCACTGCGGGTCGGTGGATCCCCGGGGAGGTGGGGGGGTTCCCCTCACTGGGGGTTGGTGGATCCGAGGGGGAGTGGTGGGTTCCCCTCGCTGGGGGTCAGTGGATCCACAAAGGAGGGGGGCTTCCCCTCGTGGGGGGTCAGTGGATCCTGGGGAGGTGGGGGGTTCCCCTCACTGGGAGTCGGTGGATCCCTGGGGAGGTGGGGGGGTTCCCCTCACTGGGAGTCAGTGGATCCCCGGGGAGGTGGGGGGTTCCCCTCACTGGGGGTCGGTGGATCTCCGGGGGTCTGCTCTGGCTCCGCCGAGGGGGCTGATGCTGGCGTCACTGGGGGTCAGTAAATCCCGGGGTAGATGGATGTGGAGCTCAGCGGGGATCACAATGGCTACAGAAGGGAGCGAACCCCTGAAGGAGCCAGGACTGGGGGGGCCGAGACGCTGGGCCAGGAGCCATGGCACCAAGCTCTGCCCTTGGCAGCCCGGCCCCCGCCCGCCACGTGTGCTCGGCGAGCAGATAAGGCCGGGATATCAGCGGGGAAGGTGCCCGCTGCTCAGTCCTCGAGCCTGAGCTGAAGGCAGCATCACCGCTGGGCCCCTGGATCAGGTAGGGGCCACGGACTCGCTGCCTGGGGACCCTGGCTCTGGCCAGCCCAGCCCCTTGCTCCCGGGGCTGCAGGGAGGTGGGACCAGGCTGCTCCAGCCTGAGGTCCCCCCATGCATCCCCAGAGGCAGAGACCCCTCCTGGCAGGGGGTGTTGGCTGGGGGTCCTGCGGGTGCAGGTCTCTCTGGTCCCGGCAGGGCCTGTTCTGCCCAGGGTGGGCCTGGGGACCTTGGCAGAACAGGGGAGAAGGGGAGCCCAGCGAGAGGCCCTCTGCAGCCCCTCCTGTCCCAGCTGGGCCGCTCCCTGGGGCTGTTTGCGCCCCGGTCCCAGCGCCCTGCCCTTGGAGCCGGCTGCGACCCACCTGGGCTGGGACGTGCGTCTGGTGGGGTCACCTTCAGCAGGTGGCTCCTGCCCGGCTCCCTGGGCCTGCCCCCCCGGAGCCAGCCCGGCTCCCTGCACCCCCCCCCCAGGGCCCCTGGCACCCACTTTTCTGACAAAAGGGAGTTTGTCCCGTTCGCTCTTGGTCGGCAGCAAGCAGGAGAGATACCCACTTCTGCCAGAGGCTGTCCCGGCCAAAGCGGGAGGTGCGGTCGCTCTGCCGCAGGGGGGCTGGCAGAGAGCAGGGCTGGGAGTCCTGGCTTGGGCTGGCACATCCCCAAGTGAGATAGGGGGCCAGGCACTGCACAGACGCTGAATGAGACTCCCCCACACCCAGCCCCCCGGGCGCCCATCCCCACTGTGCTCACTCACAGCCCCGCCCAGCTCCCACCGTGCACCCAGCTCCCCTGTGCGCCCAGCCGCCCCCAGCTTGCGCCCAGCCCCTCAGCATGCACCACGCCCCCCACCGTGCACACACCCAGCCCCCGCAGCCGGCAGAGGGACGCGCTGTCCCTGGTGGACGTGAACAGGGGGTAGGCGCGAGGTCGTGGTGGTCACAAGTGGGGCAGCCTGGGCCCCCCCCGTTGCTCACACCCAGCCACAGGCCCCAGACTCTGCGAGATCCCATCCTGCCCCCTGACCCGTGGGGCCCTGCTCCTTCCACCCCACTGCCGCAGCCCCGGGGCGAGAGGGAAGAGGGGCTCCCGGGGCTGAGTGTGGCCCCCCCAGGCCGCAGCATGGCGCTCTTCGGGCAGCTCCTGGAGCCCCCGGCTCCCTGCAGTCTCTGTGCTCGCTGATGCTGGGCGTGGTGGCACAGCGGCAGGGCACGGCCATGCCCGAGGAGCTGCTGGACCGGCAGCTGGCAGGGGGCCCGGGGCTGCTGGACGGGGCGCTACGAGGACAGCGTGGCTGCCGGGTACGGGCGGCTGGGGGGGCCGGCGCTGCTGGGGCAGGCTGTCCAGGCCCACCGGCCCCGCCGCTGGCAGATGGCTCGGTTCTGCCAGCAGCTCAGCCTGGTGGCGGGCGCGGGGCTGCTGTGTCTGCTGACCCAGGCCGGGCTGACGGGGCGGGACGGGGCCCTGCTGCTGGCCCGCTGGGCCGGCCGCGTGGGGGCCCTGCACCAGCGCATGAAGGAGGCCGTGGCCCAGTGCGCCGCCTACTTCCAGGGGCAGGAGCAGGAGGACCTGGCCAGCGGCCTGGCCCCAGCCCCGCGGCCTGGCCCCGCCGAGGTGGCCGCCAGGGTCCTCAAGAAGCTGGAGAAGAACTTCGACTGGCTGCGCTGGGCGGTGGGGGCGGGGAGCCGCAGCCCGGCCCGGACGGGGACCGGGTGCTAGCCCAGGGCAACTACATCACGGGCCAGGCGGCCTGCGGGCTCCAGGTGGTAGCCTGCTACAGCGAGAGCCCCTCCTCGCTGGACAAGGGCCGCACCCACCAGCTGATCGGGGAGCTGGAGTGGAAATTGCCCAACCCGCCGCCCGAGGTCTATGCCAGCCTGGAGGCCGAGCCAGCCCAGGCCCGTGGCTACCTAGCCCAGCGCATGCTGCAGAAGCTGGGTGAGGGGCTGGGGCCCAGCGTCACCGTCCACGTGGTGCCTGGCAAGCTGGAGATGAGGAGCAACTTCCCGCCGGCCGCCTGCCTGCTGCACGAATACCGGCACCGCCTGGCCTCCGGCACCGTCTGCATCTTCGGCTGAGCCAGTGCGGCCAGCGGGGGGGCTGTTCTGGGGCCCTGCCCGCCCAGCTGGGCTAAGCCAATAAAGCTTCGGGCTACAAAATGCTGCATCAGTCGGCCGTGCATCATCCGCCCGCGCAGATCTCCCCTGGGCACGTCCCCACGTGGGCACCGCTCTGAGCCGCACCCTCACACTGCCTAGGCTTCTGCTTTAGCCCGACACCTTTCCAGAACCCCGGCACAGAGCCACAGGGTCGGCACTACCCCCAACTTTCAGACAGGCCCTTGGGGGGGCCCCATTGGTGCGCCGGAGCCGCAAGGGGTCCCGCTCTCCCTTCAGGATAAACACACAGGAGGAAGGACTTCACCTGCCACACTGCCAGCCTGGGCAACTCACTGCCAGGGGCTGCTGGGAAGGGCAAAAGTGTAACAAGGTTCAAAGAAGAACTAGCTACGTGCATGGAGGATGGGTCCATCAGTGGCTATTAGCCGGGGTGGGCAGGGATGGTGTCCCTAGCCTCTGTTTGCCAGATCCTGGCAATGGGCGACAGGGATGGGTCACTTGAGGACTCCCTGTTCACTGGGCTAGAGGGACCTTTGGTCTGACCCATTAGGGCCGTTTGTATGTTCAGGGCGAGCGACAGGGCCGCGGAGAGAGTTGTAAGGGGGGGGAACGGTCCTGTTGTGGGAACACCACCCCAGTGAAATGAGCTAGTGAAAGGATTTGAGTCCTCGCTCCCACTCCCTTATCCAGAGGCCTGCCTGACTCGAGGGGTCTCCTTCCACTCTCCTGGGTGGCAGAGTCCTCGTAGCCCCGACCAGGGTGGGCCCAGGATTCCTGGGGCTTGACCCCCAATCTGGCTGTTGTACTTAGGACAGGGCTCGGGTGTCCCCACTCCGGGGTGCTCTGTCCACGCCAGGTGCTTCCCTGACCCACTCATCATCACAGACCGTTCAAAGGAAACACGATTTATTCCACAGCAAGTCATTAAAAATGAGGAGAAACTGGGAAGGGTGGAAGGAAAAGCCTATACGTATATCTATTGGCCCGGGGGATCCCCAGACAGCCGTGCTGGATGTCAGGGCAGTTCACGGTCTGTCCCTCACACGGCCCAGGCCCTGCCCAGCTGGCTGCGCTGCAGGGATGCCGCAGGTCAGACACTCGCTCTGGCGGTGGCCACACGCCCTCAGGCTCTAGGGGGCAGGGCCCTGCCCCCAGCATTGCCTTCTCCCCCCCATGGGGGTTACGATCCCCCTCCCGGTCTGGGCTGCAAGGTCTCTTGGCCGGGGGGCCTCTCAACTCTGCCCAGCTGGCTGCTCATGCACTCGGCTCCGGTCTGCTCCAGCCCCAGCCCCAGCTCGCGCCCCCAATTCCAGCCCCAGCCCCCAGCTCGCGCCCCCAATTCCAGCCCCCAGCTCCCGCCCCCAACGCCAGCCCCAGCCCCCAGCTCGCGCCCCCAATTCCAGCCCCCAACGCCAGCCCCAGCCCCCAGCTCGCGCCCCCAACTCCAGCCCCAGCCCCAGCTCGCGCCCCCAATTCCAGCCCCAGCTCCTGCCCCCAACTCCAGCCCCCAGCTCCCGCCCCAGCCCCCAGCTCGCGCCCCCAATTCCAGCCCAGCTCGCGCCCCCAATTCCAGCCCCAGCTCCCGCCCCCAATTCCAGCCCCAGCCCCCAGCTCGCACCCCCAACTCCAGCCCCAGCCCCCAGCTCACGCCCCCAATTCCAGCCCCAGCCCCCAGCTCCCGCCCCCAACGCCAGCCCCAGCCCCCAGCTCCCGCCCCCAATTCCAGCCCCCAGCTCGTGCCCCCAATTCCAGCCTCAGCCCCCAGCTCACGCCCCCAATTCCAGCCCCAGCTCGTGCCCCCAATTCCAGCCCCCAGCCCCCGTCCCACTGCTGCTCTCCCTGGGCTGCCCCCTCTGGCTGTGGCTGCGGCTCTGTTCCCCCCTTAGCGCCCCCCGCTCTGGCCCAGGCAGCCCCAGATCCCACCGAGGATTGGGACCCCTGGACTCGTCACTCCCTCATTGGCCTGTCGACCCTGTCAGTCAGGCTGACCGGGAGCATGGGCCTCTCCCCATTGCCCCTGGGGCCTGTCAGTCTCAGGGACCTGGTTTCCCATCGACGCTCCCCCTTCCTTTTGGTGCTGGGGGAGAGCCAATCAACCCCCCCCCCCGTCAGTGCGGGGCCAACAACCCCCCCCAACACAGAGCTTCTGCCCCAGCCACCTGCACCCCCCAGCTCCTGCATCCCCCCCCACAGCCAGTCAGGGGCCACAGCCCCCCCTGCCCAGCCCTCTGTGCCCTCCCAGCTCCTGCATCCACCCCCCCACACCCAGTCAGGAGACACAGTCCCCCCCAGCCACCTGTGCCCCCCACAGCTCCTGCATCCGCCCCCCAACACCCAATAGGGAGCCACAGCCCCCCCCCACAGCCACCTAGGCCCCCCCAGCTCCTGCATCTGCTCCCCCCACACCCAGTAGGGAGCCACAGACCCCCCACCCAGCCCTCTGTGCCCCCCAGCTCCTGCATCCACCCCCCCCACACCCAGTCAGGAGCCAGAGCCCCCAAAACACACCCTGGCGCTCCCATGAGAACCCCCCAGCACCTCCCCAGCAGGCGCCCTCAAGGGCCTTGTTGCTGGTCGGGACCCACCTGGTCTCAGCTCCCAGCCCTTGGCTCCTGTTCTCGGCCCATCCTGCCCGGGGGGTCCCCAGGGGAGGTGCTTGGTGCAATCAAGGCACCTGGGAGCTGGGCTGGGGGGCCTCTCCATGCCATGCCTGGCAGCAGTGTCCCGCGTTGGGCTCCCCCACCTAGTGAGGGCAAACCCCCTGCTCCGCCTCACTGCCCCCGGGGCCTGCGGCTGCCAGGCTCCAAGCAGCAACCCGTCTGCTGCAGCGCCGGGGGCACCCGCCTGCCCCCTTCCCCTCGCTCCTTAGCCCTTCCCGCCCTGACAGGGCTCCCTGGTTGCGGGGGGCTCGTTGGGGAGCCAGAGTCTCTGTGGATTTGGGTGGGTTTCAACCATTCCTGTGACATCCCCGTCACTACACACACCCAGACATGCAAACTTGCACACATGCAAACACACCCACATACACGCATGCACATGCAACTGCACACACAAACACACACATGCAAATTCGCACACATGGAAACACGCACATATACGCGTACGCAAATGCATGCACATGCAAATACACACACACACAACCTCGCACATATGCAAACGCACACACAGAAACATGCAAACTCGCACACATGTAAACGCACATACAAACACACAAACTTGCACACATGCAGATACATGCATGCACACGCAACTGCACACAAACACACACACACATGCTGTCACAGAGATTGGGGGAGTCAGGGCCCTGCACCCCCACTTCCTGCGATTCACCCTGACTCTCAGCCAGCCAGTAGAACAGAAGGTTTATTAAAGACAACAGGAACACAGTCCAGACCAGAGCTTGCAGGCAAAAACAGGACCCCTTAGTCAGGCCCTTCTAGGGGGCAGGGAGATTAGACCCCAGCTCTGGGGGCTCCCTCCTCTTCCCCAGCCCACTCCAGCCTCCCCCCAGCTCCTCCTCCAGCCTTTGTCCAGCTTCCCAGGCAAAAGGTGTCACCTGGACCCAACCCCCCCGCAGCTCAGGTGACAGGCTCAGATATCGTCCCTCCAGTGACACCCCCCTTCTATCCCATCCCCATTGCAGACAGTCCCAGTAAAACTCCCCTGCGACACCCCCAGGTCAATCTGCCCCACTCAGTCCCTGTTGCGTCACACATGCAAACTCGCACACATGCAAACACGCACATACACGCCTATGCAAATACATGCACATGCAAACACACACACAAACATGCACGCATGTGCAAATGCACACGAACATGTAAACTTGCAAACATGCATATACACACATACACAAATGGACGCACATGAAAACACACACACAAACACGCACACACACGTAAGAAGGGTCTGAATGAACTCTCCCCTGACAGCTAGCTGGGCAGGGGAGAAGCTTCAGGAGCCAACCGTATTTCCGTGAACACACCTACTCAACCTACAGAGCAGTGTTGATTTAGTTGGTGTTGGGTCACAGATCACTTTAGTACCGAATGCAGGAGTATGAAATGCTGTTATCAATGTTGTTGATTTATTGTATGAGTAAAGGGGGGCAGAACTGTGCTTAACCTGTCCCAAATGAGGGGTCACCCTCAGCTGAAAGGACCTTGTTAAGCCAGGGACTCGAAAGCCAGAGCCCGGTGACAGTAAGAGGGATGGGGACAAGGGTTCCAGCTAGGAGGTGCGCCCAGTCCATGGTCTGGTTTAACCTGTTTCTCCCCACGGTTCAAAGACACAGCTCAATAAGCTTTATTAGGAGCCTGTTTGTTATTGTAAAGGTTCAAAGGGAACTGAGGCCAGTTGTGGTGGGGCATGTTTCTGCCCAGTCTGCTCAGCACTAAAAATCATTAAGAGACTGGCCGGCAGAGGTCACAGCAGAGAGGCGACTGGCAGGTAGCCAGTGGAACAAGTGGCTGGTGAGGGAGCCAGCCAGAGCAAGTGCTCAGATGGCAGAGCAAGCCAGGTGCCATCTTCCCCGGGTGGGAGGGGAACTCTGAGCCCCAGGGCCTCACTGGCCCAGGACACCCCCTGTGCGTGGGGTGGGTGGAGGGAGACGGGAGGGGCACAGTAAAGGAACGGGGGGGCGGCTGGAAGGTGCCACTCGCCCCCAGGGGTCAGGCAGCGTTGCCCCATCAGTGGGGGCACCCAAAGAGGACGGCCGTCACGTTCTGGGGGGGGGAGGGCTTGGGGCTGGCCGTGAGCTCGGCCACGCTGGCGTAGCGGTGGAAGGTAGCACCGTGGAAGAGGTGCACCCCGTCCGCATTGCACATGGCGCTGTCCACCTGGGCGTGGGGAATGGGCCCCTCCAGCCTCTCGCTCCGCGGGCTCAGGTTCAGATCCACCCGCCTCAGGGAGTTTCCTGCAGGGCAGAGAGGAGCCGTCAGAGCCCCCGGCCCAGCCCCGCACGCCCCTCCCCCAGCCCAGCCAGTGCACCCCTCCCCCGGCCATGTGAACAGAGCCCCCCAGCCCAGCCTGCACGCCCCTCCCCCGGCCCAGCCAGTGCACCCCTCCCCCAGCCATGTGAACAGAGCCCCCCAGCCCAGCCTGCACGCCCCTCCCCCGGCCCAGCCAGTGCACCCCTCCCCCGGCCATGTGAACAGAGCCCCCCAGCCCAGCCCCGCACGCCCCTCCCCCGGCCCAGCCAGTGCACCCCTCCCCCGGCCATGTGAACAGAGCCCCCCAGCCCAGCCTGCACGCCCCTCCCCCAGCCCAGCCAGTGCACCCCTCCCCCGGCCATGTGAACAGAGCCCCCCAGCCCAGCCTGCACGCCCTTCCCCCAGCCCAGCCAGTGCACCCCTCCCCCGGCCATGTGAACAGAGCCCCCCAGCCCAGCCTGCACGCCCCTCCCCCAGCCCAGCCAGTGCACCCCTCCCCCGGCCCAGCCAGTGCACCCCTCCCCCGGCCATGTGAACAGAGCCCCCAGCCCAGTCCCATGCTCCCATCCCCCAGCGATGTGAACAGAGCCCCCCGGCCCAGCCCCACACGCCCCTCCCCTGATGATGTGAACGGAGACCCCCAGCCCAGCACTGTGCACCCCCACCCCACCTGTTTTGACCCTCCCCTCCCCACCCCTCCTGCTCCGACCACTAGACCTCACTGCCCTTCTCGCCAGGCCGTGCCCGGCCCACACCTTTGATGACGAAGAGCTCAGCGGAGTGGGGGCAGGTGAAGGTGGCGTCTGCCCCTGTGATGCCCAGCTCCTCCTCCAAGCCCCGGGGGTAGCCCTGCACCAGCGTGTAGCCCTGGCCCACCCGGTAGATGTAGACCTTGGAGCCCTGCAAGGCACACGCAGACCGGTGGGGTGGGGGTGGGGGACAGACACCCAACCCCCGCCCTGCCCTGGGGGGTCAGACACCCAGCCCCCACCCTGCCCTGGGGGGGACACAGACACCCCAACCTCCACCCTGCCCTGGGGGACACAGACACCCCAGCCCCCAACCTGCCCCGGGGAGGACACAGACACCCAGCCCCCACCCTGTCCTGGGGGGGACACAGACACCCAGTCCCCGCCCTGCCCTGGTGGGGGGTCAGACACCCCAGCCCCCAACCTGCCCCGGGGAGGACACAGACACCCAGCCCCCGCCCTGCCCTGGGGGGACACAGACACCCCAGCCCTCGCCCTGTTCTGGGGGGGACACAGACACCCCAGCCCCTGCCCTGCCCTGGGAGGGGTCAGACACCCCAGCCCCCGCTCTGCCCTGGGGGGGACACAGACACCCCAGCCCCCCCGCCCTGCCCTGGGGGGACACAGACACCCCAGCCCCCGCTCTGCCCTGGGAGGGGTCAGACACCCCAGCCCCCCCGCTCTGCCCTGGGGGGACACAGACACCCCAACCTCCACCCTGCCCTGGGGGGACACAGACACCCCAGCCCCCGCTCTGCCCTGGGGGGACAGACACCCCAGCCCCCCCCGCCCTGCCCTGGGGGGACAGACACCCCAGCCCCCGCTCTGCCCTGGGGGGACACAGACACTCCAGCCCCCGCCCTGCCCTGGGGGGACAGACACCCCAGCCCCCCCGCTCTGCCCTGGGAGGGGTCAGACACCCCAGCCCCCGCTCTGCCCTGGGGGGACATACACCCCAGCCCCCGCCCTGCCCTGGGGGGACAGACACCCCAGCCCCTGCCCTGCCCTGGGGGGAGAGACACCCCAGCCCCCCCGCTCTGCCCTGGGGGGACAGACACCCCAGCCCCCGCTCTGCCCTGGGGGGACAGACACCCCAGCCCCCCCGCTCTGCCCTGGGGGGACAGACACCCCAGCCAAGCAGGCCCTGAGCTGGACGCCCTGTTGTGAGTTGTCCACACAGCCGGGCTTGGCCAAAAGACGCCCCCCTCCCGCCCGCCCCCCGTACCTGGATCAGGTAGAGCTTCTTGTCCCAGCTGAAGGCGCTGTCCACCGGCCCGGCCAGCTCCTGCCACGTGTGGTTGAGAGGCCACGAGTGCCAGCCGTCCCGCTTGGAGTCCAGGCGGAAGTACTGCCCCCCTAGGCCGGGCGAGAACACTCCGCTCGGCATCACTGCTCTGGGGAGGGGGGCTGCTGGGGGTGCTCTCCGGACCATGGCCGGGGCGTCCCGGTCACACCTGGAACCAGCAGCCGAGGGGAAGGGGTTTGCCCGCCAGACAAGGGGGGCCTATGGGGAGCGGTGCGGCTCCAGGTCTCTGGGGACTGTCCGGACAAGAGGGGTCGATGGGGAGCGATGGGGCTCCAGGAGCTCCAGCCAGGGGGCTGCAGGGCACCAGACAAGGGGGGGTCAATGGGGAGCGGGGGGCTCTGGGGACTGTCCGGACAAGAGGGGTCGATGGGGAGCGATGGGGCTCCAGGAGCTCCAGCCGGGGGCTGCAGGGCACCAGACAAGGGAGGGTCAATGGGGAGCGGGGGGCTCTGGGGACTGTCCGGACAAGAGGGGTCGATGGGGAGCGATGGGGCTCCAGGAGCTCCAGCCGGGGGCTGCAGGGCACCAGACAAGGGGGGGTCAATGGGGAGCGGGGGGCTCTGGGGACTGTCCGGACAAGAGGGGTCGATGGGGAGCGATGGGGCTCCAGGAGCTCCAGCCGGGGGCTGCAGGGCACCAGACAAGGGGGGGTCAATGGGGAGCGGGGGGCTCTGGGGACTGTCCGGACAAGAGGGGTCGATGGGGAGCGATGGGGCTCCAGGAGCTCCAGCCGGGGGCTGCAGGGCACCAGACAAGGGGGGGTCAATGGGGAGCGGGGGGCTCTGGGGACTGTCCGGACAAGAGGGGTCGATGGGGAGCGATGGGGCTCCAGGAGCTCCAGCCGGGGGCTGCAGGGCACCAGACAAGGGGGGGTCAATGGGGAGCGGGGGGCTCTGGGGACTGTCCGGACAAGAGGGGTCGATGGGGAGCGATGGGGCTCCAGGAGCTCCAGCCGGGGGCTGCAGGGCACCAGACAAGGGGGGGTCAATGGGGAGCGGGGGGCTCTGGGGACTGTCCGGACAAGAGGGGTCGATGGGGAGCGATGGGGCTCCAGGAGCTCCAGCCAGGGGGCTGCAGGGCACCAGACAAGGGGGGGTCAATGGGGAGCGGGGGGCTCTGGGGACTGTCCGGACAAGAGGGGTCGATGGGGAGCGATGGGGCTCCAGGAGCTCCAGCCAGGGGGCTGCAGGGCACCAGACAAGGGGGGGTCAATGGGGAGCGGGGGGCTCTGGGGACTGTCCGGACAAGAGGGGTCGATGGGGAGCGATGGGGCTCCAGGAGCTCCAGCCGGGGGCTGCAGGGCACCAGACAAGGGGGGGTCAATGGGGAGCGGGGGGCTCTGGGGACTGTCCGGACAAGAGGGGTCGATGGGGAGCGATGGGGCTCCAGGAGCTCCAGCCGAGGGCTGCAGGGCACCAGACAAGGGGGGGTCAATGGGGAGTGGGGGGCTCTGGGGACTGTCCGGACAAGAGGGGTCGATGGGGAGCGATGGGGCTCCAGGAGCTCCAGCCAGGGGGCTGCAGGGCACCAGACAAGGGGGGGTCAATGGGGAGCGGGGGGCTCTGGGGACTGTCCGGACAAGAGGGGTCGATGGGGAGCGATGGGGCTCCAGGAGCTCCAGCCGGGGGCTGCAGGGCACCAGACAAGGGGGGTCAATGGGGAGCAGGGGGCTCTGGGGACTGTCCGGACAAGAGGGGTCGATGGGGAGCGATGGGGCTCCAGGAGCTCCAGCCGGGGGCTGCAGGGCACCAGACAAGAGGGGGTCAATGGGGAGCGGGGGGCTCTGGGGACTGTCCGGACAAGAGGGGTCGATGGGGAGCGATGGGGCTCCAGGAGCTCCAGCCGGGGGCTGCAGGGCACCAGACAAGGGGGGGTCAATGGGGAGCGGGGGGCTCTGGGGACTGTCCGGACAAGAGGGGTCGATGGGGAGCGATGGGGCTCCAGGAGCTCCAGCCAGGGGGCTGCAGGGCACCAGACAAGGGGGGGTCAATGGGGAGCGGGGGGCTCTGGGGACTGTCCGGACAAGAGGGGTCGATGGGGAGCGATGGGGCTCCAGGAGCTCCAGCCAGGGGGCTGCAGGGCACCAGACAAGGGGGGGTCAATGGGGAGCGGGGGGCTCTGGGGACTGTCCGGACAAGAGGGGTCGATGGGGAGCGATGGGGCTCCAGGAGCTCCAGCCGGGGGCTGCAGGGCACCAGACAAGGGGGGGTCAATGGGGAGCGGGGGGCTCTGGGGACTGTCCGGACAAGAGGGGTCGATGGGGAGCGATGGGGCTCCAGGAGCTCCAGCCGGGGGCTGCAGGGCACCAGACAAGGGGGGGTCAATGGGGAGCGGGGGGCTCTGGGGACTGTCCGGACAAGAGGGGTCGATGGGGAGCGATGGGGCTCCAGGAGCTCCAGCCGGGGGCTGCAGGGCACCAGACAAGGGGGGGTCAATGGGGAGCGGGGGGCTCTGGGGACTGTCCGGACAAGAGGGGTCGATGGGGAGCGATGGGGCTCCAGGAGCTCCAGCCGGGGGCTGCAGGGCACCAGACAAGGGGGGGTCAATGGGGAGCGGGGGGCTCTGGGGACTGTCCGGACAAGAGGGGTCGATGGGGAGCGATGGGGCTCCAGGAGCTCCAGCCGGGGGCTGCAGGGCACCAGACAAGGGGGGGTCAATGGGGAGCGGGGGGCTCTGGGGACTGTCTGGACAAGAGGGGTCGATGGGGAGCGATGGGGCTCCAGGAGCTCCAGCCGGGGGCTGCAGGGCACCAGACAAGTTCTCCCTCCACAGGCACAGTGGCCCCTCGAGGCCCGAGCGGGCTGGAGCCGTCCTCAGGGGTGGGGCCGGGCTGTGGGGACCCCGGAGGGGGGCCAAGGCAGCAGGTTGGGGACCCATCTGCCTCCCGGCGCAGCTGCTCCCCACTCACCCCGGAAGGCGTAGGTGCGGTTGGCATCGTCCGTGGTGAAGGCCTGGAAGGCGAGGCCACTGCAGCGGTCCCGGATGGCCATGGCGGTGGCGTTTCTGCGGGCCTCGTGCCCGTGACCTGCACCCGTCGGCAGGGGAGAGAAGGGTCAGGTACACGGCAGGGGGTGAGATGTCACAGGTGGGTCGGGGGCTGTTGGGGGTCCCAAGTAGGCTGGGGGGAACAGGGGATATCAAGGTCACAGGATGGCCAGTGGGTCTGGGGTGTTTTGGTGGCGGGCTCACAGGGCCAGGCTGTGTCAGGGGAGCCTGGGACACATTGGGGTCATGGGGCAGCTGGTGGGGGTCCAAGGAGGTTGGGGTCTATGATGAAGTGGGACTGTTCTTAATGTTTTCTCGGAATACTGTGTGGGTGCCTCAGTTTCCCCTAGGCAGTTCTTAAGTCTCTAGGTGGTGGGATCAGGGGGTGTGATTGTTGCAGAGCCCGAGAGGGCAGGTGTGATGCCGTCTGCACAGAGAATGGCCGACACCCTGTCTCCTGGCCACTGATGGCCTGGGCCCCTCCTCTGCAAAGTTGCCGACTGAAGGGGCTGGAGAACAAAGAGATCAGGTGGCCTCCTGGCCTGGGAGAGAGAAAAAGGCCAGAGAAGGGGCGGGGGAGTTTCAGTTTGGAGCTGGCTGGGGAAACGAGGCCCAGTTGGGGCTCTGGGCTCCCTGTCCCCCAAGACAGTCCTGACTGAGGGGTCCTGGTCTCTGTACCCACAAGCTCTGGTTTGGACCATGTTCCTGGCGTCTAATAAACCTTCTGTGTTACTGGCTGGCTGAGAGTCCCAGGGAATCGCAGGAAGTGGGGGGTGCGGGGCTCTGACTCCCCATCACTCGGTGACAGGGTCATAGGTTGGCCAGGGGGTATTGCAGGGGCTGTTGGGGGATGGAAGTATTATAGGGGGACAGGGGGTCAGAGTCACAGGGTGGCCAGGGGAGTTGGGGGTTGTGATCCTGGTGAGGCCAGGGATATTGAGGGGCAGCCACAATATCACGGGCGGGGGCTATTGGGGGTATCGCGGTGGGGGGGCTGCTGGGAGGATCATGGTGGGATATCACAGGGGGGCTGTAGCCGGGGGTATCATGGGAGGAGCAGCCGGGGGGAATCATGGGGAGCTGTGGCAGGGGCTAGCGCGGGGGGGCAGCGAGGGGAATCAGGGGAGCGGTGGCGGGGAGCATCGCGGGGGGGCAGCGGGGGGAATCAGGGGAGCAGTGAGGGGGCATCGTGGGGGGGCAGCGGGGGGAATCAGGGGAGCAGTGGGGGGGCATCGTGGGGGGCAGCGGGGGGAATCAGGGGAGCGGTGGCAGGGGGCATCGTGGGGGGACAGTGGGGGGAATCAGGGGAGCGGTGGGGGGGCATCGCGGGGGGCAGCGGGGGGAATCAGGGGAGCAGTGGCGGGGGGCATCGCGGGGGGGCAGCAGGGGGAATCAGGGGAGCGGTGGCGGTGGGCAGTGGGGGGAGCAGTGAGGGGAATCAGGGGAGCGGTGGCGGGGGACAGCGGGGGGGCAGCGGGGGGAATCAGGGGAGCGGTGGGGGGGCATTGCGGGGGAGCAGCGGGGGGAATCAGGGGAGCGGTGGCGGGGGGCATCGCGGGGGGCAGTGGTGGAAATCAGGGGAGCGGTGGCGGGGGCAGCGGGGGGAATCAGGGGAGCGGTGGCGGGGGGCAGCGGGGGGGAGCGGGGGGAATCAGGGGAGCGGTGGCAGGGGCAGCGGGGGGAATCAGGGGAGCGGTGGCGGGGGGCAGCGGGGGGGCAGCGGGGGGAATCAGGGGAGCGGTGGCGGGGGGCATCGCAGGGGGCAGTGGGGGGAATCAGGAGAGCGGTGGGGGGGCAGCGGGGGGGAGCGGGGGGAATCAGGGGAGCGGTGGGGGGGGCAGTGGGGGGAATCAGGGGAGCGGTGGCGGGGGGTATCGCGGGGGGCAGTGGGGGAAATCAGGGGAGCGGTGGCGGGGGCAGCGGGGGGAATCAGGGGAGCGGTGGCGGGGGGCAGCGGGGGGGAGCGGGGGGAATCAGGGGAGCGGTGGCAGGGGCAGCGGGGGGAATCAGGGGAGCGGTGGCGGGGGGCAGCGGGGGGGCAGCGGGGGGAATCAGGGGAGCGGTGGCGGGGGGCATCGCAGGGGGCAGTGGGGGGAATCAGGAGAGCGGTGGGGGGGCAGCGGGGGGGAGCGGGGGGAATCAGGGGAGAGGTGGGGGGGGCAGTGGGGGGAATCAGGGGAGCGGTGGCGGGGGGTATCGCGGGGAGGGCAGCAGTGGGAATCAGGGGAGCGGTGGTGGGGGCAGCGGGGGGGCAGTGGGGGGAATCAGGGGAGCGGTGGCGGGGGGTATCGCGGGGAGGGCAGCAGTGGGAATCAGGGGAGAGGTGGGGGGGCAGTGGGGGGAATCAGGGGAGCGGTGGCGGGGGGTATCGCGGGGAGGCAGCGGGGGGAATCAGGGGAGCGGGGGGGGCAGCGGGGGGGAGCGGGGGGAATCAGGGGAGCGGTGGCGGGGGGCAGCGGGGGGAATCAGGGGAGCGGGGGGGGCATCGCGGGGGCAGCCGGGGTAGCGCGATCTCACCTCTCCCGGGGCAGGCCATGAAGTAGTCGCGGGCGTCGTGGGGGTAGCCGGGGGGCACCTGGCCCGTGGCCGGCTGGAAGCGCAGGAAGAGGACGCGCTGGAAGCAGTAGTAACGCTCCAGCCAGCGCACGGCCGCCGAGCAGCTGCTGACCGCGGGCCACGAGCGACGCTTCAGCACCCCCAGGCCCAGGTCGTAGAAGAAGACGTCACCCCCTGCAGGGAGAGAGACACGGCCCGGGTCAGCGCCCGCCCACCTCCCGGACCCCCCCACGGCCCGGGTCAGCGCCCGCCCACCTCCCGGACCCCCCCCACGGCCCGGGTCAGCGCCCGCCCACCCCCGGACCCCCCCACGGCCCGGGTCAGCGCCCGCCCAGCCCCCCAGCCACCCACATGGCTTGCACAGCTCCCCTCTAACCAAGACCCCTACAAACACCTTCCCTGAGCCTGCCCCACCTGCCCTCCCCGAGCCTGGCCCCGTACCCTTGAAGAAGAGAAGGCTCTCGGCCGTGCAGTCCTCGGGGTGACACTCCACGGCGCTGTCCAGGTCCCCAGGCACCCCCTTGAACTCGTCCCCGATGAGCCGGGGGTAGCCGGGCCGCAGCCGGCCCCCCGCATACGCCCAGACCCGCATGCCCTGTGGGCACACACACCTCAGCTGGACCATGGGGCTGTACGGAGATGGGCCAGGCCTGGCACCTGAGCCGGTAGGACCCCAGGATCCCGGGTACCGGCCTTTCCTGACAGCTACTCTGCCCCCAGCCCACTTGCACCTCAGCCCCACTGAGCCCCCACCCGGTCCCTGCAGCCCAGACCCCCCCCCGCCCCCCGAGGCCCCTGCAACACAGCCCCCCACTGAGGGGGAGGGATAGCTCAGTGGTTTGAGCATTGGCCTCCTAAACCCAGGGTTGTGAGTTCAATCCTTGAGGGGGGTATTTAGGGATCTGGGGCAAAAATTGGGGATTGGCCCTGCTTTGAGCAGGGGGTTGGACTAGATGACCTCCTGAGGTCGCTTCCAACCCTGATATTCTATGATTCTATGAGCCCCCACCCCACCCCCTGCAGCCCAGCCCCCACACTGAGCCCCCACCCCACACTGAGCCCTGCCCGGCACCCCCAGCACCTGGAAGAGGTAGACGCTGTCGTGCACACCGGGGGCCTCCTTGTGGTGGATGCGCAGCGCAGCGTCCACGGGGCCCTGGATCTCAGGCCAGGTGGCGTTGATGAGCTGGGCCGGGCCGTGGAAGCCCTTCCAGACGTGGTCACCTGCCGGGCGAGGCCAAGGGAGCCTGAGCAGGGCAGGGCTGGGCCCCGGAGCACGATGGGAAGTGGGGAGGGTGACGAAGTGAGAACGTTCTTAATGTCTTCTCTGAACACAGTGTGTGCCTCAGTTTCCCCATGTGTTACTCAAGTACTGAGGTGGTGGGACAGGGTGTGTTATCATTGCAGAGACCCCCAGAGGGCAGGTGTGGCTGCTGATGGGCTGCGGAGAACGGCGAACACTCGGCAGCCTGGCAACTGCTGGCCAGGCCCCCTCCTCTGCAAGGACAGGCCGGGGTGTCGCCTGGTGGACCGGGGAAAGGGACAAAGGACGGAGGACAGCAATGGGCGTGATGGGGGCTGGGCAGCTGGAAGCATTCTCCTGGTTGGGGACTCAGGGGCGAGGGCCCAGGGCTCTGCCCCCCCCCCAGATGCACTTTGCTGAGGGTCCCCGATCCCGGTGCTACCAAGCTCTGTTCTACGCTGGGTTCCCGACGATAATAACCCGTCTGTGCCACACGCGGGCTGGGAGTCACGGCTGGCTGCGGCGTGGGGGGCAGGGCCTTTTGGGGGTGAGGCTCCCCAGGGGTCCCGCCCAGGGGGACTCGCTGCGGGGAGCTCATGGGGTGACCAGGGGGCTGAACGCTCCAAGGCCAGACCCAGGAGGCCCCAAAGCAGAGCAGGGTCCTTGCCCTGGGACAGGTGCCCTGAGGGCAGACACTGCCCAGAGTCCTGCCTGGTGTCACTCAGAGCAGGGCCAGCGCCCCCAGCCTGGGCGCCCGGGACAGCCTGTGACGGACGCCCCTTTCCTTCCCCTGCCCCAGCGAGCCAGAGGCCCCCGTACCTCTGAAGAAGAGCATCACGCCGTGCTCGTCCAGTGTGACGGCGTCAAAGCCCCCCTCGTCCGCACACCGGCTCGCCACCTCTGGGGAGGAGAGTACAGTGCAGTCCAGCAAAGGGAGCTGGGGGGAAGCCCCCCATCCTGTCCCCCAGGAACTACCCGACCTCCTCCCACCACATTCACTGACCAGACCTGCCTCCACCCCGCCCCCTGCTGCCACATCCCCAGGAACCAACCTTCCCTCTCCACCATGAGAATGTGGGAATTTTCCGAGTGTTTTGTACAACAACAGTGTGTGCCTCAGTTTCCCTGTGTGCTGCACGGTTACCTGGGGTTTGGGAGGAAAAGGTGGCTTGCTCTTTGTAGAGACCCAGAGATCCAGGTGGGATGGTGTGATGAAGTGGGACTGTTCTTAATGTTTCCTCTGAATAGTGTGGGGGTGCCTCAGTTTCCCCTATGAAGTTCTTAAGTATCTAGGTGGTGCGATAAGGGTGTATGATCATTGCAGAGCCCTAGAGGGCAGGGGTGTGCAGGGGTCTGGACACGAAGAATGGCCGACACCCTGTTTCCTGGCAACTGATGGCCTGGGCCCTTGCCCCCTGCAAGGTGAGAACTAAAGGGTTGGAGAACAAAGTAATCAGGTGCCCTCCTGGCCCGGGAAAGGAACAAAGCCCAGAGGAGGAGGGGCTGGAGGGAGTTTCAGTAGGGGGCTGGCTGGGACATGGAGTGAAGGGCAGACGTGGTTGTCTGGCTCACTGCCCCCAAAATGGACCCAGCTGAGGGGTCCCGTTCTCTGCACCTGCAAGCTCTGTTTTAGACCATGTTCCTGTTGTCTAATAAACCTTCTGTTTTACTGGCTGGCTGAGAGTCACGTCTGACTGCGAAGTTGGGGGGCAGGACCCTCTGGCTTCCCCAGGAGCCCCGCCTGAGCGGACGCGCTGGGGGGAAGCACACAGAGGGGCAGAGGATGCTGAATGCTCCGAGGTCAGACCCAGGAAGGCGGAAGCTGTGTGAGCTGTGTGTCCTGCAGACAGGCTGCTCACAGAAAGGCGACTACCCCAGAGTCCTGACTGGCTTCATGGGGAGCAGTTCCAGAGCATCGCCCAGGGACTCCGTGACACGGCCTGCGAGTGCTATCGACAACCCCCAACCTAAGGGAGGGCGTGAAACTGGAAGGGCCTGGTGTAACTCCTACCAAGGAATGGGAGAGATGCTGGGGCATCCATGGGAATGTTGGTGGCTTCAAACTTCCCCAGGTCACCGGCTAATGTGACCCTGCTCAGTTCGATCTCGAAGGGGGGAGAGATGTGACGAAGTGGGACTGTTCTTAATGTTTCCTCTGAATAGTGTGGGGATGCCTCAGTTTCCCCTAGGCAGTTCTTAAGTATCTAGGTGGTGGGATAAGGGTGTATGATCATTGCAGAGCCCTAGAGGGCAGGTGTGTGCAGGGGTCTGGACACAGAGAATGGCCAACACCCTGTTTCCTGGCCACTGATGGCCTGGGCCCTTCCCCCCTGCAAGGTGAGAGCTAAAGGGTTGGAGAACAAAGGAATCCAGTGACCTCTTGGCCCGAGAAAGGAACAAAGCCCAGAGGAGGAGGGGCTGGAGAGAGTCAGTTTGGGGCTGGCTGGGACATGGAGTGAAGGGCAGACGTGGTTGTCTGGCTCACTGCCCCCAAAATGGACCCAGCTGAGGGGTCCGGTTCTCTGCACCTGCAAGCTCTGTGTTAGACCATGTTCCTGTCGTCTAATAAACCCTCTGTTTTACTGGCTGGCTGAGAGTCACGTCTGACTGCGGAGTTGGGGGGCAGGACCCTCTGGCTTCCCCAGGAGCCCCGCCTGAGCGGACTCGCTGGGGGACGCGCATGGAGGGGCAGAGGAGGCTGAATGCTCCGAGGTCAGACCCAGGAAGGTGGAAGCTGTGTGAGCTGTTTGCCCTGCAGACAGGCTGCTCACAGAAAGGCGACTGCCCCAGAGTCCTGACTGGCTTCATGGGGAGCAGTCCCAGAGCATCGCCCAGGGACTCCGTGACAGAGGGGCACCTGAGCCCAGACACCAGCCCAGGCCTCGGGTACCTAGCAACTGACAACCCCCCGCCCCCTTGCGGACCAGCTGGAGGACAAGGGCCAGGTGACCAGGTTTGCCCAGGAACTGGAACAAAGCTCAGAGGAGGGACTGGGGGTAGTGATGCGGGGGCGGCTGGACACATAGAATCATAGAATATCAGGGTTGGAAGAGACCCCAGAAGGTCATCTAGTCCAACCCCCTGCTCGAAGCAGGACCAATTCCCAGTTAAATCATCCCAGCCAGGGCTTTGTCAAGCCTGACCTTAAAAACCTCTAAGGAAGGAGATTCTACCACCTCCTAGGTAACGCATTCCAGTGTTTCACCACCCTCCTAGTGAAAAAGTTTTTCCTAATATCCAACCTGAACCTCCCCCACTGCAACTTGAGACCATTACTCCTCGTTCTGTCATCTGCTACCATTGAGAACAGTCTAGAGCCATCCTCTCTGGAACCCCCTTTCAGGTAGTTGAAAGCAGCTATCAAATCCCCTCTCATTCTTCTCTTCTGCAGGCTAAACAATCCCAGCTCCCTCAGCCTCTCATAACTCATGTGTTCTAGACCCCTAATCATGTTCCTGGACAGGGATTACAGAGGGGCTGGGGGGCTCTGGGCTCTGATCCGACCCGGCTGGCCCAGGCTCTAACTCTCTGCGCTGGGTCCAGACCCCCAGGCACCCCCCTGCTGTTTCCTGCTGGCTGAGTCACTGCAGAGTCAGGCCGGGGAATGCCTGGCTCCCTTGGGGTACAAGTCTCCCACGGGGGTCCCACCCAAGGGGACTTGCCGAGGGAGCTCCCAGCGTGAGGTGGGAGCTGGGGGCTCCGAGGGTCGGTCCCAGGAGGGGGGGGAGCCGAGGGGCTGACCACGGCGAGTGTGACCCGGAGGGGGCTGACGCCTGCAGGGGGCCTGCCAGGGACTGTCCGGAAAGCAGGCGAGGGATCTGGGCTGGGGGATCCCTGACACACACACCCCGCTGCATCCCGACCCCCCGGCCGCAGGCTGCCCCCCAGCTGCGTCTCACCTGTGTCGTTGAGGTGGGTCCCAGCCCCATGGTGGAACCGCAGTCCGGCCTCCCCCGGTTTGCCAGGGCTGTTGTGGAGAGAAGGCAGTGTGGGTCCCGGTACCCTGAGGTCTCCTCCCCAGCTGGATCCTCTCCTTGCTGGGGCAGGGTGGGGGGCAGAGGGACCCCAGACCTCCAACAAGGGGTAGCTTTAGTCTTGGGGCCTGGGCCCTGCTGTGAGCTCCTGGGGGACGGGGCACCTGGGCGCTGGGCACCGGGTCTGGGCAGGTGTGCTCGGGGCAGGCCCTGAAAGACACCCACCTCTCCCGGACTGCAGGAGCCACACCCGGGGTCTCGGCAGCTGCGCGTACGAACGCCTGCGCCCTCCTGCCGTGCACCAGCACCGTCCCTCTCGCACCAGCGCCCGTCCCTCTCGCACCAGCGCCCGTCCCCCTCCCACATCTGTCCTTCTCGCATCAGCGCCCGTCCCTCTCGCACCAGCGCCCGTCCCTCTCGCACCAGCACCCGTCCCCCTCCCACATCTGTCCCTCTCGCACCAGCACCCGTCCCTCTCGCACCAGCGCCCGTCCCTCTCGCACCAGTGCCCGTCCCCCTCCCACATCTGTCCCTCTCGCACCAGCACCCGTCCCTCTCGCACCAGCGCCCGTCCCTCTCGCACCAGCGCCCGTCTCTCTCGCACCAGCGCCCGTCCCCCTCCCACATCTGTCCCTCTCGCACCAGCACCCGTCCCTCTCGCATCAGCGCCCGTCCCTCTCGCACCAGCGCCCGTCCCTCTCGCACCAGCACCCGTCCCCCTCCCACATCTGTCCCTCTCGCACCAGCACCCGTCCCTCTCGCACCAGCGCCCGTCCCTCTCGCACCAGTGCCCGTCCCCCTCCCACATCTGTCCCTCTCGCACCAGCGCCCGTCCCTCTCGCACCAGCACCCGTCCCTCTCACACCAGCGCCCGTCCCTCTCGCACCAGCACCCGTCCCTCTCACACCAGCGCCCGTCCCTCTCGCACCAGCGCCCGTCCCCCTCCCACATCTGTCCCTCTCGCACCAGCACCCGTCCCTCTCGCATCAGCGCCCGTCCCTCTCGCACCAGCGCCCGTCTCTCTCGCACCAGCGCCCGTCCCCCTCCCACATCTGTCCCTCTCGCACCAGCGCCCGTCCCTCTCGCACCAGCGCCCGTCCCCCTCCCACATCTGTCCCTCTCGCACCAGCACCCGTCCCTCTCGCACCAGCGCCCGTCCCTCTCGCACCAGCGCCCGTCCCCCTCCCACATCTGTCCCTCTCGCACCAGCACCCGTCCCTCTCACACCAGCGCCCGTCCCCCTCGCACCAGCACCCGTCCCCCTCCCACATCTGTCCCTCTCGCACCAGCACCCGTCCCTCTCGCACCAGCGCCCGTCCCCCTCCCACATCTGTCCCTCTCGCACCAGCACCCGTCCCTCTCACACCAGCACCCGTCCCTCTCGCACCAGCGCCCGTCCCTCTCGCACCAGTGCCCGGCCCCCTCCCACATCTGTCCCTCTCACACCAGCACCCATCCCTCTCGCACCAGCGCCCGTCCCTCTAGCACCAGCGCCCGTCTCTCTCGCACCAGCACCCGTCCCTCTCGCACCAGTGCCCGTCCCCCTCCCACATCTGTCCCTCTCGCACCAGCACCCGTCCCTCTCGCACCAGCGCCCATCCCTCTAGCACCAGCGCCTGTCCCTCTCGCACCAGTGCCCGTCCCCCTCCCACATCTGTCCCTCTCGCACCAGCACCCATCCCTCTCGCACCAGCACCCATCCCTCTCGCACCAGTGCCCATCCCCCTCCCACATCTGTCCCTCTCGCACCAGCACCCGTCCCTCTCACACCAGCGCCCGTCCCTCTCGCACCAGCACCCCCGCCTGCCCTTCCTCACACAAACGCTTCTGCCAGTGCCATCCCCACCTGCATACACGGCCAGGCCCTGCCCCTCGTACATGGGCCCCCCTCACACCATCCCCCCTCGCATGGGCCCTCTGGCCGCACACGCCCTCGGCCCCCTCTGCACAAGCGGCAGGAGCTGTGCCCATGCCCCACGCCCCAGCTGTGCCACTCACAGGGAGTGGGCGAGCCCCAGGGCCAGCGCCCAGGCCAGGGACAGGGTGGCCACGGCACCCCGCATGCTGATCTGGCTCAGGGCTCTGGGCTGTCGCCCGCCCCTATATAGAGTGGGAGGCAGGGCCCAGAGCCCATGGCACAGCCCCCACCCCCCCAGCCCGGAGCAGCTCCGATTAACCCTACACACGCCAGTCTCCCTGCTGCCCCGGGGACCAGCCCCACAGCCCGGAGCCGAGAGCCCCGGAGACTCCCAGAACCCAGCAGAGGCAGCCAGGTGGAATGGGGAGACTCTGCCCCCCTGGAGCCGAGCAGGGTGGGGGTCGTTCACTGTCTGCCCCAGGACTTGGCCCCCGGGGCCTTGCTGGGATGGGGTGCAGGGCTGAGCACAGGTCCACACCGCCGCTGCCCCCCACCCAGGGCTGCCCCTGGGTCCCCACTGGGTAAATCCCCTGAGTGCTGGCTAGGGGCCTGGGGAGAGCTGGGGGCGGGGAGGGGGAGCTGCATGGGGCAGAGGGACAGGGCGAGGGGGGGCGCTGCATGGGGGCTACATGGGGCAGAGGGACAGGTGTGGGGGCTGCATGGGGCAGATGGCCGGGCTGGGGTGGGTTGCATGGGACAGAGGGACCGAGCCGGGGGGGGCTCCATGGGGCAGAGGGACAGGGCAAGGGGGGGTGCTGCATGGGGAAGAGGGGACCAGGCCAGGGGGTGTGTGTGCGCGCATGGGGCAAAGGCAACCGGGCCGGCAGGGCTTCATGGGGCAGAGGGACAGGACGTGGGGGCTGCATGGGGCAGAGGGACAGATGTGGGGGCTGTATGGGGCAGATGGCCGGGCTCGGAGGGGTTGCATGGGACAGAGGGACCAAGCCGGGGGGGCTGCATGGGGCAGAGGGACAGGGCAAGGGGGGGCGCTGCATGGGGAAGAGGGGACCAGGCCGGGGGGGTTGTGCGCGCATGGGGCAGAGGGGACCGGGCCGGCAGGGCTGCATGGGGCAGAGGGACAGGGCGAGGGGGGGCTGCATGAGGCAGACGGCCAGGCCGGGGGGTTGCATGGGACAGAGGGACCGCGCCGGGGGGGCTGCAAGGGGCAGAGGGACAGAGCGAGGGGGGGCGCTGCATGGGGCAGAGGGGACTGGGCCGGGGGGGCTGCATGGGGCAGAGGGATGGGACGGGGGTGCTGCATGGGGCAGACGGCTAGGCCAGGGGGTACATTCCTGGCACTGTCCTGCCTGTTTCCCAGCAGCTCCCTGGGGACGCCCCGCAGGGGGGTAACCCTGGCCCCAGCTCTGTTTGCTCAGCTCAGGGCAGCGACCAAAGTGCAGGTCAGTGAGCACAGCACCCGGGGGTCAGCGCCCTGCCACCCTCCCCCACCCTGGGCCTGGGCCATACCCACCCTTACCTGGGCCTGGGTTTGGGCTCCCCCTTCCCTGGCCACGGGGCCCTGCCTCCCTCCTGTCATGCTGGGTACAGGGCCCTGCTCCCTTTTCCTGGGCACGGGACCCTGCCTCCCTCCCCTGCTCTGGGCATGGGGTCCTGCCCCTCTCTCCCCCTCTGGGCACGGGGCCCGCCCCATTCCATTAAACTAGCCAGAGACATAAAGGGTAACAAGAAAACTTTCTACAAGTACATGAGAAGAAAGAGGAAGACCAAGGACAGGGTTGGCTCATTACTCAGTGAGCGGGGGAAACAGTAACAGGGAATGTGGAAATGGCAGAGGTGCTAAATGACTTCTTCGTTTTGGTTTTCACCAAGACGGTTGGTGGTGATAGGACATCTAATGTAGTGAATGCCAGTGAATACCAGGTAGGGTCAGAAGAGGCTAAAATAGGAATAGAACAAGTTAAAAGTTACTTAGACAAGATAGATGTCTTCAAGTCACCGGGGCCTGGTGAAATGCATCCAAGAACACTCAAGGAGCTGACTGAGGAGATATCTCAGCCATTAGCGATTATCTCTGAGAAGTCATGGAAGACGGGAGAGATTTCAGAGGACTGGGAAAGGGCAAATCTAGTGCCCATCTCTAAAAAGGAAAATAAGGACAACCCAGGGAATGACAGACCAGTCAGCTTAACGTCTGTACCCAGAAAGATAATGGAGCAAATAATTAAGCAATCATTTTGCAAACATCTAGAAAATAATAAGGTGATAAGTAACAGTCAGCATGGATTTGTCAAAAACAAATCGTGTCAAACCAACCCGGTAGCTTTCTTCACCAGGGTAACAAGCCTTGTGGATAGAGGGGAAGCAGTAGACGTGGTATATCCTGACTCCAGTAAAGCTTTTGATACTCTCACATGACCGTCTCATAAACAAACTAGGGAAATGCAACCTAGATGGAGCTACTATAAGGTGGGTACAAAACTGGTTGGAAAACCGTTCCCAGAGAGTAGTTATCAGTGGTTCACAGTCATGCTGAAAGGGAATAACGAGTGGGGTCCCACAGGGATCAGTTCTGGGTCTGGTTCTGTTCAATATCTTCACTGATTTAGATAATGGCAGAGAGAGTACACTTACAAAGTTTGTGGACAATACCAAGCTGGGAGGGGTTGCAAGTGCTTTGGAGAACAAGGATTAAAATTTAAAATGATCTGGACAAACTAGAGAAATGGTCTGAAGTAAATAGGATGAAATTCAATAAGGACAAATGCAAAGTACCCCACTTAGGAAGGGACAATCGGTTGCACACATACAAAATGGGCAATGACTGCCTAGAAAGGAGAACTGCAGAAAGGGATCTATACGAGTCAACAGTGTAACGCTGTTGCAAAAAAAGCAAACATCATTCTGGGCTGGATTAGCAGGAGTGCTGTAAGCAAGACACGGGAAGTAATTCTTCCACTCTACTCCGCGCTGATTAGGCCTCAACTGGAGTATTGTGTCCAGTTCTGGGTGACACATTTCAGGAAGGATGTGGACAAATTGGAGAAAGTCCAGAGAAGAGTAACAAAAATGATGGAAGGTCTAGAAAACATGACCTGTGAGGGAAGATTGAAAAAATGGGATTTGTATAGTCTGGAAAAGAGAAGACTGAGAGGCAATGGGCTTACGTTGCAGCAAGGGCGGTTTAGGTTGGACATTAGCTAAAGCTTCCTAATTGCCAGGGTGGTTAAGCCCTGGAATAAATTGCCCAGGGAGGTGGTGGAATCTCCATCATTGGGGATTTTTAAGAGCTGGTTGGACAAACGCCTGTCAAGGATGGTCTAGATAATACTTAGTCCTGCCACGAGTGCAGGGGACTGGATGTGACAAAGTTGGGGATGTTTGTGGTGATTTACATTAAGAGCATGTGCGCGCCTCAGTTTCCCTGTGTCCTGCATGTTTAACAAGGTGGTGGGAGAGGGGGGTTGTTGCAGAGGACAAGGTGTGACCTCGCCTAGCAGCCGGGACCCCGGACAATGGCCTGGAGACGGGGAACCCCAACACCTGGTGACTAAGAGGCCCACCCCAGCTTGGCCGATAGCTGGGTCTGGCCATTGAGAGGACCCCGGTGACCGGACCAGCCGGTCCTGCCGGGGGGGAACAAAGGGTGGAGGAGAGGGGCCCCAGCGACCTGTTTACCTGGGATGGAGACAAAGGGCAGAGGCGGGGCTTGGGGGAGGTGATATGGGGGCTCGGCTGGGGGGGAGGGAGCAGGCAGAGCCGCCCTGGATGCGGGAGAGCCCTAAATGGGCTGGGCTGGGGGAGGCCAGGCCTGAGGCCGGGCACTTTTCTGTGCTGGGTTCAGACGCTCACTAAACCCTCCTGTGTTACGCTGGCCCAGAGTCGCTCCAGTCTAGAGATTGGGGGCAGCGGGGGGGGGAGGGCCCTGGGGGTCCAGAGCGAGGGGACTCCTTGATGGGGCCCACGGCACAGACAGGCGTGCTGAGGCTCAGGACTTGTCTACACTACCCACAGGAGCGACGGGCAGCGGGGGTCGATTTATCGCATCTAGAGGCGATAAATTGACCCCTGAGCGCTCCCCCGTTGACGCCGGGACTCCACCGGAGCGAGAGGCAACGGGGGACCGTCAGCCGTCGACTCCGCGCAGCGAAGACACCGCGGTGAGTAGATCGAAGTACGTCAACTTCAGCAACACTGGTTTCGTAAAAAGAACAGGAGGACTTGTGGCACCTTAGAGACTAACCAATTTATTTGAGCATGAGCTTTCGTGAGCTACAGCTCACTTCATCGGACGCATACTGTGGAAAGTGTAGAAGATCTTTTATACACACAAAGCATGAAAAAATACCTCCCCCCACCCCACTCTCCTGCTGGAGTTGCATATCTTAGATCGAAACACACACCCCCTTCCCCCCGAGTGTAGACCAGCCCTCAGAGAGGTGCAGTTCCAGGAGGCCGGGGGGCTGGACCCCTGAGAGAGAGTGGCCCCTCGAGAAGGGCTGTCGCACTGAAGGGGGCTCCCCCCAGGGACCGCACGGGGCCGAGCGTGGGCGCGACCAGGGGTCCGTGGCACTGGACGAGCTGACCTCTCGAGGGCCCTTCCGGTCCTGTGATTCTCTGGTCAGTGCCAGGGGCTTGGAGGACGATCTTCGCAGCAGCAGGCTGAGTGGATCTGGGCAGCCAGGATGACACTGGATCAGGTGTCCCAGAGCCGCACGATCGGTGCTACACCCCCAGCTTCGGAAAAGTCTTTTTGAGGGAACCTTCAGCGTGCCAGAGGCGAGGCCGGAGAGCGGGCGGCAGGGATGGAGACACAGGAGACCCGGAGGAGAGTCTGAGCTCTGTGGGTGGCTCTGCCTGGGGCTGGAGAGGTGATGCAGGACGTATCCGCAAGCCTTCGCCAGAGCCAAGCAGGCAGGAGCTGGAGCCCAGGGCCGAGGTACAGGCAGGCTGGGCTTGTGGCCACGGGGACCGAGAAAGGAGGGAACAGGGAGGGTTTGTGGAGGGAGATTTAAGTCTCCGGTTTTGCCATGTAGCACTCGAGCTGCCCCTGCAGAGACAGGCCAAGGCCGCCCTTTGCACCGCAGAGGCCGGGTTGGAGCAGAGGCCGGGCTGGATCAGGGAGGCCGGGCTGGAGCCGGGAGGCTGGGCTGGAGCCAGGAGGCCGGGCTGCAGCAGAGGCCGGGTTGGAGCAGAGGCCGGGTTGGAGCAGAGGCTGGGCTGGATCAGGGAGGCTGGGCTGGAGCCGGGAGGCTGGGCTGGAGCCGGGAGGCTGGGCTGCAGCAGAGGCCGGGTTGGAGCAGAGGCTGGGCTGGACCAGGGAGGCCGGGCTGGAGCCAAGGCCTCAGGGAGGCTGGGCTGGAGCCAGGAGGCCGGGCTGCAGCAGAGGCCGGGTTGGAGCAGAGGCTGGGCTGGACCAGGGAGGCCGGGCTGGAGCCGAGGCCTCAGGGAGGCTGGGCTGGAGCCAGGAGGCCGGGCTGCAGCAGAGGCCGGGTTGGAGCAGAGGCTGGGCTGGACCAGGGAGGCCAGGCTGGAGCCGAGGCCGGGTTGGAGCAGAGGCCGGGTTGGAGCAGAGGCTGGGCTGGACCAGGGAGGCCGGGCTGGAGCCGAGGCCTCAGGGAGGCTGGGCTGGAGCGAGGGAGGCCGGGCTGCAGCAGAGGCCGGGTTGGAGCAGAGGCCGGGTTGGAGCAGAGGCTGGGCTGGATCAGGGAGGCTGGGCTGGAGCCAGGGAGGCCGGGCTGCAGCAGAGGCCGGGTTGGAGCAGAGGCTGGGTTGGATCAGGGAGGCTGGGCTGGAGCCAGGGAGGTCGGGCTGCAGCAGAGGCCGGGTTGGAGCAGAGGCTGGGCTGGAGCGGAGGCCGGGCTGGACCAGGGAGGCCGGGCTGGAGCCGAGGCCTCAGGGAGGCTGGGCTGGAGCCAGGAGCCCGGGCTGCAGCAGAGGCTGGTTCATTTGTGTTTGCAGACAAGGTGACCCAGAGACAAGGGCAGAGCATTCTCAGGAGTCTGGTTTGCAATTTTTTCCGTCCCCCGCTGGGCTCCTCCCCCGGTCCTTCGTTCCAAGCAGGGTCTCAAGCCCCCCAGGGGAGAACGGGGGCTCTGAATCCCAGCGACGGAGCGGCTGGATGGAGTGGCTGCACCCAGTGTCAGTTCGTATAAGTACATGGCACAGGGTCCTGGACCCGCAGGCCGGGAGGGGCCCTGGGGGCATCGGCTGGTCCCGTCCCTGCACTCAGGGCAGGGCCAGGCATGACTCGGCTTGTCGGGTTCTGAGCCTGCAGCCTGGGTGATGAATTTCCAGGGCTACAAAGTGGAGCTCAGACGTTGGGCTGCAGCACAGTGGCAGGGGGCAGGGCGGCGAGGGCTCTCCCGGCTCCCCCCAGCCTCGGCTCTCCCTGCCGGTGACCTCCAAGCACCCGGCATCGGCCGACCAGGAAGAGACGCATGACAGGTGCGGCCCTGAGAAATCCTGCCCAGAATGTCCCGCATCCCGTGGGCGGAGAGGAAACAGGGAGGGGATTGACCCGGCGGCCAAGGCCGGTGGTGGGTGCTGTGGGGGGCTCCCTGCCTGCAGGGTCCTGCTGGGAGCGTCTCGCCACCAAGGGACTGTCTGGCTGTGTCACGTCTCTGTATTTGACTCCCCAGGCTGGTCTCTGGGGTGCAAGGAGGGGGTGGGGACGTAAAACCAACCTTCAGGGGGACGAGCCAGAGGGGAACGGGCCAAGTGTCTGGCAGCTAGGAGCTTGGGGAGGGGGATTTGGGGAGACTCAGGGTCACCCTGCAGGGACTGACAGGGCTGGGGAGAGCCAGGGGATCAGGGCTCTGAGTTCAGGCTGTGCAGAGTGAAGCCCTCCAGGTTGCTGACCAGCAGTGACAGGACCCCTCACTGCACTGGGGGCCCCCAAAACATCAGACACCTTCACCAGGATCCAGCTGAGGTCTGAGAGCTCCCCCGTCCCTGTGTCACCAGGGCGGGGACTGGTGAGCGCAGTGTGGCGGGGCCAGTCACCATCGCTGAGACCAGGCCGGCTGCGGTATCAGATTGGCTCGCACGGCGTCTGGCGTTTGGACCCTGCTCCGCTGCACGTGTGGCCAATGCTCCAGGGGCACGTCTGCACCCCGGCTCCCCACGTTCACACGGGATTTCGTCATCACACATTTGTAACAAAAAAATAATCTCCCTTTTGGGCGGCTTCTCCGATTCCCAGGACAGGGCTGTGCCTGCAGCTTTGGGACAGGCCTGGGGAGGAACCCCCCGATGACCCAGACCCCCAAGGATTCCTGTTCTCCCTCCAGGGCCGGCCATGCGGCCTCACCACCTCCTCTTAGCTCCAGCCTCCTGCGACTCTGGTCAGAGACCTTTACACTCTGCAGGGAATCTTGTGCCTGTCTTGGTCGTCCTCCCTGGGGAGACCCCATGCTCCGCTGGCCAGAGCTTCCTGGCTGGGGGGGTTGAGTGGTTCAGTCCTTGGAGTCCTCATTGTCCTTCGGGTCCTGCACTGATATGGGCTGGTCCTAGCCAGTCCAGACGCCCCGTCCTATCGTCCCAGACGGCTACAGGACGCAAATGCCTCAGCTCTCCTGCTCTGCCCCATGAGCAGCCCCTGAGCCCTTCTGCACCCCTGGGGCAGCAATCCCTGGCCGGTCAGCCACTGTTGTGCCATAAAGCTATTGCAGATGAGTCCCACATCTTCACTGGGTGTTTGCTGGCCCTGTGGCAATGTCCAGGAGCGGTTCACAGTCAATTGCACGCAACATCAGACACGCAGAAATAAAGACATGAAACTTTTTACACCCTTGGATTATGTCCAAAGTCTCCTTCTCTACCTGATAAGCTATTACCAGCAGGACAGTGGGGTGGGAGGAGGTATTGTTTCATATTCTCTGTGTATATATAAAGTCTGCTGCAGTTTCCACGGTATGCATCTGATGAAGTGAGCTGTAGCTCACGAAAGCTCATGCTCAAATAAATTGGTTAGTCTCTAAGGTGCCACAAGTACCCCTTTTCTTTTTGCGAATACAGACTAACACGGCTGTTCCTCTGAAACTTCTCTACCTGAGCACCGTGAGAGGGAAGCCAGGGGTCTGACTCCTCTGATAACACCCTGCTGGGGGCACCTGTGACAGCTCCGGCCTGCTCCACACCACACAGGTGTGGACACGTCTCCCCAGGGAGAAGCGCCCCATTCCAGCCAGGCAGGAACACCCCCTTCCGAGGGCGTTGTGCCATGGTCCATGTATTCAGAGTAGCAGCCGTGTTAGTCTGTATCCGTAAAAAGAAAAGGAGGACTTGTGGCACCTTAGAGACTAACCAATTTATTTGAGCATGAGCTTTCGTGAGCTACAGCTCACTTCATTGGATGCATGCAGTGGAAAATACAGTGGGGAGATTTATATACACAGAGAACATGAAACAATGGGTGTTACCATACACACTGTAACCAGAGTGATCAGGAAAGGTGAGCTATTACCAGCAGGAAGGGGGGGGAAGAACCTTTTGTAGTGTTAATCAAGGTGGGCCATTTCCAGCAGTTGACAAGAACGTCTGGGGTGGTCAGGGGGAGATAAACATAGGGAGATAGTTTTACTCTGTGTAATGACACATCCACTCCCAGTCTTTATTCAAGCCTAAGTTAATTGTATCCAGTTTGCAAATTAATTCCAATTCAGCAGTCTCTCCTTGGAGTCTGTTTTTGAAGTTTTTCTGTTGTAATATCGCAACTTTCATGTCTGTAATCGCGTGACCAGAGAGATTGAAGTGTTCTCCGACTGGTTTATGAATGTTATAATTCTTGACATCTGATTTGTGTCCATTTATTCTTTTATGTAGAGACTGTCCAGTTTGACCAATGTACATGGCAGAGGGGCATTGCTGGCACATGATGGCATAGATCACATTGGTGGATGTGCAGGTGAACGAGCCTCTGATCGTGTGGCTAATGTTATTAGGCCCTGTGATGGTGTCCCCTGAATAGATATGTGGGCACCGTTGGCAACGGGCTTTGTCGCAAGGATAGGTTCCTGGGTTAGTGGTTCTGTTGTGTGGTGTGTGGTTGCTGGTGAGTATTTGCTTCAGGTTGGGGGGCATGTATTGAGATCGGCACGGCGTGAGTGTCAATGCCGCATTACTCATGTCAACCATAGCAGTCCTCCAGCAGCTGCCCCACAATGCCCCCACTCTGACCGCTCTGGCCACCATTGTGAACTCCACTGCCCAGGGGTCACAGAGACCAGACCCCCCTGGCGTGGATTTCGGAAATTCCCTTTCCTGAGAGCAGCTCTCCACTGGTGTGTGCAGTGTCCTGCTGGCTACGCGCTCCAGACGCACTCCTGCCTGGTGCTCACGGGAGATGCTGGATCTCCAGGGCCGGTGGGGAGAAGCACCGTTCCGATCCAGCTGTACGTCGACAGCTGCGATCCGGTTGCTCGGGCGGAGCAGGAGAAGGGGCGCATCAGGGCCCAGAAGCAGAGCACAGGAAAGCCAAGAAGCTGGGGCAGGTGTCCCGGAACGCCAGGGAGGCCGACCATCGACGCGGTCGGCTTTGACGTATTGCTGCGTGCCGTACTTGGTGAAGACAGTGAGCTCAATAACTCCCGGAGCTCTGGGGCACTGCTTGGCTCAGTCGGTGCCCGCTGGGTCCCATTGTTTCCTTTGTTACTCATAGATGTAGCCTGCAAAGGCAGAGAATGGGCCACTTGACACAAGACCAGCGTGACAGGAGCGTTGCCTATTCACCCAAAGCAGATCGCTGGGGAAGGCAGTCCACGGCTTTTTAGGATACAATTTTTTCAATTTTACTCACTAAAATCATAGGGGAAACCATCGACCACTTTTTAACCCTGAGTTCCCTTTTATCCCATAACGTGTTTTGGTTTGTGTTTGAATTCTGCAAGAGAACTGAGTCTGGAACTAAGATACCAAAAGAACCCAAACCCAAGGGTGCAATAGTCTCCATACTCCGATGCCCTCTGCAGAAGTTCCTCCTCACTTAGGGAGGGAGACCAATGGACTTTTGAAACATTACCCCTAAACTATTGCTAAGACTATCGTGCATATACGGGGTGGGGTGGGGCTGCTGTTTGAAAACTGGGAACAGCACAATCAAGGATTCCAAAGCACATTACTTGAAGTGACTGGACTAAGGGAAGTTGCTATAAAGGTTAGCCATAATGTTAATGTCACCAAATCACTGGCCATGCTCTGGAACTGCTCCATACAAAGCCAGGCAGGACTCTGTGGAAGCCTCCTCTCCCTGAGCAGACTGTCCCCAGGGCAAGAAGCTTCCACAACTTGGACCCTCCTGGATCTGACTGGTATGATTTAGTTGGGGATCGGTCCTGCTTTGAGCAGGGAGTTGGACTAGATGACCTCCTGAGGTCCCTTCCAACCCTGATATTCTATGACCTTGGAGCATTCAGCCTCCTCTGCCCCTCCGTGCACTTCCCACAGCGAGTCCGCCCAGGCGGGGTCCTGGGGAAGCCAGAGGCTCCTGCACCCCAACTCCGCAGTCAGATGGGACTCTCTGCCAGCCAGTAAAACAGAGGGTTTATTAGATGACAGGAACATAGTCCAAACCAGAGCTGGTAGGTACAGGAAACAGAACCCCTCCGTCAGGTCCATCGTGGGGCCAGGGAGGCCAAACTATGGGTCTGAGCCTCCCTCTCTTTCCCCAGCCAGCTCCAAACTGAAACTCTCCAGCCGCTCCTCTGGCCTTTGTCTCTTTCCTGGGCCAGGAGGCCACCTGATCCCTTTGCTCTCCAATCTCTTCAATTGGCACCTTGAGCGGGGAAGGGCCCAGGCCATCAGTGGCCAGGAGCGTGGTCAGTTTAGATGAGCTATTACCAGCAGGAGAGTGAGTTTGTGTGTGTATGGGGGTGGGGGGGATGTGAGAAAACCTGGATTTGTGCAGGAAATAGCCCGACTTGATTATGTAAAGAGTTGTCACTTTGGATGGGCTAGCACCAGCAGGAGAGTGAATTTGTGTGGGGGGTGGAGGGTGAGAAAACCTGGATTTGTGCTGGAAATGGCCCACCTGTTGATCACTTTAGATAAGCTATTACCAGCAGGACAGTGGGGTGGGAGGAGGTATTGTTTCATATTCTCTGTGTATATATAAAGTCTGCTGCAGTTTCCACGGTATGCATCTGATGAAGTGAGCTGTAGCTCACGAAAGCTCATGCTCAAATAAATTGGTTAGTCTCTAAGGTGCCACCAGTACTCCTTTTCTTTTTTCAGGAGATAGTGTGTCAGCCATTCTCTGTGCAGACACCATCCCACTGGCCCTCTAGGGCTCTGTAACAACCACACCCCCTTATCCCACTGTTGCCGGCACCCAGTGCGGAGAGGCTGAACAACAGCTTGAGTTGGTTCGTTACCCGGTGTGCTACACCCAATAATCACAACGGGGTGGAGAAGCAGAAAAGTTTATTTGCAGCTGCAAAAAGGTACAGGGAGAATAAAATCTCAAATCCTGCACAACAGAGCAGGAAGTTACACAGGCTTTTATACATCCTTTTTCCCAGCATACTTATCCAATAGCAAGCTGCCCCAAGTATCCATATAGCCAGCCAATCCAGTTCCCAGCTAGTTCCCTGATTCTCTGTATCATTTGTTAAACTATACATAAAGCTGCTTTATTCAGCATTGTTCTTCCATATCTCCCCTGTTTGGCCTTGCTTAGTTTCAGGCAGTCTGACTCTGCAACATACTATTGCAGATTCTCAGCATAACTGCTGTGTGTGCCTCCAGGCGGGGGGGCCAAGGACACTTGGGCCTAGTACGCAGAGCTGCTGCGAGTGCCTCCAGGCGGGAGGGGGGGCCAAGGACACCTGGGCCTAGTGCGAGGGGGCTTCTTCGACACTCGTGGTCTTCCATCCCCTCGAGTTACCTAGTGGCCATGCCCCAGTGTCCCCAACACCACCACCTAGATACTTAAGAAATGCATAGGGAAAACTGAGGCACACACACAGTATTCAGAGAGAATAGTAAGAACAGTCCCACTTTGTCACAGCTAATGAGGGGCTTTTTACCATTTTTAAAGACCAAGTGTCACGGAGTCCCTGGGCGATGCTCTGGAACTGCTCCCCATGAAGCCAGTCAGGACTCTGGGGCAGTCGCCTTTCTGTGAGCAGCCTGTCTTCAGGACACACAGCTCACACAGCTTCCACCTTCCTGGGTCTGACCTCGGAGCATTCAGCATCCTCTGCCCCTCCGTGCGCTTCCCACAGCGAGTCCGCTCAGGCGGGGCTCCTGGGGAAGCCAGAGGGTCCTGCACCCCAACTTCGCAGTCAGACGTGACTCTCAGCCAGCCAGTAAAACAGAAGGTTTATTAGACGACAGGAACATGGTCTAACACAGAGCTTGCAGGTGCAGAGAACGGGACCCCTCAGCTGGGTCCATTTTGGGGGGTAGTGAGCCAGACAACCACGTCTGCACTTCACTCCATGTCCCAGCCAGCCCCAAACTGAAACTCCCTCCAGCCCCTCCTCCTCTGGGCTTTGTGCCTTTCCCGGGCCAGGTGGTCACCTGATTCCTTTGTTCTCCAACCCTTCAGCTCTCACCTTGCAGGGGGGGGAAGGGCCCAGGCCATCAGTTGCCAGGAAACAGGGTGTCGGCCATTCTCTGTGTCCAGACTCCTGCACACACATGCCCTCTAGGGCTCTGCAATGATCATACACCCTTACTCCACCCCCTAGATACTTAAGAACTGCCTGGGGGAAACTGAGGCACCCCCACACTATTCAGAGGAAACATTAAGAACAGTCCCACTTCGTCACATCTCTCCCCCCTTCGAGATCGAACTGAGCGGGGTCACTTTAGCCGGTGACCTGGGGAAGTTCGAAGCCACCAACATTCCCATGGATGCCCCAGCATCTCTCCCATTCCTTGGTAGGAGTTACACCAGGCCCTTCCAGTTTCACGCCCTCCCTTAGGTCAGGGGTGGTCGATAGCACTTGCAGGCCGCATGTGGGAAGGTTTATGCAGCCCATGCCCTTTGGCCACCCCAAGAATGTCTCCCCATTGACCATCACCTTCTGCTCCCACTGGAGGTCCGGGGGGCCTGGCCCCAGGAAACTCCACACAGACATATAGGTTGGGGTCAGGAGTGGGAGCCTGTCCACATCCCCAACCATCTGGCTGACGGAGTCTAAGGCCTTGGGACCCAGCAAGGGAGCTAGACACCAGGGCTTTTCCGCAGGGTCCCCTTGGTTCAAATCGCCAGCCTGCTCAAAGGCAGTGAGGTGGGCATCCAAACCCCCCCCCTTAACCAGGGGCAGCAATTTAGTCTCGAGGTTCCCTGCGGAACTGGCCCCCCGGGGTCTATCCCCACTCACCCCTGAGGGGTCCCCTAGGCCTCTCCGCTCCCCCACCGCCAGTTCATCCTGCTGCTGCTTCTGCAGCTCTTTCTCGGGCTCTCGCTGTCTCTCACAGTCCTCTTGCTCTCTCAGACTCAGCTCCAATCCCGTCCGTCTCGATCCCCCGATGGGGAACCCGATCGTGAAGACCCTCGTCTGGTCGGGGACAGGAGTCTTGGCGATGCCTGGCTCCCGCTTCAGCTGCTCCCAGATCCTGCTATAGCCCCAGTTGGGGTCAGGAATCTGTTCCTTAGAGCGGTCATCCTCCTCCAGCTGCACGATTAACTCTGCTTTGGTGCACTTTCCAACGCTCAACCCTCTCTTTTTGCACAGGGTTACAATGTCCTTCTTAAGGAGACGGTGACAGGCCATCACTCCGCTCCTCCCAAGTTGTTGTGGACTCACAGGCCCGTGTGTTCTCAGCTCCCCACGGTTTCCAGGGAGAACCCCTAGTGTGCCAGCCCTTCTCGAGGTCACCACCTCTTTGCCAGGGTCGAGCTGCAGACTCCTCCGCCCCTTGGACTGCTTGCTGCAATCCCCAGGGGAACCCTGCTACTGCACAGTCCTTCTCGCTGGTCACACACTCCCAGGGGTTAACCGCCCCCCGAAACCGCTCCTCTCTGAGCCTTCAGCAGGCCTAGTCCTCGGCAATCCCCCTTCGTGTTACTGCTCCCCAGTCACTTACTGCAGGAAGCGCCATCCACGGGGTGCAGTACATCCCACCGCTGCCACCAGTTGTCACGGAGTCCCTGGGCGATGCTCTGGAACTGCTCCCCATGAAGCCAGTCAGGACTCTGGGGCAGTCGCCTTTCTGTGAGCAGCCTGTCTTCAGGACACACAGCTCACACAGCTTCCACCTTCCTGGGTCTGACCTCGGAGCATTCAGCATCCTCTGCCCCTCCGTGCGCTTCCCACAGCGAGTCCGCTCAGGCGGGGCTCCTGGGGAAGCCAGAGGGTCCTGCACCCCAACTTCGCAGTCAGACGTGACTCTCAGCCAGCCAGTAAAACAGAAGGTTTATTAGACGACAGGAACATGGTCTAACACAGAGCTTGCAGGTGCAGAGAACGGGACCCCTCAGCTGGGTCCATTTTGGGGGGTAGTGAGCCAGACAACCACGTCTGCACTTCACTCCATGTCCCAGCCAGCCCCAAACTGAAACTCCCTCCAGCCCCTCCTCCTCTGGGCTTTGTGCCTTTCCCGGGCCAGGTGGTCACCTGATTCCTTTGTTCTCCAACCCTTCAGCTCTCACCTTGCAGGGGGGGAAGGGCCCAGGCCATCAGTTGCCAGGAAACAGGGTGTCGGCCATTCTCTGTGTCCAGACTCCTGCACACACATGCCCTCTAGGGCTCTGCAATGATCATACACCCTTACTCCACCCCCTAGATACTTAAGAACTGCCTGGGGGAAACTGAGGCACCCCCACACTATTCAGAGGAAACATTAAGAACAGTCCCACTTCGTCACACCAAGGCTAAAGGCTTTATGTAAAAAGAGGTAATTCAATTTCTGGTACAAAACTAAAAGTGAATAAGGATGGCTGTTAACTTTGCGTACAGTTTGTAACTAAGGAAATCTACCTGCATGTATGACGGAGCCCGTGGGAGCTAGCTGAGGTCACTCAATCAGGGTGATCTGCAAACAGATCAGGGCAGACAAACCCCAAACGCTGGTGGATATTCCACTACTGAGATTTACCCAGCCAGCCCAAAACAGCTTCTGTATCACCTCCCTGGTTACTCAGATGTCCAAATAATGCAGTTCCCTTAAAGTGCCCAGCCTCTGGCCTCCATCCAGACACGCCTGTCAAACATAGGATAATAAATTCTGAAAATCTTATTTCATCATGTAAAAGAAAAGGTTCTCCTGACCCCAAAGGATCAGCCACACACCCAGGTCCAATTAGAACTTAGATCTTACCCAAAATACAGCCTTATAGTCAATTCTTGTTATCTAAGCTAAAATTTATTTAAAAAGAAAAGATCAATTATACAGACAGACTTGAATTCAATTCTTGAGGTCTTAAGATACAGAGCGGAGATGAGTTTGTAGTGGCCAAAAGCCCTTTTAGAAATAGTCCAGAGGTCATAGTCCAATGTCCATGTTCAGGGTGACTCCAGTCAGTGACTGGGGATCTCAATCCTTATGGCTCAGGGTTCCCCCTCTTGAAACCCAAAGCAGATCTGGGATGAAGAAGGATCGTGTCCCAGGGTTTTTATACATTTCCTGTAGCCTTTTGACCTGAGAAGACAATAGGCTTAACTTTCCTTCTCCCAAACATCCTGGCAATTAGCCCAGGATAATTTATCCATTGAACAGTTCACATACAGGTTACCACAACCTTCAAAGAGACATGTAGACAATAATACTATTCCACTCAAGTGTCTTCCTAAATGTTAATATTCCATTTTTGATCTTTGAATCAAAGCTATAGCCATAGACAAGACTTGTTTGCTGACATTGCAAGACCATATCTCTAACAATGTGGGCTGCATGTCAAAGCTCTCTTTATTTACGTCTCTTGGCCCTGGGTCAGGTCAGTCTGGGAGTTAATTAACTCTTTCTGGCCCTGTCACCTTTCAATGAGATTTTATATGACACTCATAATGTCACAGCATGTTCCTGTTGCCTGGTGTTTTAACAGTTTGTTAAAACTTTACATTGTTGAGATTTTGAAAACACCTTAGGGACGTAGAAGAGTGTGGAGGAAAAGTCCCGTCTTCCCTCCGGGATGAAGTGTTTGCTTGTAACATAAGCCAGTATTTCTCTGAACTCTGCCTGGGTGTGTTTTGTCTAAAGCTTTCTTTGTGCTTTACGAGTGATACGCTTTTAAGAAGCAGACAGGCAACACTTTCAAAAACCAGCTAACGCTTTATTTCCTGGAAGGCTGCTGTATTTCTACCAAGACTTTGCATTACAGGCAGCATCTCTCTTTCCATTCCTTTGTGTGAGGAGCTGTATTTTTTAAATGGACCAAGGCTCGATGGCCACACCTCCATGGTCATGTGGCACATTCTGATTGGTTCAAGACAATGCATTCTATGATGTCGCCATAGAATAGCTTCTGAGGGGCTCAGCCAAGAGGCCTGGTTTGCCCCAGGCTGGCTGAGCCCGAAATTGTTGGCAGTTGCCGAGACGTGGTTTTCTCCTCTCCCTGCCACCTGCTCAGTGACAGGCCCTTTGTTTTGCCTCTTTCTGTAGCAGGCTAAGAGGCATTTGCTTTTCTTAGCTGCTCTTCAAGCCTCTCGCACTTCATGCCGTGTTTATTTCCTGTATTTTTATGTATAAAGTCTGAAAAATAGGCGCGCGGAGGGCGGGACATAAACCAAAAAGGGGTGTGGAAACCCGTCAGAGTACAGAGTCCTTAACGACTCATTTCCCATTAAAACAGAGGTTTTCAAACTGTGGGTCGGGATCCCAAAGTGGGTCGCGACCCCATCAGGGCCAACGTTAGACTTGCTGGGACCCAGGGCTGAAGCTGAAGCCTGAGCTCCACGCCCGCCTGGGGCAGCGGGACTCAGGCCCCCCCTCCCCTGGGGCCATGTAGTAACTTTGCTATCAGAGGGGGGTCGCGGGGCAACGAAGTTCGAGACCCCCTGCGTTAGAATGATGTGCTGACGGCCCCGCCCCGCAGAACACCTGAGCCGGGCAAGGAGGCCATGACGTATCCAGTGAGATCCTGCAGCCAGCGCTGCATGGGACCGGGAGCACAGGGCCCGGAGAGCAAACGCTGCAGGCAGCCTGGGGAAGGGAAACGCGGAGAAGAAAAAGGCCGAGGAGTCCCAGCAGGAAAAGCAGAGGGGAGGCTCCAGGACGTGACGGGGCTTCTCCAGCAGCAAGCACGGCGGCTGCAGACTCTGGTGGACCTCCTGGGCTGGCCTCCCTCCGCAGCCCGTGGAGAACTGCACTGCAGCACCTGCCTGGCCCCCTCACCATTCCACATGGCACCAGGGGCCACCTCCCTTCCCCTTCCCCTCCTCCTCCCCCCGGGGGGACGCCCACCACCCGGTGACAGCCGCAGTTGCTGTATGTCCAGGTGGCTGTTCTTTCTCTCGTTAATATGTTCATGGAGCAGAACCTGAACGCTTCATGTATTTGTTTTAAATTGCTCCGGGGGGTTGCACTGGTTTAATACTGAATACAATTCTGAGAGTTGGAAAACGATCACGGTTCTGAGCTCCCAGCATATGCTGCAGAGAGACCCCACGTGTTACCGCGCGGTGTGACGCAGCTCCCAGGCTAGTGACACACCCCGTGTGACAATCGCACGAGTGCAGAACACAGTCCCTAGCAGGCAGGGCCAGGGAGCGCACCGGGCACCACGGCACCCGGGATTCTTCAGAAAGGCATGAAGATCACAGGCTACAGATCGCATTATGGGATGCAGACGCTGCATGCTGGGAAGTTGAGCCCTGGCTCCCACTCACCCGGCGTCTCTGCTCCACCCTGCATTGCCAGAACGTCCCAGCAGCCCCTGCGCTGGACGGTGGTGGTGGCACGCGGGGGCAGCCAGCCCCGGTGCACGGCCCTGCCCATGGCACAGGCAGCCTGGTGAGCAGGTGCTGCGCCGACGTGGCGAGGACCCGGGGACGCACGAGCTCAGACGCCCCACGGCCGCGGGGGCCGAGTGCATCAGCAAACGCTTGTAGCGTAGCCGTGGCCGCAGGTTTGCTCCTCCTGGCCTAGTACCACAGCGGGGGAGGGCAGGCTGTTTCACTGAGAAACATCCTCAGTTTCTCAGACTCTTTATGACGCTTTGCATCTCCTCTCCACAGGACGCCTTTGCATGCCCTGCCCTGCCTGGGCAGCTCAGTCAGGCTCCGATTTCCCCCCGTAGGTTCCTGTTCGAAGGAAACTCTGCTCTCCTCTCTCGGCTGCTGGGGCAGGTGTGGGGACCTTTTCTTTCAGCGTCTCTAACTGGGGTCCTGGCAACCCCTTGGCAAATTAACAAATGTCCCATTAGCTTCCCGGCGGGCAGTCCGTGTGCCTGGTGCTGCAGCTGTGTCCGTTGCTCCGGGGAAGAATCCACTGGTGCTGTCGTCACCCTCTGAATCCGGGCGGTGCACTCGGTGTTTGCCAGCTCCTGCAGGAACTGAAATGGGTCCCACCACTTTGCATCTGTTCCCATAGACTGGGCATTGGCTGGCTTGTGCTGGTTGTCACAGTGTGTGCAGCTCCATGCGCGGCTCTGGCTAGAGGCTTTGAGAGCTGTGTGGCTTTCTGCCTCAGGCCTCTGTTGGAGCCTGTCATGTCCAGTGTCAGAGCACGGGCCACCCTGCACAAACGTCACTCTGGGCTGGGCAACTTCTGGGGTTTGGCAAATCCTAATGGCCTTGTAGTCACGCAATAATCTGAGCTTTTCATTCCGATTCCCACCATGCTTTGGTCTCTGATCAGGGACTCAGTTAACTCCCTAAACTTGGCTGTTCAGCCTCGGGTCAGCTGCGAACTCCCCATCATTTCTGCTGCCTGAGTGGACTGAAACCATTAAACCCGCCTGTGACACCTGGCATCCCCATAGTCCCCACTGTCATGGAGTGAGGCTAGGTTTTGTACAAAGTGTCATTCTAAACGTGCTGGCCAGTCGTATCTCGCTGGATTGTACCTGCTACCTCTGGTAAGATGAGGCCCTGAACCATAAACCCTTGGTATCGGAGGCCCGGGATGGGGCCTGAGGCCCAAAGTAAAGGAATGGTCAAGACTTTGCTACCATAAAGCAAAGTTCAGCTGGGAGCCAGAGGCAGGCCCGGCTCACAGAAGCTGCCAAGAAGAAGGCTGCTAGTTGCATATATACACATACCTAAAGGGGACCAAGCACGAATAGGATAAACATGGGCCAGGATGGCACCAGAACTGTCCGCTACACTTCCGGACACTTCCCACAGAGATAACGAGGAACAGGCTGACCCATCCTAAAGACAGGGTCAGAAGGACAATTCGATGGATAGACTTGTTTCTTGGAACCAACCTGTACCAGGAGAGAGGCAGCACCCCAACACAGAGGGGCTGGACCTCCATGCGTCAGGAGTGATGTGTAACCTGTTTGTACCTGTGTACAAGAACGCACCTCTGAGGGGTTGACTTTGTCTGGCCTAGGGAGCAGTGGAGAGTCCCGCCACTGACTGAGCTGTGTCCATTGTCGGGGGGCACATATTCGTAGTATGTCCAGTAGAGTCTGCCGGAAACTATTTCTGTGCTTCGTTTGGCAATAAACCTGGCCGGTTGCCTTCGTACCTTATTGGAGTCTGTGGTCATTGGGGGTCCTCTCGGGGTCTGCTGTGTCAGCGATCTGCAGAGCCGGGGCAGCACGCAGGGAGAACACACACGCAGCCGACTGTTATCATCACTGGACAGAGCAGAGCACCACCCCGGTGACGTCTGACCGTCCGCAGGTGACAGCAGCTGGGTGTGTCCTACCTGTGTGAATGCTGGTGAAAGTGCAACTGGGGGGCTTTGCAGCTTGTCACAGCAGCACGGTGTAAGCGGGAGTCCAGGCTGGTGGGCCGGGGGGCTCAGTGGTACCCCAGTTCCAGGTGGTACCCCGGGGGGACACATCACATTGCTGAGTGCAGCAGAACCAGCGAATATTGGAAACTGGCACCCCTCTGAGCAGCACCTTCTCATGGGCAGAATGAATTCCCTCCATCGTCTCCAAACTTCCAGAAAGCTTGAGCATTTAGCTGCTCCGTTCTCCCCCTCAGGTCTTGGCCTTGGTTTCTGTTTGCTCCGGGAGACACACGGTGGGTCAGTAACATCCCTCCAGGCCCAAGGGGCTTCAGACAGACCCTCCACTCAGGACCATTCCCTGCTCCTTCTGCACCACAGAGCAGGAGCCTCAGCAGCCCCTGCCCGACCTCCTGCCTGCAGGACTAGCCCCCAGAAGGGTCCCCTTCCCGCTGCCAGACCCCACTGCTGCCCCCCACCAGCTATGTCCCTCTGCTCCTTGGGGAGGACGGGCCCTGCCTCGAGGGGGGTCCCGCTGCTGCCGGAACACAACCAAAAAGCAACGAGCTGCACGAGACTCCCTCCCCTCCGGGTGCCAGGAACCGGCCCTTGCCCAGCGCCCACGCCCGCGGAGCTGTGCAGCTCACATCTCTGTGCACCAGCCGCGCCGTCAGCAGGGACAGAGGCCTGCTCCTCGCAGGCCCCGGGAGGGTGAAGTCACGGCGGGGGCTTGACAGACCCCCTGGAGGAGAGGCACCATCCCCCAGGGAGGGCAGCCGGGCACAGCCCGAGCGCCAGGAGTGTCTCCTGCAGTCCCCTCAGGCTCTGCCCAGCGAGTGATGGCACCTCTCCCAGCTCTGGGTCTGCGGGGAGAGTGGAGCAGAGTGTTGCCAAGAAGGCCAATGGCATTTTGGGATGTATAAGTAGGGGCATAGCGAGCAGATCGAGGGACGTGATCGTTCCCCTCTATTCAGCACTGGTGAGGCCTCATCTGGAGTACTGTGTCCAGTTTTGGGCCCCACACTACAAGAAGGATGTGGATAAATTGGAGAGAGTCCAGCGAAGGGCAACAAAAATGATTAGGGGACTGGAACACATGAGTTATGAGGAGAGGCTGAGGGAGCTGGGATTGTTTAGTCTGCAGAAGAGAAGAATGAGGGGGGATTTGATAGCTGCTTTCAACTACCTGAAGGGGGGTTCCAAAGAGGATGGCTCTAGACTGTTCTCAATGGTAGCAGATGACAGAACGAGGAGTAATGGTCTCAAGTTGCAGTGGGGGAGGTTTAGATTGGATATTAGGAAAAACTTTTTCACTAAGAGGGTGGTGAAACACTGGAATGTGTTACCTAGGGAGGTGGTAGAATCTCCTTCCTTAGAGGTTTTTAAGGTCAGGCTTGACAAAGCCCTGGCTGGGATGATTTAACTGGGAATTGGTCCTGCTTCGAGCAGGGGGTTGGACTAGATGACCTTCTGGAGTCCCTTCCAACCCTGATATTCTATGATTCTATGATTCTATGAACCTGGGCGCGGTGGGGAACCTCTCCGGGAGCAGGGCAGGAGGAAGCAGGGCTGGGAGAGGTGCCCCCCTCACCACCCAGCCCAGAGGAGCCAGGTCCAGCCCCCAGAGCGGCCCCCTACGTTCCCTCTCAGCTGCGCGGCCGCACAGGTGCTCAGGGCTGCGGCGGGGAGAAGTGTCTCTCCCCCGGCCCCAACCGGTCAGGCCTTCGTCTGCAGCCAGGTTAAGAGAGCAGCAGCCATGAGCTGAGACGCAGAAACTCACATCCCCACAATCCCTCTAAATGACATTGAAACAATGGACTATCCGGCGGCGAAGAAGGAGACCCCGTCCTAATGGCCCCCGCTAGCACCAGGTACAGAAACGGATCTTAAGCTGGTTAAAGAAAACTTGGTTTGATAGTGTCTGTCTGGAAAGAAATCACTTCTCAAGAGTTGGGGTTGTGAAATCCTCATTTCTTTATTGTTTTGTCATTCTGCTCCCCACTTCCCTATGGTTTGTCTGTCTGGTCTCTGCTTGGTGCTTGGATTGTTTCTGTCTGTTACATAATTGATGTTGCTGGGCGTAAATGAATTCAGGGGTGGGGTAGGAGAGGTTCGAGAACGTTGTTACCCTTGGTTGGAAGTGGTTTGTAAAATGTTAGGGTAACGATTGGTTAAGGTCTCGCTAAGCAGGGCTCAGACTGAAGGCTGCAGGGCAGGTGGTGTCAGGGAGCTGGCAGCCAGCTACCACAAGACACACTCCTTCCTGCGGGAGGCAGGGGATAACGGGGCAACCCCTGGGCACCCCGAGAACCGTCACAACAGGTGAGGAAGTGGCTAGGCGCTGGTGAGTTTTTCTTGGACCCTGTTGTATTTAGCAGCTACTCGGGCTGTTTGAACGTTGTGGGTGGAGCTGTCCCCTTAAGGACAAGGTGGGAAATGGTCGAAAGTTACCTGGGTAAGTTCCCCATGCGTCCCGCTGATCGCCCGCGGCCGGCAGCCTCCCCTCAGGACCCCCGGACGCTCACCGGCGAAGCACACCGGAGCTGGCTGGTGCAGGGCTCATCGGGAGTGGGGGGGGTCAGGACCCCCCTGGGCTCTTTGCTTTTCCTACTCCCATCCCCCAAGGCCCCTGTGAGTGGGGGCACGACCTGGGGTCAAATCAACGCTCTCCACAGGCTGGAGTAAGGTCTAGTCCTCCCATTTGCCCCAGGGAATCCAGGCACCATCCAGCGTCTTCACTCCCAGCCCCCCAGGTAATTTTCACGGTGTGACGGAGCAGGGAGTGGGGCGCATTGACCTGGGGATGTCCCGTGGGAGTTTGACTGGGACTGGCTGCATCGGTGCTGGATGGTGGGGGTGACGCCTCTTGGGGGACGATACCTGATCCTGTAACCTGAGCCTGGGAGGGAGGAGGGGGGGCTGGGCTGGGGCCAGGTGACACCTTTGACCAGGAAACTGGACAAAGGCTGAAGGAGCAGCTGGGGGGGGGCAGGGTGAGGCAGCATGAAGGGGTTTCAGTTTGGGGCTTGCTGGGCCAATAAAGGGAGGCCCAGTTGGGGCTCTAGGCTCCCCACCCATCAAGATGGACCTGACTGAGGGGTCCTGGTCTCTGCATCTACAAGCTCTGCTTTAGACCATGTTCCTGTTGGCTAATAAACCTTCTGTGGTGGGCGGAGAGTCCTGGGGAACTGCAGGAAGTGGGGTGCAGGCCCCGACTCCCCCACGCTCCGTGACACCCTGTACGGCTGCAGCTTGCTGGGGCATGGGGGCGACAGAGTCCACAAGTCAGCGCCACGCGAAGGCACCCAGGACGAGCACACCTGGCGGGCCCGGGACCCAACGCGAGTGGCGCGTTTGCTGGCAGCCGGATTCCTTAGCTCCGTCACGAAACGCTGCTGGAGGCGGGAACACGAGGCCTGGCGGGGGCTTTGGCGTTCCCCACTGGCTGAAGTGAGTGACGCGTGTGTCAGGCGGGCACAGCAGCAGAGCCCAGCCCTGAGCGAACCCAAACCTTGGTGGCCAGAGGGAGCCCCGGAGCCCACGGCCACAAGGCCAGCAGGGGGCAGTCGTGCTGCAGCCGCTGAGCTTGTGACTGACGGCCACGGAGCTGCGGGACCTGCCAGTGCCACTCAGGCGAGCATGGCCGGACAGTCAGACCGCGGTCAACAGTAGAACGAGGCCGTTACACAAACTGGGGGCTGTACGCACCAGCCTGCACAAAAGTGCAACGCCCGGACAATACAGCGACTGGTTCCAGGCAGCCATTCTCCAGCCTGCATGACACAGGGGCCCAGGCCAAGTGATCCTAATGCTGCTTTCCAACCTTGAGCTCTCTGAATCGCGGGCTAAGCGGCGCCGCTAACCAAGTGTGCGTCAGGAATGAGCTGGAGCCATGGCCAGGTGGGAGCCACATGCATTCATAGAATCACAGACTATCAGGGTTGGAAGGGACCGCAGGAGGTCATCTAGTCCCACCCCCTGCTCAAAGCAGGACCAATCCCCAACTACATCATCCCAGCCAGGGCTTTATCAAGCCTGACCTTAAAAACTTCTAAGGAAGGAGATTCCACCACCTCCCTAGGGAACCCATTCCAGTGTTTCACCACCCTCTTAGTGAAAAAGTCCAACCTAAACCTCCCCCATTGCAACTTGAGACCACTACTCCTCGTTCTGTCATCTGCTACCACTGAGAACAGTCTAGATCCATCCTCTTTGGAACCCCCTTTCAGGTAGTTGAAAGCAGCTATCAAATCCCCCCTCATTCTTCTCTTCTGCAGGCTAAACATCCTCAGTTCCCTCAGCCTCTCCTCATAACTCATGTGTTCCAGTCCCCTAATCATTTTTGTTGCCCTTCGCTGGACTCTCTCCAATTTATCCACATCCTTCTTGTAGTGTGGGGCCCAAAACTGGACACAGTACTCCAGATGAGGCCTCACCAGTGTCGAATAGAGGGGAACGATCACGTCCCTCGATCTGCTGGCAATGCCCCTACTTATACATCCCAAAATGCCATTGGCCTTCTTGGCAACAAGGGCACACTGCTGACTCATATCCAGCTTCTCATCCACTGTCACCCCTAGGTCCTTTTCTGCAGAACTGCTGCCGAGCCATTCGGTCCCTAGTCTGTAGCTGTGCATTGGGTTCTTCCGTCCTAAGTGCAGGACTCTGCACTTGTCCTTGTTGAACCTCATCAGATTTCTTTTGGTCCAATCCTCTAATTTGTCTAGGTCCCTCTGTATCCTATCCCTACCCTCCAGTGTATCTACCTCTCCTCCCAGTTTAGTGTCATCTGCAAACTTGCTGAGGGTGCAATCCACACCATCCTCCAGATCATTTATGAAGATATTGAACAAAACCGGCCCCAGGACCGACCCTTGGGGCACTCCACTTGATACCGCCTGCCAACTAGACATGGAGCCATTGATCACTACCCATTGAGCCCGACAATCTAGCCAACTTTCTATCCACCTTATAGTCCATTCATCCAGCCCATACTTCTTTAACTTGCTGGCAAGAATACTGTGGGAGACTGTGTCAAAAGCTTTGTTAAAGTCAAGGAACAACACGTCCACCGCTTTCCCCTCATCCACAGAGCCAGTTATTTTGTCATAGAAGGCAATTAGAGGAGAGGAAAGTGATCAGGAAGAGTCAGCATGGGTTCACCAAGGGCAAATCATGCCTGACTAATCTAAGTGCTTCAGAATTGATTCCTTGAGGACCTGCTCCATGATTTTTCCAGGGACTGAGGTGAGGCTGACTGTCCTATAGTTCCCAGGATCCTCCTCCTTCCCTTTTTTAAAGATTGGCACTACATTAGCCTTTTTCCAGTCACCCGGGACTTCCCCGGATTGCCATGAGTTTTCAAAGATAATGGCCAATGGCTCTGCAATCACAGCCGCCAACTCCTTTCGCACTCTTGGATGCAACGCATCCGGCCCCATGGACTTGTGCTCGTCCAGCTTTTCTAAATAGTCCCGAACCACTTCTTTCTCCACAGAGGGCTGGTCACCTCCTCCCCATGCTGTGCTGCCCAGTGCAGTAGTCTGGGAGCTGACCTTGTTCGTGAAGACAGAGGCAAAAAAAGCATTGAGTACATTAGCTTTTCCCACATCCTCTGTCACTAGGTTGCCTCCCTCATTCAGTGAGTGTCCCACACTTTCCCTGACCTTCTTCTTGTTGCTAACTTACCTGAAGAAACCCTTCTTGTTACTGTTAACATCCCTTGCTAGCTGCAACTGCAGGTGTGATTTGGCCTTCCTGATTTCACTCCTACATGCCCGAGCAATATTTTTATACTCCTCCCCGATCCTTTGTCCAGTCTTCCACTTCTTGTAAGCTGCTTTTTTGTGTTTAAGATCACCCTCCTAGTGAAATAGTGTTTCCTAATATCCAACCTAGACCTCCCCCACTGCAACTTGAGACCATTACTCCTTGTTCTGTCATCTGCTACCACTGAGAACAGCTGAGCTCCATCCTCTTTGGAACGCCCCCCCCCCCCCCCTTCAGGTAGTTGAAAGCAGCTAACAAATCCCCTCTCATTCTTCTCTTCTGCAGACTAAACAATCCCAGTTCCCTCAGCCTATTCTCATACGTCATGTGCCCCAGCCCCCTGATCATTTTCATTGCCCTCCACTGGACTCTCTCCAATTTGTCCACATCCTTTCCGTAATGTGGGGCCCAAAACTGGACACAATACTCCAGGGGTGGCTTCACCAGTCCCAAATAGAGGGAACAATCACGTCCCTCGATCTGCTGGCAACGCTCCTACTAATGCAGCCCAATAGGCCGTTAGCCTTCTTGGCAACAAGGGCGCAGTGGTGACTCATATCCAGCTTCTCATCCACTTTAAACCCCAGGTCCTGTTCTGCAGAACTGCCTCTTAGCCAGTCGGTCCCCAGCCTGTAGCAGTCCCTGGGATTCTTCCTTCCTAAGTGCACTTGTCGTTGTTGAGGGCAGAGATAGGGTCCAGAGTGACCTAGATAAATTGGCGGATTGGGCCAAAAGAACTCGCATCTCCCCACCCCCACCCCCACCCCCGAAAGTGTAGTGTCATCCACAAGCTTGCTGAGGGTGCAATTCATCCCATCATCCAGATCATTAAATGGGAGAAAGAATTAAACAGAAATCTGTGAAAAGTAACTGGGGACTGTAACAGCACTTCCTTAGCTGCTCCAAAAGCCACCATCCCACCCCGGAGAAAGAAGGCCGTAGTGGTTAAAACTAACCTGGCTTAGAGGAGAAGTCAGCTACAAACGCCGCATCTAACAAATGGAGGAAAGGGAGAGTTGATAGCAAAACTGTAACCCAGGAATCAGGAATTGTAGAAAATCAATAAGGGACAAAAGTAGAAACTTGTGGTCAGCAAATTTAAGGACATGAAGTTTTAAAAAGAATATTAAGCAAAGGAATCCTACCAGTGGTATTGGTGTATTATGAGACAGAACTGATACATTTGATCAATAATAATGCAGAAAAGGAAAAAGTGGTCAATAAATATTTGTATCCTGTATTTTGGGGAAAAAACATCCTGTCATCCTATCAAACAATGAGGCTGGCACTTGTTCCATTCTACCAGTATCACTGGAGGATGTTAAACAGCAGCTACTAAAATTAGACATTTATAAATCAGAAGATCCAGGTAACTTGTGTCCAAGAGTTTTAAAAGAGCTGGCTGAGGAGCTCACTGGACTGTTAATGTTGGTTTTCAATAAGTCTGGGGATGTTCCAGAAGAATGGAAGACAGCTAATGTTGTGCCAATATTTAAAAGGGCAAACGGGATGGCCTGAAGTAGTCTGTCACTCTGATATCAATCCTGGGCAGATGGGGGAGACCGTTTTGCAGAATACGCCACTCTGCCCCCATACGCCACAGCCATGCCAATGCCGCGCCGGCTACGCCACACCCGGAGGTCCAGGCATGGCCGGGGTTCCCTCCACATGGGAGAGGTGCCTTCCTCCCAGCTGGGTGCCTTCCAGCGACCACCTGCACCCTGCGGCGTTGCAGACGAACACGTAACAAGGGCTGCACGAAGGCCACCTAGGGAGGAAGCACCCATGGGCAGCGCCAGCGATGTTTCACAGCAGTATGGAGCCAGCTGCCAGGGCTGTGCACTGCCGAAGGTCCATTGCTGGCTGGACGAGCCCCGGACAGTTCCAGGCATCGCCTTTCCAGGCTCCCATGAGAGGCCAAACAATCCTCCATGTCCCCATGTCGTGGGTCAGCCCCAGTCCAGGTGCAGCAGGCCCTGGCCCTCCAGGTCCACCTCTGCCCCAGGTGCCAGCCCAGGCCTTGGGGATCAGCAGCAAGGGCCTGTTTGTTCTGTGCCGATTCCCTGGGCTGCTTCCTGCCTTTGCCCAGCTGCAGACATTGGTCGGAGAGCCGTGCTTGCCTGTCTCCTCCCGCCCGAGCTGCCAGCTCAGCATCTGCTCAGTTTGCTGCGGTGGGTGGGTGTTCTCAGGGGGCTCTGACCCGTGCTCAAGAGGTAACCGAGCCCTCCATTAACCCTTCCTGGCTGCCATCACAGCTGTACGGGCCAAGGCCAAGCCACGAGCCAGAGCCCACCTGGTGGCCCAGGATGGATTTCCCACCCCCTGGAGCCGAGTAGGCACAGACTTGGCTGCACTGGCTGGGAAAATGCTCCCATCCGTCTCGACTGCGTGTCCCTGAACCATCCTGGGCCGGGGCTGCTACAGACAAGGGGGGGGTCACGCTAACACATCTATCGGGCTGCACACAGACCACATGCCCAGAGTGCAGCCTGGCTGGGGTTTGCACGGCAGCCATGGCGCGGGGGGCATCCTGCTGACACCTGGGTTCAGAGCAGACTGAGCCCAGGCTGCCTGTCGTGCCCGGCGCGGATGTCAGAGATTTGCAGACACATGGCGACGGCTAACTGAAGCCAGCGGGCGGCTCCGGGGTCCCGGGTGGCCCCACATCCCACACACAAGGGCCGTGCACATTGCTGGGGGAACCTGGGGTGCAACCAGCAGGGGGGTCACATGAGGTCACACGTGGGGTCGTAGGAGGGTGTCACCCCAGAGGAACAGGCGACAGGGTGGCCAGAGCCCAGAAGGCGGGCGAGAGGGGCCCCCGAGTCGGTCTCAGGCAGGCACCAGCCCCCGGGCACCAGGGCACAGCAGGGCCACAGGAACTGGCCTGGTTCTCCTGGCATCCGAGGTGCTGCTTGGGTGAGAGACCCGCACGTCCAACGCCCGTGCAGGGCACCAAGCGCTCGGTCTCCACTGCTCGCTCTAGCTCCGCTCGGGCCCAAGCACTGCGCTCTCCTGCGCCTGGCTCCCCCTGCCGAGGCCAGGGCTCCCCCAGGCAGCACCTCCCAGCCCTGGGAGCAGCACCAGCCACGGGACCGTCCCACAGCGCTGGGGCGGGCACGGTGCCATCTCAGGGGGTGGGGAGACGCGGGCAGTCGTGCGCTAGAAATGCTGTGACCCCGTTCCCCGGCTGCGGGGGGAGGCGCCGCACTGCTTGGCCACAGCGTCACCAAGCACATAGGAGCGAGCCCTGCCCCGGCCTCCCTCGGGACCCTCTGGCTAAGTGCCGGGCTCAGCCGCGGCCTCCACGTCGCCCCAGGCAGCCAGCGGACGAGGGGAGGCCTGAGGCTTTGCTGGGGGAGCCGGGCCGAGCTCCCAGCACTGATGCCCCGGGAGGGGGGGGCACGGGCACTAAGGCGTTCCCTCCCCAGTGCTCACACCAAGGCCGCGCGGGGCGGGGGTCGGGGGGACGACTTGCTGATTTACACCCAGCCCCCAGGAGGGCAGGTGCTGCGTGGACACTGCGCCCTTTGTCGCCGGGCACCCCATCCGCTGGGCCCCTGCTGCGCCAGCCTGTGCCCGGCTCACCTCAGCCCCTTCGGGGCAGTGGAGGGCTGGGGCGGGGGCTTGCTGGGGGTGGGGGCTCCCCTGCCTGGGGCACAGCCCATGAGGGAGACAGGAACCTGGCATCATGCTGCTGTGGCCCTAACGCTGGCCCCCACCCAGGCCTCGGGGCTGGTGCCCGGCTCTGAGAGCCCACCCCTGCCCCGCCCCAGCAAGAGGCGCTCCTTCTCCCCGGCCACCTGTAGGCCCAGCAGCCGCATCACACAGCCCGTACCCTTGGCATGGGCGCCCGGGGGCGTGAAAGGGGCAGTTTGCCCCCCAAAGCTAAGCAGCACTGTGACCCGGTGAGCGAGGCCCCCAGAGCCTCACCGTTATCTGCCCTGCCAGGAGCTGGAGCCAGCCCCAGCCCCGGGACAGGGCCCGAGCAGCTGGTGGGTCCGAGCAAGGGCCAAGCATGGGAGCTCAGCCCCTGCGGTTTGCTTGTCTCCCAGGTGCCCTCTGCTGCCCACACGGCTTGTAGGTGGTGCCAGGCTACAGCCCCAGTTAGGGGGGCTGCACACGGGGGGACCCCAGGGATCCCCAAGGCAGGAAAGCCCCGTGAGGCTTGCACAAGCAGCAAGGGGCTGAGCCGCACCCCACCCTGAGGCCCTGCTAGTCACTTCTTGCCATGCCCACCGCTCTCTACCCCACATCTGTCTCGTGGCTCCACCGCAGAACAGGGGGGCGGGGGCATGGCTCTGCGTGTGGCCGGGGGGGAGGATTAGGCAGGGCCAGGGGTGGGGCAGGGCAGGGCTGGCGGAGGGCCAGGTGCAGGGATGGAGTACGACAGGCCAGGGCGGGAACCAAGAGTCCAGCCTGTAGCGGGGCAGCCAGCACCCGTCACTGGTTCCCTCCAGGCCAGGGGACGGGCACTAGCCAGGGAAAGCAGGGGAGGAGGCTGCCCCCGATACACCCCATATCCCCAGCAGCTGGGTCAGTCTGGGTTACAGCACCCACAGATCCACCAAGCGCTAGCAGATGCCCGGGGGGGCACCCCCTCCCACCCCACTCACTGACCCAGGGCCCCCTGACAGAGGCCCTTGGCTGCCCCTCGGCACCGCCCCCCGTGTGAGCCTGGCGATGCTGCAGCCCTGCGGGCCCCTGCACCCCAGGGCCCCACTCAGCCCTCTGTCCCCGCACCCTCCACAGCACTGCACCCCCTGCCAAGCCCCCACTCATGGCAGCCCAGCGATCCTGGTGCCACGGGGAGGTTGGGCCTGCCTCCCCCCACAGGGACAGGGCCCAGCATACTTTCAGAATACTTTATTTTGTACATATGGTTCATTAGCATACGGCAGTCCCACCCCCACTTGCACCCATGTGTGGAGGGTGCTGGCTGTAACCCTGGGACTGCGGGGCTGAAAGCTGGGGGGGGAAGCTTAGATTCGTGGCTCCTGGGCGTGAGGGTAGCATTACCCTGGGGGCAGGAGGGGCAGGATCTGGCTCCTGGGGGGTTCATAGCGGCGATGGCTGTGGGGCTCCCTAGGCACGGGGGTGCAGCCAGGATTGGGGGCTCCCCCGGAGACTAGCCCCCAGCACGGAGGGGGAACTGGGCTGGACACCCTCCCACCCGTGGGGTCTGCGGGGGGGGGAGGGACTTGCCGGGCCCTGGCAGTGCCATGATGGGCAGGCCTAGGGCATGCATCCCTGGAGTAACACAGAGTGAGACGCACCCACAGCCAGGGCCTGGCAGAGGCCAGGGCACGCCCCGCTGCCCAGACCCACGCCAGGCCGCTGCTCTGGGGCCTGCAGGTCCCACGACCCCTCCCTGCCCCCAGCGCTGGGCTCGGCAACCCCATCCCTGAACCCAGCCACAGAAATAAAGTGCAGATCAACCCTAGTGAGAAGGGAGACACAGGGAGGGAGAGAGGGGAACGTGGGGGAGGGGTTACTGGAGGGCAGATCGGGGTGGGCTGGGGGAGGCCACAGTGGGAAGGCAGCTGGGGGTTGCTGGTGGGGTGCACAGCTGGGAGACACCGGAGAGGTGAGAGGTGCCAGGGAGCACAACGGGCTTTGCTGGCGGCACATGGGGGCAGCAGGTTGGCATTGCAGGGGGCACAGCAGGGCAGGGGGTGGGCATTGCTGGCGGGCACCGGGGGGCTGGGCAGGTGTTGCTGGTGGGCACAGGGGGCAGGCACTGCTGGGTGGCACCAGAGGCAGCGGGCAGGCGGTGAGGGGTTGCACTGGGGGGTGGGCGTTGCTGCGGGCACTGCTGGGTTGCACTGGGGGGCGGTGGTGCTAGGTTTTACAAGGGAGCGGGCGGTGCTGTGGGCATTGGGGGGCGGGCGGTGGTGCTATATTTTACAGGGGGGTGGGCGGTGCTGGGTTGTACAGGGGCGTGGGGGGTGCGGGTGCTGGACTGCACTGGGGTGCAGGCAATGCTGGGGGGCTCAGAGGCGGGAGTTGCTGGTGGGTACGGGGGCGGTGATAGGCAGGAGATGCTGCACCCCAGAGAGAAGGAACAACAGCCCCAGCTCCCGTATTCCCATTGACCGTCTGGCCCAGATGGCTGGGGTGAGGGGCAGCCCCCCAACAAACACCAAAGGGCCCAGGTGTGGGGGAAGGGAAGACAGCCCCTAACCTTCACCGCAACCGGGGGGACCTGCTGGGCCGCCCCTCTCCGCGGGCCAGTCTCCCTGCTGTGGGGCACAGGCCGGCAGGCTCAAGGGTGGGTCCCCCCTCGCCGGGCTCTTGCACTGCAGCTTGGGGGGCCCAGGGCTCCTGCAAGCCCCCCCAGTGGGGCTGGGCACTCAGCACAAGCCTGCAGGTGGGGGAGCAGCCCCTCGGTCTCTAGTCCAGGCAGTGGGGCAGGTGCAGGCTGGGGCCCACCCGGTGCCCCTCAGCTACTGCAGGTAGCGATAGGCCTTGAAACAGTGGTTGCCCGAGTCGGCCACCACCACGTGTCCGTCCGAGGTGAGCGCCAGGCCCTGCGGCCCATACAGCGGGTCGGCCAGCGTGTTGATGTAGGACAGGAAGGAGCCTGAGCTGTCGAAGACCTGCCGAGAGAGGGGACTGTGACAAACCTGAGGGACGGTCTCAGACTGAGGCGGTTCTGGAACAAACTGATGAATTTAAACAGCAATAAGTCACCAGGAGCAGGTGGTCACCCAAGAGTTCTGAAGGAACTGTGAAATTGCAGAACTACTCTGTAACCTATCGCTTACATCAGCTTCTGTCCCAGATGGCTGGAGGAGAGCTAATGTGACACCAATTTTTAAAAAGGGCTCCGGAGGAGACCCTGGCAACTACAGGCCAATAAGCCTGACTTCAGTACCGGGCAAACTGGTTGAAACTAAAGAAAAGAACAAAATTGTCGGACACAGAGATGAACGTAATTTGTTGGGAAATAGTCAACATGGTTTTTGTAAAGGGAAATCATGCCTCACTAATTTACTAGAATTGTTTGAGGGGATCAACACGCACGCGGATAAGGGTGATCCAGTGGATACAGTGTGTTTAGATTTTCAGAAAGCCTTTGACAAGGTCCCTCACCAAAGGCTCTTAAGCAAAGTAAGCTGTCATGGGATAAGGGGGAAGGTCCTCTCATGAATTGGTAACTGGTTAAAAGACAGGAAACAAAGGGTAGGAATAAATGGTCGGTTTTCAGAATGGAGAGAGGTGAATAGTGGTGTCCTCCAGGGGTCTGTATGGGGCCCAGTCCTATTCAATATATTCATAAATGATCTGGAAAAAGGGGTAAACAGTAGGGCTGTCAATTAATCGCAGTTAACTCACGCGATTAACTAAAAAAATATTAATCACGATTAATCGCAGCTTTAATCACACTGTTAAACAATAGAATTCCAATTGCAATTAATTAAATATTTTTGGATGTTTTTCTACGTTTTCAAATATATTGATTTCAATTACAGCACAGAATACAAAGTGTACAGTGCTCACTTTATATATATATATATTTTTTGTTACAAATACCTGCACTCTAAAAACAAAAGGAATTTTTCAATTCACCTCACAGAAGTACTGTAGTGCATTCTCTTTAGAGATGGTGTCCCTAGCCTCTGTTTGCCAGAAGCTGGGAATGGGCGACAGGAGATGGCTCACTTGATGATTCCCTATTCTGTTCATTCCCTCTGGGGCACCTGGCACTGGCCACTGTCAGAGACCGTCGTGCTGACCCAGTCTGGTCGTTCTTATGCTCTTTATCATGAAAGTGCAACTTACAAATGTAGGTTTTTTTTGTTATATAACTGCACTCAAAAACAAAACAATGCAAAACTTTAGAGCCTACAAGTCTAATTAGGCTAACTTCTTGTTCAGCCAATCGCTAAGACAAACAAGTGCGTTCACTTTTGTGGGAGATAATGCTGCCCACTTCTTGTTTACAATGTCACCTGGAAGTGAGAACAGGCATTCACATGGGACTTTTGTAGATGGCATTGCAAGGTATTTACGTGCTAGATATTAAACATTTGTATGCCTCTTCATGCTTTGGCCACCATGTGATGTTATTGACATAATCTGTAACCATTTAGATCACGGTTGCAACCACTCTCATATATTTGCAGCAAATATTGTACAAAGGTTATCATATAAGGCGTCTACGACAAGGTTATGTGTTGCTGGTTAGGATGATGCTGCCTGTTTGCACATATCATTTTGTATTTAAAGATATAAGTATTGGCTCTAGACTGTCTCTATTTCAAACTTCTGCTGTGCTTCTGGGTGACACCCCAGACATCAGCTCTGCCTAGCCTGCTGGATGGCCCATTAAGGACCATCAGTGACACAAGTGACCCATTGAGAGAAGGCAGACATGCCTTGGGACTCAGCAAGGCGTGCAGGGACCTGCCTAGGGACAAAACTGAGGTTTTTTCATGCCATGTGCTGGAATGATTGTCTTAGAAAGAAAGAAAGAAAGAAAGAAAGAAAGAAAGAAAGAAAGAAGGGCCACATGACAAGAGACTATAAAACCCTGCTGCAGCTCCTCTGTCTTGTCTTCAGTCCTTCTTGCCTCTGGAGGGACTTCGCTACAAAAGGAAGCTCTACACAAAGGACTGAACGACCCATCCCAGCTGGGGATGTTCTCCAGAGACTTAATTTGAACCTGCCGTTTATTCCATCACTGCTACAAGCCTGAACCAAGAACTTTGACATTGCTGTGTGTCATTGATTCCATTTCACCAGTTCTAGCTCTCATCGCTCTCTTATTCCTTTTATGAATAAACCTTTAGATTTTAGATTCGAAAGGATTGGCAACAGCGTGATTTGTGGGTAAGATCTGATTTGTATATTGACCTGGGTCTGGGGCTTGGTCCTTTGGGATCGAGAGAACCTTTTTCCTTTTACTGGGGTATTGGTTTTCATAACCATTCGACCCCATAACGAGGGGCACTGGTGGGGATACTGGAGTGTCTGAGGGAATTGCTTGTGTGACTTACGTCTGACTTATGGGCAAAACCAAAGTCTTCTCTGTCTGGCTGGTTTGGTTTGCCTTGATGTGCATAGAAACCCTAGCCTTGGGCTGTAACTGCCCTGCTTGAAGCAATTTGTCCTGAATTGGCACTCTCAGCTGGGTCCCGCCAAAGCCAGCATTGTTACACACCATTCAAAAGACATGCTTCCATGCTGATGATGCTCGTTAAAAAAATAATCCATTAATTAAATTTGTGACTGAACTCCTTGGGGGAGAATTGTATGTCTCCTGCTCTGTTTTACCTGGATTCTGCCATATATTTCATGTTATAGCAGTCTCAGATAATGACCCAGCACGTAGAAACATAGAAGATTAGGGTTGCAAGGGACCTCAGGAGGTCATCTAGTCCCACCCCCTGCTCAAAGCAGGACCAACCCCTAAATCATCCCAGCCAGGGCTTTGTCAAGCCGGGTCTTAAAAGCCTCTAAGGATGGAGATTCCACCGCCTCCCTAGGTAACGCATTCCAGTGCTTTACCACCCACCTAGTGAAAAAGGTTTTCCTAATATCCAACCTAGACCGCCCCCACTGCAACTTGAGACCATTACTCCTCGTTCTGTCATCTGCTATCACTGAGAACAGTCTAGATCCATCCTCTTTGGACCCCCCTGGCAGGTAGTTGAAGGCTGCTATCAAATCCCCCCTCATTCTTCTCTTCTGCTGACTAAATAACCCCAGTTCCCTCAGCCTCTCCTCATACGTCATATCCCCCAGCCCCCTAATAATTTTCGTTGCCCTCCACTGGACTCTCTTCAATTTGTCCACATCCTTTCTGTAGCAGGGGGCCCAAAACTGGACGCAATACTCCAGGGGTGGCCTCACCAGTGCTGAATAGAGGGGAATAATCACTTCCCTTGATCTGCTGGCAGTGCTCCTACCAATATAGCCCAATTTGCCGTTAGCCTTCTTGGCAACAAGGGCACACTGTTGACTCATATCCAGCTTCTCGTCCACTGTAATCCCCAGGTCCTTTTCTGCAAAACTGCTGTTTAGCCAGTCGATCCCCAGCCTGTAGCAGTGCATGGGATTCTTCCGTCCTAAGTGCAGGACTCTGCACTTGTCCTTATTGAACCTCATCAGATTTCTTTTGGCCCAATCCTCCAATTTGTCTAGGTCACTCTGGACCCTATCCTTACCCTCCAGCGTATCTATCTCTCCCCCGAACTTAGTGTCATCCACAAACTTGCTGAGTGTGTAATCCATCCCATCCTCCAGATCATTAATAAAGATGTTGAACAAAACCGGCCCCAGGACCGACCCTTGGGGCACTCCACTTGATACCAGCTGCCAACTAGAGATTGAGCTGTTGATCACTACCCGTTGAGCCCAACGATCTAGCCAGCTTTCTATCCACCTTATAGTCCATTCATCCAATCCATACTTTATTAACTTGCTGGCAAGAATACTGTGGGAGACCGTATCAAAAGCTTTGCTAAAGTCAAGATATATCACATCCACCACTTTTCCCATATCCACAGAGCCAGTTATCTCATCACAGAAGGCAATCAGGTTGGTCAGGCATGACTTGCCCTTGGTGAATCCATGCTGACTCTTCCTGATCACCTTCCGCTCCTCCAAGTGCTTCAAAATGGATTCCTTGAGGACCTGCTCCGTGATTTTTCAGCGACTGAGGTGAGGCTGACCAGTCTGTTCGTTTTAAGAACACTTTCACTGCAGATTTGACAAAACGCAAAGAAGGTACCAATGTGCAATTTCTAAAGATAGCTACCGCACTCGACACAAGGTTTAAGAATCTGAAGCGCCTTCCAAAATCTGAGAGGGACGAGGTGTGGAGCAAACTTTCAAAAGCCTTAAAAAAGCAACACGCCGAGGAGAAAACTACAGAACCTGAACCACCAAAAAAGAAAATCAACCTTCTGCTGGTGGCATCTGACTCAGAGGATGAAAATGAACATGCGTCGGTCCGCTCTGCTTTGGATCGTTATTGAGCAGCACCTGTCATCAGCAAGGACGCGTGTCCCCTGGAATGGTGGTTGAAGCACGAAGGGACATAAGAATCTTTAGCGCATCTGGCACGTAAATATCTTGCTACACCAGTTACAAAAGTCCCATGCGAATGCCTGTTCTCACTTCCAGGTGACACTGTAAACAAGAAGTGGGCAGCATTATCTCCCACAAAAGTGAACACTTTTGAGCGATTGGCTGAACAAGAAGTAGGACTGAGTGGATAGGCTCTAACGTTTTACATTGTTTTGTTTTTTAATGCAGTTATTTTTGTACATAATTCTACATGTGTAAGTTCAACTTTCAGGATAAAGAGATTGCGCTACAGTCCTTGTAATGGGGGAACTGAAAAATGCTATCTTATTTTTTTTACAGTGGAAATATTTGTAATCAGAAATAAAGTGAGCACTGTGCACTTTATATTCTGTGCTGTAACTGAAATCAATATATTTGAAAATGAAAAAAATCCATAAATATTTCAATAAATTGAATTCTATTATGGTTTAACAGTGTGATTAATCACAATTAATGTTTTTAATCGCTCGACAGCCGTAGTAACCAGTGATGTGGCAAAATTTGCAGATGATACAAAACTGCTCAAGATAGTTAAGTCCTAGGCAGACTGCGAAGAGCTACAAAAGGATCTCACAAAACTGGGTGACTGGGCAACAAACTGACAGACGAAATTCAATGTTGATAACTGAAAAATAATGCACATTGGAAAACATAATCCCCGCTATCCATATAAAATGATGGGGTCTAAATTAGCTGTTACCACTCAAGAAAGATCTTGGAGTCATTGTGGATAGTTCTCTGAAAACATCCACTCAGTGTGCAGCGGCAGTCAAAAAAGCTAACAGAATGCTGGGAATCATTAAGAAAGGGAGAGATAAGACGACAGAAAATATCAGATTGCCCCATCTAAATCCATGGTACGCCCACACCTTGAATACCGCGTGCAGATGTGGTTGCCATATCTCAAAAGTCAACAAAATTGATTAGGGGTCTGGATCCGTATGAGGAAAGATTAATAACACTGGGACTTTTCAGTTTGGAAAAGAGACGACTAAGGGGGGATATGATAGAGGTCTATAAACTCATGACTGGTGTGAAGACAGTAAATAAGGAAGTGTTATTTACTCCTCATAACACAAGAACTAGGGGTCACCAAATGAAATTAACAGGCAGCAGGTTTAAAAGAAACAAAAGGAAGTATTTCTTCACACAACGCACAGTTAACCTGTGGAACTCCTTGCCAGAGGATGTTGTGAAGGCCAAGACCATAATCAGGGTTCAAAAAAGAACTAGCTAAGTTCATGGGGGATAGGTCCATCAATGGCTATTAGCCAGGATGGGCAGGGTTGGTGTCCCTCGCCTCTGTTTGCCAGAAGCTAGGAATGGGCGACAGGGGATGGATCACTTGATGATTACCTGTTCAGTTCATTCCCTCTGGGGCACCTGGCATAGGCCACTGTCGGAAGACAGGATACTGGGCTGGATGGACCTTTGGTATGACCCAGTCTGGCCGATCTTTTGTTCTTATGTACTGCAGAGCCGTAGCACCACCCCCCAACAGGGTCTCCTCACCCCCCGGAACAACCTAGGCCCCTGCCCTGCCCTGCACAGTGCCAGGCCTGTGGGGGGTCTGAGCCACATCCTGGATTGCTACCCACCAGTGCCAGTCACAAGCTGGGCAGCCCTGGGGACAGCCTCATGGACCAGGGGAATCCCCTCCTGCTCCACATGTCACAAGCCTACGGAACTCACTGCCACCAGATACAAAGGGGCCGGGCACTTAGAGTCAAGGAGGGATGGGGCATTTCTCTAATGTCGGAGAAGTGAATGCCAATGTGTGAGGGGAGGGGAGGAACTGCTGCATCGGGGCAGGACCACCAGCCTGGCAGGTTCCCAGTGCCCCCCATGCAAGTCCCGGCCCTCGCGCCCTACCTGGATCCGGCTGTTGCCCCAGTCGGCCACGATGATGTTGCCGTTGGAATCCACGGCCACGCCGGTGGGAGCGTTGAACTGCCCGTTCCCCTCCCCGTGTGAGCCAAACTTGAAGAGGAACTCACCATCGGCGCTGTACACCTGGGGGAAGGAGAGGGGCTTGTCACCCCGCCAGCCACCACAGGGAGCCCCCGACCCAGCGCTTGGCTGGCAGGGACCCAGCCGGCTGGGACTGTGCCAGCACAGAAGGGCTAAGAGCTGGAACCTGGAGGAGGCGTTGGCTCGATGGAGGGCCACCACGGGCCGGGGAGCACCGGAGCGCGGGAGCGGGGCAGGTGGAAGGCGTGAGCAGGCCAAGGGGCCGGCAGGGGCCAGGCTGGGGCCTGGGGACCGGCAGCGAGGGAAAGGTCAACTCCGCGTTCCATGGCAGACGGGCTGGGTGGCGACCTCTTAACCGCTGCTGCTCTTGGCTCCCCAAGGTCGCCCACGCTGGGGCCGGGACTGGTGAACCCTGCACTGCCCTCAGCTGGGCGGGGGGCCCTCCGCAGGGACACGGCTCCCCATGGCCCATTGTGGCAGGAGGCGCTGGGCAGAGCGCAGCCGGGACGCAGGTGGCTGGAGCCCAGGGGCTCAGTCTCTGGGGTGCTGAGGCAGTGTGTGCCGAGGAGAGCGGGATCCCGGGGGACTGGCCTGCAGAAGAGTTCCTCCCAGGGCCAGTCCTGTGGCTAGGTGCCGGGGTGCGGGCAGGGCCAGGTGTGATGAAGTGGGGCTGTTCTTAATGTTTCCTCTGAATACTGTAGGGGTGCCTCAGTTTCCCCTAGGCATTTCTTAAATCTCTAGGGGGTGGAAATAAGGGGGTGTAATTGTTGCAGAGCAAAGGGCCAGGGTACATAAATGGCCGACACTCTGTCTCCTGGCAACTGATGGCCTGGGCTCTTGCCCCCTGCAAGGTGAGAGCTAAAGGGTTGGAGAACAAAGGAATCAGGAGACCTCCTGGCCCGAGAAAGGGACAAAGCCCAGAGGAGGAGGGGCTGGAGAGAGCTTCAGTTGGGGGCAGGCTGGGGACGTGGAGTGAAGTGCAGATGGGGTTGTCTGGCTCACTGCCCCCCAAAATGGACTCGACTGAGGGGTCCTGTTCTCTGCACCTACAAGCTCTGGTTTAGACCATGTTCCTGTCATCTAATAAACCTTCTGTTTTACTGGCTGGCTGAGAGTCACGTCTGACTGCGGAGTTGGGGTGCAGGACCCTCCGGCTTCCCCAGGACCCCGCCTGGGTAGACTCGCTGTGGGAAGCGCACGGAGGGGCAGAGGAGGCTGAATGCTCCGAGGTCAGACCCAGGAAGGTGGAAGCCGTGTGAGCTGTGTGTCCTGCAGACAGGCTGCTGACAGAGAGGAGACTTTCTCAGAGTCCTGACTGGCTTCATAGGGAGCAGTTCCAGAGCATCGCCCGGGGACCCCGTGACACCAGGGCCCGACTCTCACCTTCACCGAGTGGTTGTGGAAGTCGGTCACTACGATCTCGTTCTTGTTGTTAACAGCGACGAAGTGGGGCCCTGGGAGGAGAGAAAGAAACCCCTGAACCTGCCTCAGCGCATGGGGCTGGGGCGGGCTCTGCTCGTCGGGGCAGGAGCCAGCTGGGGGCAGCTGGGGCAGGGGGAACCAGTGCCTGCCTCATGGCAGGGCAGGTCTGTCACCCCATCAAATGCCCGCTCTCCTGGGGATGGGGCAGGGAGGGCACAAGCCAGGGGCAGTGGAAGGGCCCAGGCCAGGCCCTGGAGGTTAGTGCACAGTGAATGCTGTAAGGGTTCAGGAGCAGCTGGTCAGCCTGGGCACTGGGGTGGGTGTGTGAGGAAGGGCAGTTAGTGACCACAGCAGCTGCCAGACCCATTAGAGAGGGAGAGACTTCAGCAGGAAACACCAGCCCTGCAGGGCATCATGGCCATTCACAGAGGACAAGTGCTGAGAAAGGAGAGAAAAGAACCCAGGAGTCCTGACTCCCGGCCTGCCCCCTGCCCCGCCCCAACCCACCAGACCTCACTCCCCTCCCAGGTGGGATAGAACCCAGGAGTCCTGGCTCCCAGTCCCCCCCGCTCTAACCACTAGCCCCCACTCCCCTCCGAAGTGGGAGAGAACCCAGGAGTCCTGGCTCCCAGCCCCCCCTGCACTAACCACTAGCCCCCTACTCCCCTCCCAGCCGGGATAGAACCCAGGAGTCCTGGCTCCCAGCCCCTCTTGCTCTAACCCACCAGACCCCAGTCCCCTCCCAGACAGGAGAGAACCCAGGAGTCCTGGCTCCCAGCCCCTCTTGCTCTAACCCACCAGACCCCACTCCCTTCCCAGACAGGAGAGAACCCAGGAGTCCTGGCCCCCAGTCTCGCACTCAGGCCACAAGTGTGCGCTGCCTGTCCAAGCGCCCGGTAGCCCAGCGGAGTGAAGGTCACCAAACTCACCAGGCTGGCCCAGCAGGAAGCCAAAGGCATGCAGTAATAAGGACCTGCCGGTCGCGGTATTACCATCGAGGGTACCTGCAAACTGCCGCTCCGCCGTGCCGCGGCTGCCGAACTTGGTCACCAGCTTCCCGTTGGACTGGAAGATGAAGACGCAGCAGGCCTTGTTGTCCACCACGATGATGTGGCCATTGCGGTCCACGGCCACACCCTTGGGGCCCATCAGCCGCCCAGCCCCGATCTTCGTCTGCAGCGGCAGGGAGCGGGACATTGGATCACATGGCCTGGGGACTGGAACCTGTACGAGCCCTGCCTCACTCCCTCCACCCACCCCCGCGTCTGGAATGGGAACAGCCTCCAGCCCTCAGGGCTGGCATGTCCCCAATAACCTGTCCCTGAGGAAGGGCCCCCAGGCTGGGGGGTTAGACCCTGCTATTCAGCCCCCTCTGGTGTTGTTCTGCAGGCTTGTTATGGGGCACAAGAACGGCCAGACTGGGTCAGACCAAAGGTCCCTCTAGTCCAGTATCCTGTCTTCCGACAATGGCCAATGCCAGGTGCCCCAGAGGGAATGAACAGAACAGGGAATCACCAAGTGATCCCCCGTCGCTCATCCCCAGCTTCTGGCAAACAGAGGCTAGGGACACCATCCCTGCCCATCCTGGCTGATAGCCATTGATGGACCTATCTTCCATGAGCTTATCTAGTTCTTTTTTGAACCCTGTTATAGTCTTGGCCTTCACAACATCCTCTGGCAAGGAATTCCACAGGTTGACAGTGTGTGGTGTGAAAAAACCATGTTGACTCTTCCCCAACAAATTATGTTCATCTATCTTTCTGACAATTCTGTTCTTTACGATAGTTTCAACCAGTTTGCCTGCTACTGAAGTGAGGCTTACCAGCCTGTAATTGCCGGGATCACCTCTGGAGACCTTTTTAAAAATTGGTGTCACATTAGCTATCCTCCAGCCATCTGGGACAGAAGCTGATTTAAATGATAGGTTATAGTCTACAGTTAGTAGTCCTGCAATTTCACATTTGAGTCCCTTCAGAACTCTTGGGTGAATCCCATCGGGTCCTGATGACTTATTACTGTTTAGTTTAACAATTTGTTCCCAAACCTCCTCTAATGAAACCTCAATCTGGGACAGTTCTGCAGATTTGTCATCCTGCTCAGTTCCTGGCTCAGGGGACCTAGTGGCAGAGAGTTCCACAGGCCAGTTGTGAAGTGGATTTAGAAGTGTTTCATTTGCCCCAGTATACATTTGCTAACTGTCAGGGTCTCCCCTTCATTCCAGGGGGAAGGAGACACCCAAACCCACCTTCTCTGCCCCAGGCAGGTCTTTCTCTCCCTTGATCCCATCCCCTCTGGGCACTCACCAGCCCATCTGGTCATTCTCTGCCCTTCCCCCAACCCCTTGCCCAGCTGCCCTGCCCTCTCACCTTGAACTTGCCCTCGGGGGAGAAGATGCTGACCCAGCGGTTGTCATAGTCAGCTATGATGATGTCCCCATTCATGTCAACCGTGACACCGGTGGGGCGCTGCAGCTGCCCTGGGGAACGGCCCCGGACGCCGAAGCGCAGCCGGAACTGGCCCTCGTTGGAGAAGACCTGGCGGGAGCAGAGCAAGGCGGTTGGTGGGGTGAAGCTGGAAGGGAGAGAGAGGGGAGGGGGCTTGGAGCTGATGAGTCCCTACCTGCACACACTGGTTATTGCTGTCGGCCACCACGATGCGACCGGAGCTGGAGGTGGAGATGCCCTGCAGGTTGGTGAATTCCCCCTTCTCCCGGCCTCGGCTTCCTACAGGCAGAGCACAGGGTGAGGGGGCATCAGCCAGGGGAGCCAGGCAGGAGGGGCGTGGGGAGCAGGCACAGAATCACACCAGTGTAGGACCGGCGGGACTTGAGAGGTCCCTTGCTGCAATGGGACCTCCCTTGCTGCAATGTAAGCCAATTGCTTCTTGTCCTGTCCTCAGAAGTTAAGAAAAACAATTTTTCTCCCTCCTCCTTGTAAGAGCCTTTTAGGCACTTGAAAACTGTGATCATGTCTCTCTCAGTCTTCTCTTCTCCAGACTAAACAAACCCCATTTTTTCAATCTTCCCTCACAGGTCATGTTTTCTAGACCTTCCATCATTTTTGTTGCTCTTCTCTGGACTTTCTCCAATTTGTCCACATCCTTCCTGAAATGTGTCACCCAGAATGGGACACAATACTCCAGTTGAGGCCTAATCAGCACGGAGTAAAGCGGAAGAATTACTTCTCGTGTCTTGCTTACAACACTCCTGCTAATACATCCTAGAATGATGTTTGCTTTTTTTGCAACAGCATTACACTGTTGACTCATATTTAACTTGTGGTCCACTCTGACCCCCAGATCCGTTTCTGCAGTTCTCCTTCCTAGGCAGTCATTGCCCATTTTGTATGTGTGCAACTGATTGTTCCTTCCTAAGTGGGGTACTTTGCATTTGTCCTCATTGAATTTCATCCTATTTACTTCAGACCATTTCTCCAGGTTGTCCACAAACGTTTAAGTGCTCTCCCTATGCCAGTATCCAAATCATTAATGAAGATATCGAACGGCACCAGACCCAGGGCGGACTCCTGTGAGACCCCACTCAATATGCGGTCACATTCCCCAGGGTACAATCTTGATCTGTCCTTCCAGCTTGGAGTTCGGTTTTCCAAGCAGTCGCACACTCACCTTACAGGAGGTTTGTCTAGGCACACCTCCCTAGTTTGCTTATGAGAAGGCCATGAGCCTTATTAAAGCTGAGATATGTCACATCTCCCGCTTCCCCCCATCCACAAGGCTTGTTACCCTGTCGGAGAAGGAAATGAGGTTGGTGTGACACGATTTGTTCTTGACAAATCCATGCTGACTGTCACTTCTCACCTGATTCTCTTCTAGATGCTCAAAGACGGGCTGATTATTTGCTTCATTGCCACCGAGTGTCAGCTGTGATGCAGTGCTGAGCCGATCCGGCCTCCCTCGGGACCCTCTGGCTAAGTGCCGGGCTCAGCCGCGGCCTCCACATCGCCCCAGGCAGCCAGCAGACGAGGGGAGGCCTGAGGCTTTGCTGGGGGAGCCAGGCCGAGCTCCCAGCACTGATGCCCGGGGAGGGGGGGGGCACGGGCACTAAGGCGTTCCCTCCCCAGTGCTCACACCAAGGCCGCGTGGGGCGGGGGTCGGGGGGACGACTTGCTGATTTACACCCAGCCCCCAGGAGGGCAGGTGCTGCGTGGACACTGCGCTCTTTGTCGCCGGGCACCCCATCCGCTGGGCCCCTGCCGCACCAGCCTGTGCCCGGCTCACAATGGGGCAGGAGCTCAGACTAGCTCTGAGGACAGGCAAAGAGCAAGTTAAGAATGTAGACAGGTTAGCGGTCTTCCAGTCGGCAGGGCCTGATGAAACCCAGCCTAGAACACTCCAGGAGCTGGCTGAAGAGATCTCTGAGCCATTGGCCGTTAGCTTGGAGAACTTCTGGACGACCAGAGAGATCCCAGAAACTGGAAATGGTCAAGTATAGTTGTCAGGGATCCACAGGCCGGTGTCCTGGCCCAGCTCCGGGACAGGCCCTGGCAGTCCCCCTGCAGGCGTCAGCCCCCTCCGGGTCACACTTGCTGAGGTCAGCCCCTCGGCTCCCCCCTTCCCGGGACTGAACCTCGGAGCCCCCAGCCCCCACCGGGAGCTCCCTCAGCGAGTCCCCCTGGGTGGGACCCCGGTGGGAAACTTGTACCCCAAGAGAGCCGGGCACCCCCTGCCTGACTCTGCAGTGACTCAGCCAGCGGGTAACAGCAGGGGGTGACTGGTCGTCTGGACCCAGCGCAGGGAGTCCTGGGTTAGACCAGGAATGGAAAGTTACAGCCTGGGCCAGCCGGGTCGGATCAGAGCCCAGAGCCCTCCAGCCCCTCTGTAATCCCCATCCACCAGCTTCTCCTTGTGCCACCCATGCTTATCACACCCCCCCAGACCCCTCCTCAACCCTCTGTCCTTCAGCTGGTCGCATCGGCTGGCTGCCTGTGGAGGGGGGCCCATCCCTGGGCATCAGTTGCTAGGTCCAGGCAGTTGTCTTCTGGGCCTCTCCATGGGACCAGGCCCCAGCCAGCCAGGCACAGTCAGATCTGGGTCTCTGCAAAGAGAAAATTCCCCTCCCCCACAGCTAACCATGCAGCACATGGGGAAAGTGAGGCACACCCTGTGTTCATCCAAAATATGAAAAATTCCCACTCCATCACTTCAGGATCTATCTATAAACAGGGACATAACCCAGGGAATTACAGACCAGTCAGCTTAATCTGAGCTCCTGCCCCATTCACACTGAGGCTGGCTGTGTTCGTCATCTGATAGCTGCTTACGTTTGACCATAAGAACGGTCACACTGGGTCAGACCAAAGGTCCATCTAGCCCAGTATCCTGTCTTCCGACAATGGCTAGTGCCGGGTGCCCCAGAGGGAATGAACAGAACAGAGAATCATCAAGTGATCCATCCCCTGTCATCCAGTCCGAGCTTCTGGCCATCAGAGGCTAGGGACACCATCCCTGTTCATTCTGGCTATTAGCCATTGATGGACCTGTCCTCCATTAACTTATCTAGGTCTTTTTCGAACCCTGTTATAATCTTGGCCTTCACAACATCCTCTGGCAAGGAGTTCCACAGGTTGACAGTGTGTCGTGTGAAAAAATACTTTCTTTTGTTTGTTTTAAACCTGCTGCCTGTTAATTTCATTTGGTGACCCCTAATTCTTGTGTTATGAGAAGGAGTAAACAACACTTCCTTATTTACTTTCTCCACCCAGTCATAATTTTATAGACCTCGACCATATCCCCCCTTAGTCACCTCTTTTCCAAGCTGAAAAGTCCCAGTCTTATTAATCTCTCCTCATATGGAAGCTGTTCCACGCCCCTCATCATTAATGTTGCCTTTTTCTGAACCTTTTCCAATTCCAACATATCTTTTTTGAGATGGGGAAACCACACCTGCGCACAGTATTCAAGATGTGGGCATACCATGGATCTATCTAGAGGCAATATGATATTTTCTCTCGTCTTATCTCTCCCTTTCCTAATGATTCCCAACATTCTGTTTGCTTTTCTGACTGCCACTGCCCATTGAGTGGATGAAGTGAAAACTGAAACAAAACAGTTATTTAGCACTTCAGCCCTTGCTGTGTTTTCTGTTATTCTCTTTCCCTCTTCATTGAGTAACAGGCCTACCCTGTGCTTGGTCTTCCTCTTGCTTCTCATGTGTCTGTAAAACGTTTTCTTGTTACCCTCTATGTCCCTGGCTCATTTAATCTCATTTTGTGCCTTGTGTGACAAAGTGGGAATGTTCTTTATGTCTTCTCTGAACACAGTGTGTGCCTCAGTTTCCCCATGTGTTACTCAAGTACTGAGGTGGTGGGACAGGGTGTGTTATCATTGCAGAGACCCCCAGAGGGCAGGTGTGGCTGCTGATGGGCTGCGGAGAACGGCGAACACTCGGCAGCCTGGCAACTGCTGGCCAGGCCCCCTCCTCTGCAAGGACAGGCCGGGGTGTCGCCTGGTGGACCGGGGAAAGGGACAAAGGACGGAGGACAGCAATGGGCGTGATGGGGGCTGGGCAACTGGAAGCATTCTCCTGGTTGGGGACTCAGGGGCGAGGGCCCAGGGCTCTACCCCCCAACAGATGCACTTTGCTGAGGGTCCCCGATCCCGGTGCTACCAAGCTCTGTTCTACGCTGGGTTCCCGACGATAATAACCCGTCTGTGCCACATGCGGGCTGGGAGTCACGGCTGGCTGCAGCATGGGGGGCAGGGCCTTTTGGGGGTGAGGCTCCCCAGGGGTCCCGCCCAGGGGGACTCGCTGCGGGGAGCTCATGGGGTGACCAGGGGGCTGAACGCTCCAAGGCCAGACTCAGGAGGCCCCAAAGCAGAGCAGGGTCCTTGCCCTGGGACAGGTGCCCTGAGGGCAGACGCTGCCCAGAGTCCTGCCTGGTGTCACTCAGAGCAGGGCCAGCGCCCCCAGCCTGGGCGCCCGGCACAGCCTGACCTGTCTCACTTTGTCCCCACTTGCTTGCATTGGTTTTTTACATTCATCTTGCGTGAGCTGACGCTGGGAAGACGCTGGCCATTTCTGGGAAGGCTGAGGAGGCCAATGAGGTCTGTGCCCCCTGCAGGACCCTCTCCCTGCTGTGGGTGCCACCCCTAGGCAAGCCCCCTACTCTCAATGGCCCCCAGTCCCCACAACCTCCCGGCCCTCGCGCTCACCCACGCGGAAGATGAGCTCGTCCTCAATGGGATTCTCCTTCTTCTTGCCGGTGCCGTACATGCTGGAGGGGCGCCGCACGGCCTTCTGCCGGATGTGCCCGCTGCTGGGGGACTTGACACGGCGCTTGACGTCGTCGGGCGAGGGGGGCACGTCGCAGGCCTTGAGGGCCTTGGTGCGGAAGGGGCTGCCCTTGATGGGCTGCCCATAGAGCAGGATGGAGAGCAGGAAGTCGCCCTCCTGCCGCGGCGTGTACACCAGCTCGTAGGTGCCGTTCTTGTTGTCCAGCACCTCGGCTTCGGCCCGGCTGCCGTCGGGCGCCGTCACCTGGGCCTGCAGGCTGGCGCTGCCGCTGCGTACCAGCGCCCCGGCCCTGTCCTTGGTGGTGATGGTGAGGGAGGAGGCCTGCCCCACCACTGCGTGCCGCAGCCCCTCGCCCGTGGCCACCGTCTTGTGGGCGATGGCGCTGGTGGTGATGAGCACGCCCAGGTTGAGGATGGACTTGCGGACGCCGTCCGTCTCCACCACGTAGTCCAGCTGGTCGTTCTCCTGTGGCTGCTCGGGGAACTCCTGGCTGGCCAGGGCGCTGAGCCGCTCACTCATCTGCTTCTTCACCAGCAGCACCTCGGTCTCCGTGCCATGGTGCAGCGCTTGCTCCGTGAAGGCGCAGCTGCTCAGGATGTTCTCCTGGCCCTGCCGCAGGGCGTCCAGCTGGGCCTGCAGCACCTGGGGGAGGGGCACATCAGCCAGCGGGGCATGGGAGGGGCAGCAGGGCGGGGCGGGGCTGGGGGGCAGGATCAGCCAGCAGGGCACAGATGGGGCTGGGGGACAGGGGCAGGGGCAGCGGGGGGCAGGGGCAGCTTGAGGGCAGAGGCGGGGCAGGGCTGGGCTGGGCTTGGGGGCAGCCAGTGGGGCATGGATGGGGCTGGGCTGGGGCAGGGTCAGCTGAGGGGCAGGCGGCGGGGTGGGGCTGGGGGCAGGGGCAGCCATCGGGGCACGGCCAAGGCAGGGCCAGGTGGATGCCCAGCGACAAAATGCTCAGAGGGACAATGCTGCTCCCCCGGGGCACTTCCTTTTACTTGTCTCCCAAGTCGCTCTGCACGGTAGGGTCTATGGGGTGTATCTGCAGGGGGTGCTGGGGTAGAGCTATGGGGGTTCTGGGTGGGGCAGGCAGGGCTATCGGGGGCTCTGACAGAGTGGGAATTTTTTGTAATATTTAGATAAATCCGGTTCCCCTGTGTGCGTGGCTCACTAGGTGGTTGGCAGAGACCCAGAGATCGGCTGTGACAGCGCCTGGCTGCCTGGGGCCCGAGCCCACGGGGAGCCCCACAAGACAACGGCCCTCCAACTGCCCGGACATTTGGCACCTAGCAACTAACGCCCGGGGATGGGCCCCGCTCGGCAGGGAGCCAGCCCCTGTGACCAGCCAGAGAGCAAAGGGCGGAGGAGGGGCCAGGGAGAGGGGTTGGGAAGTGGGGGGCTGCCGGAAGCAGGAGACGCTCCTGGACGGGGATTACAGAGGGGCCGGGGGGCTCTGATCCGACCCGGCTGGCCCGGGCTCTAACTCTCTGCGCTAGGTCCAGACCCCCAGGCACCCCCCTGCTGTTACCTGCTGGCTGAGTCACTGCAGAGTCAGGCAGGGGGATGCCCGGCTCTCTTGGGGTACAAGTCTCTTGCCGGGGTCCCACCCAGGGGGACTCACCAAGGGAGCTCCCGGCGTGAGCTCTGAGGGTCGGTCCCTGGGGAGGGAGCTGGGGGGCAGACCCTGGCCGGAGCAGGGCACCAGGCCGGTGAGCCGGACCAGAGGCACAGGGAGGGGCTGGGGTTACCTTCTGCTTGGCGCTGCAGGTGGCCTCCAGGTCACGCACGAGCAGCCCCTTGCGCTGCTGCAGGGCCTGCTCCAGCTCCGCGAAGGAGCCGCTGATCTCGCCCACGGCGGCGTTCTTCCGCTCGACGAGCTGCTTGCTGATCTCGGTCACCAGCCCGATGGCAGCCGTCAGCTGGGGCAGCCTGTGGGGGGGCGGGGCCGTCACCCACGGGGCAGCCCCCCTACACCCCGGCCCCCACGGGGCAGCCCCCCCTCACAGCCGTCAGCTGGGGCAGCCTGTGGGGGGGCGGGGCCGTCACCCACGGGGCAGCCCCCCCTACACCCCGGCCCCCACGGGGCAGCCCCCCCTCACAGGCGTCAGCTGGGGCAGCCTACAGGGGGGCGGGGCCGTCACCCACGGGGCAGCCCCCCCCTACACCCCGGCCCCCACGGGGCAGCCCCCCCTCACAGCCGTCAGCTGGGGCAGCCTGTGGGGGGGCGGGGCCGTCACCCACGGGGCAGCCCCCCCTACACCCCGGCCCCCACGGGGCAGCCCCCCCTCACAGCCGTCAGCTGGGGTAGCCTGTGGGGGGGCGGGGCCGTCACCCACGGGGCAGCCCCCCCTACACCCCGGCCCCCACGGGGCAGCCCCCCCTCACAGCCATCAGCTGGGGTAGCCTACAGGGGGGCGGGGCCGTCACCCGTGGGGCAGCCCCCCCTACACCCCGGCCCCCACGGGGCAGCCCCCCCTCACAGCCGTCAGCTGGGGTAGCCTGTGGGGGGGCGGGGCCGTCACCCACGGGGCAGCCCCCCCTACACCCCGGCCCCCACGGGGCAGCCCCCCCTCACAGCCATCAGCTGGGGTAGGCTGCCGGGGGGCGGGGCCGTCACCCACGGGGCAGCCCCCCTACACCCCGGCCCCCACGGGGCAGCCCCCCCTCACAGCCGTCAGCTGGGGTAGCCTGTGGGGGGGCGGGGCCGTCACCCACGGGGCAGCCCCCCCTACACCCCGGCCCCCACGGGGCAGCCCCCCCTCACAGCCATCAGCTGGGGTAGCCTACAGGGGGGCGGGGCCGTCACCCATGGGGCAGCCCCCCCTACACCCCGGCCCCCACGGGGCAGCCCCCCCTCACAGCCGTCAGCTGGGGCAGCCTGTGGGGGGGCGGGGCCGTCACCCACGGGGCAGCCCCCCCCTACACCCCGGCCCCCACGGGGCAGCCGCCCCTCACAGCCAGTTCCACACCTGGGAACCTCCCCTTGTGCAGGACACCAGCTCCCCCACCCCGCCCTCTCCCCAGCCCCCCATACCGGCTCTTGATGGCGTCGAGCTGCTCCTGCAGCGAGGCCTTGTGCTGCTCCACCACGTTGCGCAGGGGCACGGTGACGTGCTCCCGGTGCTCGCCCTCCGTGCACTCGCGGCACATGGCCGTCTCGCACGACTCGCAGTAGAACTCCATCACCTGGGGGCGGGCAGGGGCCGTCAGGGGCTGCCACTCCCCACGGCTGCAGGCCCCCCAGCCCTGGCTGTCCAGGTCCCGGGGGCGGGGCGGGGCGGGGAGGAGGCTGGCACCAGGCCAGAAAGCCCCCCTTGCTCTGTCACTCCACTCCCGGAGAAGTGGGGTCACCCTGCTCCCTCCCCTTCAGGGGCTCCTGCCCAGGCCACCTCCCCCAAGCCAGGCTGGCACCCAGCTCCCTGAAAAGTGGGGGCACCCTGGCCTGGCCCTTTCTCCTAGGGGCCCCCACCTCCCCAGGACGCGGGGTCACCCCGCCCCTCTCCCGGCCAGGGGCCCCCACCTCCCCAGGACGCGGGGTCACCCCGCCCCTCTCCCGGCCAGGGGCCCCCACCTTGCCCTCGTGGTTGGGGCAGGACAGCGGCTGGCCGGTGATGGCACTGACGGGGTCCAGCGTGGTGGCGTCCGGGCGGCTGCTGCCCTCGGGGGTGCGCTGCAGCACCTCCATGAGGTTGGTGATGAAGAAGTTGCTCTGGAGTGCGGCCACGCCCTGCTCCGGCAGGATGGAGGTCTGGCGGCACACGGGGCAAGACAGGGTGAGGCTCTGGGGCGGGATATAGTTCTGGAGACACCTGGGACAGAGCGGGCAAAACAAGAGGGTCAGGAGGTGCGGGCCAGGCTGAGGGCAGGCTGCAGGGAGCCCGGCTGGGCCAGCACCGGGACAAGTGGAGCCTACGAGGGTGGATCGGACAGACGGGGAAGGGATCCGGGCAGGGGGAGATGGACGGACGGGGGCAGAGAGGGAGGGAGAGACAAACAGTCGGACAGGGAGGGAGGAGATCCGGACAAACGAGTGCACGCCAGGCAGCGGGGTGATCCCAGAGACGAGCCAGCCATGAGCCCTGTGAATGGGGTGGGACAGACGGACGGACAGGTGAGTGGGTGCAGGACAGTGGGGAGCTAGGGGGAAGATGAGGCAGACGGAGATAAGTGAACATCACTCCAGGGGGGTGCAGAGGGTCACGCCCTGAGACACCCAAAATGAAGCTCCCCCCAGGCAGCTCTGATGGAAGGGGGGGCACCTGTCCCCTTCAAAATTCTTTCCCATCGCCCCTGGGCCAGCCCGGCCTGGTCGCTCTCCCCGGGCAAGAATCTCTCCGGCCACTGAGAGTTCCCAGAGCCCATCTCTGCCCCCACCTCTCTTCCACACCGGGGGGTGGATCCAGCGCAGTGCCCGGGAGGTCAGGGGGAATGGACCCAGTGCAGCGCCCGGGGGAGGGAGAGCAATACAGCGGTGCACAGACAATCCAGGAAGTTTTTGGAATGTGCAGGGGATAATTTCCTGGTGCAAGTGCTGGAGGAACCAACGAGGGGCAGAGCTCTTCTTGACCTGCTGCTCACAAACCGGGAAGAATTAGTAGGGGAAGCAAAAGTGGATGGGAACCTGAGAGGCAGTGACCATGAGATGGTCGAGTTCAGGATCCTGACACAGGGAAGAAAGGAGAGCAGCAGAATATGGACCCTGGACTTCAGGAAAGCAGACTTCGACTCCTTCAGGGAACAGATGGGTAGGATCCCCTGGGAGAACAACATGAGGGGGAAAGGAGTCCAGGAGAGCTGGCTGTATTTCAAAGAATCCCTATTGAGGTTACAGGGACAAACCATCCCGATGCGTCGAAAGAATAGTAAATATGGCAGGCGACCAGCTTGGCTTAACAGTGAAATCCTTGTTGATCTTAAACACAAAAAAGAAGCTCACAAGAAGTGGAAGATTGGACAAATGACCAGGGAAGAGTTTAAAATATTGCTCGGGCATGTAGGAATGAAATCAGGAGGGCCAAATCGCACCTGGAGCTGCAGCTAGCAAGAGATGTTAAGAGTAACAAGAAGGGTTTCTTCAGGTATGTTAGCAACAAGAAGAAAGTCAAGGAAAGTGTGGGCCCCTTACTGAATGAGGGAGGCAACCTAGTGACAGAGGATGTGGGAAAAAGCTAATGTACTCAATGCTTTTTTTGCCTCTGTCTTCACGAACAAGGTCAGCTCCCAGACTGCTGCGCTGGGCAGCACAGCATGGAGAGGAGGTGACCAGCCCTCTGTGGAGAAAGAGGTGGTTCGGGACTCTTTAGAAAAGCTGGACGAGCACAAGTCCAAGGGTCCAGATGCGCTGCATCCAAGAGTGCTAAAGGAGTTGGCAGATGTGATTGCAGAGCCATTGGCCATTATCTTTGAAAACTCATGGAGATAGGGGGAAGTCCCGGGCGATTGGAAAAAGGCTAATGTACTGCCCATCTTTAAAAAAGGGAAGAAGGAGGATCCTGGGAACTACAGGCCAGTCAGCCTCACCTCAGTCCCTGGAAAAATCATGGAGCAGGTCCTCAAGGAATCAATCCTGAAGCACTTAGAGGAGAGGAAAGTGATCAGGAAGAGTCAGCATGGATTCACCAAGGGAAGGTCATGCCTGACTAATCTAATTGCCTTCTATGACGAGATAACTGGTTCTGTGGATGAAGGGAAAGCAGTGGACGTGTTGTTCCTTGACTTTAGCAAAGTTTTTGACACAGTCTCCCACAGTATTCTTGCCAGCAAGTTAAAGAAGTATGGGCTGGATGAATGCACTATAAGGTGGGTAGAAAGTTGGCTAGATTGTCGGGCTCAACGGGTAGTGATCAATGGCTCCATGTCTAGTTGGCAGCCGGTATCAAGTGGAGTGCCCCAAGGGTCGGTCCTGGAGCCGGTTTTGTTCAATATTTTCATTAATGATCTGGAGGATGGTGTGGATTGCACCCGCAGCAAGTTTGCAGATGACACTAAACTGGGAGGAGTGGTAGATACGCTGGAGGGTAGGGATAGGATACAGAGGGACCTTGACAAATTAGAGGATTGGCCAAAAGAAATTTGATGAGGTTCAACAAGGACAAGTGCAGAGTCCTGCACTTAGGACGGAAGAATCCAATGCCCAGCTACAGACTAGGGACCGAATGGCTCGGCAGCAGGTCTGCAGAAAAGGACCTAGGGGTGACAGTGGACGAGAAGCTGGATATGAGTTAACAGTGTGCCCTTGTTGCCAAGAAGGCCAATGGCATTTTGGGATGTATAAGTAGGGGCATTGCCAGCAGATCGAGGGACGTGATCGTTCCCCTCTATTCGACATTGGTGAGGCCTCATCTGGAGTACTGTGTCCAGTTTTGGGCCCCACACTACAAGAAGAATGTGGAAAAATTGGAAAGTGTCCAGCGGAGGGCAACAAAAATGATTAGGGGACTGGAACACATGACTTATGAGGAGAGGCTGAAGGAACTGGGATTGTTTAGTCTTCAGAAGAGAAGAATGAGGGGGGATTTGATAGCTGCTTTCAACTACCTGAAAGGGGGTTCCAAAGAGGATGGCTCTAGACTGTTCTCAATGGTAGCAGATGACAGAACGAGGAGTAGTGGTCTCAAGTTGCAGTGGGGGAGGTTTAGGTTGGACTTTTTCACTAGGAAGGTGGTGAAACACTGGAATGCGTTACCTAGGGAGGTGGTGGAATCTCCTTACTTAGAGGTTTTTAAGGTCAGGCTTGATAAAACCCTGGCTGGGATGATTTAGTTGGGGATTGGTCCTGCTTTGAACAGGGGGTGGGACTAGATGACCTCCTGAGGTCCCTTCCAACCCTGATAGTCTCTGACCCAGCATGGCCCCGGGGGGGGGCAGGGTCAGGGGAAGCAGACCCAGTGCAGTGCCTGGAGCTCACCTACCAGCACTAGGGGGCGCTGCCCAGAGCCTCGGGAAGGAACGTACCACCCCGACACCAGCACTGGGGGGCTGGGTGATAAAGAAAAGGAAGTGGAATTTAGGAGCATCTGTTCGATCTAGTTGTGATTGCTGTAAGCTGGTGGGATGATTCGCACAATTGCAGTGTTAGAGTCACTGGTTATAACCCATTGAGGAAGGGGTGAGTGTGCAAAAGAGGAAGGGGAGGGACTTTGTCAAAAATGGCATCACCTGTGTCCAAGTCACTGCTAACTCAGAAGACACATGATCCTGTTGAATGCGTGTAGATCAGTGTCCTAGGCGAAAAAGGCCCAGGTGGGGTGTTGGTACGTGTCTGTTCCAGACTCCAAATGACCCTCTGGATGCGCCTGGCTGCAGCGTGTAGGGAAAAGCACTGCATGCCACTGAATCTGCGTGATGCGCGCTGGAGCGTCCCATGCCAGTACGAGCAGCCCTTTGGAATCCCTAAGCACTGTAGAGGAGAATTTCCTAACTCCAACAGCACAGCACCGGCACGGGTCATGGGGAGAGGTTCTGTATTAGACCCTGGCCTAAGAGACAATGAAGAACTGATCACAGAACTCAAAGTTAATGGTAGCTTAGGTACAAGTGGTCATGACTTGATCCCATCTATAATGTGTAACAGAATGAAGTCCATGGTGCTTTCATAGGGCCAGTTTCACAAGGCTGAGAACAAAGCGAGAGGTGGAGGCCAGGTGCCCGGTTTGCCCAGGAAAGAGACAAAGGATGGAGGGGGGCAGCTGGAGGTGACTGAGGCTGGGCTGCAGGAGGTAAGTCAGTCTGCAGCTGGGGGACTGAAGAGGGGGAGCCCGAGGCTCTGCTCCCCCGCCCCCCCCTCCCCGCCACACCGCTCCCAGGGCTTTGCCCTGGTGACAGGTGCCCTGAGGGGAGATGTCGCACCAGAGTCCTGCCTGGCTTCATCCAGAGCCGTTCCAGAGCCCCAAGCCTCTGCTCTTGTGACAGTTTAACAGGGTCTATTTTCCATAAACCCATGCTGATTTGCATTAATTACATTTCCCTCCTTGTGTAAAGAGTTGTCACTTTGGATGGGCTATCACCAGCAGGAGAGTGAATTTGTGTGGGGGGGTGGAGGGTGAGAAAACCTGGATTTGTGCTGGAAATGGCCCAACCTGATGATCACTTTAGATAAGCTATTACCAGCAGGACAGTGGGGTGGGAGGAGGTATTGTTTCATATTCTCTGTGTATATATAAAGTCTGCTGCAGTTTCCACGGTATGCATCCGATGAAGTGAGCTGTAGCTCACGAAAGCTCATGCTCAAATAAATTGGTTAGTCTCTAAGGTGCCACAAGTACTCCTTTTCTATTTCCCTCCTTTAGTTCTTTATGAATCAAGTGCTGTATCAGCCACTCCATTATCTTGCCCTGTATTGATGTCAGGCTGACAGGCCTGTAATTACCTGTGTCAGCCCCTTTACCCTTTAAAAATATTGCCACATTAGTTTCTTCCAGTCTCGAACTTGTCAAAAATCAACATAACAGTCCAGCAAGCTCCTCATCCAGCTCTTTTAAAACTCTTGGGTGCAAGTTACATAGATCTGATGATTTTAAAATAGTAGCTGCTGTTTAACATCCTCCAGAGGCACTAGTGGGTGGAAAGAGTGTTAGCATCACCAAATGACCATGACCAAGTCACCTTCACCTTCTCTTTGTTCCGCTACCCAGACTGAGCTCCTCCAGTCTCTCACTCCAGGGAGCTCTGCAGCCCTTGAGTTATTCCCATCACTTTTCCAAGCCTTCTTCCATTCATCACCAGCCTTCCCCAATGGGGACCCCAGAACTGACACAGACAGCCAAGCGTGGGTCAGCCCCATGTGATAGGGCGGGTCTGAGGCCAGGCCGCTGGAAGTGAGTCAGTCTCCTGGCTGGGGACTCAGGGGCGAGGGCCCAGGGCTCTAGATCCCCCCCCCCCACGATAATAACCCATCTGTGTCACACACGGGCTGGGAGTCACAGCTGGCTGCGAGTCACAGCTGGCTGCGGAGTTGGGGGCAGGGCCCTTTGGGGATGAGGCTCCCCCAGGGGGACTCGCTGCAGGGAGCTCACAGGGTGACCAGGGAGCTGAACGCTCCGAGGTCAGACCCAGGAGGGGCCAAAGTGGAGCAGGGTCCTTGCCCTGGGACAGGCGCCCTGAGGGGGGAGACTGCCCCAGAGTCCTGGGTGAGCTTCATCCAGAGCCCAGAGCCCGGGACACATGAGCCCAGAAGCGGCACTATCCCATCTGCAGCTGCTCTGTGAATCCCACCACGCCCCTCGAGTGGGTTTCACTACATCCCCCAGCATCGGCATGTTCCCCGCAGCTCTGCAAATACCCGAGGACCGCACACGGCTCGCAACACTCAGGACAACAGAGCAGACCTGTGCGGGCGCCATGCTTCTGGGAGAGATGGGGAACAGCGACTCGTCCAGCCCAGGATCGTGGGAAAGTGAAAAGAGGTGCAAAAGTTATGGGATAGAGACCATTGCATTATGGGAAGTTGACCTCTTGCTCCCAGTCACCTGTTCTGTCTCGTTTCTGTCCCCGCATGCATTGCCTATGCTACCCGCTACGCTGGACGGTGGCGGGTTGCTCGCTGGGCCCCGCCCATTGTGCACAGCCTCGTGCATGGACACAAGCACTCCTGGTGAGTACGCAAGGAGCTGAGTGTGCATGCGCACCAGTGACGTACGACCGCAGTGGCTCTATGCCAACGAAACTTGTGTCAGCAAAATGTCGTAGTGTGGACACCCTCAGAGACACGGGTATAAACGAGCTGTCGGAGCCGAGAGGGGCAGTAAAAAGAACTGGCCAAGGCCAACCCCACAGCAGCGGTCTGTGTTTTTCCCTTCCGTCCTCTGGGCTACCCTAAGGACTCCCTAGGTGGCTAATAAACGGGACTCTCCTCTGAAAAGGTGGCTTGGTGCATTCATCCCTGAAGAGGGGACCCATCTCAGAGCAGGGTCCGTTGGCTGGACTCACGGAGCAGAGCTCACCCTGGGAAGCAGCAGGCTGGAGTCCAGAGTCTGTTTCCCAGGTGGTGAGGCTGCGTGACCTGCCCTGTAGGGAGAGTGAGACCCCCTGCAGGTCTGGCACACTGAGGGACCACATCTGGGGCACAGCACAGAGCCTGCGGCCCCAGGACAGGGTGTATGTGGGACAAAGTGGGAATGTTCTTAATGTTTTCTCTGAATACTGTGGGGGTGCCTCAGTTTCCCCTATGCAGTTCTTAAGTCTCTAGGTGGGGGGATCAGAGGGTGTGACTGCTGCAGAGCCCTAACAGGGCCAGTGGGATGGTGTCTGCACACAGAATAGCCGACACCCTGTCTCCTGGCAACTGATGGCCTGGGCCCCTCCCCTGCAAAGGTGGCAACTGAAGGGGTTGGAGAACAAAGAGATCAGATGGCCTCCTGACCGGGGAAAGAGAAAAAGGCCAGAAGAGGGGCGGGAAAGTTTCAGTTTGGAGCTGCTGGGGAAGGAGGGAGGCTCAGATCCCCTGCCCCCCAAGATGGACCTGACTGAGGGGTCCTCTTCTTTGTACCTCCAAGCTCTGTGTTAGATCATGTCCCTGTCGTGTAATAAACCTTCTGTGTTCCCGGCTGGCTGAGAGTCACGTCTGACTGTGGAATTAGGGTGCAGGAGCCTCTGGCTTCCCCAGGAGCCCCGCCTGCACGGACTCGTTGCAGGAAGCGCACAGTGTGAGAAGAGGATGCTGAATGCTCTGAGGTCAGACTCAGGAAGGTCGAAGCCGTGTAAGTTTCTTGCCCTGGAGACAATCTGCTCTCAGAAAGGAGGCTCCCCCAGAGTCCTGACTGGCTTCGTATAGAGTAGGTCCAGAGCATCGCCCGGGGACTCCATGACAAGTGGTGGGATGTACTGCATCCCGTGAATCCCATTTCTTGCAGTAAGTGACTGGGGAGCAGTAAAACAAAGGGGGCTTAATGAGGACCAGGCGTGCTGAAGGCTCAGAGAGGGGTGGTTTCAGGGGGCAAAGGAGCTATGCTTAACCCCTGGGAATGTGTGACCAGCGAGAAGGACTGTTGCAGTCACAGGATCCCCCTGGGGACTACGGCAAGCAGTCCCATGGGTGGAGGAATCTGCGGCTCGACCCTGGGAGAGAGGTGGTGACCTCGAGAAGGGCTGGCACACTAGAGATTCCTCCTGGAAACCGTGGGGAGCTGAGAGCACACGGGCCTGTGAGTCCACAACAACTTGGGAACAACGGAGTGATGGTCTATCACCATAGAATCACAGAATATCAGAGTTGGAAGGGACCTCAGGAGGTCATCTAGTCCAACCCCCTGCTCAAAGCAGGACCAATCCCCAATTTTTGCCCCAGATCCCTAAATGGCCCCCTCAAGGATTGAACTCACAAAACTGGGTTTAGCAGGCCAATGCTCAAACCACTGAGCTATCCCTCCTCCCCACGATAATAACTCTGTGCAAAAAGAGAGGGTTGCGCATGGGAAAGATCACCAAAGCACAGTTCATCGTGCAGCTGGAGGACGATGACCGCCCTAAGGAACAGAGTCCTGACTCCAAATGGGGCTATAGCAGGATCTGGGAGCAGCTGGAGTAGTAGCCAGGCATCCCCAAGACTCCTGTCCCCAACCAGACGGGGGTCTTCACAATCGGGTTTGCCATCAGGGAATCGGAGACGGACGGGATTGGAGCTGAGTCCGAGGACTATGAGAGACAGCGAGAGCCAAAGAAAGAGCTGCAGGAAAAGCAGCAGCAGCATGAACTGGCGATGGTGGAGCGGAGAGGCATATGGGACCTCCCAGGGGTGAGTGTGGACAGACCCCCGGTTCCGCAAGGAACCTCGAGACTAAATTGCTGCCCTGGTTAAGGGGGGGGATGTGGATGCCCACCTCACTGCCTTTGAGCAGGCTGGCGATTTGAACCAGGGGACCCTGTGGAACAGCCCCGGTGTCTAGCTCCCTTGCTGGGTCCCAAGGCCATAGACACCGTCAGCCCGATGGGTGGGGAGGTGAACAGGCTCCCGGCCCCAGCCTATGTGTCTGTGTGGAGTTTCCTGGGGTCAGGCCCCTCAGACCTCCAGTGGGAGCGGAAGGTGATGGTCAATGGGGAGACATTTCTGGGGTGGCGAGATCCTGGGACAGAGGGAACTGGTGTCAGGCCCTGGGTGGTGCAGCCTCAGATGCTGAGGGGCTGTGTGAGCTGGGTGAGGGTCCCAAGGACAAAGCCCCTCGCCCTGCCTGTGGCCCAGATCCCTGTGCAGACCCAGGAGGGGTGGGGCTGGCTGGTCGTTGGGGCTCTCCAGGATATGGGCTGTGAGGTCCTGTTGGGGGGTGACTGTGTCTCTTTGGGACAGGATCCAGGCCCTGCTCCGGTAACGGCCAAGGATCTGAATTTGAATCCAGGGAACCAATCGGCGGAGAGGGAAATGGTCAGTGAAAATGCAGATGACCTGGCTGGCAGTGGGGAGGAGCTGCTAGGCTTAGGATACCTGCCTACCTGTAACCAGCCCCCTGGGACTGGGTGGGACGGAAAGAGGCTCCCTGCCCCCTGCACACCGGAGAGGGGGCTCACGCTGGATCCGATGCTGTAAGGAGAGCAGAGAGCTCGCTGCCTGCCCCCACTGGGACAGCAAGGGCAGCGCTGAGCAAGGGGGGAGCTGAGACCCCAGTTGAGGGGGGGGACCCACAGGCAGGGCAGTTCGGCTGCCAACCAGGTTTAGCTGGTCCAGAGACGCTGCTGGGAAGTGATCCCAGGGCAGGGAAGGAGCGACCAGGGACAGGGCTCAGTGGGGCTGTGACCCCAGGCCCAGCCCACGAGAGGGAGCAGGTCCCACTCCCTCCCCCAGCACCTGAATTCCAGACCGAGCTGCAGGAGGATCCCTCCTAGGAGGAGCTGAGGGGACTTGCTGGCCACAGGCTGCAAACCCCCGTGGGGAAGGCTGCAGGGACAGATTCCCGTGGGAGAAGGGATTCCTGTACCAGGAAGGGGCTCCCCCAGGGGAAGTAGAACCGTGGGGGATCAGGAGGCCGCTGGGGGTGCCCCAGAAGTGTCACCACCGGCTGTCGTACCTGGCCCACAATGACCCTCTCTCGGGACACCAGGGGATCCAGGCCCCAGGCAGCGGCTGCTGCAGAACCACGACTGACCTGGAGTCTGGGACGCGGCCCAGCGGCACGGCAGGTCCTGCAACCCTGGCCAGAGGGGGGGGAGGGAAGGCCAGGATAAGGGAGAAGCTCCCTTGAGACCCCTGCCCAACACAGAGGAACCTTTCCAGAAGGTGACTATGGACATAGTGGGGCCCCTCAGCAAGGCGACCCGGGCAGGGAAGAAATAAGGCCTGGGGGTGATGGATTTCGCCACCCACTACCCAGGGGCGGGAGCTCTGTCCTCCACCAAGGCAGACGCGCTGCTGACCATCTTCAGCAGAGGGGGGGGCCCCAGCAAGGTCCTTAGAGACCAGGGGTCCAATGTCCTGTCAGCCTTGCTCCGGGGCTGGTGGGAGAAATGGGGGGTCTGGCCCACCTGGGCCTCTGCAGGTCACCCTCCATCCCATGGGCTGGTGGAGAGAGTTTATGGGCCCCTGGGGTTGATCAGCATCTGCAGGATGGGGACAAGGACCTGCCCCACCTGTGATATGGGGAAGTGCCCCAGGAATCCACCAGGTTCTTCCCTTTTGAGCTGCTCTACGGGAGGAGAGTGAGCGGACCCTGGACCTGGTAAGGGCCGATTCGGAGGAGAAGGGGGAAGACCCCCGGGGTGGATCTCTTCCCTGAAGTGGGGGCCAATCCTCCCATCAGGTGTCCCTTGTTCAGAGTCCCTGGGAAAACAGCCCAGAGCCTGGAGAGAGAGGTCAAGGATAGGCTGGCTTTAGGGGTGATCCAGCCGTTCAATAGCCCATGGGCCCGTCTCAGCCCCAGCTGGTGGGGGGGTCTCCCCCATAGCGTTAGCTGGCTAGAACAAAAGGCCTCAGGGCACAGTGCAGCTTGGCCAGCACGCCGGAAGCTCTGGTGCTGAATCAGAGCACCCCACTCCCACCCGCACTGGGACACGGCGCTGGGTCACAGGCAGATCCACCCCTACAGACCCACCTCACACTGGGAGACGGTGCTGGGTCACATAGAATCATAGAATATCAGGGTTGGAAGGGACCCCAGAAGGTCATCTAGTCCAACCCTCCGCTCGAAGCAGGACCAATTCCCAGTTAAATCATCCCAGCCAGGGCTGGCCCTGCTGCCCACATCCCCCCCAGGGACACGGCACTGGGTCACAGGCAGGTGAGGCCCTGAAGGCCCCCCCATCTCACCGCTCACAGAAGGGGTGCAGGCAGAGGGGTAGCCATAGGAGGGATGGAGGGGGCGGGGGGGGCACTCACCGCTCAAAGAAGGGGTGCAGGCAGAGGGGTAGCCCTGGGGGTGATGGAGGGGGCCTGGGGGGGTGGAGGGGGCACTCACCGCTCGCAGAAGGGGTGCAGGCAGAGGGGTAGCCCGGGGGGGATGGAGGGGGTCTGGGGGGGTGGAGGGTGCTGGGGGGGGCGCTCACCGCTCGCAGAAGGGGTGGAGGCAGAGGGGGAGCCCTGGGGGGGTGGAGGGGGCTGGGGGGGGGCGCTCACCGCTCGCAGAAGGGGTGGAGGCAGAGGGGGAGCCCTGGGGGGGATGGAGGGGACCTGAGGGGGATGGAGGGGCCTGGGGGGGCACTCACCACTCACAGAAAGGGTGCAGGCAGAGGGGGAGCCCTGGGGGGGATGGAGGGGGTCTGGGGGTGGAGGGGGCTGGGGGGGCGCTCACCGCTCGCAGAAGGGGTGGAGGCAGAGGGGGAGCCCTCGGGGGGATGGAGGGGACCTGGGGGGGCGCTTACCGCTCGCAGAAGGGTTGCAGGCAGAGGGGGAGCCCTGGGGGGGCGGAGGGGCCTGGGGGGGGCGCTCACCGCTCACAGAAGGGGTGGAGACAGAGGGGTAGCCCTGGGGGGGTGGAGGGGCCTGGGGGGGCGCTCACCGCTCACAGAAGGGTTGCAGGCAGAGGGGGAGCCCTGGGGGGGTGGAGGGGCCCTGGGGGTGATGGCAGTGCCTGGGGGGGCGCTCACCGCTCACAGAAGGGGTGGAGGCAGAGGGGGAGCCCTGGGGGCGTGGAGGGGCCCTGGGGGGGCACTCACCGCTCACAGAAGGGTTGCAGGCAGAGGGGGAGCCCTGGGGGGGTGGAGGGGCCCTGGGGGGCGCTCACCGCTCACAGAAGGGTTGCAGGCAGAGGGGGAGCCCTGGGGGGGTGGAGGGGCCTGGGGGGGCGCTCACCGCTCACAGAAGGGTTGCAGGCAGAGGGGGAGCCCTGGGGGGGATGGAGGGGCCTGGGGGGGCACTCACCGCTCACAGAAGGTGTGGAGGAAGAGGGGGAGCCCTGGGGGGGGTGGAGGGGCCCTGGGGGGGCGCTCACGGCTCGCAGAAGGGGTGCAGGCAGAGGGGAAGCCCTGGGGGGGATGGAGAGGGCTGGGGGGCGCTCACTGCTCACAGAAGGGGTGGAGGCAGAGGGGTAGCCCTGGGGGGGTGGAAGGGCCTGGGGGGGCGCTCACCGCTCACAGAAGGGTTGCAGGCAGAGGGGGAGCCCTGGGGGGGATGGAGGGGCCTGGGGAGGCGCTCACCGCTCACAGAAGGGTTGCAGGCAGAGGGGGACCCCTGGGGGGGCGCTCACCGCTCACAGAAGGGTTGCAGGCAGAGGGGGACCCCTGGGGGGGCGCTCACCGCTCACAGAAGGGTTGCAGGCAGAGGGGGAGCCCTGGGGGGGGTGGAGGGGCCCTGGGGGGGATGGAGGGGTCTGGGGGGGCGCTCACCGCTCACAGAAGGTGTGCAGGCAGGGCAGCACCTTGGGGTTGCGGTACCGGTCCAGGCAGATGCTGCAGACCAGGAACTGCTTGTCGATCTGCCGCACCACGGGGCTGGCGTTGGCCTCCCGCTTCGCCATGGTGACCCTCGGTCAGCGAGGCTGCGGGCCCAACTGCCACTGACCTGCAGGGGCGAGAGTGGGGGTGAGCCAGGACCGGTGCCCTCACTCAGCGCTGTCCTGAACGGCCCCAGCCCCAGGCCCTGGGGTGCCCTCAGACGCCCCCCCAGGACCTGGCATCCCGCCCAGGCGGGCACCAGGCCAGAGGCAGCTCTCCGTCCTCTGGCCAGCTCCCTGCCCAGGGCCAGGAGCATCCAGCCACCCTGGTCCTGCTGAGGCTCTGCCCCCTGGGCACCCCGCCCCTTGTCCCAGCTCAGGGAAGGGGAGAACCCAGAAATGGCTCAGGGTGGCCAGAGCCTTATGGGGCCTGCCCATCCCTTGGAGGCCCCGCCAGCTCAGGCCACACCACCCAGTATCCAGTGTCCTCTGAGACCATGGGCACAGTTGGCAAAGAGCAGGGGCTGCAAGAGCCGGCTAGCCCCAGCTCCGGGGCTCCTCTACACCGAGAGCCGGCAGCTCCGTCCCAGAGCCGTGGAGCGAGCAGGTGCTGGGAGCAGGGGCACTTCAGAGCCTCGCATGGGGGCACTGCTCCCCCCTCCCCCCCCAGCTCTGCATCCCCCCCTCCCTCCAGCTCTGCATCCCCCCCTCCCCAGAGAGCGCTGCTCCCCCCTCCCTCCAGCTCTGCATCCCCCCCTCCCCAGAGGACGCTGCTCCCCCCTCCCTCGAGCTCTGCATCCCCCCTCCCCAGAGGGCGCTGCTCCCCCCTCCCTCCAGCTCTGCATCCCCCCCTCCCCAGAGAGCGCTGCTCCCCCCTCCCTCCAGCTCTGCATCCCCCCCTCCCCAGAGAGCGCTGCTCCCCCCTCCCTCCAGCTCTGCATCCCCCCCTCCCCAGAGGGCGCTGCTCCCCCCTCCCTCCAGCTCTGCATCCCCCCCCTCCCCAGAGGGCGCTGCTCCCCCCTCCCTCCAGCTCCGCATCCCCCCCTCCCCAGAGGGCGCTGCTCCCCCCCTCCGCATCCCCCCTCCCCAGAGGGCACTCTGCCCCACCCACCACCAGGCTCTGCACCCCCCAGAGAGCGCTGCCCCCCACGCCAAGGCTCTACATCTCCGCCCCCCCAGCACTGTCAGGCTCTGCATCCCCCCGACTCACGCTAGTGGCTCCCCGCGCCGCAGGGTCCCAGGCCCGGCCGCCGCCCCGCCCGGCCGGCCATTGTGCGGGCAGCAGCTGAGCGAGCCTACGTCACCACCGCCGCCCCGCCCCCGCCGCCGTCACAGCGCCCCGCCCCCGCCGCCGCGACAGAGGGCGGGGCCGCTTGGCTGGGGGATCCCGGCGGGGGGCGCAGTTGGGGGGGGCAGGGCGCCGGCTGGGGGATCCCGGCGGGGGACCGGGGGGGGGCAGGGCGCCGGCTGGGGGATCCCGGCGGGGGACCGGGGGGGGGCAGGGCGCCGGCTGGGGGATCCCGGCGGGGGGACGCGGCAGGGGGATCCCGGCGGGGGGCGCAGCTGGGGGGGGCGCAGCAGGGCGCTGGCCGGGGGGAGCAGCGCGCCGGCTGGAGGATCCCAGCACGGGTACTGGGGAGTGTGGGGGGAGGGTGCCGATTGGGAGGCTCACGGGTGTAACCGCCCCATGGCCAAGGGGGCACAGTGCCCTGGGGGGGCAGGCACACCGGGACAGGCGGGCTGAGGAGGGGGCTCAGGGGGCAGAGGCCGTCCCTGGGGCAGGACGTGCACAGGCTGCCCACGCCCCTCCCTCGCTTGGGGCCGTGGCCAAGGGCCCGAGCCACTGAGGGTCCCGCCAGGGCAGAGTGGCCGGACAGGCCAGGCCGGGGCCGGGGTTCCCCACAGGGGGTGGGTACCCGCACCCCAGGGTGTGGCAGAGAGTCCGGCCGGGTGACGGGTAGCACCGGGCCCAGGAAACCCTGCCAGGACACTGAGCCCAGCCGTGCCCCCCGGCCAGCGCCAGGCCCCTGTGCCCGGCCCCTCGCCCCCCGGCCAGCGCCAGGCCCCTGTGCCCGGCCCCTCGCCCCCCGGCCAGCGCCAGGCCCCTGTGCCCGGCCCCTCGCCCCCCGGCCAGCGCCAGGCCCCTGTGCCCGGCCCCTCGCCCCCCGGCCAGCGCCAGGCCCCGGTGCCCGGCCCCTCGCCCCCCGGCCAGCGCCAGGCCCCTGTGCCCGGCCGCTGCCCCCCCCAATCTCCTCCTCATAGCCAGCGCAGAGTCGTCAGACACCCCCAGCCTCAGCCCCCGCACCCCTTCCCCAACAGCCCCCCCGCATCCTCTCTCGCCCCCTCCCCCAGCAGCCGGGCCCCGGCGGCGCCGCTCTGCGCTCCCTCTGCCCCGCCCCCTGGCCGGGCCGGGCCGGGCCGGGCCGGGCGATGCTGCCCCACACGGCTCGAGCCCCACTCACCACGTGGCCGCGCCGAGCCGAGCCGAGCCGAGCCGGGGTAGCGGGCGGGCCGGGCGCTGGGTGGCGGCTCCCAGCAGCGCAGGCCCGGCCCGGCCCGGCCCGGCTCGGCCCCGCCCCCAGTGTTCGGACCGCAGCAAGGCGCGGACGCGACTGGTTACCATGGGAACCACATCCCGCCCCGAGCCTCGCCCCCAACCAGCCCCGCCCAGCCCCTGAGCCCCGCCCCCAGCCCCGCCCCGCCCCAGAGCCCCACCCCCCTCCCCCCCAGCCAGCCCCACCCCGCCCAGCGCCTGAGCCCTGCACCTCCAGCCCCGGAGCCCCATCTGGGTAGAAGGGGGATGTAACAATGGAAGGGGTGATGGAGGTGGGGGTGGATGACTGGAAGGGGTGAATGGGTGGGGGTGTATGAATGGAAGGGGTGTATGGAGGTGGGGGTGGATGACTGGAAGGGGTGAATGGGTGGATGACTGGAAGGGGCGTATGGGGATTGGAGTGAATGGGTGGGGGGTGTATCAATGGAAGGGATGTATGGAGATGCATGACTCTAAGCTCAGGAGCATTCGGCATCCCCATTTCACACCGTGCGCTTCCCACAGCCAGTCCGCCCAGGCGGGCTCCTGGGGAAGCCAGAGAGTCCTGCCCCACAACTCCGCAGTCAGACGTGCCTCTCAGCCAGCCAGTAAAACAGAAGGTTTGTTAGATGACAGGAACTGTGACGTGATTGACGTGAACTGGGACTGTATAGATCATTGTTGCAACCAAGGTCCTGTAGTGGCACCAAATCTTGTATAAAGGGGGTCAAAAAAGGTGTCTAGGACAAGGTTATGGTTTGCTGGTTAGGATTATGCTTTTTTATATTTAAAGTTATGAATATTGGCTTTATACTGTCTGTATTTCAAACTTGTGCTATGCTTCTGGGTGATACCCCAGATAAGTTGGTGTCAGCTCTGCCCAGCCTGCTAGATGGCCAATTAAGGACCATCATGAGTTATATAACTGACCCATTGAGAGAAGGCAGATACACCTGGTGACTCAGTAAGGTATGCAGGGACCTGTCCGTGTGACTCCAAACTCCATTTTGCTATAATTTTCCACAGTAAGAACAAAGATGGGTTCTTACACCTGGAAAAGACTATAAAAGGCTGATGCCTCATCTCCATCTTGTCTTCAATCCTGCTTCATACCTCTGCTATAAACTGAAGCACTGAACAAAGGACTGAAAGACCCATCCCAGCTAGGGATGTTCTCCAGAGACTTGATTTGAACCTGCCTTTTAATCCATCACTGCTACAAGCCTCAACCAAGAACTTTGCCATTACTGTATGTCATTGATTCCATTTCTCCAATTCTAGCTCTCATCTATATCTTTTTCCTTTTATTAATAAATCTTTAGATTCGAAAGGATTGGCAACAGCGTGATTTGGGGGTAAGATCCGATTTGTATATTGACCTGGGTCTGGGGCTTGGTCCTTTGGGATCGAGAGAACCTTTTTCCTTTTACTGGGGTACTGGTTTTCATAACCATCTGTCCCCATAACGAGGGGCCCTGGTGGGGATACTGGGAAACTGGAGCGTCTAAGGGAATGGCTTGTGTGACTTGTGGTTAGCCAGTGGGATAAAACCAAAGTCCTCTCTGGCTGGCTGGTTTGGTTTGCCTTGGTGTGCACAGAAACCCCAGCCTTGGGCTGTAACTGCCCTGCTTGAAGCAGTTTGTCCTGAATTGGCACTCTCAGCTGGGTCCCACCAGAACCAGCATTGTTACAGGAACACAGTCCAAAACAGAGCTTGTAGGTACAGGAAACAGGACCCCTGATTCGAGTCCCATCCATTTCCCCAGCCAGCTCCAAACTGAAACTCTCCAGCCCCTCCTCTGGCCTTTTTCTCTTTCCCTGGGCCAGGAGGACACCTGATCCCTTTGCTCTCCAACCCCTTCAGTTAGCACTCCTGTGGAGGAGGGACCCAGGCCATCAGTTGCCAGGAGACAGGGCATCGGCCATTCTCTGGGCAGACAACATCACAATGACCCTCTAGGGCTCTGCAACAATCACACCCCCTTATCTCACCAGCTAGAGACTTAAGAAATGCATAGGGGAAACTGAGGCACCCACACAGTATACAGAGGAAACATTAAGAACATTCCCACTTTATCACATCCCTCCCCCCTTCGAGACCAAACTGAGCGGGGTTACTTTAACCAGTGACCTGGGGAAGTTCGAACCCACCAATGTTCCCATGGATGCCCTAACATCTCTCCCACTCCTTGGTGTACGACCGGACCACAGGTGGGGCAGGTCCTTGTCTCCGTCCTGCAGATGCTGATTTGTAAAAGTCCTCAGCATCAACCCCAGGGGCCCATAAACTCTCTCCACCAGCCCATGGGACGGAGGGTGACCTGCAGAGGCCCAGGTGGGCCAGACCCCCCATTTCTCCCACCAGCCCCGGAGCAAGGCTGACAGGACATTGGACCCCTGGTCTCTAAGGACCTTGCTGGGGCCCCCCCCTCTGCTGAAGATGGTCAGCAGCGCGTGTGCCCTGGTGTCTGCCTCGGTGGAGGACAGAGCCCCCGCCCCTGGGTAGTGGGTGGCGAAATCCATCACCCCCAGGACGTATTTCTTCCCTGCCCGAGTCACCTTGCTGAGGGGCCCTACTATGTCCATAGTCACCTTCTGGAAAGGTTCTTCTGTGTTGGGCAGGGGTCTCAAGGGAGCTTCTCCCTTATCCCGGCCTTCCCTACCCTCTGGCCGGGGTCGCAGGACCTGCCATGCCGCTGGGCCGCGTCCCAGACTCCAGGTCAGTCGTGGTTCTGCAGCAGCCGCTGCCTGGGGCCTGGATCCCCTGGTGTCCCGAGAGAGGGTCATTGTGGGCCAGGTACGACAGCCAGCGGCGACACTTCTGGGGCACCCCCAGCGGCCTCCTGATCCCCCACGGTTCTACTTCCCCTGGGGGAGCCCCTTCCTGGTACAGGAATCCCTTCTCCCACGGGAATCTGTCCCTGCAGCCTTCCCCACGGGGGTTTGCAGCCTGTGGCCAGCAAGTCCCCTCAGCTCCTCCTAGGAGGGATCCTTCTGCAGCTCGGTCTGGAATTCAGGTGCTGGGGGAGGGAGTGGGACCTGCTCCCTCTCGCGGGCTGGGCTTGGGGTCACAGCCCCGCTGAGCCCTGTCCCTGGTCGCTCCCTCCCTGCCGTGGGATCACTTCCCAGCAGCGTCTCTGGACCAGCTAAACCTGGTTGGCAGCCGAACTGCCCTGCCTGTGTCTCCCCCCTCAGCTGGGGTCTTATATCCCCCCCTTGCTCAGCGCTGCCCTTGCTGTCCCAGTGAGGGCAGGCAGCAAGCTCTCTGCTCTTCTTACAGCATCGGATCCAGTGTGAGCCCCCTCTCCGGTGTGCAGGGGGGCAGGGAGCATCTCTCCGTTACAGGTAGGCAGGTATCCTAAGCCTAGCAGCTCCTCCCCGCTGCCAGCCAGGTCATCTGCATTTTCACTGACCATTTCCCTCTCCGCCGATTAGTTCCCTGGATTCAAATTCAAACCCTCGGCTGTTACAGGAGTAGGCCCTGGATCCTGTCCCAAAGATACATAGTCACCCCCCAACAGGGTCTCACAGCTGATATCCTGGAGAAGCCCAACGACCAGCCAGCCCCACCCCTCCTGGGTCTGCACAGGGATCTGGGCCACAGGCAGGGCGAGGGGTTTCATCCCTGGGATCCTCGCCCAGCTCACACAACCCCTCAGCATCTAAGGGCTTGCACCACCCAGGGCCTGACAACAGTTCTCTCTGTCCCAGGATCTCACCACCCCAGGAATGTCTCCCCATTGACCATCACCTTCCACTCCTACTGGAGGTCTGATGGGCCTGAGCCCAGGAGAGTCCACGCAGACATATGGTCACGGGCTGTAGGGGAGTCAGGGCCCTGCACCCCCCACTTCCTGCGATTCACCGGGACTCTCAGCCAGCCAGTAAAATGGAAGGTTTATTAGGGACAACAGGATCACAGTCCAGACCAGAGCTTGTAGGTACAAACAGGACCCCTCAGTCAGGTCCTTCTGGGGAGCAGGGAGATTAGTCCCCAGCTCTGGGAGCTCCCTCCTCTTCCCCAGCCAACTCCAAACTGGACAAACCCCTCCAGCCGTCTCACCCAGCTCCTCCTCCAGCCTTTGTCCACTTTCCGGGGCAGGAGGTGTCACCTGGGCCCAACCCCCCTCCCGGCTCAAGTTACAGGCTCAGGTATTCTCCCAGCCAGTGAAGTCACCCTCTGATATCTCATCACTGACGCAGACAGTCCCAGTAAACTCCCCTGCCACATCTCCAGGTCAATCCGCCCCCCTCCCTGCTGCGTCACACATATGGGCCGGTTTCAGAGTAGCAGCCCTGTTAGTCTGTATCCGCAAAAAGAAAAGGAGGACTTGTGGCACCTTAGAGACTACTCTAAGGTGCCACAAGTACTCCTTTTCTTTTTACATATAGGCCGGGGCCAGGAGTGTCCACCACCCTACCCGTCGGGCTGACGGTGTCTATGGCCTTGGGACCCGGCAAGAGAGCTAGACACTGAGGCTTTTCTGCAGGGTCCCCCTGGTTCAAATCGCCAGCCTGCTCAAAGGCAGTGAGGTGGGCATCCACATCCCCCCCTCCTTAACCAGGGGCAGCAATTTAGTCTCGAGGTTCCCTGCGAACTGGCACCCTGGGATCTATCCCCACTCACCCCTGGGAGGTCCCCTAGGCCTCTCCGCCCACCACCGCCAGTTCATGCTGCTGCTGCTTCTGCAGCTCTTTCTCGGGCTCTCGCTGTCTCTCATAGTCCTCGGAGTCAGCTCCAATCTCATCCGTCTCCAATTCATTGATGGGGAACCCGATCGTAAAGACCCCCGTCTGGTCGGGGACAGGAGTCTTGGGGATGCCTGGCTACCACTCCAGCTGCTCCCAGATCCTGCTATAGCCCCATTTGGGGTCAGGACTCTGTTCCTTAGAGCGGTCATCCTCCTCCAGCTGCTCGATTAACTCTGCTTTGGTGAACTTTCAACTGCTCAACCCTCTCTTTCTGCACAAATTACAATGTCCTTCTTAAGGAGATGGTGACAGGCCGTCACTCCGCTCTTCCCACGTTCTTGTGGATTCACAGGCCTGTGTGCTCTCAGCTCCCCACGGTTTCCAGGAGCAATCTCTAGTGTGCCAGCCCTTCTCCAGGTCACCACCTCTCTCCCAGGGTCAAGTCGCAGACTCCTCCGCCCTTGGGACTGCTCACCGCAGTCCCCATGGGGACCCTGTTACTGCAACAGTCCTTCTCGCTGGTCACACACTCCCAGGGGTTAAGTGGAGCTCCTTCGCCCCCTGAAGCTGCCCCTCTCTGAGCCTTCAGCACCCCGGTCCTCATTAATCCCCCTCCATTTTACTGCTCCCCAGTCACGTACTGCAGGATGCTCTGTCCACGGGATGCAGTACATCCCACTGCTGCCGCCAGTTATTATGGAGTCCCCGGGCGATGCTCTGGAACTGCTCCCTACGAAGCCAGTAAGACTCTGGGGGAGCCTCCTCTCTCTGAGCAGCCTGTCTCCAGGGCAAGAAGCTCACACGGCTTCCACCTTCCTGGGTCTTCCTGCTGCTCACAAACCGGGAAAAATTAGTAGGGGAAGCAAAAGTGGATGGGAACCTGGGAGGCAGTGACCAGGAGATGGTCGAGTTCAGGGGAAAAGGAGTCCAGGAGAGCTGGCTGTATTTTAAAGAATCCTTATTGAGGTTACAGGGACAAACCATCCCGATGTGTAGAAAGAATAGTAAATATGGCAGGAGACCAGCTTGGCTTAACAGTGAAATCCTTGCTGATCTTAAATACAAAAAAGAAGCTTACAAGAACTGGAAGATTGGACAAATGACCAGGGATGAGTATAAAAATATTGCTCAGGCTTGCAGGAGTAAAATCAGGAAGGCCAAATCACACCTAGAGTTGCAGCTAGCAAGAGATGTTAAGAGTAACAAGAAGGGTTTCTTCAGGTATGTTAACAACAAGAAGAAAGTCAAGGAAAGTGTGGGCCCCTTACTGAATGAGGGAGGCAACCTAGTGACAGAGGATGTGGAAAAAGCTAATGTACTCAATGCTTTTTTTGCCTCTGTCTTCACGAACAAGGTCAGCTCCCAGACTGCTGCACTGGGCATCACAGCATGGGGAGGAGGTGACCAGCCCTCTGTGGAGAAAGAAGTGGTTCGGGACTATTTAGAAAAGCTGGACGAGCACAAGTCCATGGGGCCGGATGCGTTGCATCCGAGAGTGCTGAAGGAGTTGGCGGATGTGATTGCAGAGCCATTGGCCATTATCTTTGAAAACTCATGGAGATAGGGGGAAGTCCCAGATGACTGGAAAAAGGCTAATGTAGTGCCCCTCTTTTAAAAAGGGAAGAAGGAGGATCCTGGGAACTACAGGCCAGTCAGCCTCACCTCAGTCCCTGGAAAAATCATGGAGCAGGTCCTCAAGGAATCAATTCTGAAGCACTTAGAGGAGAGGAAAGTGATCAGGAACAGTCAGCATGGATTCACCAAGGGCAAGTCATACCTGACTAATCTAATTGCCTTCTCTGACGAGATAACTGGCTCTGTGGATGAGGGGAAAGCAGTGGACGTGTTGTTCCTTGACTTTAGCAAAGCTTTTGACACGGTCTCCCACAGTATTCTTGCCAGCAAGTTAAAGAAGTATGGGCTGGATGAATGGACGATAAGGTGGATAGAAAGCTGGCTAGATTGTTGGGCTCAACGGGTAGTGATCAATGGCTCCATGTCTAGTTGGCAGCCGGTATCAAGCGGAGTGCCCCAGGGGTCGGTCCTAGGGCCAGTTTTGTTCAATATCTTCATTAATGATCTGGAGGATGGTGTGGATTGCACCCTGAGCAAGTTTGCAGAGGACACTAAACTGGGAGGAGAGGTAGATACGCTGGAGGGTAGGGATAGGATACAGAGGGACCTAGACAAATGGGAGGACTGGGCCAAAAGAAATCTGATGAGGTTCAACAAGGACAAGTGCAGAGTCCTGCACTCAGGACGGAAGAATCCCATGCACCGCTACAGACTAGGGACCGAATGGCTCGGCAGCAGTTCTGCAGAAACGGACCTAGGGGTGACAGTGGATGAGAAGCTGGATATGAGTCAGCAGTGGGCCCTTGTTGCCAAGAAGGCCAATGGCATTTTGGGATGTATACGTAGGGGCATTGCCAGCTCATCGAGTGATGTGATCGTTCCCCTCTATTCGACACTGGTGAGGCCTCATCTGGAGTACTGTGTCCAGTTTTGGGCACCACAGTACAAGAAGGATGTGGAAAAATTGGAAAGAGTCCAGCGGAGGGCAACAAAAATGATTAGGGGACTGGAACACATGAGTTATGAGGAGAGGCTGAGGGAACTGGGGATGTTTAGTCTTCAGAAGAGAAGAATGAGGGGGGATTTGATAGCTGCTTTCAACTACCTGAAAGGGGGTTCCAAAGAGGATGGCTCTAGACTGTTCTCAGTGGTAGCAGATGACAGAACAAGGAGTAATGGTCTCAAGTTGCAGTGGGGGAGGTTTAGGTTGGATATTAGGAAAACCTTTTTCACTAGGAGGGTGGTGAAACACTGGAATGCGTTACCTAGGGAGGTGGTGGAATCTCCTTCCTTAGATATTTTTAAGGTCAGGCTTGACAATGCCCTGGCTGGGATGACTTAGTCGGGGATTGGTCCTGCTTTGAGCAGGGTGTGGGACTAGATGACCTCCTGAGGTCCCTTCCAACCCTGATATTCTATGATTCTATGACCTTGGAGCATTCAGCCTCCTCTGCCCCTCCGTGCGCTTCCCACAGCCAGTCTGCCCAGGCAGGGCTCAGGGCTCCAGCTGAGGGCGCTGGCTCTGGGGTGGGTTTGGGGATGCAGGAGGGTGCGCCGGGATGGGACCAAGGGGTTTGGAGGGCAGGAAGGGGATCTGGGTTGGGGCAGTGGTGCAGGAGTGGGGCACGCTCCAGGCGATGCTTACCTCAAGCAGCTCCCAGAAGCAGCAGCATGTCCCTGCTCTGGCTTCTATGCGGAGGCATGGCCAGGCAGCTCTGCACACTGCCCTGTCCGCAGGCGCTGCCCCTGTAGCTCCCATTGGTTGTGATTCCCAGCCAATGGGAGCTATGGGGGAAATGCTTCGGGCGGGGGCAGCGTGTGGATCCCCCTGGCTGCTCCTGTGCGTAGGAGCTGGAGGGGGAACATGCCCGTTTCCAGGAGTTGCGCAGAGCGGGACAAGCCCCCAACCCCACTCCCTGGCTGGAGCTCCAGAGCGGGGTAAGCCCCGGACCCCGCTTCCCGGCGGGATCTCAAGGGTCAGATTAAAATGTCCGGATGCGGCCCCCGGGCCGTAATTTGCCCACCCCTGCTCTAAGCTCACAGGGGACCATGTGAACAGCTCCTGTGGCTGCTTGGCTAGCCCAGGTCTGACCCACTCTCCCAGCAGCTGGGCTCCAGCGGGGCTTTCGGAGCCCTGGCTGCTCTCTCCTTACCAGCTCGTGTGGGTGAGTCGCCATCGCCCCAGGCAGCGGCTCCAGCGGCAGACCGCTCTCCTGGCTCGGGCCCACGTCCCAGCTCCTGGCTGCATTGGCCCAACGCCGCTCAGCCCCTGGGTCTCTCGAGATTCCGGGTCCCCAGGCCAGAGGGGCGCAGGAGGACTGTGTGACCCCGTGTGGCGCCCAAACCAGAGACCGGCCCCCACGATCCCTAGAACGGAGCTGCTAGACAAACATTGAACGTGGCCAGGGATGGAGAATCCCCCGCAACCCTCGGCAAGTCCTCCCCGTGGTTAATTGCCGCCTGTTACAATGGTGCCACATCTCGCTGCAGCTTCCTGCCCCGCATGGGTTCCCCCTTCGGCTGCTGGACTGCAGAGCCCGTGACACTGCACAACTCCGGCCCCTCCGAGTCCCTGCTTTCCAGCCAGTCTCCCCACCCCTGGGCACAACCCGTCTTCTCGGCCCCCAGCCAGTCCCCTGCGTCTGGCCCTGGGATGGTGCATGGTGGGGCTGGGACGATTTAACCCGTGACTTGACCCCTCTGTTCCTGGCCAGCAGCCCAGCCCAGATTCGCCTGACGGAGGGATGGGGGGCACCTCCCTGCTCAGATCATCCATAGCCCTGGGAACCCAGCCACTGGCGGGCAGGGCCACCCTTGCCACCAGTCCCTGCTCCAGGGCAGATCTCCACCTGCCCTCCTGCCTCCCACTCAGCCCTGCTGCCCCCCGGCCGGAAGGAGGGGCAGGCGCAGGCATGACAATGTTCCTCGTGATTTATTAACAAACAACCCCAGCAACGGGCACTGACAGGGACAGTTAAAATGGCTGAGCGGCTGCTGGTGCCTGAGGGGCGGCCCAAGGCAGGGGCCAGGGCACCCTGAGGGGAGGGTGGGGACCAAAGTCCCCAGGCCGCAATATGGCTCCAGGCCGTCCCAGGCCCTGACAACGGCATTGGGGGGACAGGCCTGGGGGCATGAGTACAGGGCCCCCCAGCAGTCTCCCCATTAAAGCCCCAAGGCAGCCTTGCGCCCCTGGCCAGGAGGGGCGGGGGCTGCAAAGCTACCCCCACGCCCGGCACCATGGCCCCCTCAGCTCTGGGAGGACCCAAGCGGCTTCTCGGCCAGGCTGAGGCGCCAGAAGAAGCCAACGAGGGTGGAGACGCCCTTGGGGGAGGCCCTGGGGGAGATGGGGCCAGCCTGCTCCTCAGCCCCCTTGTGGGGCCCCTTCTTATGGGAGAGGCTGGGGAAACGGCGGGAGGGTGAGACGTCGGGGGAGCAGCCTTTTGGCGAGGCACCTGAGGATGGGAGATGCTCAGGGAGCCAGGACAGGAGGCCCCCTTTCCTGCCCACGGGGGCGGCAGGGGGCCCTGGCGGGGAGGTGTGGTTGGGGGGAGCAGGCGCTGGGCCCAGGGAGTCCTGTGGGGGGAGCCCTGGGGGTGGCAGACAGGGGCGGGGGGGGTACCTGCACAGTAGTCCAGACGCACACCCCGAAGGCATGCAGCACTCAGGGGACAGGAGGGTTTGGGGGGCACAGGGGGGTGGGAGGGTTCAGGGGGTACCTGCATGGCAGTCTGGAAGCACCCCCTGAAGGTGTGCAGCACTCAGGAGGTATGGGGGTTTGGGGGGCACAGAGAGGTATGGGGGTTCAGGGGTACCTGCACAGCAGTCTGGAAGCACCCCCCCGAAGGCGTGTGGGGTTTGGGGGACACAGGGGAGCACAGGGGGGGTTCAGGGTACCTGCACGGCAGTCTGGAAGCGCCCCCCGAAGGCGTGTGGCACTCGAGGAGTACGGGGGTTTGGAGGACACAGGGGGGTTCAGGGTACCTGCACGGCAGTCTGGAAGCGCCCCCCCAAAGGCGTGCGGCAGTCGAGGGGTACAGAGGTTTGGAGGACACAGGGGGGTTCAGGGTACCTGCACGGCAGTCTGGAAGCGCCCCCCGAAGGCGTGCGGCACTCGAGCGGTACGGGGGTTTGGAGGACACAGGGGGGTTCAGGGTACCTGCACGGCAGTCCGGAAGCGCCCCCCGAAGGCGTGCGGCACTCGAGGGGTACGGGGGTTCGGGGGGCCCAGGGGGGTTCGGGGTACCTGCACGGCAGTCCGGAAGCTCCCCCGGAAGGCGTGCGGCACTCGAGGGGTACGGGGGTTCGGGGGGCCCAGGGGGGTTCGGGGTACCTGCACGGCAGTCCGGAAGCGCCCCCGGAAGGCGTGCGGCACTCGAGGGGTACGGGGGTTCGGGGGGCCCAGGGGGGTTCGGGGTACCTGCACGGCAGTCCGGAAGCGCCCCCCGAAGGCGTGCGGCACTCGAGGGGTACGGGGGTTCGGGGGGCCCAGGGGGGTTCGGGGTACCTGCACGGCAGTCCGGAAGCGCCCCCCGAAGGCGTGCGGCACTCGAGGGGTACGGGGGTTCGGGGGGCCAGGGGGGTTCGGGGTACCTGCACGGCAGTCCGGAAGCGCCCCCCGAAGGCGTGCGGCACTCGAGGGGTACGGGGGTTCGGGGGGCCCAGGGGGGTTCGGGGTACCTGCACGCCAGTCCGGAAGCTCCCCCGGAAGGCGTGCGGCACTCGAGGGGTACGGGGGTTCGGGGGGCACAGGGGGGTTCGGGGTACCTGCACGGCAGTCCGGAAGCGCCCCCCGAAGGCGTGCGGCACTCGAGGGGTACGGGGGTTCGGGGGGCACAGGGGGGTTCGGGGTACCTGCACGGCAGTCCGGAAGCGCCCCCCGAAGGCGTGCGGCACTCGAGGGGTACGGGGGTTCGGGGGCCCAGGGGGGTTCGGGGTACCTGCACGGCAGTCCGGAAGCGCCCCCCGAAGGCGTGCGGCACTCGAGGGGTACGGGGGTTCGGGGGGCACAGGGGGGTTCGGGGGTACCTGCACGGCAGTCCGGAAGCTCCCCCGGAAGGCGTGCGGCACTCGAGGGGTACGGGGGTTCGGGGGGCACAGGGGGGTTCGGGGTACCTGCACGGCAGTCCGGAAGCGCCCCCCGAAGGCGTGCGGCACTCGAGGGGTACGGGGGTTCGGGGGGCCCAGGGGGGTTCGGGGTACCTGCACGGCAGTCCGGAAGCGCCCCCGGAAGGCGTGTGGCACTCGAGGGGTACGGGGGTTCGGGGGGCACAGGGGGGTTCGGGGTACCTGCACGGCAGTCCGGAAGCGCCCCCCGAAGGCGTGCGGCACTCGAGGGGTATGGGGGTTCGGGGGGCCCAGGGGGGTTCGGGGTACCTGCACGGCAGTCCGGAAGCGCCCCCGGAAGGCGTGCGGCACTCGAGGGGTACGGGGGTTCGGGGGGCCCAGGGGGGTTCGGGGTACCTGCACGGCAGTCCGGAAGCGCCCCCGGAAGGCGTGCGGCACTCGAGGGGTACGGGGGTTCGGGGGGCCCAGGGGGGTTCGGGGTACCTGCACGGCAGTCCGGAAGCGCCCCCGGAAGGCGTGCGGCACTCGAGGGGTACGGGGGTTCGGGGGGCACAGGGGGGTTCGGGGTACCTGCACGGCAGTCCGGAAGCGCCCCCCGAAGGCGTGCGGCACTCGAGGGGTACGGGGGTTCGGGGGGCCCAGGGGGGTTCGGGGTACCTGCACGGCAGTCCGGAAGCGCCCCCCGAAGCCGTGCGGCACTCGAGGGGTACGGGGGTTCGGGGGGCCCAGGGGGGTTCAGGGTACCTGCACGGCAGTCCGGAAGCGCCCCCGGAAGGGCTCCAGCTGCTCTGTGCCCAGCTCCAGCAGGCTGCCGCGGGCCCCCGCCAAGCGCTGACCCAGGCCCTGCAGCTCCGAAGCCACCTCCTGCTCCTGGATCCTGCGCACATGGACGGGGCGAGGGAACCCGGCAGCTCCATGCTTCCCCTCCACCCCCCATCCCTCCAGCCCCACACTGGGGAGAGCAGAGACCCTGGCCCGGGGCAGAGTCAGCCCCAGGCACCAAGGGCAGAGGGGCCCACAGGGTACAGCTCTGGGGGTTGGAGGGGGGAGCTCACCGTGATGCCGGCCCCACGTGCTCCAGTTTGCTCGGGAAATCCAGCAAGCTCTTGTCCTTCCGCTCAGCCTCCTGGGGCAAGAGCCAGAGTGACCCCTGCCCCCCACAGCACAGCCCCCTCAGCACCTCAAACGCTTCAGCCCCCCACAGCACATCCACCCCCAGTACCCCACCCACAGCCTCGCTCCCTCACATCTCTCAGCCCCCCACCCCACAGCCACTCTCAGTACGCCACCCGTCCCCCACAGCACCCCCCTTCACCCCCCCACAGCCTGCCACAGCCCCACCCCTTCACATATTTCAGCCCCCCCACCCATCCCCCACAGCACAGACCCCCACTGTATTCCCACAGCACCTAGCGACCCCCCCACCCTAAAGCACCACCCCACAATTCCTGGATCACAGCGCTTCTCCCACCACTCACTCCACCCCCCCCCCCACAGCCCCCAGTGCCCTTCCAGTACCCTGTCCCACAGCACACCACTACACGGCACTCTCCACAACACTCCCCTGCCCCCCCACAGCACCCTCCCACCACCCCACATAGCACAGGCCCCCCCCAACTAAGCCCCCATGCCATAACATACACCCCCATGCCATCCTCCAACACTCGGAATATTTTGTAACATTTCTATGAAGCCTATGTGTGCCTCAGTTTCTCCTATATGCTGCATTGTTACCCAGTGGGGGCAGGGAAGGACTGTCTGCCCTCAGGTCGGGCGACAAGACATAGGTGTGAGTGTTGTCTAGCTGTCTGGGCCTCAGTCTCCATATCATACACCTGGGAAATTCTGCACCACTGCACACACTCAGAATTCATGTGCGCTTCAGATTCCCCCCCACACACCGAGGTCACACGGCAATTACACCTTTCGCCCACCAGGGGCTGCTGTAGCACGAGAACAGGCAGGGCTGGCGGCCCTGGCCTCTGTTTGCCAGAGCTGGCAATGGGCGACAGGGGACGGAGTCACTGGGAGATTCCCTGTTCTGCTCACTCCCTCTGGGGCACCTGGCCCTGGCCACTGTCGGCAGACAGGACACTGGGCTAGATGGACCATCGGGCTGTCCCGGGGCGAAAGTTGTCACGAGGTCTCCGGGCGATGCTCTGGAACTGCTCCCTACGAAGCCAGTCAGGACTCTGGGAGAGTCTCCTCTCTGGGAGCAGCCTGTCCGCAGGGCAAGAAGCTCACACGGCTTCCACCTTCCTGGGTCTGACCTCAGAGCATTCAGCATCCCCTGCCCCTCCGTGCACTTCCCACAGCGAGTCCACCTAGGTGGGGTCCTGGGAGGGCCAGAGGGTCCTGCCCCCCAACTCCGCAGTCAGACATGACTCTCAGCCAGCCGGGAAAACAGAGGTTTATTAGGTGACAGGAACGTGGTCTAACACAGAGCTTGTAGGTGCAGAGAACAGGACCCCTCAGCTGGTCCATTTTGGGGGGCAGTGAGCCAGACAACCCCGTCTGCCCTTCACTCCTCATCCCCAGCCACCCCCAAACTGCCTCCCCCTCCAGCTTTGTCCCTTTCCAAGGCCAGGAGGTCACTGGATTCCTTTGTTCTCCAACCCTTTAGCTCTCACCTTGCAGGGGGGAAGGGCCCAGGCCATCAGTGGCCAGGAGACAGAGTGTCGGCCATTTATGTACCCTGGCCCTTTGCTCTGCAACAATTACACCCCCTTATCCCACCCCCTAGAGACTTAAGAAATGCCAAGGGGAAACTGAGGCACCCCCACAGTATTCAGAGACATTAAGAACAGTCCCACTTTGTCACAAAAGTAACTCCAGACACTTACTGGTGCGGGGCTGGCTCCAGCCCCCGGAAGGGGTGGGGCTTCGGGCAGACAGGGCAGGGCTGGGGGGGTCAGCATCCCCCAGCCAGCCCTTCCAGGCTGCCTGGGCGGCGCCCGGGGCTCCAGTGGTGATTTAAGGGGTCTGGGGGAGCTGCTCCCTTTGCCCCTCACCCGTCGGTGGCCAAGGGGGGGGGGGGGGAAAAGGGGCAGGGACATTAAAGTGCTGCAGGGTCCTTTGCCATGACAGCACTTGTGTACGGCTGGTGTGGGTATGACATTATGAGTGTAATATAATATCTCATTGAGAGGTGACCGGGCCAGAAAGAGTTAATGAACGCACAGACTGACCTGAGCCAGGGCCGGACTTTAAAGACTGGTTAGGGAGAGATGGAAATGGAGAGCTTTGAAATGGAGCCAGCACTGTTAGAGAGAGAAGGGGAGATGTTTGCTCAGGTCTTGCAATGTCAGCAAACAAGTCTTGTCTGTAGCTATAGCTTGGATTTAAAGACCAAAAAAGGAATATTAACATTTAGGAAGACACTGGAGTGGAATAGTGTTATTGTTTACATGTCTCTTTGAAGGTTGTGGTAACCTGTATGTGAACTGTTCAATGGATAAATTATCCCGCACTAATTGCCAGGATGTTTGGGAGAGGGAAAGTTAAGCCTATTGTTTTCTCAGGCCAAAAGGCTGCTGGAAATGTATAAAAACCCTGGGACATGATCCTTCTTCATCCCAGATCTGCTTTGGGCTTCAAGAGGGGGAAACCTTAAGCCATAAGGATGGAGATCCCCAGTCACTGACTGGAGTCACCCTGAACGTGGACATTGGACTATAACCTCTGGACTATTTCTAAAAGGGTTTTTGGCCACTACAAACTCATCTCTGCTCTGTATCTGGACCTCAAGAACTGAATTCAAGTCTGTCTGTATATTGATCTTTTAACCAACACTCTCTTTTCTTTTTTAATAAATTTTAGTTTAGTTAATAAGAATTGGCTATAAGCGTGTATTTGGGGTAAGAGCTGAGTTATCATTTGACTTGGGTCTGGAGCTTGGTCCTTTGGGGTCAGGAGAACCTTTTCTTTTCTATGATGAAATAACATTTTTGGAATTTATCATCCTATGTTTGACAGGTGTGTCTGGATGGAGGCCAGAGGCCGGGCACTTTAAGGGAACTGCATTATTTGGACATCTGAGTAACCAGGGAGGTGATACAGAAGCTGGTTTGGGCTGGCTGGGTAAATCTCAGTAGTGGAATATCCACCAGAGTTTGGGGTTTCTCTGCCCCGGTCTATTTGCAGATCACCCTGATTGAGTGACCTCAGCTGGCTCCCACGGGCAGCACCCTCACAGCGGGTTCTTACCGGTACACTGTACTGGCCCACTTTCACCCCCGGTCTGACCCCTTATGGCCAATCTTACGTTTTTACTTACCAGAGGGCAGTGGGCTCATGGGCTGGGGGAGGGGGCAGAGGCTGCGTTCCTCCCAGTGCCCTGCCTGTGGGGTGAGGAGACACGGGATATGGGGGAGTCACACAGACTGGGGTTCAGAAGGGCTAGTGGGGGAACAGATGGGTGGGGACACAGAGCCAGGGGCTGGGGGGAGGGGGTGCAGGGACCCACGTGGAAAGGGGCAGATGTGCCTGACTGACTGGGAGAAGCTAGGGGTCGGGCAGTGTCTGCACGGGGGTGGCTCCTTAACTGCCTAACAATTCCTCCCGCCCAAAAAGTCTGTTCCATACTTCTCCAAGAAGGCCAATGGCATTTTGGGATGTATAAGTAGGGGCATAGCGAGCAGATCGAGGGACGTGATCGTTCCCCTCTATTCGACATTGGTGAGGCCTCATCTGGAGTACTGTGTCCAGTTTTGGGCCCCACACTACAAGAAGGATGTGGATAAATTGGAAAGAGTCCAGCGAAGGGCAACAAAAATGATTAGGGGTCTGGAACATATGAGTTATGAGGAGAGGCTGAGGGAACTGGGATTGTTTAGTCTGCAGAAGAGAAGAATGAGAGGGAATTTGATAGCTGCTTTCAACTACCTGAGAGGTGGTTCCAGAGAGGATGGTTCTAGACTATTCTCAGTGGTAGAAGAGGACAGGACAAGGAGTAATGGTCTCAAGTTGCAGTGGGGGAGGTTTAGGTTGGATATTAGGAAAAACTTCTTCACTAGGAGGGTGGTGAAACACTGGAATGCGTTACCTAGGGAGGTGGTAGAATCTCCTTCCTTAGAGGTTTTTAAGGTCAGGCTTGACAAAGCCCTGGCTGGGATGATTTAACTGGGAATTGGTCCTGCTTCGAGCAGGGGGTTGGACTAGATGACCTTCTGGAGTCCCTTCCAACCCTGATATTCTATGATTCTATGATTCCCATTGACACCCATCAACCTTCCAGGTACACACCCAGGCTCCTTACCAGCAATTACTTCCCTCTCCCTCGGCTCCTCCACTACCCCAATTCCCCCGAGCCTTTGGGCTGCTTCCGAGGGGGATGAGAAATCCGGTTCTGTATCGTAGTTTAATTGAATTCTTACTCAGCATTGTGTATTAACATGCCTAGTACGGAATCTATTTGTCAAAAACATTTCCTGAATCGTTTCCATTGGCTGTATTGTCACAAACACACCTGCTGGCAGGTCTTTTGAAATAAATTACCAAAATCATTGAAAGTGGCGTGATGATACTGTGGTATTTTGACAAATGAAACCTGCAGGATTGTTTATTTTTGGTGCAGAATTTCCCCAGGAGTGGTACCATGACCTAGACAGCCCCACCTCTCTGCAGGGAGCAGGAGAAGAAAGGGCTGGGGTGAGTGCGGGAAGCAGTCTGGGCTCACCTGGCAGTCTGTGAAGGGGGTCAGACAGACACACAGAGCTCGAACAATGGTGTTCACTGCAGCCTGGCTGGGCACTGGCTCACCAACCATCAGTGCCGCGGTTACCTAAGGGCTCCAGGTGACTGGTAACCTGGCTGTGCCAGCACCATGGGAGCGTGACTGCCAATGCTGGGCGAGGGGCACTGATCCCTGCGGCGGGGGCATGGCTCCCCCAAGGTCTGTCTCTGGGACTCACTGGGCAGAGCTCACAGGGGGCGGCAGGCCCGGAGGTCCAGTCTCAGTAGGCAATGGGGGCACAAGGCTCAGCCTGGAGGAACCGTGAGCCCCCCAGGGGTCTGGCACACTGATGGGGTCCCCCCCAGAGACTGCTCCAAAACTCGGGCATAGCCCCGATCCTGTGGATCCGTGACAGCCCCAAGTCCCACCACCACCACCAGCTGCACCCTCCGCGTGCACATATCATCCCCCACAACACAGCCTCCCTCCTGAGTCCCTGTTCCCCTCCTCACAGCCCTGACTCTGGGGTGAGCCCCCTTCCCCACTCACCATGGCCACGAAGTGCAGCAGGTCCATGCCTGGCTTGTTGCCTTGGTGTCTGCCAGCCTGAGGAGAGATGCCATCCGGAAGCCTGCGGCATGGCCAGCGTAGCCACCCTGATGAGGAAAGTGCATGCCATGGAAACAGGTACCTCCAGCAGCCTCCCTCCCTCTAACCACTAGTCCCCACTCTCCTCCCAGAGCCGGGGAGAGAACCCAGGTATCCTGGCTCCCCCCACCCCCGATCTAATCGCTAGTCCCTACTTCCTTCCCTTCTCCCATCTTCACTTGTACTAGGGAGGCGCCAGAGATGCGTGGGGAGTGGGGCTGAAGTGGCTGTGGGGGGGGGGGTGTCAGGAGACACTGGCCAGGATGCACCCTGTGACCAAGTTTTGAACGAATATACTGTGTGCCTCACTTTCCCCACGTGCTGCATGGTTAGCTGGGTAGGGGGTGGGGCATTTGCTCTTTGCAGAGACCCAGGTCTGACAGCGCCTGTCCTGCCTGGGGCCCGGGCCCATGGGGAGCCCCACAAGACAATGGCCCCTCCAACTGCCTGGACATTTGGCACCTAGCAACTAACGCCCAGGGATGGGCCCCGCTCGGCAGGGAGCCAGCCCCTGGAACCAGCCAGAGAGAGGGGTTGGGAAGTGGGGGGCTGCCGGAAGCAGGAGACGCTCCTGGATGGGGATTACAGAGGGGCCGGGGGGCTCTGATCCGACCCGGCTGGCCCAGGCTCTAACTCTCTGTGCTGGGTCCAGACCCCCAGGCATCCCCCTGCTGTTACCCGCTGGCTGAGTCACTGCAGAGTCAGGCAGGGGGGTGCCTGGCTCCCTTGGGGTACAAGTCTCCCACCGGGGTCCCACCCAGGGGGACTTGCCGAGGGAGCTCCCGGTGTGAGGCGGGGGTTGGGGGCTCCGAGGGTTGGTCCCAGGAGGGGGGAGAGCCAAGGGGCTGACCACGGCGAGTGTGACCCGGAGGGGGCTGATGCCCTGCAGGGGGCCTGCCAGGGGCTGTCCCAGAGCTCGGTGAGGGCACCAGTGGATCCGTGATACCCCCCTTGGCCCCTCAGACCCAGCCAAGCCCCCTCGCCACGGCCCCAGAGCTGGCGCTCACCGTGTTCATATAGTTGCCGGCTCTCAGGACAAGGCGGAGGACGATGTGCAGCTCCTCGCACCCCAGCAGCTCTGCGGAGAAGGGACGGGGGAGGTGAGCGGGGGGGGGGCTCTGCTCCAGGGGCCCAGCCCCTCCCCCACCCTCCAAAAACAGTGCCTCGGCCAGCCCCACACGCACCTCGAGCTGCCTCGGTCAGGATCTGGATGGAGCACTTGAGCGAATTGAGCTGGGGGAAAAACTCCTCCTTCAGGACGAGCAGCTCCAGGCGCCGGTCGTAGCTGGGGGGAAGCAGAGAGAGGAGAGCGGAGAGGCCAGGCTGCGGAGATGCTCGGGCAGCGAGGCCCAGGCTGAGCTCTGGGATCCCAGCAACCGGGGTACCCCGAGACCCTTGTCCACGTGCAGCGACCCCCACTTCAAACCGGGGCCTGGTCCCAGCCACGCAGCATCTGCCCCAAAGTGCCCTGCTCCGGCAAAGCCTTGCCCACAAGGGGGACTGTGCCAGGCCAGACACACCCCTGGACCTGCCTGGCTAGGGGGCCAAGCCAGGCCCCAGGAACGCAGAGCCCACCCCGTCCCCGGCCGTGCGGCCGAGCCAGGCCCCAGGAACGCAGAGCCCGCCACGTGGCCGAGCCAGGCCCCAGGAACACAGAGCTGTCCCAGGTGCCCAGGCTGGCTGAGGGTCGTGCCCACCTGTGACGAAGTGGGACTGTTCTTAATGTTTCCTCTGAATAGTGTGGGGGTGCCTCAGTTTCCCCTAGGCAGTTCTTAAGTATCTAGGGGGTGGGGTAAGGGTGTGTGATCATTGCAGAGCCCTAGAGGGCAGGTGTGTGCAGGGGTCTGGACACAGAGAATGGCTGACACCCTGTTTCCTGGCAACTGATGGCCTGGGCCCTTCCCCCCCTGCAAGGTGAGAGCTGAAGGGCTGGAGAACAAAGGAATCAGGTGACCACCTGGCCCCGGGAAAGGAACAAAGTCCAGAGGAGGAGGGGCTGGAGGGGGTTTTCAGTTTGGGGCTGGCTGGGACATGGAGTGAAGTGCAGACGTGGTTGTCTGGCTCACTGCCCCCCAAAATGGACCCAGCTGAGGGGTCCTGTTCTCTGCACCTGCAAGCTCTGTTTTAGACCATGTTCCTGTCGTCTAATAAACCTTCTGTTTTACTGGCTGGCTGAGAGTCACGTCTGACTGCGAAGTTGGGGTGCAGGACCCTCTGGCTTCCCTAGGAGCCCCGCCTGAGCGGACTCGCTGGGGGGAAGCGCACGGAGGGGCAGAGGATGCTGAATGCTCCGAGGTCAGACCCAGGAAGGTGGAAGCTGTGTGAGCTGTGTGTCCTGCAGACAGTCTGCTCACAGAAAGGCGACTGCCCCAGAGTCCTGACTGGCTTCATGGAGAGCAGTTCCAGAGCATCGCCCAGGGACTCCGTGACAACTGGTGGCAGCAGTGGGATGTACTGCACCCCGTGGATGGCGCTTCCTGCAGTAAGTGACTGGGGAGCTGTCACGGAGTCCCTGGGCGATGCTCTGGAACTGCTCCCCATGAAGTCAGTCAGGACTCTGGGGTAGTCGCCTTTCTGTGAGCAGCCTGTCTTCAGGACACACAGCTCACACAGCTTCCACCTTCCTGGGTCTGACCTCAGAGCATTCAGCATCCTCTGCCCCTCCATGCGCTTTCCCCCAGCGAGTCCGCTCAGGCGGGGCTCCTGGGGAAGCCAGAGGGTCCTGCACCCCAACTTCACAGTCAGACGTGACTCTCAGCCAGCCAGTAAAACAGAAGGTTTATTAGACAACAGGAACATGGTCTAAACCAGAGCTTGCAGGTGCAGAGAACGGGACCCCTCAGCTGGGTCCATTTTGGGGGGCAGTGAGCCAGACAACCACGTCTGCACTTCACTCCATGTCCCAGCCAGCCCCAAACTGAAAACCCCCTCCAGCCCCTCCTCCTCTGGGCTTTGTTCCTTTCCCGGGCCAGGTGGTCACCTGATTCCTTTGTTCTCCAACCCTTCAGCTCTCACCTTGCAGGGGGGGAAGGGCCCAGGCCATCAGTTGCCAGGAAACAGGGTGTCGGCCATTCTCTGTGTCCAGACCCCTGCACACACATGCCCTCTAGGGCACTGCAATGATCATACACCCTTACTCCACCCCCTAGATACTTAAGAACTGCCTAGGGGAAACTGAGGCACCCCCACACTACTCAGAGGAAACATTAAGAACAGTCCCACTTCGTCACAGGAGCAGTAACACGAAGGGGGATTGCCGAGGACCAGGCCTGCTGAAGGCTCAGAAAGGAGCAGTTTCGGGGGGCGGTTAACCCCTGGGAGTGTGTGACCAGCGAGAAGGACTGTGCAGTAATGGGGTCCCCCTGGGGACTGCAGTGAGCAGTCTCAGGGGCGGAGGAGTCTGCAGCTCGACCCTGGCAAAGAGGGGGTGACCTCGAGAAGGGCTGGCACACGAGGGGTTCTCCCTGGAAACCATGGGGAGCTGAGAACACATGGGCCTGTGAGTCCACAACAACTTGGGAGGAGCGGAGTGATGGCCTGTCACCGTCTCCTTAAGAAGGACATTGTAACCCTGTGCAGAAAGAGAGGGTTGAGCGTTGGAAAGTTCACCAAAGCAGAGTTAATCGTGCAGCTGGAGGAGGATGACCGCTCTAAGGAACAGATTCCTGACCCCAACTGGGGCTATAGCAGGATCTGGGAGCAGCTGGAGCGGGAGCCAGGCATCGCCAAGACTCCTGTCCCCGACCAGACGGGGGTCTTCACGATCGGGTTCCCCATCGGGGGATCGAGACGGACGGGATTGGAGCTGAGTCCCGAGAAAGAGCTGCAGAAGCAGCAGCAGGATGAACTGGCGGTGGTGGGGCGGAGAGGCCTAGGGGACCTCCCCGGGGTGAGTGGGGATAGACCCCGGGGGCCAGTTCCGCAGGGAACCTCGAGACTAAATTGCTGCCCCGGTTAAGGATGGGGGGGATGTGGATGCCACCTCACTGCCTTTGAGCAGGCTGGCGATTTGAACCAAGGGGACCCTGCGGAAAAGCCCCGGTGTCTAGCTCCCTTGCTGGGTCCCAAGTGAAGTGAAGTGCAGACGTGGTTGTCTGGCTCACTGCCCCCCAAAATGGACCCAGCTGAGGGGTCCCGTTCTCTGCACCTGCTGTGGGGGGCAGGGTGGTAGCTCTGGGGGGATCCTAGGATGGGGTGCTGGGGGGCACTGTGGGGGTGGGGCGCTGGCTGTGGGGGTTTCCCAGTGGGAGGGGGCGCTGTGGGGGGCAGGAGTGCTGTGGGGGTGGGGCGCTGGCTGTGGAGGGGTGTCTCCCAGCATGGGCTGCTGTGGCGGGGAGGCTGAGCACTGACAGGGATTCTGTGGGGCAGTGGGGCTGCACCATAGACCCCCTCATGTGGGGGGCAAGGTTGGAGTGATGGCTCTACCTCCACATAGCTCACGTAGGCTGCAAGCTGATCCCTTGTCACGGGGTCCCCGGGCGATGCTCCGGAACGGCTCCCTGCGAAGCCAGGCAGGACTCTGGGGAAGTCTCCTTCCTGTGAGCAGCCTGTCTGCAGGACACACAGCTCACCCGGCTTCCCCATTCCTGGGTCTGACCTCGGAGCCTCCAGGCTCCTCTGCCCCTCCGTGCGCTTCCCACAGTGAGTCCGCCCAGGTGGGGCTCCTGGGAAAGCCAGAGGGTCCTGCCCCCCAACTCCGCAGTCAGACGGGACTCTCAGCCAGCCAGGAAAACAGAGGTTTATTAGACAACAGGGACATGGTCTGAACCAGAGCTTGCAGGTGCAGAGAACAGGACCCCTCAGCCGGGTCCATTTTGGGGGGCAGTGAGCCAGACAACCACGTCTGCCCTCCATGTCCCCAGCCAGCCCCAAACTGAAACTCCCTCCAGCCCCTCCTCCTCTGGGCTTTGTCCCTTTCCCTGGCCAGGAGGTCACCAGATTCCTTTGTTCTCCAACCCTTTAGCTCTCACCTTGCAGGGGGAAGGGCCCAGGCTATCAGCTGCCAGGAAACAGGGTGTCGGCCATTCTCTGTGTCCAGACCCCTGCACACCCCTGCCCTCTAGGGCTCTGCAACGATCATACACCCTTATCCCACCAACTAGATACTTAATAACTGCCTAGGGGAAACTGAGGCACCCCACACTATTCAGAGGAAACGTTACAAACATTCCCGCTTCATCACACCTCCCATTGCCAGCTGCTCCCCAACCCTGACCCTGCGCCCCTCCGCTGTCCTGAAACGGGTCACTGTGGTGCCAGGCAGCTCACCCCCACCCCCACCTGTTCTTACCTCTTAAACTGCTTCAAAAATATTCTTACCTCTTAAACTGCTTCAAAAATATCTCCAGATTCAGGATCTTCTTTGAGTCCAGGACAGAGACCTGGGAAGATGGGTGGGGGGAAGGGGCGGGGGAGGGGGAAGGGATGGGTTGAGCATGGAGAGAAGAGAAGGGCGGGGAAGGGAGGCAGAGACCTGCAGGCACACAGGGACATGCAGCCCCTGGGGCTGGGGGCAGTTCAGCCTGGCACAGCAGGCTGAGTGCCTTGGGGTCGGGGGCAGTCTCTGGTCCTACTGAGCCCATCCCAACCCCTCCAGTGGTCTGGGCCCGCGGGAGAAGTGGGGGTCAGCCCCAGGCAGAGTGCAGCATGCAACTCCCCCTCGCTCGTCCCCCACTTAGGGGGCCCACTGCCACCACCCGAGGGGGCCGCAGGACAAAAGCAGGGGCCAGCCCATCAAGGGCCTGTCCTGGGCTGAGGATGCAGGAGGGAGCCCCAGGGGAGATGTCCTGCTGGGAGGGACCCACGCGCCCCGCGGTGCCAGCCGCTGACCCAGACTCACCTGGCCCTGGGGCTGGCCCAGCAGTGTGGGTCCCCGGGGGCCCCAGCCCGGCTGCTCCCCAAAGAGCTTCTCCAGTGCTCCACGTCCAGGGGGGCGCGGTCATGCCGGCTGCTGGCCGTCCACACGCTGCGGTGCCCGCCCACCCGCTCCGCCGGGATCGCAGTCCAGTGGACGCTGCGCGTGCATCCCCTGGGGGCGGGGGCGGGGGCACTGGCGGGGCAGGGGCCCCGGGCGGGGGGGACAGGGCAGAGTCCTTTGAGGAGGGGCTCCTTAGGGTCACCGTGGCTCCCGAGGGGAGCTGCTGGGATTGGCGCATGGGGAGGTGCTGAGCCGGGTCACCCCTTGCTGCCAGCACTAGCCACTGCTGGGAGAAAAGGGGTTAATGCACCATTGGGGGATCCCCCCAGCCGCACCTGGGGCGCCCAGCGGCCCTGGACTCTGCGGGGGAAGGGAGCCCAGCTCAGAGCCTGGGGGAGCCCCAAGGAGACACCCCAGCTGGGCCAGGCACCTGCCTCCGGTGGAGAAAGGCCACAGAGACCCCAGGGCTCCCCCCTACCAGGGCCCAGGGGCACCCCGGGACACAGCGCAGCTCTGCGGGGAGGGTCCCAGAACTTTATCGCTTCTCCTCACCCAGGCTCAGCTGGGCAGGGGCCCCGGCCCCGCAGGTCCCCCCAACCCCAGCCCAGCCCCGGCTCCCCCCCCCCCCAGCCGCAGGTTCCCCAGCCCGGCTCTGGCTCCCCCAGCCCGGCAGGACCCCCGAGCCCAGCCCGGCCCCCCAGGACCGCCCAGCCCCGCTCTCACCCGGCTCCGCCGGCATGGGGGGCGCTGGCCGGGAGGGACTATCCGCGCCGGAGGCCGGGCGGGACTGCGGGCGGTGCAGGGGGAGCGGGGCTATTCCCCTGACCAGCCCCACCGGCCCAGGCATCTCCAGGGTGGGTCCCTGACGGAAAGGGGGAGCTTTGCTCACGGGAGGGGCTGGGAGCCAGGACTCCTCGGCTCTAACCTGCCCATCAGAGGGGAGCAGGAGCTGGTGTGGGAGCAGGGGTGCTGGCTACGTGCCCCCTTTGCCCCAGCTGGTGGGGGCATTCAGTGTCCCCCTACAGCTTGGGGGGCGGCAGGCAGAGCTGTCTGTTGGGCTGTCCAAGGGGGCAGGATACCTCCAGGTCTCCCCGCCCAGTACAGCCATTTCTACTGCTCGGGGGTGCCTCTCCGGGCCACTGGGCCAGTAGCCCTGCCTGGGGCTCATTCCGCCCATCCCAAACCTCGGCCCTGGCTCTCCCCGGGCCTTGGCCGATGTGGGCAGGCCCCACACGCTCTGACCCCACCCCGTTCCCCAGGGGCTGCCCTGCTCCCAGCCCCGGGGACTTTTCTTCGTGCCTGTTCCCTCTGGGGGACCCTGCACCTGGGGTCAGCGGCACCTTTCAAGTAACAGTGGAGACACGGTCAGGTTGTGCCTCACCAGGATGGGGGCAGGGGCCAGGCCACGCCGGGAGGGGGGCAGGGGCCAGGTCACACAGGGAAAGGGGCAGGGGCTGCACCAGGAGGGGGGCAGGGGCTAGATCATGCAGGAAAAGGGGCAGGGGCTTGTGACAAAGTGGGACTGTTCTTAATGTTTCCTCTGAATAGTGTGGGGGTGCCTCAGTTTCCCCTATGCTGTTCTTAAGTATCTAGGGGGTGGGGTAAGGGTGTATGATCGTTGCAGAGCTCTGGAGGGCAGGGGTGTGCAGGGGTCTGGACACAGAGAATGGCCGACACCCTGTTTCCTGGCAACTGGTGACCTGGGCCCTTCCCCCCTGCAAGGTGAGAGCTGAAGGGTTGGAGAACAAAGGAATCAGGTGACTTCCTGGCCCGGGAAAGGGACAAAGCCCAGAGGAGGAGGGGCTGGAGGGAGTTTCAGTTGGGGGCTGGCTGGGACATGGAGTGAAGGGCAGACAGGGTTGTCTGGCTCACTGCCCCCCAAAATGGACCCAGCTGAGGGGTCCTGTTCTTTGCACCTACAAGCTCTGTGTTAGACCATGTTCCTGTCGTCTAATAAACCTTCTGTTTTACTGGCTGGCTGAGAGTCACGTCTGACTGCAGAGTTGGGGGGCAGGACCCTCTGGCTTCCCCAGGAGCCTGCCTGGGCGGACTCGCCATGGGAAGTGCACAGAGGGGCAGAGGAGGCTGAATGCTCTGAGGTCAGACCCAGGAAGGTGGAAGCTGTGTGAGCTGTGGGTCCTGCAGACAGTCTGCTCACAGAAAGGAGACTTCCCCAGAGTCCTGCCTGGCTTCGTAGGGAGCAGTCCCAGAGCATCGCCCAGGGACTCCGTGACAGGGCTGCACCCGGAAGGGGGCAGGGGCCAGGCCACGCTGGGAGGGGAGCAGGGGCCAGGCCTCACCAGGATGGGGGAGGGACCAGGTCACGCAGGGAAAGGGGCAGGGGCTGCGCTGGGAAGGGGTCAGGGGCCAGGCCAGCTGGGAGGGGGACAGGGGCCAGGCCGGGAGGGGGGTAGGGACTGCACCAGGAGTCGGGCAAGGGCCAGGCTGCACCAGGAGGAGCTCTCGGGTCACATCACAGCAGGAGGGGTGCCATGGGCAAGCCATTGGCTGGGCTACGCTCTTGGGCCCTGTCACACAAACCCAAAGGGCGATGCTAACCCCAGGTGGTGCCTGTTCTGAGCCCTGGCTCACTGTGGGTCTGTCAGTACCAGCCCATGCTGCCCCAGGTGTTTCTGCTGAACCTCGGCCCCAGGCAGCGCCCACAAAGGGCCGGGGCTCCCTGGTGACCGGGACCCGCCCTGGGGCAGCTGGAGCTCCAGGTGTCAGCCCCACAGCTAGGCCTTCTCCCTGGGGGCAGGACACTAGGCTCCTGCCGCGGAGTCCTGCTGGGGGGTGTGGTGCCAAAGGGAAGGAACCTGCTAACGGCTCCTCCCTCACCCCATGGCTGGATGCTGAAGCCAGACACTTCCAGCCTGGAAACAAAGGGACACGTAGTGCACCAGGGAGGGGAATTAGCCACTGGGGCAGTTTCTCAGGGTCATGCTGGATTCTCCATCCCTGCCAGGTTTGTGTGACTCAGGCGTCAGACTAGAAGCCAGTCATGTTAGCCCCTTCTGGCCTTGGGCACATGGAAGGTGCGGGGGCGGAGGGGAGGGACTCCCTCTGGCCCTGATTCTGCTGTGGCAGCCTAGGTGCATCCTGGAATAGCTGCGAGCGCCCAGGGAGCAGAGAAACCCTTCCCTTTCTAGGATAGATTCCCCCAGGCAATTCAGATCACTGTGGGAGTGGCCTGGCCTCTTTGTTATTTACCAAGCCCCCAATTTTTGCATGAACTACAAACTTTATGGGTGATGCTTTTATGTTTTGTCAGGTAACTGATGAAATATTGAATAGCGCAGGGCCAAGAACCGCTCCCTGCCGGACCCCACTGGGAACAGCCCCCTTGATGATCCCCACACACATTCTGAGAGTTGGTGGTCAGCCAGTTTTAAACCCATTCTCCGGGTGTGTACAATGTTAACTTCACAGAGACAAGGCAGGGGAAATAAAAATCTTCTCTTGGACCAACTTCTGTTGGTGACAGACAAGCCTGTGAGCTACTCAGAGATGTGACCTCGCCCCTGCTGCCTAATACCCTGGCATGGCCACAGTTAATCTGATGGCACAGGAGTGTTTTACATCAAAAGGTCACCTTCCGGAAGTCTGAGTACGTCTGCCCCAGGGGTCCTGTCCAGGTGGACCCGCAACTGGGAAGTGCACGGTGAGAACAGGGGGCTGAATGCTCCGAGGTCAGACCAGAAAAGCTGTAGCCGAGGAGGCTCCTTGCCCTGGACAGCCCCTAGGGGAGTCAAGCCACCCCAGAGTCCTAGGAGATCAGGGTTGGAAGGGACCTCAGGAGGTCATCTAGTCCCACCCCCTGCTCAAAGCAGGACCAACACCAACTAAATCATCCCAGCCAGGGCTTTGTAAAGCCTGACCTTAAAAACTTCTAAGGAAGGAGATTCCACCACCTCCCTAGGTAACGCATTCCAGTGCTTCACCACTCTCCTAGTGAAATAGTGTTTTCTAATATCCAACCTAAACCTCCCCCACTGCAACTTGAGACCATTAGTCCTCGTTCTGTCTTCTGCCACCACTGAGAACAGCTGAGCTCCATCCTCTTTGGAACCCCCTGTGATGTTATTGACATAATCTGGGACCACGTAGATCATTGTTGCAACGAAGGTCCCGTAGTGGCACCAAATCTTGTATAAAGGGAGTCAAAGAAGGCGTCTAAGACAAGGTGATGGTTTGCTGGTTAGGATGATGCTGTCTATATGCATGTATAATTTCTGTACTTAAAGATATAGGTATTGGCTCTGTACTGTCTGTATTTCAAACTTGTGCTGTGCTTCTGGGTGACACCGCAGACAAGTTGGTGTCAGCTCTGCCCAGCCTGCTGGATGGGCCATTAAGGACCATCAGCGATACAATTGCAGGGACTTGCCCATGTGACTCCAAACTCCATTTTGCTGTAACTTCCCACAGTAAGAACAAAGAGGGGTTCGTACACCCGGAAAAAACTATAAAAGCTGATGCCTCATCTCCATCTGGTCTTCAATCCTGCTTCTTGCCTCTGGAAGGACTTTGCTACAAATGGAGGCTCTGAACCAAGGACTGAATGACCCCTCCCAGCTGGGGATGGACTCCACAGACTTGATGTCTGGGGCTTGGTCTTTTGGGATCGAGAGAACCTTTTTTCTTTTACTGGGGTATTGGTTTTCATAACCATCTGTCCCCATAACGAGTGGCCCTGATGGGGATACTGGGAAACTGGGGTGTCTAAGGGAATTGCTTGTGTGACTTTTGGTTAGCCAGCGGGGTAAAACCAAAGTTTTCTCTGTCTGGCTGGTTTGGTTTGCCTTCGAGGTGGAAAAACCCCAGCCGTGGGCTGTAACTGCCCTTCTTTGAGCAGTTTATCCTGAATTGACACTCTCAGTTGGGTCCCGCCAGAACCAGCATCGTTACACCCCCCTTGAGGTAGCTGAAGGCTGCTATCAAATCCCCTCTCACTCTTCTCTTCTGCAGACTAAATAGCCCCAGAGCATTGGACTCCATCACACCAGCCTGCAGTGACTCTCAGCCAGTCTCACGCCGGAGCATTATTGAACGTCTGAACCCAGCCCTGGCAGTTCTCAGGGGTCTCAGCCTGGCCAGTCTCACACCGTCCAGCTGGGTCTGTCCCCGTCTGCTCTGTCTCCCATCCAGCTGCCCCCTCCTTGCAGCTGAGCCCCCGATATCACCTCCCCAAGAGCCCTCCTGCATCTTCCGTCCCTGGCAAACTGGTTGCTGGGGCCCCCTCCCTTCTGTCCTGTGTGCCCACGGGCCGGAATGGCTGGCCAGCTCACTGGGGCCCTCTCAGCCCACTGTCCTCCCACTGGCCAGAACCGGCTGGCTGCCAAGCTGAGCTGGGCCTTCCGGTCACCAGAGTACCCAATCTCCAGGCCCTTGTCTGGGGTCCTGCCTGCTAGGTGAGGTTACCCCAGCCCTCTGCCACAACACACCCTCTCCCACGCCCCTTGTTCCACACACAGACACACACCATATTAATGCAAACCCCTAAGAACACCACCCACTTTGTCGCACTATGACCTTTATCAGCCAAACTTATAATCTCATCAAAGAAAGCTATCAGATTAGTTTGTGATGAAGTGGGAATGTCCTTAATGTCTTTCTGAAGTGTGTGCCTCAGTTTCCCCTATGTGTTACTCAAGTACCTAGGTGGTGGGACAAGGGTGTGTGATCTTCGCAGAGACCCCCAGAGGGCAGTCTGGGCACAGACAATGGCTGACACTCTGTAGCCTGGCAACTGATGGCCAGGGCCCATCCTCTGCGAGAGCCAGCTGGAGGTGTTGGAGAACAAAGCGAGAGGTGGAGGCCAGGTGCCCGGTTTGCCCAGGAAAGAGACAAAGGATGGAGGGGGGCAGCTGGAGGTGACTGAGGCTGGGCTGCAGGAGGCAAGTCAGTCTGCAGTTGGGGGACTGAAGAGAGGGAGCCCGGGGCTCTGTTCCCCCCGCGACACCGCTCCCAGGGCTTTGCCCTGGTGACAGGTGCCCTGAGGGGAGATGTCGCACCAGAGTCCTGCCTGGCTTCATCCAGAGCCGTTCCAGAGCCCCGAGCCTCTGCTCTTGTGACAGTTTAACAGGGTCTATTTTCCATAAACCCATGCTGATTTGCATTAATTACATTTCCCTCCTTTAGTTCTTTATGAATCAAGTGCTGTATCAGCCACTCCATTATCTTGCCCTGCATTGATGTCAGGCTGACAGGCCTGTAATTACCTGTGTCAGCCCCTTTACCCTTTAAAAATATTGCCACATTAGTTTCTTCCAGTCTCGAACTTGTCAAAATCAACATAACAGTCCAGCAAGCTCCTCATCGAGCTCTTTTAAAACTCTTGGGTGCAAGTTACATGGATCTGATGATTTTAAAATGGTAGCTGCTGTTTAACATCCTCCAGAGGCACTAGTGGGTGGAAGAGTGTTAGTATCACCATATGGCCATCACCAAGTCACCTTCACCTTCTCTTTGTTCCGCTACCCAGACTGAGCTCCTCCAGTCTCTCACTCCGGGGAGCAGTGCAGCCTTTAAGTCGTTCCCATCACTTTTCCAAGCCTTCTTCCATTCATCACCAGCCTTCCCCAATGGGGACCCCAGAACTGACACAGGCAGCCAAGCATGGGTCAGCCCCATGTGATATTTGATACAAATTACATGAGCTAATTTACATATTTAATAGATCCTGCGTAGACCAGGCCAGAGACCACCTAAGGCCAGAGACCACCACCCAAGTTCCTCTGTATTGAGCCAATAACTCGCGTCTGGCTAAACCAGCTTCCAGTGTGGATGTGAAGACACCAAGAGATGGAGAATCCCACACTTCCTTTGGGCCTTGTTCCAGTGGCTAATCACCTCCCTGGGACACACTTGGGCCTTGTTTCCAATCTGAATGTGTCTGGCTCCATCTTCCAGGCACAGGCTCTTGTACTGCCTTTCCCCACTAGTGTAACAAGCCCGCTCAGACTCAGTGATTTCCCCCAGGAAGGGACTTCCACCCTGCAATCAAGTCACTTCTTGATCATAGAATCATAGATAGAATATCAGGGTTGGAAGGGACCCCAGAAGGTCATCTAGTCCAACCCCCTGCTCAAAGCAGGACCAATTCCCAGTTAAATCATCCCAGCCAGGGCTTTGTCAAGCCTGACCTTAAAAACCTCTAAGGAAGGAGATTCTACCACCTCCCTAGGTAACGCATTCCAGTGTTTCACCACCCTCTTAGTGAAAAAGTTTTTCCTAATATCCAATCTAAACCTCCCCCACTGCAACTTGAGACCATTACTCCTCGTTCTGTCATCTGCTACAATTGAGAACAGTCTAGAGCCATCCTCTTTGGAACCCCCTTTCAGGTAGTTGAAAGCAGCTATCAAATCCCCCCTCATTCTTCTCTTCTGCAGGCTAAACAATCCCAGCTCCCTCAGCCTCTCCTCATAACTCATGTGTTCCAGTCCCCTAATCATTTTTGTTGCCCTTCGCTGGACTCTCTCCAATTTATCCACATCCTTCTTGAAGTGTGGAGCCCAAAACTGGACACAGTACTCCAGATGAGGCCTCACCAATGTCGAATAGAGGGGAACGATCACGTCCCTCGATCTGCTCGCTATGCCCCTACTTATACATCCCAAAATGCCATTGGCCTTCTTGGCAACAAGGGCACACTGCTGACTCATATCCAGCTTCTCGTCCACTGTCACCCCTAGGTCCTTTTCCGCAGAACTGCTGCCTAGCCATTCGGTCCCTAGTCTGTAGCTGTGCATTGGGTTCTTCCGTCCTAAGTGCAGGACCCTGCACTTATCCTTATTGAACCTCATCAGATTTCTTTTGGCCCAATCCTCCAATTTGTCCAGGTCTTTCTGTATCCTATCCCTCCCCTCCAGCGTATCTACCACTCCTCCCAGTTTAGTATCATCCGCAAATTTGCTGAGAGTGCAATCCACACCATCCTCCAGATCAGTTATGAAGATATTGAACAAAACCGGCCCCAGGACTGACCCTTGGGGTACTCCACTTGATACCGGCTGCCAACTAGATATGGAGCCATTGATCACTACCCGTTGAGCCCGACAATCTAGCCAGCTTTCTACCCACCTTGTAGTGCATTCATCCAGCCCATACTTCCTTAACTTGCTGACAAGAATACTGTGGGAGACCGTGTCAAAAGCTTTGCTAAAGTCAAGAAACAATACATCCACTGCTTTCCCTTCATCCACAGAACCAGTAATCTCATCATAAAAGGCGATTAGATTAGTCAGGCATGACCTTCCCTTGGTGAATCCATGCTGGCTGTTCCTGATCACTTTCCTCTCATGCCTCAGGATTGATTCTTTGAGGACCTGCTCCATGATTTTTCCAGGGACTGAAGTGAGGCTGACTGGCCTGTAGTTCCCAGAATCCTCCTTCTTCCCTTTTTTAAAGATTGGCACTACATTAGCCTTTTTCCAGTCATCCGGGACTTCCCCGGATGTTCGCCATGAGTCGTCTTTTTGGTAAGCTGAACACATCATGCTCCTTACAGCTCTCACTCAAGGCACATCAGGCCTTTTCTCCAGCCCTTCAATCAGTTCTGTGGCTCTTCTCTGCCCCTTTCCAGTACGTCACCATTGTGTTCGAAACACCGCCCAGTGCTATTGCAGTGCTGAGGTCACCGATGCCGCGCCCAGAGGTAAAATCACCTCCCTGCTCCCGTTTACACCTGCAAGGATAGCATCAGGGCTCTGGGCCACAGCAGGCCCTGGGAATGCGTGTCGAGTGGCTGCAGCCTCCACACCCTGCTTAGAGCGACGGCTTTCCGGGAGGCAGGGCCAGTCTTCCTTGGGCCGACATGAAGGACATTGCCCGTGTCGGGGTTAAAACACGGTTTGTTTGACGGCTTCCCAAGTGACCCAGATGGCTCAGGGGGACGGCCCTGGTCCCAGCAGCACTGACCGCGCCGCCCACCAGCGTTAGCAGCAATCACTTTGCTTTCTTCCAGCTCGTGGGGCCCACAGCAGATCCTGTGGAACCACCCACAACTGGCCGGGGAAAGAACTCAGCACGGCCCGGCTCTGCACGGCCCGTCGCTCCGTTCCAGAACGTCGGCGAGCCTTCGCGGCGCCCCTGAGGACAAGACGCTGGTGAGCCAGGGCAGCAGGGGGAGGCAGGGACCTCCGAGCAATGGAGCCTCAGACTGGCCTGGGGGCGAGGGGCCCGGCAGGGGGAAAGCTCTGCCTGCAGCAACAAGGAAACGTGCAACCATGTAATACACCTGCAGCCTCACCAAGCCGGGCGTAGGGCCTGCAGCGCTGGGCGGAGCCCCAGCCCAGTGTACCGTGCTGGGTGGGCAGAGCCTGGCACCAGTACCAGGGGATCCAGCAGGGCGAGCTGGGGCCATGATGGGACAGGGCAGCCAGCAGCCCTGGTGTCCAGCGATGGGCTCACGGATGCCATACAGAGGCTCTGCCCCCACTAAAAACACCCTGCCCACCCGGCCCAGGGCGGTACTAGGCTCAGCTGCAGCAGGCTGGGAGAGCTCAGCCATGACCCCAGTCCTTTCCCAGGGCACAGTGCCCAGCCTGGATGGGGCAGCTGAGTGTAACGAACCCCCCAGAGGGACAGCCCCACCCCAGCATATGAGCCCCCTTCTCCTTGCAAGGGGTAGAGCTGCCCCATCAAGGCACTGCTCCTGAGCTGCCCCCCAGGGGCTCCTGCCCAAGCCCAGGCTGGCAAGGCCCTGGTGTGACGTTATTGGCAGAATCTGTAACCGTGTAGATCACTGTTGCAACCACTGTTATATATGTGCAGCAAATATTGTGCAAAGGTTGTCGTGTGAGGTGTCTACAGGAAGGTTATGATCTGCTGGTTATAATTATGCTATGTGTACATGTGTATCAGTTTTGTAGTTGAAGTTATGAATATTGGCTCTACACTGTCTGTATTTCAAACTTATGCTATGCTTCTGGGTGACACCCCAGACAAGTTGGTGTCAACTCTGCCTAGACTGCTTAATGGCCTATTAAGGGCAATCAGCTACACAACTGACCCATTGAAAGAAGGCAGACACACCTTGTGACTCAGCAAGGTGTACAGGGCCCTGCCTATGGTCAGAACTCTGAGGTGTTTCCAGGCCATGTGCTGGATAGCGTGTCCTTGGGACAAAGAAAGCGAAGACCACATGGCAAGAGACTATAAAAGGGTGATGTCTCATCTCCATCTTGTCTTCAGTTCTGCTTCTTGCCCCTGGAGGGACTTTGCTACAAACCGAAGCTTTGACCCAAGGACTGAATGATCCCTCCCAGCTGGGGGTGTTCTCCAGAGACTTGATTGGAACCTGCAGCTTATTCCATCACTGCTACAAGCCTGAACCAAGAACTTCACTGTTACTGTATGTCATTGATTCTATTTCACCCATTCTAGCTCTCATCTCTATCTTTTTCCTTTTATGAATAAACCTTTAGATTTTAGATTCGAAAGGATTGGCAACAGCATGATTTGTGGGTAAGATCTGAGTTGTATATTGACCTGGGTCTGGGGCTTGGTCCTTTGGGATCGAGAGAACCTTTTTTCTTTCACTGCGGTATTGATTTTCATAACCATTCGTCCCCATAACAAGTGGCCCTGGTGGTGATACTAGGAAACTGGAGTGTCTAAGGGAATGGCTTGTGTGACTTACATCTGACTTATGGGCAAAACCAAAGTCTTCTCTATCTGGCTGGTTTGGTTTGCCTTGGTGTACAAAGGAACCCCAGCCGTGGGCTGTAGCTGCCCTGCTTTGAGCAGTTTGCCCTGAATTGGCACTCTCAGTTGGGTCCCACCAAAGCCAGCATTGTTACACCTGGGCAGAGCCTTTGGCAGCTCCTGGGTGAGGGAGGGAGCCCCAGACAGTCAGGGGGCACCTGCCACAGCCCCTGTGAGGGGACCAAAGCACTGGGAGGACATCCCCTCCCCTCTGCCCAGCATCCCCCAGCGTGTGCTGCTGTCCGATCCTCAGCCCGGCCCAATGCCCAGCAGGGTTCCAGCTCCCAGCCCCACCACACACAGGGCGACTTCGTACCCTTTTATTCGGGAATCTTCACAGACGTTGGGGGGTTGGGGTAGAACCAGGGATTAAATTAGCAAAAAAAACCAAACCACTTCTCCCCTGGCAGAGGAGAAAGGGCCACAGCGCCCCGCTGGCCTGGTGGCAGAGGGGCCCCGGCGTGGACAGCACACGACAGACCTGGCTACCTTCCCGCACACACGCATGCTGGAGGAGCAGGAGGAGCCCAGTGCTGCTGGAGTGGCCAGCATTGGCCACAGGAGGCTGGCTCTGTGCAAATGGAAAGGCTGCAGCCAGCAGGAGTGTGCCAAGCCCAACCTGTCCCCCTGCCCCACAGTGGGGGAGGGGGCTAGAGCCCAGGGGCAGGGCAGCCCCCAGACCCCTGCTGCCCCAGTGCAGGGGAAAAAGGGGCTGTAGTGTGTGTGTCCGAGGGGGGAGGAAGTAATGAAAGCAGCTGATTCCCCCCCCTCCGGAAATGCCAGAGACCAACTACACAAGGGGAGGGAAGGATTGGCCCCAGATCACAAGCCAGAGCTGGGATAGAACCCAGGAGTCCTGGCTCCCAGCCCCTCTGCACCCTTCCCCCTGAGAACACTGAGGCCTGGGGGCTGCACCCCCGGTGCTGTAAGGAGTGAGGCCCCCAGGGGCAGGACAGGAGACACTGGCCCCTCCTGCTCCCCAGAAGGCCTTGAAGTGGGAAGGGAAATGCTGCCCCTCCCAAGAGGGCTGGGGGGACAGCACAGACTCCCCCTGCCCCTGCAAGGAGTGAGGCCCATTGGGGGGCTGGGGGACGGAACACACTGGCCCCCCCAGGAGTGAGGCCTGTTGGGGGCTGGGGGACGGGACACGCTGGCCCCCCGCAAGGAATGAGGCCTGTTGTTGGGGACAGGACACACCGGCCTCCCCGGCGTGTGGCTGGGGGATGATGAGTGACCCCTGTTGCCCTGCAGCTGCACTGGGTGGGGGGCCACTGAAGCACTGCACCCCTATGAGCAGCCCAGGCTGGGCACACCGAACTCGCAGGGCAGAGGTGCAGATGGGGGAGCCCTGCCGCAGCTCAGGGCACCTCTCCTGCCCCCACCTGGGCACAGAGCCCAGGGCCGCCCGAGGCAGAGAGACCCCATTTACCCAGCCGGGGTCCAGGCCTTGGGGCTTCCGTGGGGGTCTTGTCTCACTGGCCCCAGCCGGGCCCCCCTCGCCCACACGAGCCTGGCCCCGGGCCAGAGCTCAGAGTTCAAGCCGCTCACTGCTCCTCCAGCCACGAGGGCTTCTCGGCGCCCGGCGTCTTGAGCTTGATGTTGAACTGCCGCAGGGTCTGCACCAGCTGCTGCTGGTTGCCGGCGAAGTAGGCGGAGACAGCGTTGTGGAAGAGCAGCAGCTGCTTGTGCATCACCTTGATCTGGGGGGAGGGGGGAGCAAGAGATCAATCCCAGGACAGCCCGCCCCCCACACCCACTGAGCCCGCCCCTGGCCCAACCATCCAACACCCCCGGAGCCCATCCCCTGGCCCAACACACCCCCAAGCCCATGCCCCAGCAACCCAGCCTGACCCTGCCCACCAACCCCAACACCCCCAAGCCCCGCTCCTGGCCCCGCCCCCCACAACACCCTCCCAGCCCTGCCCCTGGCCCCGCCCCAACACTCCCCAAGCCCACCCCCCAGAAGCCCAGCCTGGCCCTGCCCCCCAACAATTCAAAGGGGTTACCAACACCCCTCACCCAGCCTCCCAGCCTGGCGCTGCCCCGCCACAGGGAGAGATGTGATGAAGTGGGAATGTTCTTAATGTTCTCTCTGAATACTGTGTGGGTGCCTCAGTTTCCCCTCGGCATTTCTTAAGTCTCTAGCTGGTGGGATAAGGGGGTGTGATTGTTGCAGAGCCCTAGAGGGCCAGTGGGATGGTGTCTGCACAGAGAATGGCCGATGCCCTGTCTCCTGGCAACTGATGGCCTGGGTCCCTCCTCCACAGAAGTGCTAACTGAAGGGGTTGGAGAGCAAAGGGATCAGGTGGCCTCCTGGTCCAGGGAAAGAGAAAAAGGTCAGAGGAGGGGCTGGAGAGTTTCAGTTTGGAGCTGGCTGGGGAAATGGACGGAGGCCTGGATGGGGCTCTAGCCTCCCTCACCTCAAGATGGACTTGATTCAGGGGTCCTGTTTCCTGTACCTACAAGCTCTGTTTTGCACTGTGTTCCTGTAACGATGCTGGTTCTGGTGGGACCCAACTGAGAGTGCCAACACCCTGTCTCCTGGCCACTGATGGCCTGGGCCCCTCCCCTGCAAAGGTGCCAACTGAAGGTGTTGAAGAACAAAGGGATCAGGTGGCCTCCTGGCCTGGGAGAGAGACAAAGGCCACAGGAGGGGCTGGAGAGTTTCAGTTTGGAGCTGGCTGGGGAAATGGAGGGAGGCCCAGATGGGGCTCTGGCCTCCCTGCCCCCCAAGACAGATCTGACTGAGGGGTCTGTTTTACTGGCTGGCTGAGAGTCCCGTCTGACTGCGGAGTTGGGGGGCAGGACCCTCTGGCTTCCCCAGGACCCCGCCTGGGTGGACTCGCTGTGGGAAGCACATGGAGGGGCAGAGGAGGCTGAATGCTCCGAGGTCAGACACAGGAAGGTGGAAGCTGTGTGAGCTGTTTGCCCTGGGGACAGGCTGCTCTCAGAGAGGAGACTTCCCCAGAGTCCTGCCCGGCTCCGTAGGGAGCAGTTCCAGAGCATTGTCTGGGGACCCCGTGACAAGAGGGGGTCGGGGTCACCAACATCCCTGCACCGGTGACCCAGAGAGCTGTTAGCAGTGGGGCTCACGGTGGGGCAGGCAGCCCAGCACTGGGGAGGGTGGAGTGGCTCTGGAGGTACTGGCCCAGCTCCTGGCGCAGGGAGGCTGGCCCAGCCCGTGGCCCCGGGGGGCACGGGCAGCAGGCCCGGCCGGGCCCCGCCCCTCACCTTGTTCTCCTCCAGGAACTTGAGCTTGATGGCCACGTCGGCCCGCAGCTTCTCGTACTTCTCCTTGTGGCTCTGGAAGTGGCTCTGGGCGGCGTCGAGGCGGCACAGGGTGCTGGTGTCCCGCGGGCTCATGCTCAGCTCCTCCAGGTCTGTGCGGTAGGCGTCGTACTCCAGCCTGCACGGAGGTGGGGTCAGAGCCATGCTTCCCCCAGGGGCCCTCTACCGAGCACGGGGTAACCCATTGCTGCTGCCGCCGCTGTGCCGGGCCTCAGCGCCCCCCGGGACCCCCCACCCACCCTCTACTGAGCGCGGGAAACCGTAACCCATCACTGCCCCCACTGTGCCAGCCCCCAGCACCCCGCAGGACCCCCCCCCCGCCCCTCTACCGAGCACGGGAAACCGTAACCCATCGCTCCGGCCCACCTCACGCCTACTGCTGTGCTGGCCCCCAGCGCCCCCCGCAACTGAGCACAGGGAACCGTAACCCATCGCTCCCCCTGCTGTGCCGGCCCCCAGCACCCCCCGGACTGGGCCCCTCACCCGCTCACCTGGCCGTCTCGTACTGCTTAACGGTCATGAGCGTGTCCTCCATAGTCTTGTTCACCAGAGTGTTGATGCTGGAGACGAAGAAGTTGACGGCCCCGAGCAGGGTCTCTCCATTCTTACACAACAGCTTCTGCGTCTCTGCGTTACAGCCAAACTCCTCCTGGGGTGGGGACGGGGCGGGTCAGGGCCCCCAGGATCTTGGAAGCCTGCCTGCACCCCATGAAAGAGCCCATCCCTCCCGTGCCCCGGTCTGGGCTGGGAGCCTGGGGCACTTCCCTGGCCCATTGACTGCACCAACCCCTCCGCCCCCGTGCGGCAGGGCAGGGCTATCAGCCCCCCATTCGCACGGAAGGGGAAGCTCAGGGCCCAACCCAAGGTCACAGGCCGTGACGGTGGTGCCAGGTGCCAGCCGGCCCTTGCCCCGGGCTCCATCCCGCCCCGCCAGAGCCAGCCAGCCCTCACCCTGGGCCTTGCCCCAACAAGCTGGCCCTCGCCCCGGGTCCCGCCTTACCCCAGCCAGCCAGCCCCGCCTTGCCCCAGCCAGCCGGCCCTCACCCGGGCCCCATCCCGCCCGGCCAGAGCCAGCCGGCCCTCGCCCCGGGTCCTGCCTTGCCCCAGCTAGCCGGCCCTCGCCCCGGGCTCCATCCCGCCCTGCCAGAGCAAGCCGGCCCTCGTCCCGGGTCCCGCCCCGCCCCAGCCGGCCGTCCCTCGCCCCGGGCCCCGCCCCGCCCCAGCCGGCCGTCCCTCGCCCCGGGCCCCGGGCCCCGCCCCGCCCCAGCCGGCCGTCCCTCGCCCCGGGCCCCGCCCCGCCCCAGCCGGCCGTCCCTCGCCCCGGGCACCGCCCCGCCCCACCCCGCCGGCCCTCGCCCCGGGCCACGCCCCAGCCGGCCGGCCCTCGCCCCGGGCCCCGCCCCGCCCCAGCCGGCCGGCCCTCGCCCCGGGCACCGCCCCGCCCCGCCCCAGCCGGCCGGCCCTCGCCCCGGGCACCGCCCCGCCCCAGCCGGCCGGCCCTCGCCCCGGGCACCGCCCCGCCCCGCCCCAGCCGGCCGGCCCTCGCCCCGGCCGGCCGGCCCTCGCCCCGGGCCCCGCCCCGGCCGGCCGGCCCTCGCCCCGGGCCCCGCCCCGGCCGGCCGGCCCTCGCCCCGGGCCCCGCCCCGGCCGGCCGGCCCTCGCCCCGGGCCCCGCCCCGGCCGGCCGGCCCTCGCCCCGGGCCCCGCCCCGCCCTCGCCCCGGGCCCCGCCCCGCCCCGGCCGGCCGGCCCTCACCCCGGGCCCCGCCCCGCCGGCCCTCGCCCCGGGCCCTGCCCCGCCCCGGCCGGCCCTCGCCCCGGGCCCCGCCCCGGCCGGCCGGCCCTCGCCCCGGGCCGGGCCCCGCCCCGGCCGGCCGGCCCTCGCCCCGGGCCGGGCCCCGCCCTGGCCGGCCGGCCCTCACCCCGGGCCCCGCCCCGCCGGCCCCCGCCCCGGGCCCCGCCCTCGCCCCGGGCCCCGCCCCGCCCCGGCCGGCCCTCGCCCCGGGCACCGCCCTCGTCCCGGGCCCCGCCCCGACCCGGCCGGCCCTCGCCCCGGGCACCGCCCTCGTCCCGGGCCCCGCCCCGCCCCGGCCGGCCCTCGCCCCGGGCACCGCCCCGCCCCAGCCGGCCGGCCCGCCCTCGCCCCGGGCACCGCCCCGCCCCAGCCGGCCGGCCGGCCGGCCCGCCCTCGCCCCGGGCACCGCCCCGCCCCAGCCGGCCGGCCGGCCGGCCCGCCCTCGCCCCGGGCACCGCCCCGCCCCAGCCGGCCGGCCGGCCCGCCCTCGCCCCGGGCACCGCCCCGCCCCAGCCGGCCGGCCGGCCGGCCCTCGCCCCGGGCACCGCCCCGCCCCAGCCGGCCGGCCGGCCGGCCCTCGCCCCGGGCACCGCCCCGCCCCAGCCGGCCGGCCGGCCCTCGCCCCGGGCACCGCCCCGCCCCAGCCGACCGGCCGGCCCTCGCCCCGGGCACCGCCCCGCCCCAGCCGGCCGGCCGGCCCTCGCCCCGGGCACCGCCCCGCCCCAGCCGACCGGCCGGCCCTCGCCCCGGGCACCGCCCCGCCCCAGCCGGCCGGCCGGCCCTCGCCCCGGGCACCGCCCCGCCCCAGCCGGCCGGCCGGCCCTCGCCTGGGCCCCGCCCCGCCCCAGCCAGCCGGCCCTCGCCCCGCCCCGCCCCAGCCAGCCGGCCCTCGCCCCGCCCCGCCCCAGCCAGCCGGCCGGCCCTCGCCCGGGCCCCGCCCCACCCCAGCCAGCCGCCCCAGCCAGCCGGCCGGCCCTCGCCCGGGCCCCGCCCCAGCCAGCCGCCCCGCCCCAGCCAGCCCTCACCCCGCCCCGGCCAGCCGGCCCCGCCCCAGCCAGCCAGCCCCGCCCGGGCCCCGCCCAGCCGGCCCTCACCCCGCCCCACCCCAGCCAGCCGGCCCCGCCCGGGCTCGTACCTGCAGCTCGGGGGATTTCTGGCTCAGGTCGGAGAAGGCGTCGCCCAGGGCGCGCTGCGTCTGCACCAGGCTGTAAAAGTGGTGGGTCAGCGCCCGCCCCAGCTGCAGCACGCACTCGTACTTGCGCTTCGTGTCGCGCAGCAGCTCGATCTGCGTCTCCAGCTCCAGGTCCACCGTGCGCGAGCCCCGGCCGAAGCGCTCCGAGATCAGCTGCTTGGTGCACTGCGGGAGGGCACGGGTCAAGGGGGCCCGGCTCCGGGGCAAGAGCTCCCCCGGGCGTGGGTCCATAAGGGGCAGCTCCAACAAGCCCCCACTGAATGTTTAGGAGGGACGTTCGTACTCCAGCGCCCTCCCTGGCCCCATGGGACACCAGGTATAAAACCACAGACTATCAGGGTGGGAAGGGACCTCAGGAGGTGTCTAGTCCCACCCCCTGCTCAAAGCAGGACCCATCCCCAACTACATCATCCCAGCCAGGGCTTGGTCAAGCCTGACCTTAAAAACCTCCAAGGAAGGAGATTCCACCACCGCCCTAGGGAACCCATCCCAGTGCTTCACCACTATCCTAGTGAAATAGTGTTTCCTAATATCCAACCTAGACCTCCCCCACTGCAACTTGAGATCATGACTCCTCGTTCTGTCATCTGCTACCACTGAGAACAGTCCAGATCCATCCTGTTTGGAACCCCCTTTCAGGTAGTTGAAAGCAGCTATCAAATCCCCCCTCACTCCTCTCTTCTGCAGACTAAATAGCCCCAGTTCCCTCAGCTTCTCCCCCCAGCCAGTCCCAGCCTCATGGGCAGCCCAATCGCAGACACCCCTGCCCCTGCTTCAAGGGACAGTCAGCCTCTCTCCTGCCCCCAGCAGCCCATTCCCCCTCCCAGCTGCCCCATGGGACAGCGGGTCCCTCCCCCCCAGGCAGCGCAGCCCCTCCCCCAACAGGACTGCCCATTCCCTCCCCCACGGCCCAAGACAAGAGACTCACCTTGTATGTGTTGATGCCCCATTTCTTGACAATATCAAACTTCTCCACAGCGATGCCCCGGGCGGCCTCGTCTCCTGTCGCCAAGGAGCTGGGGTGGGGTGGGTGCAGCCCGGAGCCTGGAACACACGGAGCCCAGGACAGGGCAGTGAGACCCCCCTGCACCGAGGCCTTGCTTCAGCCCCATGGCTAGGATGTGGGGTAGCAACTCCTCCAAGGCCTAGTCACTGTCCCTGGGGGCAGCTGCCAGGCACTGCCCCGCTCTGGAGGCCCCCTCCCAGGCCCTGAGACCCACTTCCCACGGCTAGGCTGAGCTTCCCGGCACACTGGCCCCCTCAGCAGCACAGGGAAGGCGGTGCTGGTGCCCCACCAGCAGGAGGGCTGGGGACCCGGTGCCATCAACTCTCCTGGGTTTGTCTCCAGCCAAACAATGCTAGTTTTGCCGAAAGCCCCAGCTCCCGGAGGTAGGGGATTTGAGAACCATGCTGTTGGGCAAAACCACTTTGTGACAAAGTGGGAATGTTCTTAATGTTTTCTCTGAATACTGGGTGGGTGCCTCAGATTCCCCTAGACAGTTCTGAAGTATCTAGCTGGTGGGATAAGGGGGGTGATTGTTGCAGAGCCCTAGAGGGGCTGCTGTCTGCACAGAGAATGGCCGACACCCTGTCTCCTGGCCACTGATGGCCTAGGCCCCTCCTCTGAAAGGTGCCAACTGAAGGGGATGGAGAACAAAGGGATCAGGTGGCCTCCTGGCCTGGGAGAGAGACAAAGGCCAGAGGAGGGGCGGGAGCATTTCAGTTTGGAGCTGGCTGGAGAAATGGAGGGAGGCCCAGATAGGGCTCTGGCCTCCCTACCCCCCAAGATGGACCCGGCTGGGGGGTCCTGGTCTCTGCACCTACAAGCTCTGTTTTAGACCATGTTCCTGTTGCCTAATAAACCTTCTGTTTTCCCGGCGGCTGAGAGTCACGTCTGACTGCGGAGTTGGGGGGCAGGACCCTCTGGCCCCCCCAGTACCCGCCCTGGGCGGACTCGCTGTGGGAAGTGCACGGAGGGGCAGAGGAGGCTGAATGCTCCGAGGTCAGGCCCAGGAAGGTGGAAGCTGTGTGAGCTGTTTGCCCTGAAGACAGGCTGCTCCCAGAGAGGAGGGTCCCCCAGAGTCCTGCCTGGCTTCGTAGGGAGCAGTTCCAGAGCATCGCCCAGGGACTGCGTGACACACTTCACAGTCCACTGGCTGGGAGGGAAAGCTCCAAACAGTGACCCACTGGGTGCCCATAGGGCTCCCCCGGCAGCAGTGCACCCCTCCATGTCAGCCCCGGCCTCAGAGCACACCCATCCCCGCTGCACCTGATGGCCTCAGCGCGCGCACAGGTTATTCAAGTGGCCCCAGGGCGAGTCCCCAGTGCACGCACGCCCCCCTCCCCCCGCCACAGCCCCCTGGCCCAGGTGCACGTACGCCCCTCCCCCATCCTCCACCTACGCACGTACACACTTCCCCCCTCCCCCCGCCACAGCCCCCTGGCCCAGGTGCACATACGCCCCTCCCCCATCCTCCCCCGGCGCACGTACACACTTCCCCCCTCCCCCCTGGTGGCAGCCCCCTGGCCCAGGTGCACGTACGCCCCTCCCCCATCCTCCATCGACGCATGTACACACTTCCCCCCTCCCCCCGCCACAGCCCCACCAGCCCAGGTGCACGCACGCCCCTCCCCCATCCTCCCCCGGCGCACGTACACACTTCCCCCCTCCCCCCTGGTGGCAGCCCCACCAGCCCAGGTGCACGTACGCCCCTCCCCCATCCTCCCCCGGCGCACGTACACACTTCCCCCCTCCCCCCTGGTGGCAGCCCCCTGGCCCAGGTGCACGTATACCCCTCCCCGACGCACGTACACCCCCCCTGGGGATAGTCCCACTGGCCGCAGCGCACACACACACACACCCCCCGGGCGACCCCACTGGCCCCGACGCACTTGTTATGCTGTTGTCCCATGGTTTCCAAGCCAGCTGGCACTGCGAGCCCTCTCTGGGTGGGCGCTGCCAAGCTCGCCCTCTCCACCATGCAGGGGTGGCCCCAGCAGATGAGCAGCGGCAGGGCCCGGACAACAGCAGTGGGGGCTCGGCCGGGGCCAGCATCACTCAGGGGTGATAGTCACCAGGCCACGGTGCCCCTGCAGCCTCATGAGGCCCCTTGCCTGTGCCCCTCCAGGCTGCCTTGCAATGCCAGCAAGAGCGGGGGGCCTCAACCCTACACCACAGCAGGGCAGGGGCAGCTCCCCAGGGCAGTCACTGGGGCTAATCCTTTGGGAGAGGACGGATTCCCCTGCAGATACTGGAAGGCACCCTCTGGCCTGGGGCAGGGAGTCCATGAGGCGTCAAGGAGGGGACCTGCTGATGCATCTGCCTGGCTGGCAATCTGACTGGCAGCAGATTTACTGGGTGAGATGGATGGTCCGCGGGAGGAAAGAGACGTGACAAAGGAGCCTGGAAAGGTAGGGGACGGGCCAGGCAGGGCAGTGCCAAATGAGGAGCAGTATGACTGCTCAGAGCTCAAGTATGAAACTGCAGAAAAACCTGAGAGTCTCTGGATTAAGTTTAGAAGTGTGAGCAACTAGGGTGATGTCGTGGTGGGAGTCTACTATAGACCATCGGACCAGGGGGATGAGGTGGACGAGGCTTTCTTCCAGCAACTCACGGAAGTTACTAGATCGCAGGCCCTGGTTCTCATGGGAGACTTCAATCACCCTGATATCTGCTGGGAGAGCAATACAGCGATGCACAGACAATCCAGGAAGTTTTTGGAAAATGTAGGGAACAATTTCCTGGTGCAAGTGCTGGAGGAACCAACTAGGGGCAGAGCTGTTCTTGACCTGCTGCTCACAAACCGGGAAAGAATTAGTAGGGGAAGCTAAAGTGGATGGGAACCTGGGAGGCAGTGACCATGAGATTGTCAAGTTCAGGATCCTGACACAAGGAAGAAAGGAGAGCAGCAGAATACGGACCCTGGATTTCAGAAAAGCAGACTTTGACTCCCTCAGGGAGCTGATGGGCAAGATCCCCTGGGAGAATAACATGAGGGGGAAAGGAGCTTCGCGAACCAGCTGAGCGGCGGAGAACCAGCTGAGCAGCGGGGACAGCAGAGCAGCTCACAGCAGGAGTTTGCCTGGGAGTTCGCCTGGAGTGAGCCCAGTGAGGCATACGTCTTGCAAACTGCTCTGAGGAAGCTCATAGTAGGAAGGTGATATGGAAGGGGGGGGTTCAGCTGTTGTGACCTGCACTGGATGTGCCATGTTTGTCTTTCTTCCACAGGACAGAAGCGGCTTTGTCTGTACAAAGTGCAAGCTGGTCTCCATATTGGAAGAGAAGATTGAAGGTCTGGAGCAACAGATAACGACCCTGCGTTGCATACGGGAAACTGAGGATTTTCTGGACAAAACTCAGGATAGGCTTCTAGGGGCACAAAGCTCTACAGATATAGAGCAGGTTGCACAGAGGAGCCAAGAGGCCAGTGAAGAAGCTTGGCAACATGTGACCTCCAGAAGAGGTAAGCGGAATGTCCGGGTTCCAGTAACACAGACACAGGTAACTAACCGCTTTCATGTTCTCTCCACAGGTATCGTTGAGGAGAGCGGACCAGATGATATGTCTGGGGCGAGAAAGCAGAAGGAGACTCCGCTGTTTGGAAGGCATGAGATGCGCTGTCCTGAGGTTGGGAGTTCCACGACCACCACTCCCAAGAGGAGAAGGCGGGTGGTGGTGGTCGGGGACTCGCTCCTCCGGGGGACTGAGTCATCTATCTGCCGCCCTGACCAGGAAAACCGAGAAGTCTGCTGCTTGCCGGGGGCTAAGATTCGCGATGTGACGGAGAGACTGCCGAGACTCATCAAGCCCTCGGATCGCTACCCCTTCCTGCTTCTCCACGTGGGCACCAATGATACTGCCAAGAATGACCTTGAGCGGATCACTGCGGACTACGTGGCTCTAGGAAGAAGGATAAAGGAGTTGGAGGTGCAAGTGGTGTTCTCGTCCATCCTCCCCGTGGAAGGAAAAGGCCTAGGTAGGGAGCGTCGAATCGTGGAAGTCAACGAATGGCTACGCAGGTGGTGTCGGAGAGAAGGCTTTGGATTCTTCGACCATGGGATGGTGTTCCAAGAAGGAGTGCTAGGCAGAGACGGGCTCCACTTAACGAAGAGAGGGAAGAGCATCTTCGCGAGCAGGCTGGCTAACCTAGTGAGGAGGGCTTTAAACTAGGTTCACCGGGGGAAGGAGACCAAAGCCCTGAGGTAAGTGGGAAAGCGGGATACCGGGAGGAAGCGCAGGCAGGAATGTCTGTGAGGGGAGGGCTCCTGCCTCATACTGGGAATGAGGGGCGATCAACAGGTTATCTCAAGTGCTTATATACAAATGCACAAAGCCTTGGAAACAAGCAGGGAGAACTGGAGGTCCTGGTGATGTCAAGGAACTATGACGTGATTGGAATAACAGAGACTTGGTGGGATAACTCACATGACTGGAGTACTGTCATGGATGGTTACAAACTGTTCAGGAAGGACAGGCAGGGCAGAAAAGGTGGGGGAGTAGCACTGTATGTAAGGGAGCAGTATGACTGCTCAGAGCTCCGGTACGAAACTGCAGAAAAACCTGAGTGTCTCTGGATTAAGTTTAGAAGTGTGTGCAACAAGAGTGATGTAGTGGTGGGAGTCTGCTATAGACCACCGGACCAGGGGGATGAGGTAGATGAGGCTTTCTTCCGGCAGCTCACGGAAGCTACTGGATCGCATGCCCTGATTCTCATGGGTGACTTTAATTTTCCTGATATCTGCTGGGAGAGCAATACAGCGGTGCATAGACAATCCAGGAAGTTTTTGGAAAGCGTAGGGGACAATTTCCTGGCGCAAGTGCTCGAGGAGCCAACTAGGGGGGGCGCTTTTCTTGACCTGCTGCTCACAAACCGGGTAGAATTAGTGGGGGAAGCAAAAGTGGATGGGAATCTGGGAGGCAGTGACCATGAGTTGGTTGAGTTCAGGATCCTGACACAGGGAAGAAAGGTAAGCAGCACGATACGGACCCTGGACTTCAGGAAAGCAGACTTCGACTCCCTCAGGGAACGGATGGCCAGGATCCCCTGGGGGACTAACTTGAAGGGGAAAGGAGTCCAGGAGAGCTGGCTGTATTTCAAGGAATCCCTGTTGAGGTTACAGGGACAAACCATCCCGATGAGTCGAAAGAATAGTAAATATGGCAGGCGACCAGCTTGGCTTAATGGTGAAATCTTAGCGGATCTTAAACATAAAAAAGAAGCTTACAAGAAGTGGAAGGTTGGACATATGACCAGGGAAGAGTATAAAAATATTGCTAGGGCATGTAGGAATGTTATCAGGAGGGCCAAATCGCACCTGGAGCTGCAGCTAGCCAGAGATGTCAAGAGTAACAAGAAGGGTTTCTTCAGGTATGTTGGCAACAAGAAGAAAGCCAAGGAATGTGTGGGCCCCTTACTGAATGAGGGAGGCAAACTAGTGACAGAGGATGTGGAAAAAGCTAATGTACTCAATGCTTTTTTTGCCTCTGTCTTCACTAATAAGGTCAGCTCCCAGACTGCTACGCTGGGCATCACAAAATGGGGAAGAGATGGCCAGCCCTCTGTGGAGATAGAGGTGGTTAGGGACTTTTTAGAAAAGCTGGACGTGCACAAGTCCATGGGGCCGGACGAGTTGCATCCGAGAGTGCTGAAGGAACTGGCGGCTGTGATTGCAGAGCCATTGGCCATTATCTTTGAAAACTCGTGGCGAACGGGGGAAGTCCCGGATGACTGGAAAAAGGCTAATGTAGTGCCAATCTTTAAAAAAGGGAAGAAGGAGGATCCTGGGAACTACAGGCCAGTCAGCCTCACTTCAGTCCCTGGAAAAATCATGGAGCAGGTCCTCAAAGAATCAATCCTGAAGCACTTGCATGAGAGGAAAGTGATCAGGAACAGCCAGCATGGATTCACCAAGGGAAGGTCATGCCTGACTAATCTAATCGCCTTCTATGATGAGATTACTGGTTCTGTGGATGAAGGGAAAGCAGTGGATGTATTGTTTCTTGACTTTAGCAAAGCTTTTGACACGGTCTCCCACAGTATTCTTGTCAGCAAGTTAAGGAAGTATGGGCTGGATGAATGCACTACAAGGTGGGTAGAAAGCTGGCTAGATTGTCGGGCTCAACGGGTAGTGATCAATGGCTCCATGTCTAGTTGGCAGCCGGTATCAAGTGGAGTGCCCCAAGGGTCGGTCCTGGGGCCGGTTTTGTTCAATATCTTCATAAATGATCTGGAGGATGGTGTGGATTGCACTCTCAGCAAATTTGCGGATGATACTAAACTGGGAGGAGTGGTAGATACGCTGGAGGGGAGGGATAGGATACAGAAGGACCTAGACAAATTGGAGGATTGGGCCAAAAGAAATCTGATGAGGTTCAATAAGGATAAGTGCAGGGTCCTGCACTTAGGACGGAAGAACCCAATGCACAGCTACAGACTAGGGACCGAATGGCTAGGCAGCAGTTCTGCGGAAAAGGACCTAGGGGTGACAGTGGACGAGAAGCTGGATATGAGCCAGCAGTGTGCCCTTGTTGCCAAGAAGGCCAATGGCATTTTGGGATGTATAAGTAGGGGCATAGCGAGCAGATCGAGGGACGTGATCGTTCCCCTCTATTCGACATTGGTGAGGCCTCATCTGGAGTACTGTGTCCAGTTTTGGGCCCCACACTTCAAGAAGGATGTGGATAAATTGGAGAGAGTCCAGCGAAGGGCAACAAAAATGATTAGGGGTCTGGAACACATGAGTTATGAGGAGAGGCTGAGGGAGCTGGGATTGTTTAGCCTGCAGAAGAGAAGAATGAGGGGGGATTTGATAGCTGTTTTCAACTACCTGAAAGGGGGTTCCAAAGAGGATGGCTCTAGACTGTTCTCAATGGTATCAGATGACAGAACGAGGAGTAATGGTCTCAAGCTGCAGTGGGGGAGGTTTAGATTGGATATTAGGAAAAACTTTTTCACTATGAGGGTGGTGAAACACTGGAATGCGTTACCTAGGGAGGTGGTAGAATCTCCTTCCTTAGAGGTTTTTAAGGTCAGGCTTGACAAAGCCCTGGCTGGGATGATTTAACTGGGAATTGGTCCTGCTTTGAGCAGGGGGTTGGACTAGATGACCTTCTGGGGTCCCTTCCAACCCTTATATTCTATGATTCTATGAGTCCAGGAGAGCTGGCTGTATTTTAAAGAATCCTTATTGAGGTTGCAGGGACAAACCATCCTGATGTGTAGAAAGAATAGCAAATATGGCAGGCGACCAGCTTGGCTTAACAGTGAAATTCTTGCTGATCTTGAACACAAAAAAGAAGCTTACAAGAACTGGAAGATTGGACAAATGACCAGGGAAGAGTATAAAAATATTGCTCAGGCTTGCAGGAGTGAAATCAGGAAGGCCAAATCACACCTGGAGTTGCAGCTAGCAAGAGATGTTAAGAGTAACAAGAAGGGTTTCTTCAGGTATGTTGGCAACAAGAAGAAAGCCAAGGAAAGTGTGGGACCCTCACTGAATGAGGGAGGCAACCAAGTGACAGAGGATGTGGAAAAAGCTAATCTACTCAATGCTTTTTTTGCCTCTGTCTTCACGAACAAGGTCAGCTCCCAGACTGCTGCACTGGGCAGCACAGCATGGGGAGGAGGTGACCGGCCCTCTGTGGAGAAAGAAGTGGTTCGGGACTATTTAGAAAAGCTGGACGTACACAAGTCCATAGGGCCGGACGCGTTGCATCCGAGAGTGCTAAAGGAATTGGCGGATGAGATTGCAGAGCCATTGGCCACTATCTTGGAAAACTCCTGGCGATCGGGGGAAGTCCTGGACGACTGGAAAAAGGCTAATGTAGTGCCCATCTTTAAAAAAGGGAAGGAGGAGGATCCTGGGAACTACAGGCCAGTCAGCATCACCTCAGTCCCTGGAAAAATCATGGAACAGGTCCTCGAGGAATCCATTCTGAAGCACTTAGAGGAGAGGAAAGTGATCAGGAACAGTCAGCATGGATTCACCAAGGGCAAGTCATGCCTGACTAATCTAATTGCCTTCTATGACGACATAACTGGCTCTGTGGATGAAGGGAACGCAGTGGACGTGTTGTTCCTTGACTTTAGTAAAGCTTTTGACACGGTCTCCCACAGTATTCTTGCCAGCAAATTAAGGAAGTATGGGCTGGATGAATGCACTATAAGGTGGATAGAAAGCTGGCTAGATTGTCGGGCTCAACGGGTAGTGATCAATGGCTCCATGTCTAGTTGGCAGCCGGTATCAAGCGGAGTGCCCCAGGGGTCGGTCCTAGGGCCAGTTTTGTTCAATATCTTCATTAATGATCTGGAGGATGGTGTGGATTGCACTCTCAGCAAGTTTGCAGAGGACACTAAACTGGGAGGAGAGGTAGATACGCTGGAGGGTAGGGATAGGATACAGAGGGAATTAGACAAATTGGAGGACTGGGCCAAAAGAAATCTGATGAGGTTCAACAAGGACAAGTGCAGAGTCCTGCACTTAGGACGGAAGAATCCAATGCACCGCTACAGAGTAGGGACCGAATGGCTGGGCAGCAGTTCTGCAGAAAAGGACCTAGGGGTTACAGTGGACGAGAAGCTGGATATGAGACAACAGTGTGCCCTTGTTGCCAAGAAGGCCAATGGCATTTTGGGATGTGTAAGTAGGGGCATTGCCAACAGATCGAGGGTCGTGATCATTCCCCTCTATTCAACATTGGTGAGGCCTCATCTGGAGTACTGTGTCCAGTTTTGGGCCCCACACTACAAGAAAGATGTGGAAAAATTGGAAAGAGTCCAGCGGAGGGCAACAAAAATGATTAGGGGACTGGAACACATGACTTATGAGGAGAGACTGAGGGAACTGGGATTGTTTAGTCTACGGAAGAGAAGAATGAGGGTGGATTTGATAGCTGCTTTCAACTACCTGAAGGGGGGTTCCAGAGAGGATGGTTCTAGACTATTCTCAGTGGTAGCAGATGACAGAACAAGGAGTAATGGTCTCATGTTGCAGTGGGGGAGGTTTAGGTTGGATATTAGGAAAACCTTTTTCACTAGGAGGGTGGTGAAACACTGGAATGCATTACCTAGGGAGGTGGTGGAATCTCCTTCCTTAGAGGTTTTTAAGGTCAGGCTTGATAAAACCCTGGCTGGGATGATTTAGTTGGGGATCGGTCCTGCTTTGAGCAGGGGGTGGAACTAGATGACCTCCTGAGGTCCCTTCCAACCCTGATAGTCTATGATTCTAGGTGCACAGGGATGGGCACAGGGAGGGAAATGGAGAGATGGAGTGAGGTGACAATTAGAAGGCAGGGCTGAGCCAGCTGTCTCCGACCTTTCAACTGTCCCAAGACAGGGCACCCCCTAGGCTCAGGGTGCCCTGGGTAGCAGCACTGCACACAGAGACCAGACCCAGGCCCAGCTAGCCTCACATTCTGTAGGACCCGTGCCTGAGGCAGCAGTGAGGAACCTGTCCCCGGAAGGTGTCGTCCAGAACACAAATACTCAGAGACTGGCATAAACCCCGGGGCAGGTTTCGTATCCCTGCCAGAATTGTTCTTCCTTCTGATCGCTCTGGCTATTCACGTCCCCACAGAATGGCCAGGCCCTCCCTGAATCTTGCTAAGCCCTTGGCCTCAGTGACATCCTGTGGCAGAGAGTTCCACAGGCTAATTACACTGTGTGACAAAGTCTCCCTTTTCGCACCTTTCCATGCCATTGACCGCCCCCCGTCCCTGTGCTGTGGGGCCGAACAGAAGCCCCAATCTCCCTCCTCCTGCACAGCCCCAGGCAGAATTTATAGATTTCTCTCATTCTCACTCCAGGCCAAGAGAAGCCATGCAGTGACACACTTGGCCACTGACACACCTGGCTGTTAGCCACAGGCTACCTGCCGGGACTCTGCCAATGCAGCCTCTTCACCACCCTGTCTCTGACCCAAAGGGCTCCCAGGGTGAAGCCAGTGGCCCCATGACTGGGCTGCCTCCCTCCACAGGGCAGGAGCCTCATGGGACAGGGCAGCCCTGACGCCCGTGCCACAGAACAGAGGCCAGGCTGGGGGATACAGCCGGGTCTTGGCTACCAGCATCTGGACACTGGCCCTGGTCGAGATCCCAGGTGTGACAGATGCCAGAACATGACCCGGCAGGTTCTTTCCCCCACCCCACGGGACCATGGTGGAGATGTGCGGCTTGGGGACATGCTGGCCTCTCCCTGCATGGGACTATGGAGAGGATCTGTCCAGAGGGTGGGATGCCAACCCCTCTCCCCATGGGACCACGGTGGGGCTCTGCCCGCGGGACAGGACACTGGCATTATCTCACTTTCCAGGGTCCGGCTTTACCTTGCGTCACTAAGTTACTCTACCAGCCCGGAGACAGCACTCTCCCTCCTGTGCTGGCCGGTGGCCATAGCCATGCAGCCAGGCCTGCACTGGAACAAGGCAGGGTGTTCCCGATGAGCTAGTGCCCTGAGGGTGCCTTGCGCGCACGCACACCCGCCCGCCCACCCACCCCCGCTGACACCAGTACTCACATGCGCGAGGAGCACACAGCAGCGCTCCCCTCCCGCCCGACTCCTCCAACGAGCCACAGCAGCGATGCCCAGCCCCTGCTCCCAGCGCTAGACCCCACAGAGAAGGAGGTGGGAGTGGCCTGTGGCCTCCGCCTTCGATCCTGACCCAGTGGGGTTCAGTGTCCAGCAGAGGCCAGGAAGCATTAGTGAGGGGAGACTCCAGCCAGGCCTCTCCATCAGTCAGTACAGGTGTGAAGCAGGTGGAGGGAGCAGATGGATTAGCAGTTCGATGTGATGAAGTGGGACTGTTCTTAATCTCTCCTCTGAATACTGTAGGGGTGCCTCAGTTTCCCCTCGGCATTTCTTAAGTCTCTAGGTGGTGGGATAAGGGGCTGTAATTGTTGCAGAGCAAAGGGCCAGGGTACATAAATGGCTGACACTCTGCCTCCTGGCAACTGATGGCCTGGGCCCTTCCCCCCTGCAAGGTGAGAGCTAAAGGGTTGGAGAACAAAGGAATCCGGTGACAGGACAAAGCCCAGAGGAGGAGGGACTGGAGTGGGAGTCAGTTTGGGGCTGGCTGGGGATGAGGAGGAGGAGGAGTGAAGTGCAGATGTGGATGTCTGGCTCACTGCCCCCCAGAATGGACCCAGCTGAGGGGTCCTGTTCTCTGCACCTACAAGCTCTGGTTTAGACCATGTTCCTGTCATCTAATAAACCCTCTGTTTTCCCGGCTGGCTAAGAGTCACGTCTGACTGCGAAGTTGGGGGCAGGACCCTGCCTGGGCGGACTCGCTGTGGGAAGTGCATGGAGGGGCAGAGGATGCTGAATGCTCCGAGGTCAGACCCAGAAAGGTGGAAGCTGGGTGAGCTTCTTGCCCTGGAGACAGGCTGCTCACAAAGAGGAGACTTCACCAGAGTCCTGACTGGCTTCATAGGGAGCCATTCCAGAGCATCACCCAGGGACTCTGAAACCCGGCAGCCCCCCTGTCCCCGCAGGGCCCAGCCAGCCCACGGGCCCTCTGATAGCCCCAGGCCAGGCTACCAGGAAAGCAGTTCCTGCACCAGCCAGTTAGTGAAGCCCCGAGGAGGTAAACCGGAGCCACCTTGTGCATGAAGGAGCCGCAGTCCCGGGAAGGAGGTGTTATACTGCACCGCAGGGCCTAGACAGAACCACACAACAGGGTCGGAGAGGGGCAAACACCCCAGGTGCCCCTACCCAGCAGGGCCTGGCCTCCCAGGCTGGGGCCCAATGTGCCAATCCAGATCCTTTGCCCCGGGAGCTGCCTGCTGGGTTCCTAGCTAGCCTCCCACCCGCCGGGGAGGGGCAGCAGCTCTGCACCCGCTCTCCCAGCCAGCAGAGTCCTCAGGGCCAGGCAGGGCTTGGTGCTGGGTCTCAGCTGCTCTCTTCTCCTAGGTCACCCTGGGGGCAGGGCTGGGTTAGGGGCTCCCCAGTCTGGCTACCCTGGCCGGGAAGCAGGCAACAGAATAGCTAAAGCTAGTGCCCCTCCTCTGCAATGCACTAGGTGGCCAGTGGGGGTGCTGTGCCCCACAGCAGAGCTGTGTCTTTCCGTACACGGTTGCCCTCTAGAGCCCCTGGGGGCCCGCTACTGCCCCAGACTTTGGGGCAGCCCACCTCTCACTCTACAGAGCCCCTTTGCCTGACAGGACTGCAGCTGGCAGCGCCCCTGCAGAGGCACCAGGCCCAGGGACACCTCAGAGAGGGACCAGCAGGGGAAGACCCACCCCAGGGCCCCTTACCTTTGACAGTGCTGGTGGGGATAATCCCCTCGGCGGTGCCCCCGTAGCCCCCCGACACAATGCTGGTCTCGTTCAGGTTGGGCCCCGACACCATCACCTGCTGCAGGTCCTGAAACGGACAAGAGCAGAGTCCGCTCTGGGCTCAGACCGGCCCCTGGAATTGGGAGTCAGCCCCCAAGGGCAGCCTGGCCCTGCTGCACCCAGCCAACCTAGGAGGAAGGGGGGATCCCTGGTATGTCCGTTTCCCTCTGTACCTTCATGGCTAGCCAGGGTGCAACAGGGGTGGCACCTCGCTGTCTGGGGGGCATGACTGGCCATTGAAGAACTGGCTGACACTGACCCAGATCGACAGAAGATCCAGAGACAAAACAGGTTTCGGTGTAGCAGCCGTGTTAGTCTGTATCCGTAAAAACAAAACGAGGACTTGTGGCACCTTAGAGACTAACAAATTTATTTGAGCATAAGGTTTCGTGAGCTATGGTTCACTTCATCGGATGCCTCCTCTCCCCCAAACCACTTCCAGCAACCAGCACCTAACCCTCAGGGCAGTCACCCTGGGCAGGTGAACTCTCACTTGGGACTGACGGAGATAAGACGGGCGAGGTAAGACCGCTCATTGGGCCAACTTCTCACGGTTAGAGAGAAGCTTTCTCAGAGGATCCACAGAGCTCTTCTTGAGAGCCAGAATAGATAACAGCTTTCATTGCCCTGGCTTAACCTTTGTCCTCTGTGCTAGCCAAGGGCACTCAGATTCCGTAGCCAGTAATTAACAAATGGTAACTTTGTTTTGCAAAGGCCTCGCTGCAAAGACTCCCAGGGAGCATTGCACCCTGACGGGGCCAGTACCCACCAGGGCTGGGCTGGATTCGCTGTAGGGAGCCATGGAGAAAGACGGGTCGCTGGTGCCGAAGGCCCAGCCTTGGAGGGAGCTCTGTGGGTCCTTAGAGCCCAATACACACTGCCTCCCCTCCCCCCGACACAGTCCCCCTAGCCCAGCGCCTCCCCTCCCCCCGACACAGTCCCCCCCTAGCCCGGCGCCTCCCCTCCCCCCGACACGTCCCCCCTAGCCCGGCGCCTCTCCTCCCAACACAGCCCTCTATTCCAGCGCCTCCCCTCCCGGCCACACATCCCTTCTAGCCCAGTACCTTCCCATCTCCTAGGCCCGGTGCCCCTGTGACAAAGTGGGGTTTTCCTTTGCTATGTTGTACTCACTTATGTGAGTCTGTGACGAAGTGGGGTTTTATTCATCTTGTTAGGATGCACATGACTCTTACTGTCCTATACTTATACTGTGTGTGCCTCAGTTTCCCTGTTGTACTGCATCAATAATTCAGGAATTGTGGGTGTGATTTTGCTGAGGCCCTCAAGGCAGGTGAGGCTGCCCAGCTGTTTGCACCTGTGTGACCAGAGACCCAGAGGGGGGATGCGACCAGGTGACACCTTTTGCCCAGGAAGCGAGACAAAGAGACAGAGGAGAACAGGGGGATGTCAGACTGGGTGGCTGGAGGCCTGCGTGGGGGGACTGGACCGGGGAATCCAGGGTGTCTGGCCCAGGACTCCCAAGATGGACTGTGCTGAAAGTCACTGATTTCTGGACTAACAAGTTCTGCCCTATGCTGTGTTCCTGTCACCTAATAAACAGTCTGTGTTCCTGGCTGGCTGAGAGTCATGTCTGATCGCGGAGTTGGGGTGCAGGACCCTCTCACTTCCCAGGACCCCGCCTGGGCGGACTCGCTGTGGGAAGCGCACGGTGTGGAAGGGGATGCTGAATGCTCCGAGGTCAGACCCAGGAAGGTGGAAGCTTCTCCCCCTGGAGACAGTCTGCTCTGAGAGAGGAGGCTCCCTCAGTATCCTGCCTGGCTTCGTAGGGAGTAGTTCCAGAGCATCGCCCTGGTGACTCCGTGACAGAGTTTTACTGTTTTGAATTAATACTATATGCGTCTCAGTTTCCCTGTTTTCTGCACCAATGTCGAGGTGATGGGGATAAGGGTGTGAATTTTGCTGAGATCCCAGGGGCGGTGAGGCTTCTCCAGTTGCCTGCAGATAGCGATGGCAGGATGCCCTTAGTAACCTGAGAACCAGGAGGGGGATGCAACCAGGTGACACTTTGTCCGGGAAAGGAGACAAAGACCAGGAGGAGGAGCTACAAGGGTGTCAGAGGCCAGGTCGCTGGAAGCTGGGTGGTCTTCTGCTGTGGGGGACTCGGAGATGGGGAGTCCAGGACGTCTGGTCCAGGGTCTCCCGAAAATGGACTGTGCTGAAAGTCACTAATTTCTGTTCTAACAAGCTCTGTCTCCTAATAAATCTTCTGTTTTACTGGCTGGCTGAGAGTCACGTCTGACTGCGGAGTTGGGGTACAGGACCCTCTGGCTTCCCCGGGGTCCCGTCCAGGTGGACCCGCAAATGGGAAGTGCACGGTGTGAACAGGGGGCTGAATGCTCTGAGGTCAGACCAGGAAGGCCATAGCCGAAGAGGATTCTTGCCCCGGACAGCCCCGAGGGGAGTCACACTACCTAGAGTCTTGGCTGACTTCATACCGAGCAGTCCCAGAGCATTGGACCTGTAACTCCATCACACCTCCCATCCCACAACACGCCCCTCTAGCCCGGGGTCTCACCGCCCCTCCCCCCGACACGCCCTTCTAGCCCAGGGCCGCCCCTCCCCCGACACGCCCCTCTAGCTGGGGCCTCCCCTCCCCCCGACACGCCCCTCTAGCCCGGGGCCTCCCTTTCGCCCCAACACACCCATCTAGACCTGCGCCTCGCCGCCCCTCCCCATGACACACCCCTCTAGCCCGGACATGCCCATCTCACCCAGCCCACATACCTGCTCCAGGCCATCATCCTCCGGCAGGCTCCCTGTGTCCCCGGCTCCGTTGATGGGGATCTCCATGGTGGCAGCTTTGCTCATGAGCCCATCTGTCATGGTCAGGATCTGCAGGGACAGGGCGAGGCTGAGAGGCCAGCAGGCTTGGTCCCAGCCTTGCTCTCTGCAGTCTGCTCCCCAGGCCCCGGCCCACCCGCCACCCCCAGCTCTCCGAGGAGCTCCTCTGGGACTCAGCCCCAATGGTCACCTGCAGAGACCGGCACACAGATTTACCCTGCCCTCTGGGATCCCGGCCCCTGAGAACTGCCCGCAGCGCCCTGGGCATCCTGTCTGCCCACAGGAGGTCTGGCCCTGCAAGCACACACAGAGAACAGGCCAGGGCAGAGCGCGACGTTGCTTTAGGCGCAGGCAGGGGCAGCGACACAGCACCACGGGCCTCCAGGCGCTGCCCAGGTGTTCCAGCCCCCGCAGCTCCCCCACCCCGGGGCTGGCTGTTGCCCACCCCAGCTGAGGCTGCCTCGGGTGCTGAGGTGACAGAGCCAGCCCCCTGGGCACCCCCCAGGCCTCTGCCCCTGGTGAGAATGGCAGCAGTGCAGGCAGCTCGGCTGGCACTGCCAAGACAGCATGTCCTGGCTTCCAGAGATCACCAACTGCCCGCTGCCCACAGGCAACTTCATGGGTAAGCCAGGTCGGTCCCTCCCCTGGTGCTGGGGCTCACGGAGCGGAAGAGACGGCAGGCCTTGCTGGCTAGAGGCAGCATTGCACTGTCGAGGACTGGGTTCAGGGACACACCCTGGGCTCCTAGCAGACGCAGCAGTGTGGCTGTGATTCACCCCAGAGGTGGCTGCCTTACCACCAGAGACGGCACAGCTCCCCTTGTCCCCAGCCTGTTCCCCAGGGTTGTGTCCTGCCCAAGCACTCGGCTCTCCATTCTCAAGAAACGATGGCTCACCCAGATCCACCTTCCTGGGGGGAGCTCACCTGAGAGTTGGCCTGAACACCCCCATCCCCAAAGGTCTCCCCTGTGTACCCCTTCCCTGATGTAAAGCTGGGGCTCATCTTCCACAGAGATGCTGGGACCGTCCTGGCTCCTGCTCAGCTCCTGGGACATGGCACCTGCTGGCAGTGAGTTCCACAGGCCCACTGTGCTCTGCGTTTAGAAGCGTTTCCTTGGCTCCCTGTCAGTATCAGTGACTCTCCCTTGGTCTGGGAGCGGGGGTTGGGGTTGTGTGGAACAGGAGGCCCCCAATTCACTTACAGGGAGTAGCATCTGCTTCCCCACTTCACAGGCTGAGTGCCCCCTCCCCTTGGGGCAGCAACAGCTCACTCCCTGCCTCACACCATCTCCTGAGTTCTCCAACACCTGCAGCTCTACAAGGGGGGCAGGCCTGCAGGCCGCCCCAGGACACACCTGGCCCTCGCAGCTGAGCAGCTCCTGGCCCAGTGCCCAGGGAGCAAGTGCCAACAGCCACGTCCCCAAGGCTCTGCAGCAGGAGCTACCTTCAGCCTGTGCCAGAGGTACTGCTTCATGGGGGGCGCTGCTTCACTCCATGCAATGGGCAGGAGTCATTCTGCAGCTGGCTCCTGCTTTCAGGGCAGCCCCTTCAGGAGAAATTAAGACACAACTGGACCCCTTGAGCCTGCCCTGCAGCCCAGCCCCACATGCCACAGAAAAGCCAAGCTAGAGGGACCCACCCCAGCACTGTTGGGCCCCCAGAAGAGCACTTCACTCAGCTTGACAGAAACCTGGGCCCAGCTGGCCCCCACACCAGGCCGGGAGGGCGGGGTGTGGGGAGGGAGGAGGAACAGCACCAAGCCCTTCTGCACCGAAGACCAGGGAGCTACTAAATCTGGAGGTTACAGCCCTGCCTTACCCTCCCTCCCCAAGACCAGGCGACATGAACCCCAGCTCCCAGCCCGGAGGCGGGCCAGCGGGCAGCAAGGGGGAGACACCTGGGCCGGGGGCGACACCTGGGCCGGGGGCAGCAGGCTCCAGCACGAGCCAGAGCCCAGCCCGCCCAGACAGGTCCGTGCACATTCCACAGCAGGCAGTGCCACACCCCCACCCCACAGCTCCCGTTACCTTCACAGGGCCCCCAGGCCTGGGACACCCACCCAGATTGGGAGGAATTAGGGCCGCCAGGACTGGGTTGGGGGGGGTCTAGCAAGGGGAACCAGCCAACTCTCTCCCCCTCCCAAGAGCCCGGCAGCCAGCAGCACGGCAGGCATAGACGCGTGCCCAAGAAAGAGCCAGTGGGGCCTGCTCCCTGGGGGTATTTAACCAGGCCCCGGGGACCAAAGCCACTTGTTCTCTACCACAACCGCACCCGTGACAGGGCCATGGACGGCTCCAAGCCGGGCCTCCAGACAAACCCAATCCCCACCAGGGCCCTCCCCTGACCCCCATCCCAGAGCGCGGGGCAGGCAGCGGGGCTGAGCCATGCGCTGCCTATACAGGTCCCCCTGCTAATCCCAGAGGTGGGGTGAGGGACACTCAGCATAAGGGGACGCTAAACAAACGTGAGGCCCCCCCAGCACAGCCCCCGCAACCCCCCTTTGCCCAGCCCGGCCCCTGGGACCCCCCCGCCCCCTTCCTCGGCCCCCGCGACCCCCCTTCCCCGCCCCCCCCCAGCGCGGGCCCCGCGTGACCCCCTTCCCCGGCCCCCCCCCCGCAGCGCGGGCCCCGCGTGACCCCCTTCCCCGGCCCCCCCCCGCAGCGCGGGCCCCGCGTGACCCCCTTCCCCGGCCCCCCCCCGCAGCGCGGGCCCCGCGTGACCCCCTTCCCCGGCCCCCCCCCGCAGCGCGGCCCCCCGCGACCCCCCTTCCCCGGCCCCCCCCCGCAGCGCGGGCCCCGCGTGACCCCCTTCCCCGGCCCCCCCCCCGCAGCGCGGGCCCCGCGTGACCCCCTTCCCCGGCCCCCCCCCGCAGCGCGGCCCCCGCGTGACCCCCTTCCCCGGCCCCCCCCCGCAGCGCGGCCCCCGCGACCCCCCTTCCCCGGCCCCCCCCCGCAGCGCGGGCCCCGCGTGACCCCCCTTCCCCGGCCCCCCCCCCGCAGCGCGGGCCCCGCGTGACCCCCTTCCCCGGCCCCCCCCCCGCAGCGCGGCCCCCGCGACCCCCTTCCCCGGCCCCCCCCCGCAGCGCGGGCCCCGCGTGACCCCCTTCCCCGGCCCCCCCCCGCAGCGCGGGCCCCGCGTGACCCCCTTCCCCGGCCCCCCCCCCCGCAGCGCGGGCCCCGCGTGACCCCCTTCCCCGGCCCCCCCCCCCGCAGCGCGGGCCCCGCGACCCCCTCCCACCTGCTCCGGCCGCTGCCGGGTCCCCAGCGCGGGAGGCTCTGGGTCTGCTCGGGGGACAGACCGGAAGCCGCGTCAGGAGCCGGGCAGCGCCGCGGGGGGGAACGGAAGTGACGGCTTCACCATAAAGGAGCGGAAGCCGCTGCAGGCAAGGATGTGACACCTGACCCCGGAAACAGTTCTAACCGCTAGGACGGAAGTGACGTCTCAAACCAGGCCGGGTCTGGCGGAGAGGTGAGTCACGTGATCTCTGCAAAGCGTCGGGGTAGGTCACGTGCCCTAGGGATGGAGGCGACGGGGGAGCAGCAGCAGCTTCGCAGCGTGAGTGGGGGCGGGGGGGGACAGTGGGGGCGGGGCGCTGGGAGCGGGTGGGGGGTGGATGTGACGGCGGGGGAGGCTCGGGAGGAGGGGGGAGGCTGGCTGGGGGAGGCCGACGGCGGGGGAGGCCAGGGGGGAGGCTCGGAGACGGCGGGGGAGGCTGGGGGGTGGAAGGGGGAGGCTCGGGGCCGGCGGGGGAGGCCAGGGGGGAGGCTCGGAGACGGCGGGGAGAGGCTGGGGGGGCGGAGGGGGGAGGCTGACGGCGGGGGAGGCCAGGGGGGAGGCTCGGAGACGGCTGGGAGAGGCTAGGGGGGCGGAGGGGGGAGGCTCGGGGCCGGCGGGGGAGGCCAGGGGGGAGGCTCGGAGACGGCGGGGAGAGGCTAGGGGGGCGGAGGGGGGAGGCTCGGGGCCGGCGGGGGAGGCCAGGGGGGAGGCTCGGAGACGGCGGGGAGAGGCTGGGGGGGCGGAGGGGGGAGGCTGACGGCGGGGGAGGCCAGGGGGGAGGCTCGGAGACGGCGGGGAGAGGCTGGGGAGGCTGGCTGGGGGAGGCTGACGGCGGGGGAGGCCAGGGGGGAGGCTCGGAGACGGCGGGGGAGGCTGGGGGGGCGGAGGGGGGAGGCTCGGGGCCGGCGGGGGAGACCAGGGGGGAGGCTCGGAGACGGCGGGTGGAGGCTGACGGCGGGGGAGGAGGCTCGGGGGAGACGGTGGGGTGACAGTTGGAGGCTGTGTGGGCGGCGGGGGGAGGCTGGGGGACAGTTGGAGGCGGGGGGGAGGCTGACGGCTCGGGAGGCTGGGCGAGACAGCGGGGGAGGCTGGGGGACAGTTGGAGGCGGGGGGAGGCTTGGGGCCGGCAGGGGAGACGGCGGGTGGAGGCTGACGGCGGGGGAGGAGGCTCGGGGGAGACACAGCCTCGGGGGTTGGAGGCTGTGTGGGCGGCTGGGGGAGGCTGGGGGACAGTTGGAGGCGGGGGGGAGGCTGACGGCTCGGGAGGCTGGGCGAGACAGCGGGGGAGGCTCGGGGGAGGCTGGGGGACAGTTGGAGGCGGGGGGGAGGCTGACGGCTCGGGAGGCTGGGCGAGACAGCGGGGGAGGCTCGGGGGAGGCTGGGGGACAGTTGGAGGCGGGGGGAGGCTTGGGGCCGGCAGGGGATGCTGGGGGACAGTTGGAGGCGGGGGGGGGGGGGCTGGGCACTGAGCTGCTGGCCAAGGAGCTGGGGGCCCTCGCCCCGAGGGTGGTGGGCGCTTTGTGGGGCTTTTCTCACGCCCCGCTGCGCTGCTCCGACATGGCAGGCTGGAGGGGCCGTTTCCCAGCCAGCGACTCCGGCTCCTGCAGGCAGGGCCAGGCCCGGTGTCACCCCACCCCCCTCAGGTGTGTGCCTGAGCTGCTCCAACCCTGCGGTGCTGGGGCCTCTGCAGCCTGCCTGGGCAACTTGTTCAAGCCTCCCACCCCACAGCCAGGGTGTGTCCTCGTGCTCGACCCAAGCTGCCCTGGGCGTGATTTAACCCTGATTCGCCCCCCTGCGCCGGCCCAGGATCCTGCTGTGGCCACGCACACGGACCGAGTCACCTCACTGCTTAGCGGGACCATATTTCCCAAAGGGAAAAAGGGACACCACAGCGGTCTGGCCCAAGCCGTTTGCCCAAGCCCTCGTCCCCCCAGGAGCCCAGAGTCGCTGGAACGCTGCCTTCCCGCCCTGCACTGGGCTGGCATCGCCACTCGCCCCCCCCATATTCCACCACACCACACTCTTTTGACAAAAGGGCATTTGTCCAGTTTGCTCTTGCCAGCTGATCAAGTCAGCAGCAAACAGGACAAATACCCACTTCTGCCAAAAAACATCGGGATGGCCAGGACAGGGCTTAAAAAAGGGGCTGTCTGGGCCAAAACGGGAGGTATGGTCGCTGGGAGCTCATGTTCTGATCGTTATCCACCCGCCCAACCCCCAATCTCTTTCTGGGTTGCTGCTTCCTGGGGCCCAGTCCCCAGCCTGTCTGTGTGGCTGACATTTGCTATTCCCAGATGCACACAGCCACGTTTAGCTGTGTTACTGCATATTGCTTGCTGGCTAAGCTCCCAAGCGATGGAGCCCGCTTTGTATCAGGGACCTGTCTGCTGCATTGTTCACCACTCCCCCAGTCTTCGTTTTCCCCGCAAAGTTTATCTGTGACAATTTTGTTTTTTTCTAGGTGATTGGCACAGATGTTAAATAGTATAGGGTCAAGAACTGACCCCTGCAATTCCCTGCTGAGAACAGACCAGCTCAATGACGAGTCCCCATTTACAATCATATTTCGAGGCCTCTTGCTTATCCAGTTTTTAATGCAGTCAGTACAGCGGCTGCCTCAGACTCCCTTAGCAAAGGAAACGGGTGTAAGCCCAGTCGCCCTGAGCGCACCGTAGCCACCCCGCGGGAGTGGGATCTGCTTTGTGCCAGCAGAGCTGGCTCTCCAGCCAGGCGGTGGGCTACCAGTGATGAGAGTCAGAACAGCAGCTCTGCCAAGGGTGAGGGATCTGTGGGGAGCCGGTGGCTGGGGCAGTGCCTCAGAGTCAGGGTCTGACCCCCCCACTGCTGCTCTTGTTCCAGCTGCGGGATTTCCTTCTTGTCTACAACAGGATGACGGAGCTCTGCTTCCTGCGCTGCATCTCCAACCTGAACTACCGGGCGCTCACCAGGGAGGAGGTGAGCTCTGGACGCTGCCCAGGCATGAGGGCTGGGGGGGAGCTCTTCCCGGAGCACAGCTGGCCTGCTCATTCCCTCCAGGCCGAGGAGCTGTCCATTCCTAGCTCTGCATCCCAGAGCCGTGGGCTGTCCAGCTTCGTGGGCACGGGTATTGAGGATGGCAGGGTGCCTTTGTGGAGGGGGCCAGGCAGTGGGAGCTGTGGGCAGGAATGGGAATCTGCTCCCCATGGAGCTGGGACCCTCATGACATCCGTGGTTTGTCCTTGCAGGAGGCCTGTCTAGATGGCTGTGCTGGGAAGCTCGTCCACTCCAACCACCGCCTGATGGGGGCCTACGTGCAGCTCATGCCCTCCATTGTGCAGCGCCGCATCTCGGACTACGAGGCCCCTGCAGCCCAGGCGGTGCCAGGCTCCAGCCCGACGCAGGTCCCTGGTGCTGCCCCTGCGGCCCTGCCTGCAGCAGTTGGCACGGAAACCCACCCTAGCCAGCAGGTGGCTGCCAGTCTCCTCGCTGCCGCTGAGAGCGCTCCAGATGCCGTCAGCTAGTACCCTACTGCCTCCCGGCGTTGCGTGGTCCCCCATGGCTGCACCCTGGACTTGGGCCTGGGTGTGAAACAGTCTCTCGGGGGCACTGCAGCCGCACCCTGGGCTGGGCCTCCTCCCAGCGCTGGATCCAGCCCAGATGGGCACTCCCTCCCTCTCCAGTCGGGACTGGGCTGATTAGTGTCAGCATCAGAGCTTCCCAAGCTGCAGCCTGGGCCTCCTGACAGCAGAGCCATGCAAGCTCCAGCTGCGTTTGGGCCAGGCCAGCCTGTCTAACGCTGGGGCGCTGAGCAGCACGGGTGGGACCTTCCAGCTGCTCGGGCCCATTGCCCTCTGGAGCAGCCTGTGGAAGTGCCCTGCTGAGGGCTCATTAGTCACAGCAGCAGCTCTCAGCCAGGCTCTCTGGCCCCAGGGCAGGGTTTTCTCTCTGTCCCTGGAAGGCTATTTCCTATTCCCACTAGATCAGTGTCCTCTTGATTCCCTGGGTGTGTGGGATGCCTTGGGCATGGCCAAGCCTGCTCACCCCGCTGTTAGCCTCCTGCAGCAAGCACACAGCTGCTGGAAGGGCCTGGGAGCTCTCCCAGGCTGTCGTTTCTCCTCGGCCTGTCCCTGTCCATAGGGCCCTTGCATGGATCCAGGAGCCGGCAGAGACCAGCCCCAACCAGACCCTGATTGTACCCCATGGCTACTCGGTCTCTGCTCCATTTCGACACTGAGTCACTAGAGCAAGCCCTGCCCCCTTGCCCCACTCCCCAGGGCCTGGGAGACAAGGGGGTTACTCTAAGGAGAGGCGCTCCACCACAGGTTCCCGTACACCAGGCAAATGGAGCTTGTGTGACCCCACAAGAGTGAGGGGCGTGTCTTGCACCCTTCCTGGGAAGGCCCCTGTCCGCCAGCCCTGCGCCAGTCCCATGTATCCAATGCACGACGCTCTGAGGTTGAGCATGGGGCTGCGGCACTTGTCACGCATTGACAGGCTCTGCCCTGCTTTTAAACAGTTGTCCTGGGAGTCATTCTTAATGCACCAGGCCCTGCTCCGCCCCCAAGCAGGCCACGGAGCCGCAGCACCCGCTGGACTGGGCCTGAGGCAGGCTCCTGCTCAGAGATCCCTCACGGCCTCGGGGAGCACAGCAAATGACAAGCCGGTTGGGTTGGAACGAGGGGGTAGCGCCTGGGTGTGGTGTTAGGAAAGGTGGGAGCCGTGGCCTGAAGCACCCTGCTCTGCTGAGGTCCAGCTTGTCTCTCGCTGGATGGCTGCAGCACCTATCTCCGCTCTCTGTCCCTGGGAGGAAAGCCTCTGTCCCGCTCCGGGGCGGCCGTGCCAAGTGGAGTGCACAGAGCTGTACACAGGTAATAAAGAGATTAACACAAAGCTCGCTCGTTTGTTTCAGGCTTCCTACAGGGCCCTCAGCTCTTGCATCCCCCTGCCAGCTGGGCCTGAGCCTGCTGGGCACAGGACTGGTTCACGCAGGTCCCAGCCCTGTCCCTGGACATTGTGCTGGGTCGGCTCCCCCTGCACCCCCCTGGGTTCTGTGCTGGGTCTGCTCCCCCACTTCCTTCCCCCTCGCCCCCCCGGAATGAGGAGGAGTCCTTGACAGTAACAGGGAACAAATGTATGGAGGAGGGAAGGAAACACTTCTTAACTCAGTCACAATTGGCCTGTGGAACTCACTGCTACCAGGTCCCCCTGGGCCAGTAGCTGAGCAGGATCCAGGCATGTCTATAAAGCAGCTGGTTCTGGCTATGTCAGAGGTGGTAGCCGGGTGGGCTGGGACCCAGGCGCTGAACCTAGCTGGCAGTTGCAGTCAGATAACCAGTGTCCCAACACCCACAATGTGACCCCCATGTGGCACCGTTGCAGCTTTAGCACCCACTTCCCCTTCCCCAAAAAACCCCCACAGCACCGCACTGGGGAGCAGTAGGTCTGGAGGCTGGGAGAGGGCGCAGGAGCAGCCCCTGAAACAGGCAGGCAGCTCGGTGATGAGCTGGCACTTTTGGGGCAAGGAGCCATGGGGGGGTATTCTGTGGGGGTCAGATGGGGCAGTTCAGAGGAGAAGGAGCCATGGGTGGGGCTGTTCTGTGGGGGGTGAGATGAGGCAGTTGGGGGGGGAGAGGAACCATTGTGCTGGTGAGATGGGGCAGTTTGGAGGGGGAAGGGACCATGTGGTGGGTGAGATGGAACCGTTGGTGGGGGGGCGGGGCTGTTCGGGGGGGTGAGATGGGGCAGATGGGGGGAAGGAGCTGTGGGGGCAGGGCTGTTCTGGGGGGTGAGGTGGGGCAGTTTTGAAGGAGCTTTGGGGGGTGGGGCTGTTCTGGAGGGTGGGGTGGGGCAGTTGGGGGGAAGGAGCCGTGGGGGGCGGGGCTGTTCTGGGGGGGGTGGGGTGGGGCAGTTGGGGGAAGGAGCCGTGGGGGGCAGGGCAGTTCTGTGGGGGGAGGGTGGGGCAGTTGGGGGGAAGGAGCTGTGGGGGGCGGGGCTGTTCTGCGGGGGGAGGGTGGGGCAGTTGGGGGGAAGGAGCTGTGGGGGCGGGGTAGTTCTGTGGGGGTGGGGTGGGGCAGTTGGGGGGAAGGAGCTGTGGGGGGCGGGGCTGTTCTGGGGGGGGTGGGGCGGGGCAGTTGGGGGGAAGGAGCTGTGGGGGGCGGGGCTGTTCTGGGGGGTGGGGCGGGGCAGTTGGGGGGAAGGAGCCGTGGGGGCGGGGCTGTTCTGTGGGGGGTGGGGTGGGGCAGTTGGGGGGAAGGAGCCGTGGGGGCGGGGCTGTTCTGTGGGGGGTGGGGTGGGGCAGTTGGGGGGCGGGGCTGTTCTGGGGGGGAGGCTGGGGCAGTTGGGGGGAAGGAGCTGTGGGGGGCGGGGCTGTTCTGCGGGGGGAGGGTGGGGCAGTTGGGGGGAAGGAGCTGTGGGGGCGGGGTAGTTCTGTGGGGGTGGGGTGGGGCAGTTGGGGGGAAGGAGCCGTGGGGGGCGGGGCTGTTCTGGGGGGGGTGGGGCGGGGCAGTTGGGGGGAAGGAGCTGTGGGGGCGGGGCTGTTCTGTGGGGGGTGGGGTGGGGCAGTTGGGGGGAAGGAGCCGTGGGGGCGGGGCTGTTCTGTGGGGGGTGGGGTGGGGCAGTTGGGGGGAGGGGCTGTTCTGGGGGGGAGGCTGGGGCAGTTGGGGGGAAGGAGCTGTGGGGGCGGGGCAGTTCTGTGGGGGGAGGGTGGGGCAGTTGGGGGGAAGGAGCCGTAGGGGGCGGGGCTGTTCTGGGGGGGTGGGGTGGGGCTCTTCTATGGGGGGGTAGTTGGGGGGGAAGGAGCCGGGGGGCGGGGCTGTTCTGGGGGGGTGGGGTGGGGCTGTTCTATGGGGGGGTAGTTGGGGGGGAAGGAGCCGGGGGGCGGGGCTGTTCTGGGGGGGTGGGGTGGGGCTCTTCTATGGGGGGGGTAGTTGGGGGGGAAGGAGCCGGGGGGGCGGGGCTCTGCGGGGGCGGGGCCAGCCCATCGGGGCGGGGCGATTTTCGCGGCCGCCTCGCGCCCTGCGACCGTTGCTCGTTCCCGCCCCGCGGGGCCGCCGCGTCCCTGGCAACGGCCGGGCGGGGTCGTGGGGCGCCGAGCGCGCGGTGGGTGCGGCCGGGCCCCTCCTCGGTCCCCCCCCGGTCCCTCCTGCGCCCCGCCCCCCCCCGTGCCCCCCCGTGTCCTCTCCTTCCCTCCCCCCCTCGGTTCCCCCCCCGGGTCCCCTTCTGCCATCCGCCCCCCTCCGCCCCCCTCGTTCCCCCTGCCTCCTGCCCCGCCCCCCTCGGTCCCCACCCCGCCCTCTCCTTCCCTCCCCCACCCCGCCCCCCCTCGGTCCCTCTCCGGGTCCTCTCCTTCCCCCCTGCCCCCCGCCCCGCCCCCCGCGGTCCCCCCCGGTTCTCTCCTTCCCCCCGCTTTCCCCCCTCAGGTTCTCTCGTTCTCCCCCGCCCCCCCACCCTGCCCCCACGGTTCCCTCTCGGGTTCTTTTGTTCTCCCCCACCCTGCCCCCCGCATTCCCCCCGGTTCACTCCTTTCCCCCGCGCCCTCCTGGTTCTCTCCTCCCCCACCCTACCCCCTTGGTCCCCCCCCCAGTCCTCTCCTTCTCCCCGCGCCCCCCCGGTTCTCTCGTTCTCTCCTGTCCCCCTTGCCCCCCATGGTTCCCCCCCTGGTTCTCTCTGAGGTCCTCCCCCGGTTCTCTCGTTGTCCCCTGCCCCCTCAACCTGCCCCCCCCGCGGTCCCCCCGGTTCTCTCCTTCCCCACTCCCCTCCCCTGCCCTCCCACCCCCACGCTTCCCCCCACTCCTCTCCTTCCACCCCGCCCCTGCTCCGCCCCCGAGGTCCCCCCACTCCTCTCATTCCGCCCCTTGCCCCCCCCCACTCTGCGCCCCATGGTACCCTTGCCCCCCACTCCGCCCCCTGAGGTCCTCTCTTTCCCCCCCACTCCTCCGCCCCCCTCCTTCCCCCTCGCCCCCCACTCTGCCCCTCGAGGTCCCCTCGCCCCCCCGCTACTCTCCTTCTCCTCCGCCCCCCCCACTCTGCCCCCCTGAGGTCCTGTCATCCCCCTCCTTCCCCCTCACCCCCTTCACTCTGCCCTCTGAGGTCCCCTCACCCCCCCTTCCCCTCCGCTCCTCTTGTTCCCCCCTGCCCCCGCTCTCCCCCTGAGGTCCCCTCACCCTTCCGCCCTGCCCCCACTCCTCTCATTGCCCTGCCTTCCCCACTCTGCCCCCCGGGTCCCCTCCCCCGCCTGCTCCTCTCGTTCCCCCCACCCCTTCCCGAGGTCCCCCCGGTCCCCGCACTCTGCCCCCCCCAGGTCCGCTCCCACTCTGCCCCCCGGCTCCTCTCATTCCCTCTGCCTCCCCCATCAGGCCCCCTCCGGCTCCCAATGCTCTCCTCCCTCCCTCAGTGCCCCCATCACCTATCGCCCCCCAGCTTCCCTTCACCTTCCTCTGCCCTGTCCCTCCAGCCCCCAGTGCTCTGTCCCCCCTCTGCTGCCCCCCATCACCTATCCCTCCACTCACCTACGCTTTATCCCACTACCCAGCATCTCCAGTTCCCCCATCACCATCTCTGTGCCTCATCATTGACCTACCCACCGCACCCCTGATCACCACACCTCCACCATCCCCTACTGCCTGCTCCTCCCAGCACCTCCAACCGCTCCCTCCTGCTGCCCCATCACTTACCCTGTAAGGGACCAGTGCGAAGGCAGTTTGGCCTAGTGGTCACAGCCGAGCTGAGGTCCACACGTCAGGGATGGTATCAGTGAGCAGAGGTCAGAGGAATCGCTAGAGCTGGGTTCAGTAAGCAAGAGTTGAGGCCAGAGTCAGGCTGGGATCGGAGACCAGAAGCCAAGGTGAAGTCTGAAGTCAGGCTCTGCAGACCTGGGTTGTAGGCCACAAATCTTTACATTATCCCTCTTCTTCAGGGGCAGCCTTCCTATGGATGGGCACTGGGCTTGGCTTATCCAGGTGGTCCAGATGAAACCTTTTTACCGTCTCAGGGTATGGACATGGGCAATGAATTCCCAGGAGTGTTCTTTAGTTCTCCCAATTGGTTAGGGAATACAGTCTCCTTCACTGCAATATAGAGTCAAGGACAGAGTGGACCATATATTCCTCATGCCCTTGGAGCTGGACTGGCAGGGGTGGCTGTTGGGATAAATCAGGAAAAGGGTCCTATGTGTTAGGTTTCAGGAGGGATACGTGGAAATTATTAGGAACCATTAAAAAGGGGATAGAGAATAAGACAGAGAATCTATTATTGCCCTTATATAAATCCATGGTACGCCCACATCTTGAGTACAGTGTACAGATGCGGTCTCCTTGTCTCAAAAAAGATATACTGGCATTAGAAAAGGTTCAGAGAAGGGCTACTAAAATGATTTGGGGTTTGGAATGAGGAGAGATTAAAGAGGCTAGGACTTTTCAGCTTGGAAAAGAGGAGACTGGGGGATATGAGAGAGGTATGTAAATTCATGAGTGGTGTGGAGAAAGTGAATAAGGAAAAATTATTTACTTGTTCCCATAATATAAGAATTAAGGGCCACCAAATGAAATTAATGGGCAGCAGGTTTAAAATAAATAAAAGGAAGTTCTTCACACAGCGCAAAGTCAACCTGTGGAACTCCTTGCCTGGGGAAGTTGTGAAGGCTAGGACTATAACAGGGTTTAAAAGAGAACTAGATAAATTCATGGAGGTTAAATCCATTAATGGCTATTAGCCAGGATGGGTAAGGAATGGTGTCCCTAGCCTCTGTTTGTCAGAGGGTGGAGATGGATGGCAGGAGAGAGATCACTTGATCATTACCTGTTAGGGTCACTTCCTCTGGGGCACCTGGCATTGGCCTCTGTCAGCAGACAGGATACTGGGCTGGATGGATCTTTGGTCTGACCCAGTATGGCCGTTCTTATGGTCTTATGAAAACAGATCGAGGGAGCTGCAATTTGAAGGTGACAGGGTGGATTTGCTAACCTATCCAGAAAGGTCTGAGAAACTGGTGGTCTAGCTTGTGAGATGGCGTGTTTATATGGAGGCGCGTTGCTGCGAGTCAGACTTTTCGACCCACTGTGAAAACTGGGTCTTCCTGGTGTGAATGGTCTGAGTACCACTTATTTTCCTTTTTTGTGTCTTCAAGGTGGTCCTTAAGCTCCTCCTGGATATGATGAATTTATTTGATCCAGTTGGCAGTGGCGGGGTTTGGAGAGGCTGCTGGCAAGGCCAAGTGGAAACAAGGGTGAAACCTGTAATTTTCAAAGAAGGTGCTCTGCCCCGTGCAGGCCTGGTCAGTGTTGGATGAGAACTTGGCATGAGGAAGGAGGGAGAACCAGTTATCTTGATGGTAGTTGACAAAGCACCTTAGGTATTGCTCTAATACTTGGTTCACCTTCTCTGTCTGCCTATCTGTGTGTCGGGTGGTATGTGAAGAAGGTAAAAGCATGAATGTCCATTAGCTGGAGTGCTTCACTCCAAAAGCGAGAGACAAACTGCAGGCCTCTCTCTGAGGCCTCTCTATGATCCAAAAGCCCATTAAGGCAGACCACATAAACCACTAGTAGTCAAGCTGTGTTTTCAGCAGAGAGCAGGCTGTTACAGGGGATGAAGTGCACCGTTTTGGTCAGTTGGTCTACCACAATTAAGGCTACTGTGTGGCCATGAGAGTCAGGGAGTTCCACTATGGAGTCCATGCTGATTGAGGCCCATGGTATAGGTGGGGTCTCCAGGGGTACTAGGGTGCCGAGGGGCTTAACATGAGGCATCTTGGTGCGCGCACACAGGTCACAAGAGTCAACCTAGTCCTGGACTTTAGCTTGCTTATGGGGCCACCAGAAGAAACAGGAAGCCGTGTGGAAAGTCTTAAGGAGGCCAAAGTGGCCTCCCCATGGAGTGTTGTGGCAGATGGAGCACTTCTAGCCATGGGAATGTATGTGTGCCTATTGAGGTGGGTGATCCCGTCCTGTGTGGAGCACTGCATTTTGGTTCTGGCTCTTGTTTGCGCAGGCTGTTCTGTCACCTCCTGGACTAATGGATCACCCCACAAAGTGGATCAGATTAGATCAAGCAGGTCTTGGTGGATTTTGGCACGAAGGAAGTTCCGAGGTTTTGGGAGACGGAGTGGTTCTTGGTTAGCTCTTCGCCCTGTCATTGTCTTTCCTATTCCTGGGTGATAGATGATGATGAAATCAAACTGAGAAGAATAATGCCCACCTGAGATGTCTTTGGTTCAAAGTTCAAACCTTAGACAGATATTCAGAAAAGACTTGGACTGGGTTTCTGTGTCCCTTGAGGAGATGGTACCATTCTTCAAAGGCTGATTTAATTGTGAGTAGCTCCTGATTTAATATCTCATAATTCTGTTTGGCAGAATTGAGTGTTCAGGAGTAGTAGGCACAGGGGTGCAACACTTGATGTGGACCATGCCTCTGAGAGAGTATGGCCCAATGGCTACACTGGAGGCATCAGCTTCCACTGTGAATGCTTGGGCTTGGTGTGCTAGACAGGAGTGGTGGTGAAAGCAGCTTTGAGCTGTTCGAAAGCATGATGAGCTTCCGGTGTCCAAACAAATTTGACAGCCGTGTGCAGGAGGAGGCTGTTTGCCCTGAGAAGTCTGGAATGAACTGTCAGTAAAAATTTAGGAAGCTCAGGATGGGGGGACCTGGGCACTGCCCAATTGCAGATGGCCTCCACCTTCTGGGGGTCCATCTTGATGCTGTTTGAGGAAAGGATGTAACCCAAGAACTCTGTAGGGGACTGGTCAAAGGTACATTTTTCCAGTTGCATGAACAGGCCACACTTCTGTATCCTTTTCAGGATGAAACCAATGTCATAACAATGCTGCTTGGGATTATCTGAAAACGCAAGTATATCATCGAGGTAGATGACACATGCTGATCGAGGGTGTCTCTAAATACATCATTCACAAAGTGTTGAAAGATCGTGGGAATGCTGGTCAGCCTGAATGGCATTACTAGATATTGAAAGTGCCCATAATGAGTTCAAAAGGCAGTCTTCCATTTGTCTCCTGCCCTGATGAACATAAGAATGGCCAGGCTGGGTCAGACCAAAGGTCCATCCAGCCCAGTATCCTGTCTGCTGACAGTGGCCAATGCCAGATGCCCCAGAGGGAGTGAACCTAACAGGTAATGATCAAGTGATCTCTCTCCTGCCATCCATCTCCACCCTCTGACAAACAGAGGCTAGGGACACCATTCCTTAGGGACACCAGTCCTTACCCATCCTGGCTAATAGCCATTAATGGATTTAACCTCCATGAATTTATCTGTTATAGTCCTAGCCTTCACAACTTCCCCAGGCAAGGAGTTTCTCAGGTTGACTGTGTGCACTAGATTGTAGGCGCCCTGGAGATCCAGTTTGGTGACAACTCTGGCAGCCTGCACACAATCTGGAATTGGAAAAGGTTCAGAAAAGGGCAATAAAAATGATTAGGGGGATAGAATGCCTTCCATATTAGGAGAGATTAATAAGACTGGGACTTTTCAGCTTGGAAAAGAGGCAACTAAGGAGGGATATGATAGAGGTATATAAAGTCATGAGTGGTATAGAGAAAGTAAATAAGGAAGTGTTATTTACTCTTCATAATACAAGAACAAGAGGCCACCAAATGAAATTAATAGGTAGCAGATTTAAAACAAACACAAGAAAGTATTTTTTCACTGTCAACCTGTGGAACTTCTTGCCAGAGGCTGTTGTGAAGCTCGATACTATAACTGGGTTCAAAAGGGAGCTAGATAGATTCATGGAAGATAAGTGCATCAATGGCTATTAGCCAGGATGGGCAGGAATGGTCTGTTTGCCAGAGCTGGGATTGGGTGACAGGGCGTGGATCACGTGATGATAACCTATCTGTTCATTCCCTCTGGGGCACCTGGCATTGGCCACTGTCAGCAGACAGGATACTGGGCTGGATGGACCTTTGTTCTGACCCCTTATGGCCGTTCTTATGTTCCCATCCAAACATTTGGGTAGTGGTACTGTAGGGCCCTGTTCAAAAGGCAGTAGGGCCCAACCCAATCCTGGAGCATGGAATTTTCTTTCCGAGACCATGCTAGCTGCTCGCGACATGTCTGATTTTCTGCTAGGAGCTGCATCAATTGGGACTGCAGCAGATGGTTCTCGGTTTGGAGTCGTGCAACCTGCTCCTGGAGATCCGGTACTCCATGGAGTCCAGTGGGCAATAGTAGACCCGCCCCTTCCATAACCCTGCTCAGGGGCTGCTGCAGAGGGGATCGGAAGGGGTCTGGACAAACTGTAAGACTAGGACATAGATGGTCTGGCTTAGCAGTCACAGCTGGGCTGGGGTCTACACATCAGGGATGATAGTCAGTGAGCAGGAGTCAGAGGAATCGCTAGAGCTGGGTTCAGTAAGCAAGAGTCAGGGTCAGAGTCAGGCTGGGGTTGGAGACCAGAGAGCAGAGGTAGTATCAGGGTGAAGTCAGGAGGCAAGAGTCAGGGTCATTGTTGGACTGGGATCAGGAGACAAGGTGAAGTCTGGAGTTGCAGCAGGCCCAAAGTCTGTGTGGTTGCCCAGACAACTTCCTGGGGCACCCTCCAGGATTAAATAGGGTGCTTGGTCAATCAAAAGGCTGCAGGGGTCAAACTGCATCCCTTGGGTGGTACTTCATGTGGTGCCTGCTCTCCAAAGCGCTCTGCGTGGCCTCCTGGTGGCACTGTGGGAATGTCAGCTGTCCCAGGCTCTGCAGACTTAGTTCTAGTCCGTGAATGCTTATATGCACCATCAGGGCCCCCCATCACCTACTCCCCCGCACATCCCTCTCAGTGCGCCCCTTACATCCTCCGCCTCTCCCATTGTCCCCCATGGCACTGTCTGACTCCACCCCCTCCCCCACTTTCTCCTCACCCGATGGCATTACCTAACATCCTCTAACCCCACTTTGTCCACTCCCGCACCATGGCACAGCTTGCCCCCTCTGATCTCACCTTGTCCCCCGCCCGAGAACAGACTGCCTGTGATCCCATCCTCCTGGCACAACCTGCCCCCATTTTGCCCCTTCCCCATGCTTCAATGGCACCTAGACTGACCAGGCCTTTGTCTTTAGCAGCTTTGTGTGCACAGAGATACCATGCAGTCTTCCCCGACTCTCCCCAGTCTGTTCCCTGCTGCTGCTGGCCCAGGTAAGGAGCCTTCACCTCTCCTGCCACAACCGGGGGAGTACAGGGACTTAGAGGGTGGTGTCGGAGAGAAGGCTTTGGATTCTTTGACCATGGGATAGTGTTCCATGAAGGAGGAGTGCTGGGCAGAGACGGGCTCCACTTACGAAGAGAGGGAAGAGCATCTTTGCGAGCAGACTGGCTAACCTAGTGAGGAGGGCTTTAAACTAGGTTCACCGGGGGAAGGAGACCAAAGCCCTGAGGTAAGTGGGATACCGGGAGGAAGCACAGGCAGGAACGTCTGTGAGGGGAGGGCTCCTGCCTCATACTGAGAATGAGGGGCGATCAGCAGGTTATCTCAAGTGCTTATATATGAATGCACAAAGCCTTGGAAACAAGCAGGGAGAACTGGAGGTCCTGGTGATGTCAAGGAATTATGACGTGATTAGAATAACAGAGACTTGGTAGGATAACTCACATGACTGGAGTACTGTCATGGATGGTTATAAACTGTTCAGGAAGGACAGGCAGGGCAGAAGAGGTGGGGGAGTAGCACTGTATGTAAGGGAGCAGTATGACTGCTCAGAGCTCTGGTACGAAACTGCAGAAAAACCTGAGTGTCTCTGGATTAAGTTTAGAAGTGTGAGCAACAAGAGTGATGTAGTGGTGGGAGTCTGCTATAGACCACCGGACCAGGGGGATGAGGTGGATGAGGCTTTCTTCTGGCAGCTGGCAGAAGCTACTAGATCGCACGTCCTGGTTCTCATGGGTGACTTTAATTTTCCTGATATCTGCTGGGAGAGCAATACAGCAGTGCATAGACAATCCAGGAAGTTTTTGGAAAACATAGGGGACAATTTCCTGGTGCAAGTGCTAGAGGAGCCAACTAGGGGGGGAGCTTTTCTTGACCTGCTGCTCACAAACCAAGAAGAATTAGTGGAGGAAGCAAAAGTGGATGGGAATCTGGGCGGCAGTGACCATGAGTTGGTTGAGTTCAGGATCCTGACACAGGGAAGAAAGGTAAGCAGTAGGATACGGACCCTGGACTTCAGGAAAGCAGACTTCGACTCCCTCAGGGAACGGATGGCCAGGATCCCCTGGGGGACTAACATGAAGGGGAAAGGAGTCCAGGAGAGCTGGCTGTATTTCAAGGAATCCCTGTTGAGGTTACAGGGACAAACCATCCCGATGTGTCGAAAGAATAGTAAATATGGCAGGTGACCGGCTTGGCTTAACAGTGAAATTCTTGCTGATCTTAAATACAAAAAAGAAGCTTACAAGAAGTGGAAGATTGGACAAATGACCAGGGAAGAGTATAAAAATATTGCTCGGGCATGTAGGAATGAAATCAGGAGGGCCAAATCGCACCTGGAGCTGCAGCTAGCCAGAGATGTCAAGAGTAACAAGAAGGGTTTCTTCAGGTATGTTGGCAACAAGAAGAAAGCCAAGGGAAGCGTGGGCCCCTTACTGAATGAGGGAGGCAACCTAATGACAGAGGATGTGGGAAAAGCTAATTTACTCAATGTTTTTTTTGCCTCTGTCTTCACTAACAAGGTCAGCTCCTAGACTGCTGCACTGGGCATCACAGCATGGGGAGTAGATGGCCAGCCCTCTGTGGAGAAAGAGGTGGTTAGGGACTATTTAGAAAAGCTGGACGTGCACAAGTCCATGGGGCCGGACGAGTTGCATCCGAGAGTGCTAAAGGAATTGGCGGCTGTGATTGCAGAGCCGTTGGCCATTATCTTTGAAAACTCGTGGCGAACGGGGGAAGTCCCGGATGACTGGAAAAAGGCTAACGTAGTGCCAATCTTTAAAAAAGGGAAGAAGGAGGATCCTGGGAACTACAGGCCAGTCAGCCTCACTTCAGTCCCTGGAAAAATCATGGAGCAGGTCCTCAAAGAATCAATCCTGAAGCACTTGCATGAGAGGAAAGTGATCAGGAACAGCCAGCATGGATTCACCAAGGGAAGGTCATGCCTGACTAATCTAATCGCCTTCTATGATGAGATTACTGGTTCTGTGGATGAAGGGAAAGCAGTGGATGTATTGTTTCTTGACTTTAGCAAAGCTTTTGACACGGTCTCCCACAGTATTCTTGTCAGCAAGTTAAGGAAGTATGGGCTGGATGAATGCACTACAAGGTGGGTAGAAAGCTGGCTAGATTGTCGGGCTCAACGGGTAGTGATCAATGGCTCCATGTCTAGTTGGCAGCCGGTATCAAGTGGATTGCCCCAGGGGTTGGTCCTTGGGCCGGTTTTGTTCAATATCTTCATAAATGATCTGGAGGATGGTGTGGATTGCACTCTCAGCAAATTTGCGGATGATACTAAACTAGGAGGAGTGATAGATTTGCTGGAGGGAAGGGATAGGATACAGAGGGACCTAGACAAATTGGAGGATTGGGCCAAAAGAAATCTGATGAGGTTCAATAAGGATAAGTGCAGGGTCCTGCACTTAGGACGGAAGAACCCAATGCACCGCTACAGACTAGGGACCGAATGGCTCGGCAGCAGTTCTGCAGAAAAGGACCTAGGGGTGACAGTGGACGAGAAGCTGGATGTGAGTCAGCAGTGTGCCCTTGTTGCCAAGAAGGCCAATGGCATTTTGGGATGTATAAGTAGGGGCATTGCCAGCAGATCGAGGGACGTGATTGTTCCCCTCTATTCGACTTTGGTGAGGCCTCATCTGGAGTACTGTGTCCAGTTTTGGGCCCCACACTACAAGAAGGATGTGGATAAATTGGAGAGAGTCCAGCGAAGGGCAACAAAAATGATTAGGGGTCTGGAACACATGACTTATGAGGAGAGGCTGAGGGAACTGGGATTGTTTAATCTGCAGAAGAGAAGAATGAGGGGGGATTTGACAGCTGCTTTCAACTACCTGAGAGGTGGTTCCAGAGAGGATGGTTCTAGACTATTCTCAGTGGTGGAAGAGGACAGGACAAGGAGTAATGGTCTCAAGTTGCAGTGGGGGAGGTTTAGGTTGGATATTAGGAAAAAATTTTTCACTGGGAGGGTGGTGAAACACTGGAATGCGTTACCTAGGGAGGTGGTAGAATCTCCTTCCTTAGAGGTTTTTTAGGTCAGGCTTGACAAAGCCCTGGCTGGGATGATTTAATTGGGGAATGGTCCTGCTTTGAGCAGGGGGTGGGACTTGATGACTCCTGAGGTCCCTTCCAACCCTGATATTCTATGATTCTAGGGGGAGATCTTTCCTCATGGTCAGTGCTGGCCCCATTGCCCCAGGCTTGCCCTGGGGGTTGTTGTGCTACAGGTGAGGTCAGAAGTGAATTTGGCGGCATCTCTGTTCTAATGCCAACACCCCAATAGCTCATTGTGATGAGATCCCCAGGGTGCAGCCTTAACCCTGCTTTGCTAGTGACAAGCAGCAAACCCCTCCAGGCCCTGTGATCACCCAGCACAACAGCAGGTGGAGCCCCTCACGCAGCTAGATTGCATGAATGCTCCCAGAGCTGGTCATGAATCACTCGGAGAAAGGCACCAGCCGAATTCCCCCAGCTCCCAGCCTTGCACCTCAGGAATATACAGGAACTCCTCATTTAAAGTCGTCCCGGTTAACGCTGTTTTGTTGTTATGTTGCTGATCAATTAGAGAACATGCTCGTTTAAAGTAGTACAATGCTCCCTTCTAACATCATTTGGCAGCCGCCTGCTTTGTCCACTGCTTGCAGGAAGAGCAGCCCATTGCAGCTAGCTGGTGGATGGTTGGAACTAGGGTGGACTTGCAGCCCCCCTATCAGCTCCCCGCTCCCCTAAGTTCCCTGTGCAGCAGCTGCCCAGCAGGCTATCGATTGCCCGCAGTTCAGCTGTCCCTCCCCCCACTGCCGTGTGCTGCTCCTGCCCTCTGCCTTGGAGCTGCTCCCCAAGACTCCTGCTTGCTGGGGGGGGGAAGAGGAGGACTAATGTCAGGGTGTCTCCCTCCCCCCTGCTCCTGCACCCCGCTTACCCCATCTTCCATAAGAGCAGGGACACATGACAGGAGGGAGGGAGCTTGCCCTGGCAGCAGCTGTGGCTCAGCTTGCTGATCTAATTAACAAGGCAGTGTACTTAAAGGGGAAATGCACATCTCTCTCACACACACAAGGTGTGTGTCTCTGTCTCTGTCTGCCCTCCTTCCTTTCCTGCTGCCTTGTAGAATGTGAGAGTTAACCCTTTAGGGCTCAGCCAATTGCTAGTTCATCATTTAGCAGTAAGGCATTCCCCGGGAAATATCCCACCCTCTGACTCCTCCACCTCAACCAAGCTTCACAATCATCATCACTGTGTATCCGAGGATCCTGTTGAAGCTCACAGATAGGCCGTCAAAGATCACATCTGTGGGAGGGAATCTGACCTCGCAATACAGTCCAGTCGGGTGTGGGCAGTGTAGGGGGCTAGGGTGGGGGCGCCCTCAGCCTTGGGCTGAGCACTTGCTCACTTCTCCTGGCCCTATCTCATGACTCTGTCCCTTTGCAGGTGGCAGAGAGCCCAGGAGCTCCCAGCCAGTGGAGCGTGGCTGGGCCTGGGGTGTCCGCCAGCACCTTGCTGCCCAGCTCCAAGAGACAGGGAGGCCTGACCCCCAGCACTTGGACGCACTTGTGGCTGAGCTGATCGCTGTGTTTGTGAAGGTGCTGCAGAGGAGCAGCCGAAGTGCCTGGCTGCACCTACTGGATGTCCTGCAGCTCCTCAGCCCCTTCCGGGAACAGCTGCGTTGCCGGGAGGAGCTGCTGCCCTACCTGGAGAGCCTCTGTTACCAGTACTACCGAAGTCAGGCCCTCGTGTCTGACATGGATGTCCTAGGAGCCATGGGCCAGGCCTTCCCCAGGGACCACTCGGAGCTGTTTGCCCATCCACTTGCTGCACACTACAGGGATCCAGTGCCCCCAGCCAATCTGCTCCCTGTTGGCTCAGAGCCAGCCTTCGCAGGGCAGCCCTGCCTCTTTGTCCTAGACCAGGAGGTAGAAGAACCAGCAGCTGTGTGCCAGCCAGGCCCAGTGTCTTTGCAGCAGCTGCAGAGAAGTGTGGGTCTGGTGGGCATGGAGCTGGCTCAGGAGGAGACCCAGTGGACAAGAAGCCTGGGTCTCATGTCCCTTGCCCTTGGTACAGAGGTGCCTGTGAAGTATTGCTGTGCTGAGCCGAGGTAAGGGCTTCCTTCGCCAAATCCTGGCTCGAGGCTTCAATGTCCTCCCCCAGGGCATGGGCTGTTCTTGTGGGTCCCGCACAGAACAGGGATCACCCACACTCCCACCTCCCCAGGGCCACAGGGATGCTGGACTGTATGCCCCAGAGCTCACTGTGACTGGAGAGCCTGCCAGCTGGTGGTGGGGACTGTGAGCCAGGACTCCTGGGGTTCTGTTTTCAACTCTGACAGGGGAGTGGGAGCTTGGGAGTTCACTCAGGGGAACTGGGCAGCCAGGAGTCCTAGATATTTTTTCTAGTCCTCCCTGTGTGATGGTGTAATGGTACAGATCCCCCCTGGGGAGTGAGTGTCTCTCCAGCACTGTGAAGGTGCAAATCCTAGCCATGTTGAGTGTGGCATCCCAGCTGCTCTCCCCCTGCCCACGCACTGGAGGGGGACATGGGGTGACCTCTGCCCTGGAGCTCTCACAGTCATGCTGTCTTCACTGCAGGCTCCTTCCAGACCCAGGCGGAGAGGCTGCCACGCCCACCCCACAGGTGGTGGAAGGAGAGCAGAGCTTCTCCTGGCAGTCCCTGACGGGGCTCCGGGCTGCTGAGATTTTTGTGAGGAACAGGCACCTGGGGAAAATCAATTTTGTCTACCTCAACGTTGCCCCCAACAGGCACTTCAGGTAACTGCACTCCAAACTCAGCCCTCTGCACCCACACTGCCCCTACCAGGCACTTCTCCAGTGCTGTGTTAGCCTCTGGGATGTCAGGCCCAGTGCCCCAGTGGTGCTGCAGGGCTCTGTGCCCTGCTGGCCTCCCCACGGCAGGGGCAGGGGTATGTGGATGGGTGGAGCAGCCAGGCCCTGCTTCCTGTTTCCATATAGGCTTTCAGAGTAACAGCCGTGTTAGTCTGTATTCGCAAAAAGAAAAGGAGTACTTGTGGCACCTTAGAGGCTAACCAATTTATTTGAGCATGAGCTTTCGTGAGCTACAGCTCACCTCATCGGATGCATACCGTGGAAACTGCAGCAGACTTTATATACCTTGGTATCTTTCTTTCTCGATACAGGCCCTACGACCTGGTTGTGGTTCCTAAGCGGCAGGCCAACCCCCAGCACTATGTCTTCTCCCCCTTTGGGGTGCTGCACGTGCACCCAGACGAAGGCGCTGAGACCCTGACACTCGGAGAGTGGCACCGAGAGGCCCTGCTGTGGCAGCTACTCCAGTGCATCCCCTTCTTCAGGCACTACCTTGTCCGCAAAGCCTTTGCCTGGTGAGTGGCCCAGGGCACTGCAGAGGAACCTGAGAGATACCACCCTCCACACTGTGCTCGGAGGATGGTGCCTGGGGCCTGAGCCCTGGATGCAGGGGACCTATACTGCACGTGTTGGAGCAGGACCTGAGGTTGGTTGGGCCCCATTAGCAACCCCATTAGCAGCTTACAGGATCTGCACCTGATGGTTCTTGCTGCAGGCACATGGGCTGGAGCCCAGGGATGTGGACAGGGTGGGACCGATAGCAGCAGGTCGGGATGGAGCCCCTTGTTGATGTGCAGTGTCTCACCTCCCTGAGCTAGTCCCTCCTCTCAGCATGGCACAGCTCCTAGTCTTACTCTCCTTCCCCCATAGCTGGTGGCAAAATGTGAAGCACCTGCAGCTGCTAACACGCCAGGAAGCCCTGGGCAGCTACCTGCTCCTGGCTGTTCCCCACTTTGGAGCAGCACTGCTCCACATTTCCAGGTAAGAGGGAGAATGTGTGTGTGGGAGGGGTGTCCCTGCCCCAGCCAGGACCTTAACTGAGAGCTGTACCCCACTCAGAACAGCCCCTGTCCAGGTGCCGCTCCCCTTGGAATCCCAGCTGAGAACACCCCGTGCTGGAGGCCCAAGGCCCTGGATGTAACCTTATCTATAGTTCGTGGTTACTTTAACAAATTCCCACCCCAAGGGCCAGCCTCCGAGACAGCTTGCAGGAGAGAGGTTACCACAGAAGGGTCCCAATGGTGCACAGCAGAGACTCCCATAGTGTTCTTTCCATAATAATTCCCTTTATTAATCAACCAAACAATGCACACACTGTGTTACCAACCCAAAGCTCTTGGTAACTTTTACTCTGTGTGAGGTGGTGTCAGGAAATAAATCAGGGGAGACATGGCCGGCCGACCGATAGATGACTGGCACAAACAGGACAACACAAGAGTGCTTTTGCTTAAAGCTGAACTTTATTTAGTCTCAAGCACTTATACACACGTCCGCAACAGGTTAGTAAAACACCCCCAACCCTTGATAATTACCAAAGCTGAGTGTGGCTCTCGAGTGGCACAGCAGCAGCCCGTCTACCGGTGGGCAACATAAGATGCAGCCAGAGGGAGAGTCCAGTCCTGAAGAGTCCCACCACCTCAAACTTTTCCCCATTATTTATACATTAGTAATAGAATGACATGTCCCTTAAAGAAAACTTGTTAAGTAAGCAGTTTCAATGGTCAAGCAAGAGGTTCCTTCTGATTATTGATTAACCAGGTGTGGGTTTTTCCAGAGTTTGCAGGCTTGAGGCCCCAATAGACATTCCTGGGGCACATCCTGCTCTTCTAAGATGCATGTATCAGCAACTTCAACACAATTCTTATCAGGAAGGACCCGGGGTCAAGCTGCCCTCTCTGTGGCACCCAAAAAACATTAAACTGAGACTGCTGAATGTCCAATTTACAGCCTGCTGACTTGGCTGCTTTTAGCAATAAGTCATAGTGGTTTCAGGCACTTTACTGGTTTGCCAAAGTCTCCCCGTACAACTGCAGTCTGGTAAAGCAGAGAGAGAGACCTGTACAGAATGGTGTTAGTCTTCTTCGTCATCGTCCTTGTTAGGTGGCTTATTCCTTCACCCACTTACTTCCCTGGTCCTTCTCGCATGAACAGAGAGTAACAATACCCAAAGTCCAAAGGTGAAACAATTCGATGTTTATTGGGGTGAACTTCCAGCAAGCATGATTCCAGTTTCCTTCCTTAGTGTCCCCCTTCCCAGCTCTGACACCACAGAGCCTTACACCTGTGTTCCTGTTCCCATTCCTGTCCTTAGCCAAACATGATTCCAATTTCCCCACCCCCATTCCCTGTTCCCAGTACCCACACGCACACACCCACTCGCTTCCTGATTGACTGCAGACTATATAGTAAAACCTGAGTTCTGCTTAGCTATACCTTAACCAATCATTTTACTGAAATTTAACTAACCAAACCTAACATATTGTAACATAATTATTTAACCAATTATATCCCACCACCTTAATGAGTTTACAGCCAGCAAAATGAATTATACAGCAGACAGAAACAATCCCAGAACCAGACAGAGTTTATACAGACAAACAATGGGGAAATGAAAAGGAGTACTTGTGGCACCTTAGAGACTAACCAATTTATTTGAGCATAAGCTTTCGTGAGCTACAGCTCGCTTCATCGGGTGCATACATAATGGGGACTACAGTGATAGAACAAACACAGAAGTGAGGATTTCACATCCCAGCTATTGATAAGTGAGTTCTTGCCAGACAGGATGCTATCAAACTAGGTTTCCTTTTACATCTTGTAGGCACTTCCCTTTCTCTGGAGGCGATAGGCATTATCAAGACAGGATTGTATTCCTAACAGCCCAATAGCACCTTATTTCAATGTGACTAGTTTGGGATGTGAGGAGGTGACCGGTCGCTTCCCAGCTTATGGCTGCATCTGTGGCTTAGCCAAAGGCCTTAGCCTAAGAACAAGGCCTCAGACTGTCACAGTAAGAGAAGGACCTTACACCGGCAGACAGTGATTTTGATTCTTTCTTTTATACCTCTATAACTAGCCAAGTGATAAGAATACACCTAAATTCTTAGAGTATAGACCTTTACAGACAAGCCTGAATATCTGTATCCTAACAGTCCTTACCAGTGGGTGTCCTCCTGGCATCTCCCCCAGACAAGGCACGCAGGCTGGGATACACCCACTGTGGTTCAGACATATTTATGAAGGTTTGAACCCCTTTTCTGTATTTGAACTTCCACACCTCACTACTTTTGGGGTGCCCCATTTTTCATAAGCTAACTCATTAATATTTACATCACCTTAGCATGGTAGTAACAGGTGGTTTCCTGAAGCAAGTCTCGAACATTTCACCCTGACTAGCAATGTTTGTCTTGTGGCATCTGCTATCTTTCAGAGACATTAGTGTCGAAACTCTGCAGTTATTTTCAAAACAGCAGCATCAAGATCATACACATAGGCTCAGCCGGTTTATTGTTAACATGCTAATGCTACAACATTCAGTAATGCTTACCTTTCACCTCTTTGTCCTAAATATACCTGATACCCTTTATCCTGGGTTATGCAGAAGACAGAGCACACGCACCCCCTCCCCCCCGCCTCTTTAGGTTCTCCAGTGGTCCTCACTGAGTGCTTTCTCCCCAAGCAGGGGCCTGAGGAGCTTCTGTGGGGCTCTTCCCTTCAGGGGCCAGTTGTCTTCACACTCCTGACTCCCTTCAGGCTCACAGGGGACATTTGCTTCAGTGGTGCTGTGAGCAGAGCCTTGGGGATGAAGGGCTGAGGCCCCAGCCAGTGAGCTCAGGGTTACTGGACTGGACCCCAGGAGGGACTCTCCGGCTTCTACACTCCTGGTCCTATCCTCGACTGTCTGGGGCTGAGTGCCCAGGTGAGGCTGGCTGTTCCTATGGCCCTGCCTGATGGATCCTGCTTCCTTCTAGACTCCTGCAGGAGCTAAGATCTGTACACTGGCTGCCCCAGGATGACTCCAAATGCTACACCTTCCCGGAGCTACAGCAGGCCCTGGCCCAAGAGAATGGCCGTGCCCGAGGCCTGCTCAAGAGGTTCCTCACCCTCTGCTCAGCCATTCTCGAGCTGGTAAGGCAGGGTTGGAGCATCAGGGAGACCTGTACTCCCAGTGCCCCTTGGCTTCTCTCCTGGAGTGCCCCCTGCTGGGAGGGGTCAGAACTGCAGTACCAGTAGCTCCACAATCAGTGCTCCTGCCCTGCTCCCTACAGTGCCCTCTGACGGGAGCTCCACTCGCGGCCGGTGCCCCTGCCCGGCTCCCTACAGCTCCTGCGGGGAATGGCCAGGAGCTCCACAACCCCGCGGCCGGTGCCCCTGCCCGGCTCCCTACAGCTCCGGCGGGGAATGGCCAGGAGCTCCACAACCCCGCGGCCGGTGCCCCTGCCCGGCTCCCTACAGCTCCGGCGGGGAATGGCCAGGAGCTCCACAACCCCGCGGCCGGTGCCCCTGCCCGGCTCCCTACAGCTCCGGCGGGGAATGGCCAGGAGCTCCACAACCCCGCGGCCGGTGCCCCTGCCCAGGAGCTCCACAACCCCACAGCCAGTGCTCCTGCCCTGCTCCCTATAATGCTCTTCCAGTGCTGGGAGAGGAGTACCTGGGAGTTCCCCTCCACAGGTCCTCCTCTTCCATTGAAGCTCCACGCCTGCCCTATGGACCCTACAATTCAAGGCTTTTAGGGTCCTGGTTTGGCTAGGAAAGCTCTGGGAACTCTCAGGGTTGTGTTCCCCAGTCAAATCAGGGAACAGTGCTTCCGCCATGCCTGATGTTTCTATCAGAGACCTTTTAGGACCCTCTTTCTCCATCCCAGAGCAGCAAGAAAGAGTCTCCTGCAATAATGTGGAGCTCCATAGCTGGGAGAGATTTGGGCAGCTCCCTTCACTCCTTCCCCATCCCACCCTGAGCACTGACGGGGAAATGGGTCTGTGCAGGGAACCTGCCTTTCTCAGCCCCCATGTGTCCATGTCCTTGCAGGTGCGGGATGACACCTACAAGATGGTGCATGGGCTGCAGACCCAAGTGCAGAGCTACAAGCTCTACATCACCAAGGAGTCCCTGTATCAGCAGAGAGTCCACCACAGGGACCTGGAGAGGAGGCTGAAGGAGGCCGAGTTCTGGATGCAGAGGCTGGGCAGCCTGGCCCAGCTGGTGAACCTCCTGACCTGCCAAAACCTGGTCTCCATCGTGCAGGAGGAGGTCACAGCGTTCGTCAGCAACGTCATGAAGGTGAGGCAGGGAAAAGGAGGCTGAAGGCTTTGAGTCTTTCACACCCTTGGCCTGCCCTTTCTCAGTCTGACCCTGGCATAAACTTAGAGTTGAAGGCCAGACAGGGCCATTAGGCCCCCTAGGCTGACCTGCGATAGCACAGCCAGAGACTCCTGTCCAGCCCCCTGCACTGAACCCCGTCACTGGTGTTTTATCTAAAGCAGTGGTCTCCAAACATTGGGGGGCCATGCCCCCCGTGCCCTTGTCTGTGCCCCTCGGAGCTGTGGCCGTGAGAGAGAGACATGGGGTAAGAGAGCTGAGGCTGGGGCCAGGGGCTGGGGGTGGGAGCGGAACCGCAGACAGGCCGTGGTGGGGGCTGGCAGCTGGGCCCACGGCCAGGTGTGGCTACACTCCCAGCCCTGCCCCAAGGCCAGGGACAGAGCCGCAGCCAGCAGACATGGCTAAGGGCAGGGGCGGGTCTGGGAGCGGAGCAGCAGTTGGGCCGGAGGCTGGGGCCAGGGCCAGGGGCGGGGCTAGGAGTTGGGTGAGGATGCCACTGCAGATGGGACCAGATCAGAGCGGGGGGTGGGGAGGGGCTGCAACTCACAAGCATTCAATGAAGTCTAAACACATTCTTATCATTCTAATACCTAGTTAACAATACTAACACATGGGTAAGCCAAAAGCTGGTTTCAGCTATGTCAGTATTCAGCTGAGACATTGGGACTTTGGCCTGAGCTATCTTGTCTGTCAGCATCACAGAAGACTCCACCACTTCCCTTGGGTCACCATTGCTGTTAAACATTTGGGCCTTATTTCCAATCTGAATTTTTCTGGCTTCAGCATCCAGCCATTGGTTCTTGTTCTGCCCTTCTCCACTAGCTTTAAGAAGTCTCTAGCATCTGGTATTTTCTCCATAAGGTGATAATTATACACCATAGTCAAGTCACCTTGCAATCTTCTTTTGGATAAGCTAAACAATTTGAGCTTTTTAAGTCTCTCCCTATAAGGCATTTTTCCCCAGCTCTTGAATAATTTTTGTGGGTCTTTTTTGGCACTCTCTCCAATTTTTCAACATCCTGTTTAAAATATGGATACCAGAACTGGATGCATTATTCTCGGCTCAGTCTCACCAATGCCATATACAGATGTAAAAATCACCTCCCTGCTCATTCTCACTCCTCTCTTTTTTTATATAGCCAAAGTTCCCATTAGCCCTTTTTGCCACAGCATCACACTGGGAGTTCATGGTGAGCTGCTTGTCTGCTATGATCCCTTTCAGAGTCTATGCTTTCCATTATAAAGTTCCCCATTCAGTAGGTGTGGCCTGAATTCCCTGTTCTTCTTCGAGTGATTGCAAGTGTGCATTTCTCTCTTGGTTTGTGTGTGCCCTACGCACGATCACCAGACATTTCTTCGCTCAGTGGTAGCTGTCAGGGCGGCTCAAGCACCTTCTGCTGCCACACACTGCTGGCATCTGTGTAAAGCATGCAGCTGACTCTGAGCCCCCACCCCGCAAGTTCCTTCTTACTGCCTGGGTTGGTTGCTGGAACGGCTCTTCTTGCATTTGCAAGTTCTCTTAGTGGGCTGTTTTTTCTTGTATTGTAAATAGTGTTATTAAGGTTATTAGGATTTAATTAGTTAGAATTTTTTTTAACGATCTCAGGGTTTCGTTTGTCTCCTGGTGCCAAGGGATGCCCCTGTTAACAAGCTTCAAGCCCTGTGTTTCCTGCAGTAAGGCTATGCCTGTGAGCAACCTGCACTCAAGGTGCTTGAAGTGCCTTGGGGAAGCTCAGATTGGAGGGCATTGCCAAATTTGCAGGGACTTTTAAACCTTGTAGAAGAAAGTTTCTACTTATCGAGGTGGTCTTGAGACCTCCATCTGAGCCAGGCTGGTCAGACTTGGCACTGAGTGCCTCAGCATTGGTGAGGAGTGTGCCTCCTATGTACCTGAGTCCTGAGACTGCTGAAAGTGGGAGAGGCTTGACACAGAAATCTGCTGGGCAGGGGGCTAAGTGGAGAGTGCAGTCTAAGCCCAAACTGCTTCTGTACAACAGAAGATGGTACCGTTGACTCCAGCACGTGGGCAGGTTTCATCGAGTCTGGAGCCAGAAGGAGCTCCTTCCACATCTGTGGCACCACACTGCACTCTTGCTATCTTGGTACCAACCATGCCGGCGGCATTTACGGCTGCCAGGGACCTCCTGGCCCTGTTGGGGACAGTATCGCTGGCAGTACAAGAGGTGTTGCTGGACATGGGAGAACCAGCAGGATTGGTACAACACTCAGTACCGTGCCAGCCTCATTTACCCTTGATGGCTCAGTCTTTCGTACTGTCCTCTCTGTGGGCCTCTCCACTTTGGCACTGGTTGCTGGCACTATCTGAAACTGCACCTCTGTGGTTAGCGGCAGGAGAATCATCGTCTTCCGAATCGGAGGTTGGGTCCTATGTTTCCTGTCCTCAGAGACTCTCTTGCTATTCCTCCTCCAGACATTTCCACCCTTCCATGAGCCAGTCACAGAAGTACCATTGAGTGGTTAACCAGGAGAGTAGTCTAGGGGTACAGCAAACAGTGACTGCACCCCGACTCCTAAGGTCCCACCCACCTGTGCCCCTCCTCCTGTGGTATTACTTGCGGAGTTGAGACTGACGCATGACTCGAAGCAAGGGGTGGCATGTGACCCTGCTAGGAACCCTTCCCCCCATCGTCAATTAATCAGAGTGGGTTTCAGCCCTGTTGGAGCTCCCCGAGAGTAGATTTGACCAATCAAGGCAAGTTCAGCTGTGGGGAGACCTTTCTGGAAGAGGGTCATGTGACCCCTTGAAGAACTTCTCCCACCACCCTCTAATAGTCAGCATAGTCCCTCCTGGAAAGGAAATGTATACTAATCAGAACAGGTCTAGCACAAGGGCCTAGGCCGGAACTCTCGATCTCTGGAGTTCAATGGTTGGCCAGTCAGCAGCACCACTCCTGGAAGCCCATTGTCTGTGGAGGAGGCCATCTTGTTTCAAGAGCTTGTTTTTCAGATTTCTGGAAATGCTACGGGGAAACATGGCCTCCGCCATCACCCCCATGAGAACCATGGAATTCGTTTGAGCTTGGAGGGTCCATAGTCATCTGCAGAGACTGTGCTACATCAATGACCGTTCTGAGGAGGTGGTAGGAGCTGCCGAGGGGAGCCCTTTGGCCCAGCCATTGATGGATGCACTGGAACCCGACCCCAAGACCCAAGTGCTTGTGAGGCAGACTGACGAGCATCATGAACGCCCAGCATCTGCCCCTGTAGAGGAGGGCGACAGTGGTTCACTGCAGTTGGACAAGGTGAACGGAGATGACATTGCTTAGGTAAATAGACTGTAAAAACTGGCAGTTGAGGATTGGGTATAATGGGCTAGGAGCCGACCTGCATAACTCTAAACCCAGTGCACCTGTTTCTTTTCTGAAAATCTCGCTGCCGCCTTTCTAGAGGACCCAGAGGCCCTGGACAGCTTCGCATCAGAGAGCGAAGGGGAATCAGGCTCAAGTTGGTTTTGTTCAGCACCAAGACAACTTGTTCAAGAGGAGACCGAGTGTGAAGAGGATAATGGCTGTATGGATTTAAAGAAGGCCCTTGGCATAGAAGTAACTGAGCCAGTGCCATATTGTGAGTGTAAAAGAGCAATGTGGTTTATTGTATGTGTTTCTGTCTATGCTGTCCTTAGTCACTGTCTTAGGGAGACGCTTTTGAAGATTGTGAGGGCTATGTTGTAGACGAGCCAGGCCAGTGGCATCATGACTGTGTGACTTGGACGTCAGAGGATAGAAACTGCAAGCTCCAGGCCCTGTGTGCTGACCTGTTTTTGGAAAGCTTATTGAACACTCTTATTGCCATAGGTTATGCAATGCAGTGTCTGTGTGTAACCCAAGAAAATTTAGCGGAAGGGATGACCTTGGTAAATGCTGTGCAAAGCACTCGAGATGCTGACAGTGACTTAAACAATATTACCAAGCTGAAAGATACCCACTTAGTGCATTATCTTGATCACCTGCTCAACACAAAAAGTTACAGAACCCTGCTTAGGGGAAAGACTAATGGTAAGAAATCTAAAAGGATTAAATTAGAGAATGGTGAGGGACAAGCATGTGATATAATAAAACTTGGCAATGTAAAAGGTCTGCATGGCCTTTAAATAGCATGAAAGTTTTGGTGGGGCATCTCTGTTTGTTTTCAAGGGCTGTATGTCTTTTAAATAAAAATAGTTTGTGAGAACCCAGTTATTGTGTCATTAAGAAAAGAGACCTATTTACATCAGAAAGCTGAAGTGCAAGTAGTAGAATTCAGTGGAAAGAAAACAAAATCATGTTTAAAATAAAGCTAAAACACTCTGATATTCTGTATAAAACATGGACGTTCGCAATGTGAGTACAAATGAGCTGACTCAACGCCATTGAACTGCATCAGTTTAACCAGAACCTACTGAAAAAACGGGGTTGTGTGGAGCCTATCGCTGTCCAACACAATCACACGCCCAGGTTTTCTTCATGTTCTATCGGGGTTAAAGATATTCGGTCCTGTTGGAATTGGAAATGTGATCAGTAATGAGGTTTGATGAGCATTCATCCACAATAAGGGGGGTAGGAAGTACGGATTAATATTAATCAGGGGGTTGTACAATGCTGTGGGGCTGTCTTTCCAGTAACTCAATCATTAAAAGTTTAAAAATAATATATTAAACAAACAAACAATGGTCTAACCCAAAATGGAAGAGTTCACAAACCTCCACCACATTCATAACATAAGAATGTGCTGTAACATTTAAAAGCCAACATTGTAGGTTGTTTACTCTGGTTGTGCTACATCTGTTTTTATTTAAAAACAAAGCAGAACTTTAAGTACAAAAGAAACATGTTTAAAATGAAAAGAAACAAAAACAAAAAAACTAAGACATTCATTGATATCTGCAAGGCTCCCACTCAAGAGAGGCAACAGTAACATTAAGGATTGTTGTGTATGGTGATTTACTGTTTAATACTGTAAGAAGTCCTATAGTGCTCCATTTTTTGTTGAAACAAAAAAATTGATTTTAAGTAAAAATTAGCAAAAATGTCCCAGTTGTACAGACAATTTAATTTTCATCCACAGATCACAAAAGGGAATGTTTAGAAAGGGGTGCGCACATTCCTTATGTATCTATTAATTAAGAGCTGTAGTGATGAAATCAACCTGCTAACTACAGACATTGAAGTTTGTTTGAAACAAAGAGTTAGGTTGATTAAAAAAAAACCTGAGCTTTTCTAGAGACCGTCTTCTTATAATGGAAACCGTCTTGAACAGAATGGGCTGTAGCTGGACTGCAAAACGAGGTATGTTGCTTGTATTTTAACTCTGAAAATATGTACTATATAATGTTACTCTTCCTTACTAATAATGATAGATGTCTTCATTGCAGTGTGACCTGTTCAGTTGGAAACAGCGACTTCAAGCTGTATTTTACCAGGGCCAGGTAAAACCCCATTTTATATATGTGTGCTTAATACTATACTTAATACTATAATAATAATTTTTTAAAAAACCTTGTATTAAACAGGTTGTATAGGGGTTTGGGGTATTTGGGAATAATACTAACTAAAATTTTTGCTTGCTTTTTAACCCAAAGGCCCAAATACCCATGGGGGGAAACAGACTAACCATATGCCAGTATCCCTTTACCCTGTGATGGAAGGTAAATTTCTGCAATTGCCTTTTAAACATTGTTTTTAAAATTGGTATTTTAAAAAGTTAGTTTTGATGCTTAAATTGTTGTTTATGATTTAGGGGTATAGGCAGAAGACAGGTATGGGTTTTTTTTAAAAAAAGTATTTTGTTGCAAACTTTGTTTTGGGTGCATGGGGGAAATGTGCCTGTATTAAAAATGTCTATGTATTGGAGAAACACTAGAGATAGAAACAAACCAAAACCTGTGTATGTGTGTGGGTGTTTGTTTTACAGTCTGAAATGAATATTGTAAAGGTCAGACCTTTAAATAGAAGAAAAACACACTAATTAATATTTCATTTTTAAATTTTACAACACTGTTCCATATGTTCTTGTAATAATGTTGTCCCCACGCAATACAGTCAAACCAAGAGCGACCCTTAGACTGGAATATGAACAAGCTCAGAAGAAAAAGGAGACCACTGAAAAGGAAAATTCTCCAGCATCAACAACTGACACACATTTGCACCCAAGTAAATATATTTTGGTTGCTTAAACAGTTTTGCTTTTATGCAAATACAAAGGCATGGGTGGGTTTTGGTGAGATTATAGAGTTAAGGATTTTTTGTTTGTCTGTGTGTATGTGAATTCTGTAAAATGTTTTGTTTAATGCTAAATTGGAGTATTTCTGTTTTCCTAAACAGGCTTGTGGTACTCTCTTGATGATGCCCTAGTCAGAGCTACAGAGATACCATCTACAGAACCAACAAAGAACCAGGAATCTGCTCTGAGACCTTTAACAACAGCACTGAAACAGCAAACAGCAGCAGAGCACACATGGAGCATCAGGACTGTTCAAAGCTCAGATACGTCAAACCGAAGAACAACAGAAAAGATTACAGTAAAAGAGCAATAATGCTAACACAACTCCAGTTCCTGAGTAGTCGACACCACACCAAGCCCTGAGAAAACTGTGAGTGAAAAAACACAGTCACAAACCTGGAGCAAGTGCTTTAGGGGTTGTGAATAAAAAACAAGAACTGAAAACCTATGCAATGCAGGGGTATCTCCTTATGAAGTATCTGAAAATTGTTATGAACTATTCTCTTAATAAGCTAGGCACAGCCCTCCAGTATTCTAAAAGGATTTGGGAAAAACACGATGCTTTGTTCAGAAAGCTGATGGCCGGTTTATCCTCAGAGTTTCTAAAAGAAACTGACTGGAACTACATCAAAATACAAAAGCTCTTGTGGCTGACTTAGAAAAATACTTCAGTTTTTCAGAGGGTTTCTCTGGTTCTGAGCCGACAAGACTAGTCATGGAAAGGGGTACAGGTAAAAGGGACATCCTCAAGGGGAAACTGAGGGGTAAACAAAAGGGAGGTCAGTGTTTGGAGGATAAACAGATGGCCGTCAAAAAGATATCATCAAGGATGCTTGCAATTTTTTTTTAAAAGGTTAAACAGGTGATGAGAAAAAAACAAAAAGCGATGCCCCCTAGTGGAGGCTGTCAAACTGTCATGTCTGAAAATAGGGAGGCTGGAGCGGCCTTGGGCACTTATGGGGCCGTGGTGACTCTCACATAGAGCTGGTCTACACTGTGTCATTAGATCGACATTCCCCGCATTGGGTCGAATTTATAATTAGCTTGTCTACATTACAGAGCCCTTCCTGCCGACCTAAAGGGCTTTTAAAATTGCCTGTACTCCACCTCAACGAGAGGAGTAGCGCTAGTTTCGACCTTCCCAGGTTGAAGTAGGGGTAGTGTAGACACAGTACAGTGTATTTCAACTTGTTTGGCCTCCGGGAGGTGTCCCAGAGTGCTCCAATGTGTCCCCTCTGGACAGCACTTTCAACTCCACTGCACTTCAGCCAGGTAAACGGGAAAAGCCCCAGGAACTTTTGAATTCAATTTCCTGTTTGATCAGCGTGGAGAGCTCACCACCACAGCTGACCATGGCTGCCCAAGTACGCAAACGTGCTCCAGCATGGAGCATACAGGAGATACTGGATCTGAGTACTGTGTGGGAAGAAGAGTCCGTGCAGGCAGAACTCTGAACCAGCAGAAGAAATGCTGACATTGATGCCAAAATCGCACAGGGCCTGGGGGACAAAGACTGCACCAGGGGCACACAGCAGTGCCCTGTGAAAATAAAGGAGCTCAGGCAAGTACCAGAAGACAAGGGAGGCGAACAGTCGCTCTGGTGTGGAGCCACAGACGTGCCGCTTCTATGGGCAGCTGCATGTGATTCTAGGCGGGCACCCCACCAGGACTGCAACACGCTTCGTGGAAACCTCCCGGGGGACACAAGTGGCCGTGGGCAACAACAAGGAGGACATTGTTGATGAGGAAGAGGAGGAGGAGAATAATGCACAGCAGGCAAGTGGAGGATCTATTCTCACCGACAGCCAGGACCTTTTCCTAACTCTGTGGCCAGTCCCCTCCCAGGACCCACTGGTGTGGGACTGTGATGGCGAGGAAGGCACCTATGGTGAGTGCACACTTGTAATAACACTACAGGGGTTAAATGCAGTTGTGGTTACTGTTTAATTTGAGGTAAACAATTGGGATACAGTGGTGGCCAGTGCAGCCACAAAAGGGTGCTTCCCAGAAAAGCCTGTTTATGTGCCAAGAGTTTCCACACTACAAAATTTTCCCAGGTGTGCCCTCACACCGCCTACCCAAGAGGGCCAAAAAGCAATCAGGGAACAAGAGCGTAACACGCAAGAGGAGATGTAGCAGCTTATGGGGGAGCAAACTGACATGTTGAGGTGTCTGGTTGAGGTGTAGGAAAGGCAGCTAGACCTTAGAGTCCCACAGAGCACCATATCAGTATCACCTGCCATGTCGTCAACGCAGCAACTTATCGTGTTTTCTGAAAGGGGAAATTTTTCAATTTCCTTGCATATGCGCCTAATATTACTCTGACAGTTTCTTTGCATGCTGGTAAAATTAATGTCTCTGTGACTGTATGTGGTTTTTTGCCTCTGCTACAAGCTCAGTGACCATGTAGCTTGCTTCCAGTGCTTTGTCAGAAACAGTTGCACAGTCAGTCATCAGTCTGACGGATGGATAAGCTATTACCAGCAGGAGAGTGAGTTTGTGTGTGTGGTTTTTGGAGGGGGGTGAGGGGGTGAGAGAACCTGGATTCGTGCAGGAAATGGCCCACCTTGATTATCATACACATTGTGAAGAGAGTGGTCACTTTGGATGGGCTATTACCAGCGGGAGAGTGAGTTTGTGTGTGGGGGGGCGGAGGGTGAGAAAACCTGGATTTGTGCTGGAAATGGCCCAACTTGATGATCATGCACATTGTAGAGAGAGTGGTCACTTTGGATAAGCTATTACTAGCAGGAGAGTGAGTTTGTGTGTGTGGTTTTTGGAGGGGGGGTGAGGGAGTGAGAGAACCTGGATTTGTGCTGGAAATGGCCCAACTTGATCACTTTAGATAAGCTATTACCAGCAGGACAGTGGGGTGGGAGGAGGTATTGTTTCATGGTCTCTGTGTGTATATAATGTCTTCTGCAGTTTCCACGGTATGCGTCCGATGAAGTGAGCTGTAGCTCACGAAAGCTCATGCTCAACTGACCATCATGAGACTCCACTAACGTCAAGTTCACATGAACATAGCATAACATTGCTTCTATCATAGGTTACTCTTAATTTTGTCTCATGAATATTCATAGAATCATAAAAGATTAGGGTTGGAAGGGACCTCAGGACTCTCTCTAATGTGTCCATATTCTTTCTGTAGTGGGAGGGCCCAAAACTGGACGCAGTACTCCAGATGTAGCCTCACCAATGCTGAATAGAGGGGAATAATCACTTTCCTCTATCTGCTGGCAATGCTTCTACTAATGCAGCCCAATATACCATTAGCCTTCTTGGCAACAAGGGCACACTGTTGACTCATATCCAGCTTAGAATCATAGAATATAAGGGTTGGAAGGGACCCCAGAAGGTCATCTAGTCCAACCCCCTGCTCGAAGCAGGACCAATTCCCAGTTAAATCATCCCAGCCAGGGCTTTGTCAAGCCTGACCTTAAAAACCTCTAAGGAAGGAGATTCTACCACCTCCTAGGTAACGCATTCCAGTGTTTCACCACCCTCTTAGTGAAAAAGTTTTTCCTAATATCCAATCTAAACCTCCCCCACTGCAGCTTGAGACCATTACTCCTCATTCTGTCATCTGCTACCATTGAGAACAGTCTAGAGCCATCCTCTTTGGAACCCCCTTTCAGGTAGTTGAAAGCAGCTATCAAATCCCCCCTCATTCTTCTCTTCTGCAGGCTAAACAATCCCAGCTCCCTCAGCCTCTCCTCATAAGTCATGTGTTCCAGACCCCTAATCATTTTTGTTGCCCTTCGCTGGACTCTCTCCAATTTATCCACATCCTTCTTGAAGTGTGGGGCCCAAAACTGGACACAGTACTCCAGATGAGGCCTCACCAATGTCGAATAGAGGGGAACGATCACGTCCCTCGATCTGCTCGCTATGCCCCTACTTATACATCCCAAAATGCCATTGGCCTTCTTGGCAACAAGGGCACACTGCTGACTCATATCCAGCTTCTCGTCCACTGTCACCCCTAGGTCCTTTTCCGCAGAACTGCTGCCTAGCCATTCGGTCCCTAGTCTGTAGCTGTGCATTGGGTTCTTCCGTCCTAAGTGCAGGACCCTGCACTTATCCTTATTGAACCTCATCAGATTTCTTTTGGCCCAATCCTCCAATTTGTCTAGGTCCTTCTGTATCCTATCCCTCCCCCCCAGCGTATCTACCACTCCTCCCAGTTTAGTATCTGCAAATTTGCTGAGAGTGCAATCCACACCATCCTCCAGATCATTTATGAAGATATTGAACAAAACCGGCCCCAGGACCGACCCTTGGGGCACTCCACTTGATACCGGCTGCCAACTAGACATGGAGCCATTGATCACTACCCGTTGAGCCCGACAATCTAGCCAGCTTTCTACCCACCTTGTAGTGCATTCATCCAGCCCATACTTCCTTAACTTGCTGACAAGAATACTGTGGGAGACCGTGTCAAAAGCTTTGCTAAAGTCAAGAAACAATACATCCACTGCTTTCCCTTCATCCACAGAACCAGTAATCTCATCATAGAAGGCGATTAGATTAGTCAGGCATGACCTTCCCTTGGTGAATCCATGCTGGCTGTTCCTGATCACTTTCCTCTCATGCAAGTGCTTCAGGATTGATTCTTTGAGGACCTGCTCCATGATTTTTCCAGGGACTGAAGTGAGGCTGACTGGCCTGTAGTTCCCAGGATCCTCCTTCTTCCCTTTTTTAAAGATTGGCACTACATTAGCCTTTTTCCAGTCATCCGGGACTTCCCCGGTTCGCCACGAGTTTTCAAAGATAATGGCCAATGGCTCTGCAATCACAGCCGCCAGTTCCTTCAGCACTCTCGGATGCAACTCATCCGGCCCCATGGACTTGTGCACATCCAGCTTTTCTAAATAGTCCCTAACCACCTCTATCTCCACAGAGGGCTGTCCATCTCTTCCCCATTTTGTGATGCCCAGCGTAGCAGTCTGGGAGCTAACCTTGTTAGTGAAAACAGAGGCAAAAAAAGCATTGAGTACATTAGCTTTTTCCACATCCTCTTGTCACTAGTTTGCCTCCCTCATTCAGTAAGGGGCCCACACATTCCTTGGCTTTCTTCTTGTTGCCAACATACCTGAAGAAACCCTTCTTGTTACTCTTGACATCTCTGGCTAGCTGCAGCTCCAGGTGCGATTTGGCCCTCCTGATAACATTCCTACATGCCCGAGCAATATTTTTATACTCTTCCCTGGTCATATGTCCAACCTTCCACTTCTTGTAAGCTTCTTTTTTATGTTTAAGATCCGCTAAGATTTCACCATTAAGCCAAGCTGGTCGCCTGCCATATTTACTATTCTTTCGACTCATCGGGATGGTTTGTCCCTGTAACCTCAACAGGGATTCCTTGAAATACAGCCAGCTCTCCTGGACTCCTTTCCCCTTCAAGTTAGTCCCCCAGGGGATCCTGGCCATCCGTTCCCTGAGGGAGTCGAAGTCTGCTTTCCTGAAGTCCAGGGTCCGTATCGTGCTGCTTACCTTTCTTCCCTGTGTCAGGATCCTGAACTCAACCAACTCATGGTCACTGCCTCCCAGATCCCCATCCACTGTAATCTTGTCCACTGTAATCCCCAGGTCCTTTTCTGCAGAACTGCCTCTTAGCCAGTCGGTCTCCAGGCTATAGGAGTTCATGGGATTCGTCCTTCCTAAGTGCAGGACTCTGCACTTGTCCTTGTTGAACCTCATCAGATTTCTTTTGGCCCAATCCTCCAATTTGTGTAGGTCACTCCGGACCCTATCCCTACCCTTCAGCATATCTACCTCTCCCCACAGCTTAGTGTCATCTGTGAATTTGCTGAGGGTGCAATCCATCCCATCATCCAGATCATTAATGAAGATGTTGAACAAAACTGGCCCCAGGACCCACCCCTGGGGCCCTCCACTTGATACTGGCTGCCAACTAGACATCGAGCTGTTGATCACTACCCATTGAGTCCAATGATCTAGCCAGCTTTCTATCCACCTTATAGTCCATTCAACCAATCCGTACTTTTTTTAACCTGCTGGCAAGAATACTGTGGGAGACCGTATCGAAAGCTTTGCTGAAGTCAAGGTATACCTCGTCCACCACTTTCCCCATATCCACAGACCCAGTTATCTCATAGAAGACAATCAGGTTAGTCAGGCATGACTTGGCCTTGGTGAATCCATGTTCATGAGCCAATCCAGAATGAGGCTAGTAGGGTTAAAATCTAAACAAACATAGCAGCTAACATTAGATCGCGATCTGTCTATTGTGCCAGAATTAACATTTTCAACAGTGGAAACTAACATTAAAGCTAACTAACGTTTAACTAACTAACATAAACTAACATTAAATACAAGAACTCTGGGCAAAAGCATGCTTGGGGAGAAAGTGATGTGCACTTGAGATTAGGGATGACAAGCAATTAATAATTAATTGTTTCTTCTCATTCCCAAAGTGGTCTTCGCAAGTGTGTATAACTTTCTCCAGTGTTTTTAAATGCAATATAATTAAGTCCCACTCAGAGTATTGCTAACCTCAAAAGATGGGTTCTCCACCACCCCCACTCCCAGTTCAGCCTCCCATCTCATCTCTGCTTCTCCTGGGGTTCTTCCCCCCCTCCCAAACCTGGAGGGTGTGGGGGGAGTTCCAGGCATAGGTGCCAACTCCATAGGTGCTCTGGGGCTGGAGCACCCACAGGGAAAAATTGGTGGGTGCTCTGCACCCACCGGCAGCACCCTGCCCTGCCCCCTGCAGCTCACCTCCGCCCCTGAGTGCACTGCGTGCCCACTTTTCCTCCCTAGCTCCCAGCACTTGCGCCGCAAAACAGCTGTTTCACGTGTCAAGTGCTGGGAGGGAGGAGGGGGAACGCGGCGTGCTCAGGGAAGAGGCGGGGCCAGGGCAGGGATTTGGGGAAGGGGTCCAATGGGGCAGGAAGGGGGCGGAGTTCGGGCAGGGACTTTGGGGAAAGGGTTGGAATGAGGGTGGAGTCAGGGCAGCGGGGCGGGGGGGGAGCAAGGACCCACCAGCACCGGGGAAAGTTGGCACCTATGGTTCCAGGGGCTTTTCCCCCTGTCCCTGGACAGCGGCTGCAGATGGTAGGGGGAGGGGCAGAGAAGCAGACCCATTGCTCTCAGGAAGGGAGAGGGGAGGAGAGGGAGGTTGAGCTATGATTGGTTGCTCTGCCCCTGGAGGAGGTAGGGCAGTGAGGCAGATGGTCAATCAGAAGGCGGCTCCCTCACCCTTCCTTCCCTGCCCCCACTCTACAGGACTCAAACTGACTATCTTAACCAAGCTTTGAGAGATGGAATGTGACACATGCATAATATTTGAAAGGGGCCTCATCCCAGAGAGCAAAAGTACAGAAAACAATCCAGCTCCGACACTCATTAAAGGAAGGTTTTTTTGTTCTCACATGTAGTCTTTCAAAAAATTAAGCAATACATCTGTTCGGACCTTACGACACACCAGTGTGCCATGCACACCAGTTGGGAAACACTGATGTATAAGACGCACCTGATGGTTCTGTAGAGGACCCCCCAAACACCAGAAAATGCAGACCCCCAAACAGATGTGTATAGGAAGAAGCTGGCAACAGGAATTACCTAGATTTTCGGCATGAGGTATATTGTGAGGAATTTCATTTTGTCAATCTTGAGTGAATAGGTTCAACCTGGCAGGTTAGTTGTTTGTTGATGACGTTAACGGTAGGCTAGCCCCAGATTATTTTGTCCAGTTATGTTTAGAGGTATAATTAAAATAACCCTTTGTTTTCAGTAAGAACTAGGGATAATCCATCTGCTGAAGATTTCTTAAATCAGGCTGCTAAACTTCTATAGAGTAATAGATACATGTCAATGGGATGTTATGTCTCTTTGTGACAATTAAAAACATGAGCGGTGGTGGCCGTAGAGTTTTAAATTCTAACTTCAATAGTCAAATCATCAGTAAAAAGAGAAGTTAGTAGACCTGAATTACAATGATATTAATCTGTGTTTTGTGGGTATCCTCTTGGCCATCGTGTCCGACAGTAAACCTACAGAATTGTTAGATGGGGGAGAAAGCTGCAAGAGAAAATCGGGTGGTCAGATCAAAAAAAGATTATGCTCAGTGACATAGCATTGTTTGAACCGCATTTACCGGTCAGCCAATAAGTGGTGCTTTATGTGGAGAAAAGGGAGTGTTTTTTAAGAAAAACCAAAAAAACAAAAAACAGGACCTGGTGTATCCCAAAACTTTTTTTCAGCTTGCTGCACGATGAGCATTATTATGGGGCTCTGGATGCCAAAAAGTTCATAGATTCATAGGTATTAAGGTCAGAAGGGACCATCATGATCATCTAGTTTGACCTCCTGCATTATGCAGGCCACAGAATCTCACCCACCCACTCCTGCGATAAACCTCTTACCTATGTCTGAACTATTGAAGTCCTCAAATCATGGTTTAAAGACTTCAAGGTGCAGAGAATCCTCCAGCAAGTGACCCGTGCCCCATGCTACAGAGGAAGGCGAAAACCCCCCAGGGCCTCTTCCAATCTGCCCTGGAGGAAAATTCCTTCCCGACCCTAAATATGGTGATCAGCTGAACCCTGAGCATATGGGCAAGATTCACCAGCCAGATACCCAGGAAAGAATTCTCTGTAGTAACTCAGATCCCACCCCATCTAACATCCCATCACAGGCCGTTGGACCTATTTACCATGAATATTTAAAGATCAATTAATTGCCAAAATCATGTTATCCCATCATACCATCTCCTCCATAAACTTACCGTGTTTAATCTTGAAGCCAGATAGGTCTTTTGCCCCCACTGCTTCCCTTGGAAGGCTATTCCAGAACTTCACTCCTCCGATGGTTAGAAACCTTTGTCTAATTTCAAGTCTAAACTTCCCGATGGCCAGTTTATATCCATTTGTTCTTGTGTCCACATTGGTACTGAGCTTAAATAATTCCTCTCCCTTTTCGGTATTTATCCCTCTAATATATTTATAGAGAGCAATCGTATCTCCCCTCAACCTTCTTTTGGTTAGGCTAAACAAGCCAAGCTCCTTGAGTCTCCTTTCATAAAACAAGTTTTCCATTCCTCGGATCATCCTAGTAGCCCTTCTCTGTACCTGTTCCAGTTTGAATTCATCCTTCTTAAATATGGGAGACCAGAACTGCACACAGTATTCCAGGTGAGGTCTCACCAGTGCCTTGTATAATGGTACTAACACCTCCTTATCTCAACAGGAAATACCTCGCCTGATGCATCCCAAGACTGCATTAGCTTTTTTCACGGCCATATCACATTGGCGGCTCATAGTCATCCCGTGATCAACCAATACTCCAAGGTCCTTCTCCTCCTCCGTTACTTCTAATTGATGGGTTCCCAGCTTATAACTAAAATTCTTGTTATTAATCCCTATATACATGACTTTACACTTCTCACTATTAAATTTCATCCTATTACTATTACTCCAGTTTACAAGGTCATCCAGATCCTCCTGTATGATGGCAATACCTCCCAGCTTTGTCATCTGCAAACTTTATTAGCACATTCCCACTTTTTGTGCTGAGGTCAGTAATAAAAAGATTAAATAAGATTGGTCCCAAAACCGATCCCTGAGGAACTCCACTGGTAACCTCCCTCCAGCCTGACAGTTCACCTTTCAGTATGACCCGCTATAGTCTCCCTTTAACCAATTCCTTATCCACCTTTCAATTTTCATATTGATCCCCATCTTTTCCAATTTAACTAATAATTTCCTATGTGGCATCGTATCAAATGCCTTACTGAAATCTAGGCAAATTAGATCCACTGCGTTTCCTTTGTCTAAAAAATCTGTTAGTTTCTCAAAGAAGGAGATCAGGTTGGTTTGGCACGATCTACCTTTTGTAAAACCATGTTGTATTTTGTCCCATTTACCATTGACCTCAATGTCCTTAACTACTTTCTCCTTCAAAATTTTTTCCAAAACCTTGCATACTACAGATGTCAAACTAACAGGCCCGTAGTTACCTGGATCACTTTTTTTCCCCTTTCTTATAAATAGGAACTGTGTTAACAATTCTCCAGTCATACAGTACAACCCCTAAGTTTACAGATTCATTAAAAATTCTTGCTAATGGGCTTGCAATTTCGTGTGCCAATTCCTTTAATATTCTTGGATGAAGATTATCTGGGCCCCCCGATTTAGTCCCATTAAGCTGTTCAAGTTTCACTTCTACCTCAGATATGGTAATATCTACCTCCATATCCTCATTCCCATTTGTCATGCTACCATTATCCCTAAGATCCTCATTAGCCTTATTAAAGTATTTGTTTAGATATTGGGCCATGCCTAGATTATCCTTAACCTCCACTCCATCCCCAGTGTTTAGCGGTCCCACTTCTTCTTTCTTTGTTTTCTTCTTATTTATATGGCTATAGAACCTTTTACTGTTGGTTTTAATTCCCTTTGCAAGGTCCAACTCTACTTGACTTTTAGCCTTTCTCATCCCTACATGTTCTGACCTCAATAAGGTAGCTTTCCTTGCTGATCTCTCCCATCTTCCACTCCCTGTATGCGTTCTGCTTTTTCTTAATCACCTCTCTGAGATGCTTGGTCTACAACTCCAGCCTAAGAATTTTTTTCTCCTTTCTTGGGATGCAGGCTTCCGATAGCTTCTTCAGCTTTGACTTAAAGTAATCCCAGGCCTCCTCTGCCTTTAGATCCATAAATTCTTCAGTCCAATCCACTTCCCTAACTAATTTCCTTAATTTTTGAAAGTCAGCCCTTTTGAAATCAAAAACCCTAGTCGCAGATTTATTTTTGTTTAACCTTCCGTTCAGTTTGAACTGAATTAGCTCATGATCATTTGAGCTGTAGCTCACGAAAGCTCATGCTCAAATAAATTGGTTAGTCTCTAAGGTGCCACAAGTACTCCTTTTCTTTTTGCGAATACAGACTAACACAGCTGTTACTCTGAAACCTGAATCAAGCTTGTCCCTTACAACCATTTAGTCTATGAGGTCCTCCCTACTCACCAAAACCAAATATAAAATGGCATCTCCTCTAGTCGGTTCAGCAACTACTTGATGAAGGAATCCATCAGCTATCGCATCTAGGAAAATCTGAGCCCTATTATTATTACTAGCACTTGTCCTCCAGTCTAAATCTGGGAAGTTGAAGTCTCCCATGATCACGCAGTTTCCATTAGTATTTACTTCATTAAAAACATTAAAGAGGGCTCTGTCCATATCCAAATTAGATCCTGGCGGTCTATAGCACGCCCCAAGCACTATCACAGGGGAGGCTCTAATAGTTTTCTTCCCCAATGTGATTTTTGCCCAGACGGACTCTGTCTTATCCATTCCATCGCTTCTTATTTCTTTACATTCTACCTCATCATTGATAGACAATGCTACTCCACCACCTTTGCTTTATTTCGGTCTTTCCTAAACAGCACATACCCTTCAATAGCTGTAGTCCAGTCCTGACTACTATTCCACCATGTTTCTGTTCTCCCTAGAATATCTGGTTTCACTTCCTGCACCAGAAGCTCTAGATCCTCCATTTTGTTACCTAGGCTCCTCGCATTGGTGTACAAACATCTTAATTTTTGCTGTTTGGCCTCGCTCACATTCTTTACCCGATTAGGCACGGACATTCTGCAGCCAATGTGACCTATTAGACTGGTATCCACACTGCCCTTCCTCCTTATGTCCATTCTCCTACCCACGGCTGTATCCTTCCTTACTTTGTTTTCTTCCCTCTCAATGCTAAAATCTGGTGTGGAGAATAACTGGACATCTCCCAACCATCGCCCCCAAATTCCTAGTTTAAAGCTATCTTAATCAGTTGTGCCAACCTCCATCCTAGAAGTCTATTTCCTTCCCTACTCAGATGAAGTCCATCCCGAGAGAACAGTCCTCTATCTATGAATGCCTCCGAGTGGCCATACATCCCAAAGCCCTCCTTATAGCACCACTGCCTGAGCCATCTGTTGATAGTCATAATCTTATCAAGCCTTTGTTGCCTTTCTCTAGGAACAGACAGAATCCCACTGAAGATCACCTGAGCCTCGATTTCCCTAAGCATCTTCCCCAGCCTGGCATAGTCTCCCTTGATACATTCCAGCGAGAATCTATCGGTATCATTTGTTCCCACATGAAGGATAATTAGTGGATTTTTTCCGCTCCCTTTAGGATCCTTTTCAACCTCAGGTCTACATCCCGTATCTTAGCACCTGGAAGACAGCACACCCTTCTATTCTTTGCATCAGCTCTGATTACAGGACTGTCTATTCTTCTCAGTAAGGAGTTCCGTGCTCACGTAGACCTGCCTTTTCCTGGTGATGGTGCTATTCTCCAGTCTTTCCCCTGTTCCCTCTGGCTGCAAGTTCTTTCCATTCCTGTTCTCCCTTGTAATCCTCTTCAACCCATCCTGTATCCTCCTGGGCCTCATATTTGGTGTAGTCTCCATTGACTCTTCCCCTTTTCCTATAGGACTAGCTGCTCTTCTCTTCTTCCTTGCCCTTCCACCTTCAGTGACCACCTGCTGAGCCCCTTCTTCATTTTCCAACTCTGCAAACCTATTTTTGGTTGGTGTGAAAAATTATTGTGAGTTTTGCCACATGCTGTACAATCACAAACTCTCTTGCAGGTGTTGGTGCCACCTCTGCTTGAGCACAAGGTGTCCAGACAATATGGGCATGCAATTGAGATGCCCTTGCTGTAGACTGTATTGCAGGTCCAAAGAATGTTTAGGCAGACCTATAGATGTGGCATAAAAATAACAAGTAAAATGTCTGTCAAAAACTTAGTGATAAGTGTCAGTCTTATGTGGACAAGAGGTACAAATGCGAAGGGCAATGCTGTAAGCAATGTCAGGGTTTGATCTCTGGTGATGTAGATGGTCACCTGTGTACTATGGACAAAGTTAGAAAGTCTGAGTCCTCAGAAAAGTATATTTTTTACAATTTTGAATGCATGCAGGAGACATGTGGCCACATACATATTTGCTATGTCCCTAAAGCTGGAAAAAACCCAGGAATATAAGGGCGGGGAGTGTCTTTCTACCTTTAAGACCTTTATCGGCAAAAAGTTCCAGGACTACACATTCATAGTGTACAGTTCCAAAGGTTATGATGCCTACTTCATTGTCAGAAAGTTACCGAAGGAAAAGATGTGCATGGAATTGAGAACTCAGTGTAGTAAACTGATGTATGTGAAAGTTAAGGCCCTGGGGATTCTTATTATAGGCTCTTTAAACTTCTTGCCTATGAATATTTCCCACACTTTTCAACGCTCTAAAAAACTAAAATGATGTGGGGCCTATGCAGGGGTGGAGTTCTGTGGCGCTGACAGCGTGATGCCTGGGGAGAAAGCAGAATTTCTAGCAGGACAACCAATATGAGACATTGGACTGTATGATTGTCAGCAAGATGTCAACATTTTGAGACTGACCTGTATCCTGTGTAAAGACAAGATCATGAAAATGACAGAGATGGAAGATATTGTAGAGAGCGGTCCTGATAAATTCACAGAGGTAAAATTGTCTGTAGATCCTTTCCGGTACATAAGTCTGCATGGCTATATACAGGTTCATGTTTTCACAGCCCAACACTGTAGCACTGCTTCCAGACAACTATCACAGATAAAAAAAACACATATTCAACACTGGCTATTCAGTGGCTGTTGTGTACCGCTCACAAAGAAAATATATAGATATGGCATGTATTACAAGGTGGGGAATTACAGGTAGGATCCTACTTTCCAGAAGGTGATGCCATCATCAATGGGAAATGCACAGCCTTTGAATTTAACGGGTGTGTTTGCAACGGGTGTGTTTGCAACCACAAACGGGTGTGTTTTCCATGGCTATGTCACCTGTGGTTGTGAAAAAGCACAGAACCCTTTGACAGGGACGACAGGGGTTTCTTTATTACAAGACACAATTCAAACCTGATAGAAACAGATAGTGAGTTTGCAGATTTCTTAAACAAAGCTCAATTGCCTCAACCTCTTGTCTCCTTTTTGTGGGGAAAAGTATCACTATGTGCCTGTATTACAAACCTAACCCCGGTGAAGAAATCCATGATTACAATTTTATCAGATTTTATACCCTTTTGCAAAAAAAATGAAAGAATACCCCATCAAACACCCCAATATCATTCAGGACAAATTTGGACCTCATACAAATTACTTTGGAATTGCAAAAGTTAAAGTGTACCCTCCACAAAGCTTCTCTTTCCCACTGTTATCTGTCAGAGTGGGCACCAAGTTTTTGTTCTTGCTATGCCAAACCTGTGCAGAAACCAAGCTGTGGGAGACATGCACCCATACTGACGAGATGGCCATCCTGGGGACTTGATGCCCAGTGAAATTGAACATGACCATAGCAAAGGAGTACATGGCAGGGAAAATCTGTGAAATCTGGCATTTTGAAGAAAAATCCAACAAACTTTCTGAGTACATAAAATTTCTCCTCCGTCAATAACAAGAGTTTTTGGGGTATCCCAGTTGGTGCAGACATGAAGAAAAACAAAATAAGTTAGTTAATGATTTCTACAAGAAAGAAGGCATGCACTTATGCCAACATGAGATCACATTGAACCCCACAAAGTGCTGTGGTAAAGTCAGGCCGGACGGCTTCAAGAGGGTCGTGGAAGGCAGATGTGTTAGCCTTAGAATGTTAAAGGCCCTTTTTCCTACAAACTGAGAAGGGGTTACTTCAGGTTAATTAAAGACCTGAATCCAATTAAGGGCTGCCTGAGACCTTTTAAAACCCCTCCTACAGTGAGAGAAAGGGAGGAGAGAGAGAGAGAGACACTAGCTGTTACCAGGCTAGTAGCAGCAGGGAAGTAGCTTCTCCAGGTGGAGAGGTCGTGTTCCTTCCCATAGGGGAAGCAGACAAGCCCAAGTGCCGGCTAGGGTAAGGACTGACACCCCAGAACAAACAACAGGATGACACCCCCTCTCAGTGAGGAGGCAGGGAAAGGTATTACCCTTTGTTTGGATCTATAGGACTAGTTCCCTTTTTTGAGAGGGGGAGGAGCACCGCTTAGGCTTACCCTCAGGTCTCCTGAAGACGCAACCAAGGGAGCACTGAAGGGGGAGGGAAAACCCTGCCTGAGTGGGACTGATTACCCCAGGCCCACCATCGCCGGAAGGGAGAAATGCTAAGGCTGGCGAGAGAAAAGAGGTGCCTTGCCACAGTGCCAAATTACCAAACTGTTTTCGCAAAAAGAAAAGGAGTACTTTCGTGAGCTACAGCTCACTTCATCGGACTCCGGTGGGAGGAGGTATTGTTTCATGGTCTCTGTGTATATAATGTCTTCTGCAGTTTCCACAGTATGCATCCAATGAAGTGAGCTGTAGCTCACGAAAGCTCATGCTCAAATAAATTGGTTAGTCTCTAAGGTGCCACAAGTACTCCTTTTCTTTTTGCGAATACAGACTAACACGGCTGTTACTCTGCAAACTGTTTTAAAATTCTCTGTGGGGTAAATCTGGCCAAAGAACAAACCCAACTAGTACCAGCATTTTGAAACATCCCGATGAACTCTTTCAGTACCTGCTTTCCCGCAATTATGGGGTTTCATCCTATGAGTTTATCAACAATGAAACAGCTTGCTTGTCTTGGAAACATGCAAAAGATTGCTACACAGTCTCTGGCAATACAAACATTTCCATAGCTTGTTTCACCACCACTTACGCCTGCTTTGAACTATACAACCTGTAAGACAATTTGCAAGAGCAGGGCCTGTGTCATGACACAGACTCGGTGATATTGTGAAAAGGGAGTGAGACTGGAACCCCATTCCTGGGGGATTATTTAGGGTACCTCAGGAGTAAGATCCTGGCAGGCAAACCCATCACAGAGTTTGTGTCAGCAGATCCAGAAATATATTGGTACAAGCTGTTGGAAGGGAAGGCCTGCATGAAAGTCAAAGGGATTACCCTCAACATAGCAAATTGTGAAAAGATCAACATTGACAGTTTGAAAGATCTAGTCTTGGACTATAGCACAGATCTGGGTGAGAACACCCCAACAAAAAGATAGATGTGCAGCAGTCCTCTATTGCAAAGAGCAAAAATCAGTGGCTAATAGAAACAAAGACCCTTAAGAAAATGCAGAAAGTCATTTTCAACAAGAGGGTCACCATAGAAAGATTTAAAACCCTGCCCTATGGCTTTTGAAAATGGATATGAAAATGGATATGCAATGGAAACACCACTTTTCTGTAATTCTTGTAGGGCCTAGCAACTGTGGGAAAAGTTACCTAATTAAAAATGTGTTGGATAATATTGAGCAATGTTATTTGTTATGCCTGAGAATATTGTGTGGTGTTACAGTTGCTGGCAACCTCTGTATAAAGAACTATTTGTAAATATTGTGACAGGGTCAGGCCAGATGGCTACAGGAGAGTGATAGAAGGCAGATATATTAGCCCCAGATTAAGTAGGTCCCTTTCCCCTAGGTAAGTTAACAGGGAGGTTCCAGAACAATCAGGAACTTTCTGGAAACGATTAAGGCAGACAGGCTGATTAGAACACCTGCAGCCAATCAAGAAGCTGCTAGAATCAATTAAGGCAAGCTAATCAGGGCATCTGGGTTTAAAAAGGAGCTCACTTCAGTTTGTGGTGTGCTTGCGAGGAGCTGGGAGCAAGAGGCAGAAGAAGCTGAGAGTGAGAGGGCATACTACTGGAAGACTGAGAAGTACAAGCATTATCAGACATCAGGAGGAAGGTCTTGTGGTGAGAATAAAGAAGGTGTTGGGAGGAGGCCATGGGGAAGTAGCCCAGGGCATTGTAGCTGTCGCACAGCTGTTCCAGGAGGCACTCTAGACAGCTGCAATCCACAGGGCCCTGGGCTGGAACCCGGAGTAGAGGGCAGGCCCTGGATTCCTCCATCCCCCCAACTCCCTACTTGATACCGGAGGAGCTGAACTGGACTTTGCGTTCCACCGGAGGGGAAGGTCTCTGGCCTGTTCCCCAATCCAGGATCAGCAGAGACTGTGGGGATTGTTCTTCTTCCTTTCCCTAGTGATGAAGCTAACTGAATGAACGGCAGATTTGAGCCACGAAAGTGGCCAAACTGAGGGCTGCCGTGAACCTCTGCAGCGAGAAAATCCACCAATAAGCGCAGGACCCACCAAGGCAGAGGAACTTTGTCACAATACCCTTTCATCAATTTTGTGGGGGGGTTGCCTGGGTTTTTTTTGTTTTATGACTGTTTCCTACCAATAAAGTAAATATGGTTGTTATAGACGATTTGATGAACTCTGCAAGTGAAAGTGATGAAACTGAGAAAGCCTTTGCCAAGTGTGTGCATCACAGGAACTTGAGCATTATGTATGTAGTTCAGAATGTATTTTGTCAAGGAAAAGAGAGTAACAAATTAACCTAAACAAGACCAAGACCATAATCAGGGTTCAAAAAAGAACTAGATAAGTTCATGGAGGATAGGTCCATCAATGGCTACTAGCCAGGATGAGCAGGGATGGTGTCCCTAGCCTCTGTTTGCCAGAAGCTGGGAATGAACGACAGGGGATGGCTTACTTGATGAATACCTGTTATGTTCATTCCCTCTGGGCACCTGGCACTGGCCATTGTCGGAAGACAGGATACTGGGCTAGATGGACCTTTGGTCTGACCCAGTAGGGCCGTTTGTATGTTCTTATATATACACAAAGTACATAGTTCTGTTCAAAACCCCCAGGGATAAATCCCTATGCTTGCTTGGCAAATGTACCCTGGCAAGGCACAATTCTTTCTAGAAGCTTTTGAGGATGCTATCAAATAACCTTATGGCTACACTGAATCAAGTCATGATCCTAGACAACTCCTAACTTCCAATCCAGTGATTAATTCATCTTTATCAATCATAACAAGGTCCAGAAAAAATGACCTCATGTAGCATGCAATACCTTTTGTGTTACAAAATTATCAGCTGTAATGTTTAGAAACTCCAGTGATGTTTTACTGCTGGCTGCATGAGTCCTCCAGCATATGTATTCCAAACTGAGTTCCTCCGTAACAATGCAATTTTTTGTTTCCACACATTATTTTACTAGGTGCTCTTGTGCCTTGGTGACACATGAGGCCCCCACAGTCTTTCCACCTCCCTCTGTCTAATGCCACGTTTCTTGCTCTGTTTCCATGACAGCAACATCTTCATCTACACACTTTACAAACAGGTGCTTATCATGAATCTGGTTTTGGGAAGTCCAGCCCTTCTTGAGGAGTGATGTACTGAACTCCAGGAATACAGGTGGGCTGTGGGTTGGTGTGTGGGGCGGAGCCAGGCTTTTTGAGACTGCTTCCTGAATCTGCATAATCTTTTCAGCACAATAGGATGATAGTTCTTTGCAGCGCTGGGTGCTCAGCTCTGACGCAGGTTGTAGGCACCCAGGATTGCTGAAGTAGTTTACCACCATGGATAGCTCCTTGGGGCAGGGTTGCCAGCTTCAATGGAGGCTCATAGGAAGGCTCTTGACCTGTATTTAAGCCTCAGCATGAGCTTGGAAGAATTCCTCATGGTTCATTTTTTGTCTTTATCAGCCTTCGATTTTGCTGTTGGCTCTTGAGTTTCTGCCCTTCTTTCGTCTTCTGGTTGAGGGTGTCAGAAAACCAGGAGGCTGCCTGGGCGATGGGGAGGAAGGGGCCACTGGGGGCCAGCATGTTGATGGTCCAGGCTAGCATACGCAGATTATGATTCACCAGGTCCTAAGCTCTTTATACTGTGAGTGAAGTGTTGCTGCTCTCTAGCACGCTGTAGAATTTGTTAGTGTCCATGAGTCTTTATGGTCACAGATTCATAGAGGTCTAAAACCAGAAGGGACCACTGTGATTATCTAGCCTGACCTCCTGTAGAACAAAAGCCAGAGAACTTCCTCCAGATAATCCCTAGAGCAGAGCTATTAGACAAACATCCCATCTTGAAGTAAAAACTGCTACTGATGAAGAATCCATCACAATCCATAGTAAGTCGCTGTTCAAATATTTGCACCTTATTTCCAGTCTGAATTTGTCTAGCTTCTACTTCCAGCCATTGGATTGTGTCAGATCTGCTAGACTGCAAAGCTCATTGTTAAGCATTTTTTCCCCGTGTCCGTATTTAGACTGTGGTCAGTCATCCCTGAACCTTCTCTTTGGTAAACTACGCAGATTGAATTGCTGGAGTCTCTCACTATGAGGCAGGTTTTCCAACCCTTTAACATTCCTGCTGCTCTTCTCTGACCCCTCTTCACTTTATCAATGGCCTTCTTGAATTGTGTCCAGCCCTGGTGTCCCCAGCATCAGCAGCCTCTGTCACACCAGAGCCAGCTACACAGTAACTTGTGTTTGAAAAGGCATCTCCTTGAAAGACCTTTTAGGCCTCTTCTTTGTTCAGTTACCCTGGAAATGGATGTTACAGCCTCAAGCACGTGGCTAGCCCCCCCGCCCCGGGCCATCACCTCAGCCACCCAGAGCCCAGGGTACCCAGGGCATGCAGAGCCCGCAATGTGAGGTTAGGGCTGACCCTGTCCTGACTCTCTCCTCTGCAGGCCAATGGTACCACACGGAAGGCTGTCCTCCGAGTGCACCTGGTGTTTGATGCTGACAGCCAACTGGTCCCCTTTCCCTCCAGTCAGGTGCTGGAGACCAGCCTGCTGGGGGCCCTGGAGGCCGTGGTGGAGTCTGTAGTGCAGGTTGGTACCTCTGATTCCCAGCTTGGCAGTTGTCCCTCCCCAGCTGTGCTGACGCCAGTGAGAGTGGGGAGTCTGCCTGCATCCAAAGAGCACATTTGAGGGCCGAATGGCCATCCATCTCCTGTGGATTGGTCCCTGTGCCAGGCTCTTCTGCTGCACTGCCATTACTGAAGGTCAGGCACATGCCTGGGGCTTAGGTGCCTTCACCACAGTGCTGGTGGGCGATGGGAGGAGCCAGCTCCCAGCAAGATCTCTGTGTCAAGTCAGTGCTTCAGCTATGTGGATGGGCTGGCTTAGGGGCAGCGAGTGGGGAACTGGTGCTCTTGCTATGGAGGAGTGGAAAGGGCTGGCGGCTCTTGCTGGGAGGTCGGAATGGGTGCTCCTGCTGTAGAGTGAGGAACCAAGCGTTAGTGTTGAGGTGGGCCTGGCCTGGAGGTTGAAGGACCCTGTTGTGTGGAGTGGAGGGCTGCAGAAGGTGAACAGGACTGTGCCAAGCACCTTTCTACAGCCAGTGGGGATCTCCCAGTCCCTCTCCTGTCTCTGCAGGTGACCCGCACCAGGAAAGAGAAGCCAGTGACCCAACCTGAGCAGAGTCCTGGAGAGACAGAGAGTCTCAGAAGTCAGGACTTGGCAATGGTGCTGTGCAAACCCCAGCCAAGTGGTAGGTGACTTCCTCACGCAGGGTCTCTCTATCAGGGCCCATCCACATCTGCTGCTTCCTGGCCAGATGGAACACTGCCACTGCCCTGGTTCTGCCCACTACATCCGAGGGAGAGGGGAGTGGGCACCCCCCATCATCCCTGCTGAGATGGTTGGTTGAGCCCTCGCTGTCTCTCTCTTTCTCCTGTGCAGCCCTTCTAGAGGCAGATAAAGGAGGCCCTGGGGCCCCCCAGCCCCAGTCCCCCGATGAGCTGCTCCAGAGTCTGCCTGCTGAGGTGCTCTGTGGCCAGGAGCCACAGCTGGTGCATCATCTGGATCTGAAGGTCATCGGGGGTCTGGAGGTGAGTGGGCATCGGCTGAGGAGCCAGTACCCAGTGCCATCGAGGGAGCAACTGGAGCAGGACCTGCACTCGGACAGCAGTATCCAGGGGGCCCTGGCCAGCCAGCGGGCTTTGCTGGCGGTGAGTGAGGGGGGGCTCACTGCACTGCACTAGTCAGTCCAGGGCTGGCTAGCGTCTTTTCCCTTCGCAATGTCTCTAAGAGCTGGCCTTTCACCAGAACTCAGCCCAGCCCTATGCACCCTCGGCCCAGGGCTGCCTGCATGTTGCCACCCCATCCACAGCTTGGGCACGTCCGATCATGTTGCCATCATCCCTCTTCACTGCATCCCACAACGCCTCTCTGCTTCTCCACTGCTAACAGCTGATTGACCCCCGCAGCTTTGGAGCGTCCAGTTGCACCCGACTAAGCATCCCCCGGCTCACGCTGTGTGCACTGGGCACTAAAGAGACTGAGCTCCGGGGAGGGACCGCCTCTCCCTTGGAGTCTGTGAAGCACCCAATGTAATCGGGCCTGATCCTTACTGGGGCCTCTGGGCATTGCTGCAGTATCACTCATCCTGAACTCCCCTCTGCCTCTCCCCCATCCCTCCTATTTATCCCCTGCCCACCCAGGGCCTTCCCTTGTAGGAGCCCTTCTTTAGCACTCACTCCTCTCTGACCACTTCCTCCTGGAGCTCCCCAGACCAGGGCCCCAGCCTGGCTCTTCTCCAAAGCCATTGCCTTATCTGGGTGATAGCTCATCCCATTTCAGACAGGCAGCCTTGCCTGGGGAAGGAAGTGGGATCCTGGAGTGGGGCCTGGGCTCCCAGGGACCAGGCTGCCGAGTTGGGCACCAGCTGTCGCTTCGGAGTGGTCTTTGAGGGTAGCAGAGCTAATGGTGGGTTTTGGTCTGTATCTCCTGGGGCCTGGTGATGTGGTTTGCTGAGAGCCCTGTGCTATTCCTGCAGGAGGCACTGAGTGAGACCCAGGAGATCTGCAAGCAGCACACCTGGGTGGCAGAGATCCACAGCTTTGCTCACAGCTGGAGCCCCAAGCAGCTGCAGCTGATGAAGGGCTGGCCTGCGGGCAAATATGTGCAGCGAGTCGTACAGCTGCGTGCCTGGACAGAACGTGTCAGAGAGGTGCCCTCCACGGTCATCACCTGCAACCGGCTCCTCATGGTGGATTGCAGCACCATGCAGCAGGAGACTGGTGTGTGGGGCATGAGGGGACATGCAGGGAATTGTGCGCCCTGCGGGGGGATTGCTATGTGGGCATCGGGAGGGGCAGAGGCGCTCACATGGGCACCGGGCAATGAGACCCTCGTGGAGGAGGCAAAAGTCAGGTGAGGTTAGTCGTGGCGATGGAGTCCGGGGGTGGGGGGGAATGGCTGGTCGCAGAGGGGAGGAGTAATGGGACCTGACAATGGTCTCCAGGGTGGGGGGTGTAGCTGGTCGTATGGGGGAGGTAATGGGTCTTTAGTAAGTGGGGGAGCTGTGGATTCTGGAAGTGTGCGGCTGGTGACATAGTGGGGGTTATGGGCCATTAGTAAGGGGGGAGCAGTGGACTCTGGGAGCATGTGGCTGGTGACGTAGAGGAGGGTCGATATGGCCCCAGTTTTGGAGAGTGCTGGGTGGGGTTGGTGACGGGCAGTGATGAGCTGTTAAAATCTGAAGATCCAGTTCCTTCAGTCGCTCCGGGTCTTCAGCGGCACATCCTTCACTTGCTCCGGGTCTTCGGCTGCACTGAGGGCACCGAAGACCTGGAGCACCGCCACCTGAGTAAAAAGGGATTCTCAAGGGGAGCCTCCTGAGCCGGGAGCTCAGGCAGGCTGGACAGGATAGTCCTGCGGGCCAGATGTGACCCGCGAGCTGGAGTTTGCCCAACCCTTTAACAACCGGTTCTAAACCGGCTTCTAAATTTAACAACCGGTTCACATGAACTGGCGCGAACTGGCTCCAGCTCGCCGTTGGTGACGGGCCCAAGTCGGGGTGTCTCTGTGGTCACGCACGGAGGGTTGGGGGGTGCCTGTGGATGGGAAATTGGTGATGGCAGCAGTGCTGGCTGCCCTTGCCTCATGGCCTGATACCCGCTTGCTCCATGCCCCCCAGTGTCCCTGCTGGACTCTATCATCAAGGAGATCCTCTCCCTGCTGCTGAGCGAGACGTCCCAGCGCAGCGAGATCCTCATTTCTGAGCTTGGCGGGGTCTTGCAACTCTACCAGAGTGTCAGCACTGACATCTTCATCATCGCCAAGTGCTCTCAGAAGGTATGGCTCTAACAGACCTGGTGCCGTGGACTCTGGGTTCAGCCAGCTGGGGCCCAATGAGCATCCCCATCTCATGGTCCCACCCTGTTTGGGCCATCTGCTGGGGAGGCCCCCACTCCACTCCTCTTTGAGCAGGCTGCAGCCTCCCCTTCCCCATACCACTGCCCCATGCCCCATGGATCGGCGGACATCCCCAAGGAGGAAGGATTCAGCCCCACCACCCAAGCTAGGCACTCTGTATGGGGTCCCATGCTGGCGTAGCAAAGAGGCTGGCTGCTGTCAGCAGGAGTCTCCTAGAGCAGTGGGCTTCAGAGCTAATAACTAGACCTGGGCAAATAGTCAATTTGCCAGAGAAGGCTTGTCATGGCACTGCAGCATGTACGTGCCGACTGAATTTGGTGACGAGTTTCAGATGAAAAAACCTGAAAATCAAAGTGTCAGCAATGTGGAAGCAGCTTGTCCCACCACTGCATTTTGTTAACCTGAACAAAGGGGTATCCAGAGAAATGGACAAAATTCCGTTTGTTACATTTGTTTTTCCAGAGTTTTCACTCAGCTCTACAAATAAACCATTGGGGTGAGTGGGGCATTTCACCTACCGTGCCTTAGTCTCTCTGAAGACTCATGGCAGGTGTCTCTGTGCCAGACACACTCAGCACAGCCCTGCCTCGCAGAGCAATAGAGCCAGGGGACAGTGATTTCTCAGTGCGCAGAGATCTGGGGCACTCAGCATGAGGGGCTGTGAGATCTGCTGTGAAGGGAACAGGTGGGGTCCAGACCCAGTATGACAGAATGGTGCTCACTCTTCCTGCAGCTGGAGCAATACGAGGGCCAGATGACAGAGCTGCAAGAGCGTGTGGAGTATGTGCGAGCTCTGAACGAGGTGATCCGTCAGCACTTCCGCCCAATCAGCCTGGATGAGGAGAACCTGGAGAACCTGGTGAGGCTCCCAGCAATGGCATGCTATGGTTGTGAAGGGAGACCGTAAGAACTGACAGACTGGATAAGGCCATTATCTTGTCTACATCCTTAACCTCAGTGACTTGTGGATGGCCAGTTTATAGCCATTTGTTCTTGCCACTCCTAAGGCAGGTTTTCCATTCCTCGAATCATCATAGTAGCCCTTCTCTGCACCTAACCAGTTTGAATTCATCTTTCTTAAACATGGGAGACCAGAAGTACACACACTATTCCAGATGAGGTCTCACCAGAGCCTCAGATAATGGTACTAACATTTTCCTGTCTCTACTGGAAATATCTCACCTGATGCATCCTAGGATTGCATTAGCCTTTTTCACAGCTGCATCCATATTGGTGGCTCGGAATCCTCCTGTGATAAATCAGTACACCCAGGCCTTTCTCCTCTTCTGTCCCTTCCAACTGTCCCCAGCTTATAGCAAAAATTCGTGTTAGTCCCTAAATGTATGACCTGGCACTTTGCACTATTAAATATCCCATTTCATCAACTCCAGTTTACAAGGTCATCCAGATCTCCTTGTACGACATTCTGGTCCTCCTCTGTACTGGCAATACCTTCCACCTTTGTGTCGTCTGCAGATTTTATTAGCACACTCACACTTTTTTTTGCCAAGGTCAAAAATAAAAATGCAAGTCTACATTACTGCTTAAGACGATCTAATTTATGTTGCTCAGGGGTGTGAAAAAGCCTCCTGCCTGCACCCCCCCCCCCCAAGGGCATAAGAACAAACCAGAAAGATGTGCAGAAAGAATAGCAAATATGGCAGGCAACCAGCTTGGCTTAACAGAGAAATCTTCGGTGAGCTTAAACACAAAAAGGAAGCTTACAAGAAATGGAAGCTTGGACAGATGACTAGGGAGGAGCTATTACCAGCAGGAGAGAGAGGGGAAAAAAAACCCTTTTATAGTGATAATCAAGGTGGGCCATTTCCAGCAGTTGACAAGTATGTGTGAGGAACAGTGCGGGGGGGGGGAGGAGGAGAGGGGGGAATAAACATGACTCCGTCGAGAGACTGCTGAATTGGAATTAATTTGCAAACTGGACAAAATTACATTAGGCTTGCATAAAGACTGGGAGTGGATGTGTCATTACACAAAGTAAAACTATTTCCCTATGTATATTTTCCCCACCCCCGCCCCACATCCCTCACACGTTCTTGTCAACTGCTGGAAATGGCCCATCTTGATTATCACTACAAAAGGGTTTTTTTCATTTTTTTCCTTCTCTCTCTCTCTCTCTCCTGCTGTTAATAGCTCACCATACCTGATCACTCTTGTGACAGTGTGTATGGTAACACCCATTATTTCATGTCCACGCTGACTGAATTGGCCTTGTCATCACTGGTTCTCCACTTGTAAGGTTTCAGAGTAGCAGCCGTGTTAGTCTGTATTCGCAAAAAGAAAAGGAGTACTTGTGGCACCTTAGAGACTAACCAATTTATTTGAGCATAAGCTTTCGTGAGCTACAGCTCACTTCATCGGAAGCACCGATGCATCAGATGCGTCCGATGAAGTGAGCTGTAGCTCACGAAAGCTTATGCTTAAATAAATTGGTTAGTCTCTAAGGTACCACAAGTACTCCTTTTCTTCTTTCCACTTGTAAGGTAACTCCCTTCTCTTCATGTGCCAGTATATTTATGCCTGTATCTGTAGTTTTCACTCCATGCATCTGAAGAAGTGGGGTTTTTACCCATGAAATAAAAAATAATAATATCAAGTGGGCACTGTGCACTTTATATTCTGTGTTGTAATTGAAATCAACATTGAAAATGTAGAAAAACATCCAAAAGTATTTAATAAATTTCAATTGGTATTCTATTGTTATAAGTGTGATTAATCACTATTAATTTTTTTGAGTTAATCACGTGAGTTAACTGCGATTAATCGACAGGCCTAATAATTTCCCATGTGGAACTGTATCAAATGCCTTACTGAAATCCTGGTAGATTAGATCTACTGCATTTCCTTTGTCTAAAACAACAGTTATCTTCTCAAAGAAGGAGATCAGGTTGGTCAGGCCTGTAGTTTCCCGGATAATTTTTTCCCCTTTCTTAAAAATGGCAACTATATTAGCAATTCTCCAGTCATAGGGTATGACCCCTGAGTTTACAGAGTCATTAAAAATCCTTGCTATTGGGCTTGCAATTTCATGTGCCAGTTCCTTTAATATTCTTGAATGGAAATTATCTGCCCCTCCCGCTGATTTAGTCCCATTAAGCTGTTTGAGTTTGACTGCCACCTTGGAATTGTGGTAATTTCTACCTCCATATACTTGTTCCCATTAGCCATCCTGCCACTACCTCTAAGCTCTTCATTAGCCTTATTAAAAACAGAGGCAAAATATTTGTTTAGGTGTGGGGCTATACCTAGATTATCTTTAATCTCCACCCCATCCTCAGTGTTTAATGATCCCACTTCTTCTTTCCTTGTTTTCTTTTTATTTGGATGGCTATAGAACCTTTTACTCTTGGGTTTAATTCCCTTTGTGAGGTCCAGCTCTGCTTGGTTTTTGGCAGTTCTCACTTTTCCCCTACACTTTCTGACCTCCAAGAGGTAGCTTTCTTTGCTGATCCTTCCCATCTTCCATTCCTTGTAGGCTTTCTGCTTTTTCTTAATAACCTGGTTGAGATGCGTGCTCATCCAGTTTGGTCTGCAAATCTTCCCTAGGAATTTTTTCCCCTCTCTTGGGAGGCAGCTTCAGAGAGCTTCTGAAACTTTGACTTAAAACAATTTCAAGCCTGCTCGACATTCAGATCCTTGAGTTCTTCGGTCCAGTCCACTTCCCTAACTAATTCTCTTAATTTATTAAAGTTTGCCCATTTGAAATCAAGAACCCTAGCTGCAAATCTATTTTTGTTTATCCTTCCATTTAGTTTAAACTGAATTAGCTCATGATCACTCAAACTAAGGTTGTCCTCTACAACTAGTTCTTCTATGCGGTTCTCACTACTCACCAATATAAAATCTAAAATTTTGTTGGTTCAGTGACTATTTGGTGAAGAGATCTGTCAGCTATCACATCCAGGGATATCTGGGCCCTTTTATTCTTAATAGCACTTGTCCTCCAGTCTATATCAGGGAAGTTAAAGCCTCCCATAATCACACCCCAAGCATTAGCCCAGGGGAACCTCTAGTAGCTTTCTTTCCCAAAGTGATTTTGGCCCAAACAGACTGTTTTATCCATTTCATCACTTCTAATTTCTTTACAGTCTACCTCATCATTAATATACAGTGCTATTCCCCCACCTTTGCCTCTAGCACTGCACTGTCCTGTGTGAGATGGTGGGGACCAGTCTGGCACATGGTTTCCAAATGAGGCCTCACCATTGATTGATTCAAACGTATTAGAATATTCTCTGGATTATTCTCCCTCCCATCCCTTATGGATCTGAACATCTTTGCTTTTATGCTGACAGCTGCGGATTGATGCCCAGGTTGCTCTCCTGAGCTGATGCAGTTAGGTAAGGTGTACAGGGGGGTTAGATTTTCCCTCCAGGTTGCTTTTCTTTGTGTTGACCTTGAATTTCATCTGCTGTTGTGCTGCCCATTCCCCTGGCTGGGTTTGGTCTTTCTGAAGTTCCTTAGAGTCCTTTCTGGCCCTGGCTAACCTAAGTAACCTTGGCACCTGCAAAAGTAGCCCCCTTACTGCTCCTCTTCTTTCCACATCATTAATAAATACACTAAGAAAGACAGGAGCTAGTCTGGAACCTTACAGCCCCTACTGGTCATGCATGCTTCTCAGTTCCAGATGAGAAATTAGTTAAATTGGAGAAGATGGGGATTAATATGAGAATTGAAGGGTGGATAAGGAACTGGTTAATGGAGAGACTACAACGGGTCATACTGAAAGCTGAACTGTCAGGCTGGAGGGAGGTTACTAGTGGAATTCCTCAAGGATCGGGCTTGGGACCTGTCTTATTTAACATTTTATTACTGACCTTGTCACAAAAAGTGGGAGTGTGCTAATAAAATTTTGCAGATGACTCAAAGATGGGAGGTATTGCCAATACGGAGGAGGACCGGATTATCGTACAAGGAGATCTGGATGACCTTGTAAACTGGACTAATAGAAATGGGATGATATTTAATAGTGCAAAGTGCAAGGTCATACATTTAGGGACTAACAAGAATTTTTGCTATAAGCTGGAAGTGAGAAAGGAGGATGAAGACCTGGGTGTATTGCATGGGCGGAGGATATCACAGGCTGGGAGAGGCTAAACCTTCCCAAACAGCCCCAGCATGGCCTCCCCATGCTTTGCCCCCAGATCCCCTCCAATTTCCTGCTCTTCCTGCTGCTTGGGGATAGGGTGGCCTGCAGCTGGGACTTGGAGTGGCTGGGGCTGCTGCTTGCGCTGCCCAGTGGTCCAGGACTGGGGGCTCTGGGGCCATGCTGCCCATCCAGTGCTTTGACACTGGGGCCGTGCTGCCCATCTAGTGCTCTGACACTGGGAATGTGCCGCTCGCCCGGCGCTCCAGGGCTGGGGGCGCTTGGGCAGCCCGGGCCTAGGAGCACTCAGGTGGCCCGGGGCTGGGATGGGAGGTCCAGCGGCTGAGGTGGGGGGTCCCTGGGCTCTGGTGGGGAAGGGGAGCGGTGGGGCCTCGGGCAGAAGGGGCAGGGCTGGGGGATAGCCTCACCCAATGGGTGGTTCACGTGCCACCCATGGTGTATTGGTTGATCACAGGATGACTATGAGCCATCAATGTGATGTGACCGTGAAAAAGGCTAATGCAGTCCTGGGGTGCATCAGGTGACATATTTCCGGTAGAGACTGGAAAGTGTTAGTACCATTATACAAGGCAGTGGTGAGATCACGTCTGCAATACTGTGTGCAGTTCTGGTCTCCCATGTTTAAGAAGGATGAATTCAAACTGGAACGGGGCAGAGAAGGGCAACTAGGATGATCTGAGGAATGGAAAACCCATCGTACGAGAGGAGACTCAAAGAGCTTGTCTTGTTTAGCCCAGCCAAACGAAGGCTGAGGGGAGATACGATTGCTGTCTATATATACACATCAGAGGGATAAATACCAGGGAGGGAGAGGAGTTATTTAAGTTAAGCGTCAATGTGGACCCCAGAACAAATACATATAAATTGACTATCAACAGGTTTAGGCTTGAAATTAGGCGAAGGTTTCTGTCCATCAGAGGAGTGAAGTTCTGGAGCAGCCTCCCCAGGGTAGCAATGGGGACAGAAAACCTTAACTGGCTTTAAGACTGAGCTTGATAAGTTTACAGAGGGGATGTTATGACGGGACTGCCTACAATGGCATGTGGCCCATTGGTGACTGCTTGTAGCAAAAATCCCCAATGGCTGGAGACGGGACACTGGGAAGGGTGGTGTGGCTCTGACTTACTACAGAGAATTCTTTTCTAGGTGTTTCCTGGTGGGTCTTGTCCACATGCTTAGGATTTAGTTGATCACCATATCTGGGTTCAGGAAGAAATTTTCCCCCATGCCTGATTGGCAGAGGCACTAGGGTTTTTTCGCCCTCTTCTGCAGCATGGGGCTTGGGTCACTTGCCAGTTTAAACTAGTATAAATGGTGAATTCTCTGTAACTTGACATCTTTAAACCATGATTTGAGGGGAGGGTAGATGTGACGCAGCAGGGAGGGGGAGTGTTGACCTGGGAATGTGGCAGGGGAGTTTCACTGGGAGACCTGAGAGCCTGTAACCTGAGCCAGGAGGGGGAGGCAACACCTCTGCCCAGGAATGTGAACAGAGGCTGCAGAAGGAAGCCTGCTGGGGGGGGGGGGGGGTGTTTAGTTTCAGTTTGGTGCCTGGTGGTGGAACGCAGGGAACCCCAGGGCTGGGGTCTAAGCTCCCTGCTCCCCCAGAAGAACTTGACTGAGGGGTCTTGGTTGTACCCACAAGCTCTGTTTGAGACTGTGTTCCTGTGGTCCAATGAACCTTCTGTTTTACTGGCTGGCTGAGAGTCACAGTGAATCCCAGGAAGAGGGGTGCAGGGCCTGGGCTCCCCCACACTCCGTGACAGGTAACTCAGCCATAGGTTAGGGGTCTGTTACAGCAGAGGGTGGGGTGAGGTTCTGTGGCCTGCAATGTGCAGGAGGTCAGACTAGATGACCACAATGGATCCTTCTGACATCAGTAATAGTATCTGAGTAAGAATATACATTACAATTTTAAACCTAACAAGTGTCCCTTAAGGGACTTGCCACAAGATGTCAGAACATGTTCGTATTAGAGCTGAGTGGGTCTAATATTTATTTAAATTACTTTACTTTATTGATATCTCCTGCCAGAGATTCCTAAGTTATCTGTAAAAAAACACTTTAGTTTTCATAAAAAGAAAAGGAGGATTTGTGGCACCTTAGAGACTAACCAATTTATTAGAACATAAGCTTTCTTGAGCTATAGCTGAAGTGAGCTGTAGCTCACGAAAGCTCATGCTCTAATAAATTGGTTAGTCGCTAAGGTGCCACAAGTCCTCCTTTTCTTTTTACGGATACAGACTAACACGGCTGCTACACTGAAACTTGAGTTTTCAGTTGCCCAAGTTGCCCCTGGAATCATGGTTAAAGTTGCCTCCCCCCCCAAATGTGAAGTGGTGCCATTGTGGGCAGGCAAGGAATTTGCCACCCCAGCCTCCCTCACAAATTTAGAAGATAAACTACACCTATGCTGTGCTCTTTATTCCCAAAGAGATCTGGGTACCAGTGTCTGTGCACCCTAGGCATTCTTTGGCAAGTTTAATAAACTCAGCAACCACCTCCAGGGGGGTCAGACCTTCCAGAGTTTATCAGGCATCCTCAGGCACCTCTGTGTCGTGTGTTTACAGCAGTCACATTAACTTGGGCTGGGGCTGGATGGGATGTGGTCTTAGATTAAGAACATAAGAACAGCCATACTGAGTCAGACCAAAGGTCCATCTAGCCCAGTATCCTGTCTTCTAACAGTGGCCACTGCCAGGTGCCCCAGAGGGAATGAACAGAATAGGTAATCATCAAGTCATCCATCCCTTGTCACCCAGCTTCCGGCAAACAGAGGCTAGGGACACCATCCCTGTCCATCCTGGCTGATAGCCATTGATGGACCTATCTTTCATGAGCTTATCTAGTTCTTTTTTGAACCCTGTTATAGTCTTGGCCTTCACCACGTCCTCTGGCAAAGACTTCTACAGGTTGACTGTGTATTGTGTGAAGAAATACTTCCTTTTGTTTGTTTTAAACCTGCTGCCTGTTATTTTCATTTGGTGACCCCTAGTTCTTGTGTTATGAGAAGTAGTAAAATAACACTTCCTTATTTACTTTCTCCACACCAGTCATGATTTTATAGACCTCTATCATATCCCCCCTTAGTCGTCTCTTTTCCAAGCTAAAAGTCCTGATCTTACTAATCCTCTCCTCATACAGAAGCCGTTCCATACCCCTAATCATTTTTGTTTTCCTTTTCTGCACCTTTTTCAGTTTCAATATATCTTTTTTGAGATGGGCGATCACATCTGCACACAGTATTCAAGATGTGGGCGTACCATAGATTTATAAGGAGGCAAAAGTTTGTCTTATTATCTATCCCTTTCCTAATGATTCCCAGCTCCTCCCTTTCTCATTATTTCCATAGGGCTGGTGGGGACCACCTTAGTTGCCATTCCATTTCCAGGTACCACAATAGCTATTACACAGGTGCTGGCCTCCTAGTTGAGCATTTTGCATTCCCATGCACATCTCTCCCCCAGCCTCCCCGCCCAGGTCAGCCTTTTGAAGCCATCCCCCACCCACATCATGAGATTTTCTGTTCATTAAAACACAACTATGCTAGCAACAAGACAAACACCACAGACAAACACAAAACACAGATCCATGGTATTCTGGGTTATTTTCCCTGCTGACGCCAGCTTGCTTGTAGAGTGTCTGAAAAACAAAAGAAACAATTTCTACCCCCCTGGTGGGGACAGATTATTGCTTAATAATAATAATACCACTTTCTTTTACAAATTCCCTTGCTAATTGCAGGAAAAACAGAAGAATTACCTCCAGGCTGTCCTTATTTTGATCTATAGTCAGGCTAGTGAATTACCCCACTCACTGGTCATTTATGAAATTCATGAGGTGGTATACCTCAGTTTCCCCTCTTGTACAACAGACCAAGTTTGCAATAGTTTCTCTGCTGTACCAAGCTTTAAGTTTAGTCTAAAAAACAAAAGAAACAAAATAAAAAGAAAAAAAAGGGGTGGAAAGGCAGGGGGAGAGGTGGAAAGAAACCAATTAAGCCTGTCAGGTCAGTTTAAAGTATAGGCTACCAGCAGCAAATTAAGTAAACCAAGAAAAAGAAGAAGGAAAAGAAGAAAAGGACATAGTTAGCTCTGAGCCAAGAGTAGGTTCCCTGGGTTGAAACAGTTGGGAACCCTTATCCCCAGGTTCTCATTCTGGCTCTGGGAGAAGAGTGGGGGTTGTTACCTGCTCCTGCAAACCCCGCCATTTTGCACTTTGAAAATTTTTTTTTCTTCTTCTTTCTCTCCACTCCCCCAGGACCAAGCCCTAGCTCCAGTCTCTAAAGGTAGTCATAGAATATCAGGGTTGGAAGGGACCCCAGAAGGTCATCTAGTCCAACCCCCTGCTCGAAGCAGGACCAATTCCCAGTTAAATCATCCCAGCCAGAGCTTTGTCAAGCCTGACCTTAAAAACCTCTAAGGAAGGAGATTCTACCACCTCCCTAGGTAACGCATTCCAGTCAGTTAACTCTGCTTTTGACTTTAAACCCTGTTGTGCCAAATCATCTTTAACCACCCCTAACTAATTTACAACCCTTCAGCAGCCCTTGCTGAAGCAGCACCAAACTTGAAAGATTCCTGACAGCTTCCCATAATTCTGCCCTCACTTCAAACCTCTCACAAGGGGACTGAAGTACCTCCTTTCCCTGTTATTCCTATTTACATGCCTCCAACTTTCACCCAGACCACACCACACGATCCACTGTCTACAGCCAAGCTCTGCGATACAACCGCATTTGCTCCAACCCCTCAGACAGAGATAAACACTTACAAGATCTCTATCAAGCATTCTTACAACTACAGTACCCACCTGCGGAAGTGAAGAAACAGATTGATAGAGCCAGAAGAGTTCCCAGAAGTCACCTACTACAGGACAGGCCCAACAAAGAAAATAACAGAACGCCACTAGCCATCACCTTCAGCCCCCAACTAAAACCCCTCCAACGCATTATTAAGGATCTACAACCTATCCTGAAGGACGACCCACCACTCTCACAGATCCTGGGGGACAGGCCAGTTCTTGCCTACAGACAGCCCCCCAACCTGAAGCAAATACTCACCAGCAACCATATACTACACAACAGAACCACTAACCCAGGAACCTATCCTTCCAACAAAGCCCGTTGCCAACTGTGTCCACATATCTATTCAGGGGACACCATCACAGGGCCTAATAACATCAGCCACACTATCAGAGGCTCGTTCACCTGCACATCCACTAATGTGATCTATGCCATCATGTGCCAGCAGTGCCCCTCTGCCATGTACATTGGACAGTCTCTACGTAAAAGAATAAATGGACAAATCAGATGTCAAGAATTATAACATTCATAAACCAGTCGGAGAACACTTCAATCTCTCTGGTCACGCGATTACAGACATGAAAGTTGCGATATTACAACAGAAAAACTTCAAAACCAGACTCCAGCGAGAGACTGTTGAATTGGAATTCATTTGCAAATTGGATACAATTAACTTAGCCACTCCCAGTCTCTATTCAAGCCTAAGTCATTATGCAAGGTAACCTGTTTCACCTTGTTTTTTCCTAACCACCCCCCCCCCCCCACGTTCTTGTTAAACCCTGGATTTGTGCTGGAAGTGGCCCACCTTGATTATCATACACATTGTAAGGAGAGTAATCACTTTAGATAAGCTATTACCAACAGGAGAGTGGGTTTGTGTGTGTGGAAAAAATAAAGAAAAGAAAAGGGGGGTGGGAGAAAACCTGGATTTGTGCTGGAAGTGGCCCACCTTGATTATCATACACATTGTAAGGAGAGTGATCACTTTAGATAAGCTATTACCAACAGGAGAGTGGGTTGGGGGGGGGGGGGGAAGAAAACCTGGATTTGTGCTGGAAATGGCCCAACTTGATTATCATACACATTGTAAGGAGAGTGATCACTTTAGATAAGCTATTACCAGCAGGAGAGTGCGGAGGGGGGAGAGAAAACCTTTTGTAGTGGTAAACACCCATTTTTTCATGGTTTGTGTGTACACAGAAGATCTTTTACTTTCCACAGTATGCATCCGATGAAGTGAGCTGTAGCTCACGAAAGCTTATGCTCAAATAAATTGGTTAGTCTCTAAGGTGCCACAAGGATTCCTCTCCTTTCCGTGGAGGGCATTCAGTCCCCATGGGCAGGGACCTTCTTCCACTACCCATATACCAAAGGACAGTGGGCTCCTCAGCGCCCCACATCCCTCTGGGTCCCCTTACACTTCCTCCATTTCCTTTTTAATCTTATCCCAGGTTGACCCCTGCACCTGGTATGGGCCCTGGTTCTTCCTTATCCATTTATCCAAAAAATCCTTTATCCTGGCTTGCCAGAACCCGCAGCTACCATCAAGAGAGTTCGCAATACCCTCTCCAAGCAGCTGCGTGGACTGTTGGGCAGGGGGACTTACAGGCTGCCACTCACCTATCCAATGCGATGCATTCGAGTCACGGCACCAAGATGTTAGGGGGCTTATTCCTTCACCCACTTACTTCCCTGGTCCTTCTTGCATGAACAGAGAGCAACAATACCCGAAGTCCAAAGGTGCAAACAATTTGATGTTTATTGGGATGAATAAAGCAAGCATGATTCCAGTTTCCTTCCTTAGTGTCCCCCTTCCCAGCTCTGACACCACAGAGGTTTACCTGTGTCCCTGTTCCCATTTCCCCCTTTAGCTAAACATGATTCCAAATTCCCCAGCCCCATTCCCTGTTCCCATTTCCCCCCCCCACACCCACCTACTTCCTGATTGACTGCAGACTACATATATAGTTTGCTCCAGCATCTCTTCTAACATGACAGTCCCTGAGAGCACCTGATCTGCAGCCTGAAAAGAGCATGACCAGGGCCAGGATCACGCCCGCACACTCTACAGCAAAGAGCGAGGTAGCTCTTTGGGTTCAGAACTGTGGCTGTTAAAGCGGTACGATCCCCTAGCAGGAATGCAGTTTTACCGAGATAAAGATGCTTATAAAAGCTATTTTGATTGAGCTTCCTTTGTACCAGTATCACTGTGCACACTCATGGGTTGTGCTGCTTTAACTGTACAGAATTATAGCAGTAAAAACGAGAGCCCTGAGAAAAACCATAACCTTCTGACAGATGACAGACGACACTAAACTGGGGGGAGAGGTATATACGCTGGAGGGTAGGGATAGGATACAGAGGGACCTAGACAAATTGGAGGACTGGGCAAAAAGAAATCTGATGAGGTTAAAACTGATGAAGTTCAAGTGCAGAGTTCTGCACTTAGGACGGAAGAATCCAATGCACCGCTACAGAGTAGGGACCGAATGGCTAGGCAGCAGTTCTGCGGAAAAGGACCTAGGGGTGACAGTGGACGAGAAGCTGGATATGAGTCAGCAGTGTGCCCTTGTTGCCAAGAAGGCCAATGGCATTTTGGGATGTATAAGTAGGGGCATTGCCAGCAGATCGAGGGACATGATCGTTCCCCTCTATTCGACATTGGTGAGGCCTCATCTGGAGTAGTGTGTCCAGTTTTGGGCCCCACACTACAAGAAGGATGTGGAAAAATTGGAAAGAGTCCAGCAGAGGGCAACAAAAATGATTAGGGGACTGGAGCACATGATTTATGAGGAGAGGCTGAGGGAACTGGGATTATTTAATCTGCAGAAGAGAAAAATGCAGGGGGATTTGATAGCTACCTGAAAGGGGGTTCCAAAGAGGATGGATCTTTACTGTTCTCAGTGGTAGCAGATGACAGAATGAGGAGTAATGGTCTCAAGTTGCAGTGGGGAAGATTTAGGTTGGATATTAGGAAAAACTTTTTTCCTGGGAGGGTAGTGAAGCACTGGACTGGGTTCCCTAGCGAGGTGGTAGAATCTCCATCCTTAGAGGTTTTTAAGGCCTGGCTTGACAAAGCCCTGGCTGGGATGATTTAGTTGGGGATTGGTCCTGCTTTGAGCAGGGGGTTGGACTAGATGACCTCCTGAGGTCCCTTCCAACCCTGATATTCTATGATTTTTTTACTTGCTCCTTCACCCACGAACCAGACAGCCTGCTGATGCACTCGTGGCTTGCTGCTTCTGAGAGGTTGAAATAATTTGATGTTTGAAATCCTTCCATCCATTCCTCCTAATTTCCCTTTTACTCCTTTCCTGCTTTAATTTATGCTCATTGGCTGGGGTCAGAGTTCCAAATTTGACATGGTTTCTGTTTGGCTCAGACAGCCTCTTGCACTGTTAGTCAGCCTTTGCCTTCCTGATCTCTGTTTTGTTCAGATCATGGCTTTTGGGACTCCATCACTATTCCCTTAAGTAGCTTCCATGCGACTGTAAGGGTTTTATTTCCTTTACTTTTACCTGGAGACTCTTTTTGACTAGCCCCTCCTCATTTCTAAAGGTTAGTGTCTCTGCAGCTGGGTGTATGGTAGCAGTGCTTTTCCAGCACAGGAATCCTGGTACACTACAGAGCCGGCACCAGTGAAGGAAGCAGGTGCCTGGGGCAGCCAATAGAAAGGGGCTGCACTCTGCCCGTGATTGGGGCGGCACGTCTGCGTATTTGGCGGCAATTTGGCGGCGGGCCTTTCACTCCCTCTCTCCCTCTTCGGCAGCAGGTCCTGCTTCTTTATTTTTTTTCTTTGCTGCTTGGGGTGGCAAAAAAGCTGGAGCCGGCCCTGGTACATTGCCCCAGCAAGCGCTGCGAGGGGTTACTGTTAGTGCTGCAGAGCGTTGCTGATGCTGCCAGTGTGGCTGTCCTTGCAGACAGTGCAGCACGTTCATTCAGCACACTCCACGTTATTCATGAGACAGGCTACAGCCTCGCTCTGGTGGCGAAGATTGTCAGCCTGGTAGATTGTCGACGAAGAACGGTCATAGTGCTCCACAGGGAGCTACAGGTGCAATAGCCCACGTGTGCCCACGACAATGGTGCCTGCTCAGTCAGCACACCTGGATGCTGTCCCCTTGGCAATGCCCCTCCTAGGATTCTCCTTTGAAACATTGATACAAACATGTTTCATTTCACACACCAGACGTTGTTAGTTACCACCCGTCTCCTTGTACCTGCTAGTTCCAACAAAACATCCTTATCCATGATCCTGTCATCCACTCCTTTCCGTACAATGGGTTGGTGTGTTCCCGCGCCATCTCTTAGGAATGTGTTCGTGCAGTTACTTGAGAGATCTGTGTGTTTTTGCACCATCCTCTCTAGTCAGGCATGTGCTTACTAACCAACACCTGGTGTGTTGTTATTCTGCCAAGTCCAGGCTGACTCTGGCTACACTGCTTGTTCTGCCTAAGACTCCAGCATGGACTACAGGTACAGCTACACCCCCAAAGCTGCACTGCGTAGCACTCCAGCAAAACCAGCCCCGGCTTTGCTGGCTTGGTTGCAACTTGACTAGGGGCTTCTGCATCTGCACCGCTCTGCGAGTCAGAGATCACACCTTCCCGCACCTCTGACCCACAGAGCTATGCTGAGAGAAGTCTGGAGTATAGACATGTATTGTGTCACTTTGGGGTTCTGGGACTCAAGCCAGGCTGCAAGCCAGGACCTGTCCAAGACTCTGCCACAGTCTAGCTAGTGCCAGCAGGTGAGCATGGGAGCCTGGGAAGGGGAAAGGGAACTCAGGTACGTGTGTGCATGCATTTTTCCTTAGAATGCTTAACAATGGTGCCCAGTCCATTGCCAAACTGACAGAACCCTACAACTCGTGTGAGAGGAGGGAGCAGAGTTGGCATTAAGCTAGGTTGGGTTAGGCAGTGGGAGTGGGGCCATGTGCGTAAGGATGTCCCTTTTATCCTCCTGAGAGATCTTGATGAAGCATTCATGTAGATACAGTACAGACCTGTTTATGCGTGAATGTCGGGAGTCAAGCCGTCACGACTGCATGTTAACGGACCGCAGGTTAAGAGGGCCATGCTGAAAAAAGTGTCTATGATTCACTTAGGAAAAAAAAGCTGTTATTTTCTGCTCTTTCTGGCTCGCACTTTTTTTCTTTCTTATGAAGTCTGTCATTCGCCGCAGATGAATGATTTCGATATTTTCCACATTTTGCTCCTCCATAAATCTTACAACAGTTTCTACAGCTGTAAGGGCTTCTGTGGGCGAAATTTTGACCTTTTCAACGACATCCTCCTCGTCATGGTCATTTAGGCCTGCATTATTAGAATTCTCACCATCACTTTCGCGGTCTGACATAGCTTCACAGCCCGTTAATATTTCTTCCTCCGACAGAAATTCTGAAGTCGGGCAATCTTTATCCATCTCCAGCCACTCGATAATGATTTCCAGCGCCGTATCCAAACTAAAAAAATTTATCATTTGAAAGAGAAGGTTACCTTTATCCTCTTTTGTCTGCATGCGTGTTTGTAGGACGTCTTCTTCTGAAAATCCTTCAAAGTCTGGCTCTGAATCAGTGCCACTGCTGGAGTTTTCCGAGTCTGAGCCGTCTTTGACAGAAAAGGCATCACCGAGAGCCTTCATCCAGCAGTTTTCAATGGACTTTTGTTTTACTCCGTGCCAAGCTTTTTTAACTAAATAAATAATTTCCTTCATGTTTAACTGTTTCAGGAATTCGGAAATGCCTGAAGACGTGCATGACACGATCGCTGAAATCAGCTCCCATCGATAATTGTTTTTAAAATTCTGAATAATGCCCTGGTCTAAAGGTTGAATTTTTGATGTTGTGTTGAATGGTAGGTATAGCACTTGAATTTTTTCTGTCGCTCAATACCAGTGATTCGGCTGGAGGATGGGCTGGACAGTTGTCAAGTAGCAAAAGTGCTTTGGCTTCGAGTTTCTTCGACTGCAGATGCTTACGAACAGCTGGAACAAAGCTGTTGTGGAACCAGTTGTCGAAAAGGAGTCTCATCATCCAAGAATTTTTGCTGTTAGCGTATATTACTGGCAGTTTGGCTCTATTGAGGTGATTAAAGCAGCAAGGGTTATGAAAGCGGCCAACGAGAAGAGGGACAAGCTTATGGCTGCCCGTCTTATTACTACAAAAAAGAAGAGTCACATGATCTTTTATCTTTTTAAATCCAGCTGTTTTCTGTGTCTCGTAGTTAAAGGCTAAAGTCTTATCAGGTAGCAGTTTTGCAAATAAAGCTGTTTTATCACAATTATAAAGTTGTTCTTCGTGGTAGTCTTAATTTTGTAAAATAGATTTTATCTCAGCGGGAAACGCGTTCACGGCCGATTCATCAGCTGATCGGCTTTCTCCAGAAATCGATACCTGCGCTATGCCATGATGCTTTTTAAAACAACTTATAAACCCCTTGCTGGCTTGGAATGATTCATCCCCCGTTAAATTTCCAAATTTTGTCGCTTGGGCTTGAAGCATTGGCCCACTGAGTGGCATTCCTTTCAGCCTTTCCTGAGCAAACCCTGTGCGCACGGCTGTGTCTACTGTGGGTTTTGCTGAACAGCGCACATGTTTTTGCCTAAGCCCCGCGGCAGAATCGATATTTTGTACAAAGCCGTTCAGTTTAGATTCATTTTTTAGCCATCCTCAGAGAGTAGATTCGGCAATCCCAATAGCTTTTGGGACCTTGGCCTGGGTTTCTCTGCTATTTACTCGATCTATTGCAGCTAGCTTCTCTTCTACAGTGTAGGAACGCTGACGCTTGCCCTGGAGCGATCTGGATCTCTGTGTAAAGGGGGCTCATTTCCACCACAAGATTTAATACAGCCAGATACCAGGCCCTCCCTCAGCTAGGAACAAAGAATGTAGCTCACAGTTAATGGCCAGGAAAGCAAGAACTCTGAAAAAGCCTGTGGCCTCGTGGTGGAGCCCACTGGAGCACGAGCTGCCGGGCCATTCTATTAGGCCTATGGTTAACATTTTCTAATGTAGTATATCTATCCCTATATAACTACTACATATTATATGTCTCTCTGGCGTGACAATGACTAAGCATGCGTGATACGTCCTTACCAATATCTGTAAAGACGCACAACACGTTTCTGCTCCGCGCTTCCTGCCAGTTTCTGTGTCAGTGAGTTAGTGAGCAAATCTGTAGCAGTACGCAGCAAGTTCCTGTACTGCGTGTTAACGAGTCTCGCGTCTTAAACAGGGAGCACTGGGAGCCCTGGCCCTACCGCGCTTTAAGCAGATTCTCACGTAAATGGGTCTGTTCTGTACTCTGCTATCCTCTCCTAAAAACGTCTAGGGATGGCGGCCTTATTTCTTCCTTCACGCTAGGGCACTTTCCCAGCTGGCACCGTTGCAGCAAACCAGGCTAGAGGCTCCATGCTTCTGTCAGAGACGGCAGAAACTGAAACATGCCGTGCTGGTTTCGGATTTAAAAAAACCTGCAAAAATGCTGGGATATGGATGGCATTATGGGATGGAGAAAATTGACTGCTAGGAACTTGAACCCGAGCTCCCAGAGATCCCTGAGTGAGTAGATATGCCCAACGGCCCGTGATGGGACGTTAGATGGGGTGGGATCTGAGTTACTACAGAGAATTCTTTGCTGGGTGTCTGGCTGGTGAGTCTTGCCCACATGCTCAGGGTTCAGCTGATCGCCATATTTGGGGTCGGGAAGGAATTTTCCCCCAGGGCAGATTGGCAGAGGTCCTGGGGGTTTTTCGCCTTCCTCTGCAGCGTGGGGCATGGGTCACTTGCTGGAGGATTCTCTGCACCTTTAAGTCTATAAACTATGATTTGAGGACTTCAGTAGCTCAGACATAAGTTAGGGGTTTGTTACAGGAGTGGGTGGGTGAGATTCCATGGCCTGCGTTGTGTAGGAGGTCAGACTAGACGATCATAATGGTCCCTTCTGACCTTAAAGTCTATGATTCTATGATTTCCATCCCACAACACATTGTGAAAATTTCCCGAAAGGCATCGTGCCGGACTGCAGCCCATGGCACACTGAGATACCATGGGGCACACACTTTGCATCACCACAAGCACTCCTGGTGAGTACACACAGTGCTAACACAAGCAGCTAAGTATGCACATGCCCAAACAATATACTGACTTCGGCAGCTGTATCATGACTTTGTTGACCAGTGTGTAGCGTAGACATGGCCTTAGTGTGCCCACCTCGAAGTGTTGTGGAAATTCTTCCAGGGTGTCTCCATGCTGTGGCCTATAGGGGGAAGAAGGAAGGCTGGAGCCTCCCTTTCCTCGGAGCTGGAGGGAGGCTGGGGATCAGCCGCTCAGTGTGACAGTTCAGCTTCACCCTTGACACCTCTCTGAGCGGAGCCCCTCCAGTTGTCAGTCCTGAGCCTTCCCCTTTCTGGGCTGGAGTCCTGTGATTCTTTCACTCCTTAGACCCCCCGTTCACAGGGGGAGAGCCCCCTTTACCAACTGTGATTGCTTAGCAGGCCACGCTGGATTCTGCTCCCATTGGGAGCAGTGTCCAGCGGGAGCCAAAACAGCCTTTCCAAAACACAGGACCTTTTTAATCTTCATAGTCGAAATCAAAGCCTAGCCGGAGCACAGGGTAGTGTCTGCATGTGTCAGCTGTCCCCCTGATCGGGGTCTGCCTCTGTCCCCAGCTCCTGGACACCTGGGAGGCCTTCGTGTACCGGCAGCAGGAGGCCTCGGACTTCATTGTCTCACGGCGCCTCAGCATCATTGCTGAGCTGGTCGACTCACTGCAGAGAGCCAGACAGGAGCTGCAGGAGTTGCTGACCATGGCCACCACAGGGCAGTTCCTGGACCCCTCCCAGAGCCCACGTGCCATGGAGCAAGAGCTGCAAGAGCTGCACTGCCGCTTCCAGGCCATGGCCACCCGTGTGGCTGAGCTGTGCCGCTCCCAGAGGATCCTCACAGGCATGAGAGCAACGGGGCCCTGTCCTGCATCTGCTGGGGAGACAGAACCCCAGGGCTCCCTACTTGTCCCTGTTACTTCCCAGAGCACACACCCTCGCATCCCCAGGGAAATGCCTCTGTGATTCCCCTCACCTCCAGGCCCCTGCCCACCTCCCTGGGTCCCAGGGGCTCTGCACCCAGCCTGCATGAGAACAGCAGCGGGAGTGCTGCATCCCCTCTGTGCTGTTGCCTGGCTAGGGGTGTGGGCGAGAGTCCTCCCGAGTGAATGTCATGTCCTTGCTCTTCCCAGGGGAGCAGACAGACATCTCCTTCTTGGCCAGGAGCCGGGGGCTCATTGAGGCCCATAAGCATGTCTGGAAGCTGCTCCGCACCATCTCCGAGCAGATCACTGAATGGAGGTGCCTCGCCTTCAGCAAGGTAACAACCGGCACCTGCCTTACAGCTATCCCAGCCCCGGTTCCCTCACTCCCGACCCACAGCCCACTGTTAGCTCAGCCCTGGGCTCCCTCTAGCTTTGCCAGTGCCCCCCCAGTCTTGAGCTGCAACTCCCCAATATCTCAGCCCTGAGCTCCCCCCGAGCTCTGTTGGTGCCCTTCACTTTTGGCCCACAGCTATTCCAGCCCTTAGCTCTGCCCATCCCAGCTCTGCTGGTGCCCCCAATCCTGACTTACAATCTCCCTTGTTATCCCAAATTTGGCCTCCTCCCACACATTCACAGCTCTGCTGATTCCCACCTGCAGCCACCCCGCTATTCCATAGGGCTCTCCTGAGTGTGGATGGATTTGCCTGAGGGAGGCACCCTCCCTCCAGGCTATCTGAGCACCCGCTGGTCTTTCTATCCTACTAGTTCAACGCCCCACTGGCCACGGAGAAGATGGCTGAGTGGCAGAGGGAAGTATCCCACATGGAAGAGTCCCTGCCTGCCGATCACCCCATCCTGCAGGCCTGTGTGCACATGATCACTAGTTTCCAGCAGTTTCTGCCCCTGCTTCAGAAGCTGGCCAGCTCGCTCATGAAGAATAGCTGCTGGAGGGAGTTCTTCATGGGTGAGCCCTGCAGGGAGCGATGGGAGGGAAAATCCATAGCAGAGTGGGGACAATTCTGCAGACTCATTATCCCTGGAGCCCTGCATTCAGCTCCGGCACCTTCAGGCCCAGAAAGGCCTTGACAAAGTGGAGGGAGCTCCAGGCAGCCCCGGCAGGGGCTGAAGAGGCAGAGCTCTGGGAGAAGTGGAAGGAGCTGTATCTGCCCTGCTTAGCTGAGTGCTGGCTCTGAGAGGGGCAAGGGACGATCAGTCTGGGGAGAGCTCCTGGGGTTTATGGTACAGTAGCCTGGACACGTGGGAATTTGTTCAAGCATGGCCCAGCAAGTGAAAGGGTGTGTCCTGCTGGAGCAGCATCAGTGCCCAGAACATGGCTTTATGCACCAGAGCTTGGCAGGCAAAGGCAACCCAATGGCAGGTCTGGGTGGCACAGGGAGCTGGGCTTATGTAAAAGACTGTGGGCTCTTTGCCTCAGTTCCACACGACATTCTGATTAAACGTTGGCACTATACCAAATCAGCGTGGCCCATGAAATGGGTTAAAAGCTGGCTACCTCAGAGAGCCCAGAAGGTAATCAGGAATGGGGATGCATTGTCTCATGCTGATGAGAGGGATGGTCCAGTGGTCAGGGCACCAGCCTAGGACTTGGGAGACTTGGGATCAGTTCCCTGCTCTGCCATGGATTTTTGTGTGACCTTCGACAGGTCACTTAGCTTCTCTGAGCCTTGGTTCCATCTGTACACTGGGGATAGCCCTACCCTGCCGCCCAGGGTGCGGTGAGGTAAAGTGCTTTCAGAGGACTAATGAAAAGTGCTTTGTCAGAGCTAGGGGCATTGATATGTCGGTGGGGGGGATTCTAGTTGATCCTGCAGGGAGCAGTTCTCAGTCCAAGGCTAGTCCACAGCCTCACAATGAGCTGGTAGAAAACCTAAAATCATTGCTGGCAAAGTTTGCAGCTGACACAAAAAGTGGTGAGTAGTAAATAGTGCTAGTGACTGGCTAGTTCCCCGGAGTGACCTGGATCTCTGGGTAAAGGGGGCTCATTTCCACCGCAGGATTTAATACAGCCAGATACCAGGCCCTCCCTCAGCTAGGAACAAAGAATGTAGCTCACAGTTAATGACCAGGGACCACTGTGCCCTGGGAAGCAAGAAATCTGAAAAAGCCTGAGCTGCCAGGCCATCCATTAGCTGCGAGGGCACCTGCACCCAGGCGGGCTAAACGGGAATGTCGAGAAGCAGGGAGGTGGTGTTACCGGACATGGCTTTAGTGGGACCAGCACTGGGTGTTGTGTCCCATTCTGGTGTCCACACTGCAGAAAGGATGTTGGCAAATTGAAAAGGGGTCAGAGAAGAGTGACAGTGATTCAAGGTCTGGAAAACCTGCCTTCTAGTCAGAGACACCAGGAGCTCAGTCTGGCTAGGTGAAGGGGTCCTGGTCGACAAATACCTACATGAGGAGAGGCTTCTGTGAGCCACTTGCTCTGCGATCTCCCAGCCAAAGGCAGAGTTAAACAACTTCAGCCTGGAAATCAGGTGCAGATGTGTAAATTGTGTGTGGAATGAGTCCGGAGCAGCTCCCCCAGGGATGGGGTAGTTTCCCCATCATTGGGATTTAGAGAGGCTCTTTCTAAAAGCCTGGCTCTGGCTCAGCTGTTAGGTACCCGCTGGACACAAGCGTCACTCTCTGTACAGGAGCTAATGGTCCCTTCAGGCCTTGAAATCTATGAACATGTCTGGGGCTTGGGGCTTGCAGCTTTGCCTGTGCCTGCTGGAGCCCAGGACTCCCTGCAGCCTCTGCGAGAGGGTCTGGGCACTGGGGTGCTGACAGTAACCCCCTTGTGTTCTCTTGCAGCAATGGGAGTGAAGTGCCCTGGCAACCTGCAGTTCACGCTGGGCCAGCTGCTGTCCTACCCATTACTGGAGCACAGCGACACTATCCTCAAGGTGAGAGAGGCCCACTGCTGCCCTGTGGGATGGGGGCTCGGCTGTGGCCAAATGGCTATGGAGCGGGGAGGATGCTGGCACCCATCACTGCGGGACCTGGATCCATGGGCAGGCTCACCCTGCCATGTGACTCTCGGTGTTGCGTGGTCAGGATCAGTGATAGCATGGGTTCAACATGGGTAGTTTGGACTCCATATGGGTGGCCTTCCCCTCTGGTCCCACTGGGGGCACTGAGCTGGGCACCCCAGCCCAGATGCTGAGTGGCTGGAAGCGTGGAGTTGAGGGGATGGGTTTCCCCTGTATAGTCCTGATCTGGGGAAGGACCTCCTGTGACCATGGTGTCCCCAGATGGCTGAGAGGCTCTGAAACTTCAGGGAGTTCTGTTCTCAGGCAGTGGGGTGGGTCTGGAGGGGAAGTGAAGGCAGCTGTAAAAATTATATATATAAAAACAAATGGAAGAAAGGGGAAGTTGCTAGTAATGAATATAAATCTGAAGCTAGGAATTGTAGAAAATCAAAAGCCAAGGGGAATAAGGAGAAATCTATGGCCAGCAGATGAGTTTTAAAGTATATTAGGAACAAAAAAAATCCTAATAATGGTATTTGTCCATTACTAAATGGAAATGGTAGAATTATCAAAAATAATAGGCAGATGTGTTAAATAAATGTTCTGTATTTGAAAAAAACCCAGGTGATGTCATCATGCCCTATCATGATGGTAACACTCTTTTCATTTCACTAGTATCTCAGGAGGATTTTAAACGAACTACAGTGACTCCAGAGTGTGGGTACCAACCTCAGGGCGACTGTTAGGAACCAGGGCACAAAACAACTGGTTATCAAGTGTGAACTCCTCAGACACTATAACAGCCTGGACACGGAGTCACAGACAGTCCCCTTGGGTACGCCACTCTGTCTTGTCACCCCAATACCTTTATGACAGATGGTCCCTTACACCAAAGGTCACAGCACAGCATCCGATGAGGTGAGCTGTAGCTCACGAAACCTCATGCTCAAATAAATTGGTTAGTCTCTAAGGTGCCACAAGTCCTCCTGTTCTTTTAGCAATATTCAGGTTGCTCCTAGTCCCAAAGGACCAGTCGCTTACCCAAGGTCAGTTGCACTTTAGATCTCTCACCAAAGACAATGCTTGTAGCCAATCCTATAATAAACTAGCTAAAAGTAATACTAAATAGGAAAAGGAAACAAGAGAATTATTTACAAGATTAAAGCAGGTAAACATACATATGCAAATGAGTGACAATCTTAAGTTTCAAAAAATAATAGAAGCTTCTGTAACCAAGTTCTATATGTTCTTTGGAATCATAGAATCATGGAATATCAGGGTTGGAAGGGACCTCAGGAGGTCATCTAGTCCAACCCCCTGCTCAAAGCAGGACCAATCCCCAACTAAATCATCCCAGCCAGGGCTTTGTCAAGCCTGACCTTAAAAACTTCTAAGGAAGGAGATTCCACCACCTCCCTAGGTAACGCATTCCAGTGTTTCACCACCCTCATAGTGAAAAACTTTTTCCTAATGTCCAACCTAAATCTCCCCCACTGCAACTTGAGACCATTACTCCTCATTCTGTCATCTGCTACCACTGAGAACAGTCTAGATCCATCCTCTTTGGAACCCCCTTTCAGATAGTTGAAAGCAGCTATCAAATCCCCCGTCAATTCTTCTCTTCTGCAGACTAAACAATCCCAGTTCCCTCAGCTCTCCTCATAAGTCATGTGTTCCAGTCCCCTAATCATTTTTGTTGCCCTCCGCTGGACTCTTTCCAATTTTTCCACATCCTTCTTGCAGTGTGGGGTCCAAAACTGGACACAGTACTCCAGATGAGGCCTCACCAATGTCGAATGGAGGGGAACGATCACATGCCCCTACTTATACATCCCAAAATGCCATTGGCCTTCTTGGCAACAAGGGCACACTGTTGACTCATATCCAGCTTCTCGTCCACTGTAACCCCTAGGTCCTTCTCTGCAGAACTGCTGCCTAGCCATTCGGTCCCTAGTCTGTAGCAGTGCATTGGATTCTTCCGTCCTAAGTGCAGGACTCTGCACTTGTCCTTGTTGAACCTCATCAGATTTCTTTTGGCCCAATCCTCCAGTTTGTCTAGGTCCCCCTGTACCCTATCCCTACCTGCATAGTATCTAGGGGACTAGTATCTAGGGGGTGGGATAAGTGTGTATGATCGTTGCAGAGCCCTAGAGGGCAGGTGTGTGCAGGGGTCTGGACACAGAGAATGGCCAACACCCTGTTTCCTGGCAACTGATGGCTTGGCTCTTCCCCCCTGCAAGGTGAGAGCTAAAGGGTTGGAGAACAAAGGAATCCGATGCCCTCCTGGCCCGGGAAAGGGACAAAGCCCAGAGGAGGAGGGGCTGGAGAGAGTTTCAGTTTGGGGCTGGCTGTGGACATGGAGTGAAGGGCAGATGGGGTTGTCTGGCTCACTGCCCCCCAAAATGGACCCAGCTGAGGGGTCCTGTTCTCTGCACCTACAAGCTCTGTTTTAGACCATGTTCCTGTTGTCTAATAAACCCTCTGTTTTCCTGGCTGGCTGAGAGTCACGTCTGACTGCGGAGTTGGGGGGCAGGGCCCTCTGGCTTCCCCAGGACCCCACCTGGGCAGACTCGCTGTGGGAAGCCCTCGGAGGGGCAGAGGAGGCTGAATGCTCCGAGGTCAGACCCAGGAAGGTGGAAGTTGTGTGAGCTGTTTGCCCTGGGGTCAGGCTGCTCTCAGAGAGGAGACTTCCCCAGAGTCCTGCCTGGCTCCATAGGGAGCAGTTTCAGAGCATCAACCGGGGACTCCGTGACTGGCTGCTCTAGCCTTTGTTCCTGGTACAAACAATGCTGGTTCTAGCGGGACCCAGCTGAGAGTGCCAATTCAGGACAAATTGCTTCAAGCAGGGAAGTTACAGGCTGGGATTTCTATGCATACCAAGGCAAACCAAACCAGCCAAACAGAGAAGACTTTGGTTTTACCCCACTGGCTAACCGCAAGTCACACAAGCAATTCCCTTAGACACTCCAATTTCCCAGTATCACCACCAGTGTCACTCATTATGGGGACAGATGGTTATGAAAACCAGTACCCCAGTAAAAGAGAAAAGGTTCTCTCGATCCCAAAGGACCAAGCCCCAGACCCAGGTCAATATACAAATCAGATCTTACCCACAAATCATGCTGTTGCCAATCCTTTCGAACCTAAAATCTAAAGGTTTAGTCATAAAAGGAAAAACATAGAGATGAGAATTGGTTCAATGGAATCAATGACATACAGTAACGGCCAAGTTCTTGGTTCACGCTTGTAGCAGTGATGGAATAAACTGCAGGTTCAAATCAAGACTCTGGAGGACATCCACAACTGGGTCATCAGTCCTTTGTGTAGAGCTTTCATTTGTAGCAAAGTCCCTCCAGAGGTATGAAGCAGGATTGAAGACAAGATGGAGGAGCTGCAGCAGCTTTTTACAATCTCTTGCCATGTGGTCTCTGCTTTCTTTGTCCCAAAGACAAGCTGCCCATCCCATGGCCTGGAAACACCTCAGAGTCCTGTCCATAGGCAGGTCCCTGCATACCTTGCTGAGTCGCAAGGTGTGTCTGCCTTCTCTCAATGGGTCAGTTGTATAGTTGATGGTCCTTAATGGACCATCCAGAAGGCTAGGCAGAGTTGACACCAACTTGTCTGCGGTGTCACCCAGAAGCATAGCACAAGTTTGAAATACAGACAGTATAGAGCCAATACTTACATCTTTAAATACAAAAATGATACATGCATATAGACAGCATAATCCTAACCAGCAAACCATACCCTTGTCTTAGACGCCTTATTTGACCCCCTTTATACAAGATTTGGTGCCACTGCAGGGGCTTGGTTGCAACAATGATCTATACGGTCCCAGTTCATGTCAATCACGTCATAGAGGTCTCCGTTGTCTAGGCGCTCTCTCTGAGCAGTCTCCGTTGTCTAGATGCTCTCTCTGAGCGGTCTCCATTGTCTTCGAGCTCTCCCTGAGTGGTCTCCTTTGTCTTCAAGCTCTCCCTGAGTGGTCTCCATTGTCTAGGCGCTCTCTCTGAGAGGTCTTCATTGTCTAGGAACTCTCTCTGAACAGTCTCCATTCTCTATGAGCTCTCTTCGAGAGGTCTCCATAGTGACAGGTTTGGTCACAGAGACCCCCTTGGGACTGTCACCTGACGTGCTGAAACTACCTCTGAGCCCGTTTTTCCTATCAGCTTGGGACTCCAGAACCCTGTCTTGTTGAGCCAGACACGCAAGCCTGCTGCAAAACAGACCCGTGGTCTGAACCATGTCCCCAAAGCTGCAGGTTTAAACTGAAAACCACTCAGCAGGTACTCCTGTCTGAGCACCCAGACACCCAGCTCCCAATGGGATCCAAACCCCAAATAAATCCATTTTACTCTGTATAAAGATTATGTAGGGTAAACTCATAAATTGTTTGCCCTCTATATCACTGATAGAGAGATACGCACAGCTGTTTGCTCCACCAGGTATTAATCACTTACTCTGGGTTCAATAATAAACAAAAGTGATTTTATTAAGAATAAAAAGTAGGATTAAGTGGTTCCAAGTAATAACAGACAGAACAAAGTAAGTCACCAAGTAAAATAAAGCAAAAACACTCAAATCTAAGCCTAATACATTGAGAAACTAAATACAGGTAAATATCACCCTCAGAGATGTTCCAATAAACTTCTTTCACAGACTAGACTCCTTCTTAGTCTGGGCCCAATCTTTTCCCCTGGTACAGTTCTTGTTAGTTCCAGGTCAGGTGGTAACTAGGGGATTTTCCATGACTGCAGCCCCTTATGTTCTGTTCCACCCCCTTTTATATCTTTGGCACCAGGCAGGAATCCTTTGTCTCTCTCTAGGTTCCCACCCTTCCTTCTAAATGGAAAAGCACCAGGTTTAAGATGGATTCCAGTACCAGGTGACATGGTCACATGTCCTGTGAGACCTCAAGCCTCCATTCTTTCCGTCCTGACTCACGGGAACACAGGAAGTCTTACAAGTAAACAGAGCCATTTACAACCAATTGTCCTAGTTAATGGAGCCATCAAGATGCCAAGCCACCATTAATGGCCCACACTTTGCATAGTTACTTCAGAGTAATACTTTGTATTTCTAGCTTCAGAGACGAGAATGATACATTCATACAAATAGGATGAACACACTCATTAGATTATAAGCTTTATAAAGTAATGATACTTTACTGGAGACCTTTTGCATGAAGTATATTCCAGTTATATTATATTCACACTCATTAGCATATTTTCATAAAGCATATGGAGGGCAATGTCAAATTCATTGTCTACGAGCTCTATCTGAGAGGTCTCTATTGTCTAGGCACTCTCTCTGAGCGGTCTCCATTTGTCTACAAGCTTTCTCTGAGTGGTCTCCGTTGTCTAGGAGCTTTCTCTGAGCGGTCTCCTTTGTCTAGGAGCTTTCTCTGAGCAGTCTCCTTTGTCTAGGAGCTCTCTCTGAGTGGTCTGAGTTGTCTGGGTGCTCTCTTTGAGCGGTCTCCGCTGTCTAGGAGCTCTCTTTGAGCGGTCTCCGCTGTCTAGGAGCTCTCTTTGAGCGGTCTCCGTTGTCTAGGAGCTCTCTTTGAGCGGTCTCCGTTGTCTAGGAGCTCTCTCTGAGCGGTCTCCGTTGTCTAGGAGCTCTCTCTGAGCGGTCTCCGCTGTCCAGGCGCTCTCTCTGAGCAGTCTCTGTGTCCAGGCGCTCTCTCTGAGCAGTCTCTGTGTCCAGGCGCTCTCTGAGCAGTCTTTGTGTCTAGGCGCTCTCTCTGAGCGGTCTCCGCTGTCTAGGCGCTCTCTCTGAGCGGTCTCCGCTGTCTAGGCGCTCTCTCTGAGCTGTTACCTTTGTCTACAGTTCCTGAGATAGTGGATTCTTTCCTTGATGGGCTATCAGTATGTTTGGCTCCTCTGTTGTTGTACCTGAAAGGCTGGTTGTGGGTGTTCCCAAACTCACCACCGATTTCAGAAACACACACATAGCAAAAGTTCCTAACTTCCCATACAGTGACAGCACACACAATCCAACAGGACATTAATATTCAACAGATCAAGATGCCTCAGAAGGCATCCTTTGTACCAGGCATACTTTTATTATATGACAGGGGTGAATATAGGGGGATTTCAGGGAGCTGCTTTGAGGTACAGAGTCCCACGGGGGGCATGGAGGAATGTTCTGGTGGGTGGGGTGAGCAGCGACCCCTGGCAGCTCGGGCCAACTCTGCATGGCGGTGCTCAGGGAAGAACACCACCTCCACCCCCTGACTCACGGCAGCAGGCCACCCAGCGTGTGGGTCAGTGTCCACATCTGCTGCTGGTGTGCCAATTTCTGCTCCTGGCAGCCTCCGTGCCCAGCACTGGCTCTGCCCCCAGAGACTGCCGCTCGTGCCTTCCCACACCCTGAAAAGCTGAGGGGGGAGGGGTGGGTATTGTGTCTATTTTTGTCTGGGGTATGGGGGCGCAACCAAAAAGTGTAAATCAAGGGGGGGCTCAGCTCAAAAACTTTGAAAACTGCTGGATTAGCAGGAAAGGCTCCAACCTGTCGTGGCACTGCCTTAAGCAGCAGGACTGCCTGTCTCTTACGGAGCTGCTGCAAGCCTGAATGCGCACAGCCGGGGCTGCAGCTCACGCCTGTTCCTGCTGCTCCCACTCAGCATGTGTTTGGTGCCCCCAGATCTGGTCAAGTGAGCGAGGCCGTTGCCACTCCCTGGACATCCTGCGCCAGCTGCAGAAGGCCTGGGCTGAGAGGCAGTTCCGCTTGGTCAACTTCATCCTGAACGTGCCCTACCAGGCCCCACTGCCTGACCGTGCCCGCCGCCCACCCAGCAGGCGCTACCGTCCACCCAAGCAGGAGTACGTTTCCAAGGACAGCGGCACCTTCGTGCTGGCTGGTGAGTGCTGCATGAGCAGTGGGGCCCATAGTCATTGATATCAGGGCTTGATTGACCAGTGGGGTGTATCAGAGATTCACAGGTCTGGGCTATGCCCCAGCTTGAAACCAGTCCCTTGGGAGCGAACCCTATAGTGTGCTGGGCCCCAAAGAGCCACACAGGGCAGGCCTGCAGCCTCCAAGACTATGAGACTTGGCCTTTGGGCACCAGAAAACCTGCCTCTCCCCGTGGCTTCCTGTAGTGATTCCAGTCCAGCCAGGTGCCTGTGGGAGGCTGGTACTGGCCCCGTCAGGGCGCCAAGCTCTCAGGGAGCATTTGCAGTGATACCAGGCAGCCTTTGCAAACAAGGTAACATTTTATTAGTCACCTGGCTACAGAATCCAAAAGGTCTTGGCTAGCTCAGAGAGGCAAAGGTGAAGCCATATCCACCCTGGCCAAGCCAGTGCAAAACACCAGTCAAGTGCCTGTCTCTGTCCTGACCCATTCCCAGGGCAGAGCAGCCAACGTCTTCAGAAACCCCTGCTGGCCATCTCCAGTCCTTTGTCTCCAGGCAGGGCATGTGGAGTTCACAATCCCACCTGCCAGAGCTCCCCACTGCTGAGTGTTGGGCATTCCGTCGTTGGGACTTCCTAGTGTTTCTCTGACCCGGTGTTAATCTAGCTCGGTTTCAACTAGTTCCTTAACTACCCTGTTTATTCCATCCAGGCAGTACGGTGGCCCCCACAGGTAGCAATGCAAAGTATAGAGGAAACTGAGGCATGTGAAGGAATAATGAAAATATTACCAAAAATTCCCACTTTGTCACAGGCTGCACGGGGGGGTCGGGGGGAGGTGGGTCTGAGCAGAGCTGCAACCAGAGCCAGCACTCTCCCTCCCAGGGAGACATGGGGCGACTGTTGTTCTCTGACTACCCGCTCCTTTCACCTCTGAGACTGGCCAGACCACGGCTCCGAGTCCCCTTGGGACATGGACTCCGCTCTGTCCAATGAAGCCACCTGGAGTTCCCAGGAGTCTCTCCTAGGAGTGTAGGACTTGAGCTGCTGTGGTCCTGGCTGGTTCCCATCCTCACTGGAAGTTTCAGGCTCCAGACTTGGGGGAAACTCACCCATCCCACCCACTGTCCCAGAGTCCAGAGCTGGGGCAGCAGCGCCCCAGGAGTGTCCACAGCTCAGAGGGTCTCCATCACCAAGGTACAGGGCTTATGCTGGGCCAATGCCCCTGTGTGTACACCTGTGTGCAAGGCCTGGTGGCTCCAGCACCTCTTTGGGCCTCTTGGGGTTGCCAGAGTCTTCACCTCTTCTCTCCCTGAATCCAGACACAGCAGAACTCAAAGCCCTGATGGAGAAAAGCCTGCTAACCTTGAAGAACATCATCCTCTCACCCCACGCCATGGAGCTCCGGGAGGAGGCAGAGAGCTGGATCAGTACCTTGCGTGGCTTTGGTGAGGGCCTGGGGGTGTGAAGGGGAAATGTTTGGCCAGAAGCTGGGAGTGGGTGACAGGGGATGGATCACTTGATGATGACCTGTTCTGTTCATTCCCTTTGGGGCACCTGGCACTGGTTGGGCAGGAGGGGGTGACAGGTTGATTTCCGCCCAGGTGTTCCCTTTTCTTACAGCTGCTTTGCTTGGTGTTGGCTTCTCCTTTCACGGTCTGCCTGCACCACAATGTGAGCCCAGGCTCTGCGGGAACTGGTGTTTGCAGGCCTGGGCTTGAACATCCACACTGAATACTGATCCTAGGGTTCGGATTTCTGGACCAGGAACTCGTACCCATGCTCACGTGTCCACACTGCACGACGCAGAGCCCAGTCCAACCAGCTTCTCCCAGGCTTCCTCGTGCCCTCCCCAGCTGTAGCCTCTGTAGCCTTGTTTGAGGTGCACTGTGGGAAAACGTGACTGTCCATCCCATGGCACTTGACAGGAAGTTCTTGCAGCCCACCAACGCTTCCAGCCAAGCTGTCTTGTGGGTCTGCACCAGGAGTGCTGGAGCCTGTGTAGAAGTGGGGGTGTGGGGGGTTGGCGCCAGAGCTGTGGCTACCCTGCTCCTCCTCTTCCCCCCGAGGCCCCACCCCGAGGGCCCACCCCCGGCCAGGCTGGAAGCTGAAGTCAGGCCATAGTAAGAGTTGCCCAGGGAGCCCAGGCCACTGTGGGGATCCCTGGACCCTCCACCTGCCCTGGCCAGGGGCCTGAAAGCAAGCCCCCAGCCACGTCCCCACTCCCTTTGAGAGAATGGACTTTCCAAACTGCGCCAGACCATTGATGGGATCCACATGCCCACAGCTTGCCCTCCTCAAAGGGCGCTACTCCATTGTTATGCAGGCCCTTTTGGGCCACAGAAGCCAATTTGTGAACACCAGTGTGGCCTGCAATGAAAAAGTTCATGATGCCAGGGCTTTCCTCTGATCAGGGGTCTACATTCATGGACACTATTCCCTTCAAATGATACCAAAGGACATAATGGGAGTTACTATCCCTACTGTTATTCTAGGGGACCCTGCATACCCCCTTTTGTCTTGGCTTATGAAGCCATCTCCTGTTCTCCAAGGGCTTGGTGTGGGTGTAGAGGGGTGGTTGAATGTGCGATTGGCAGATTGAAATCTCACTGGCACTGTTTATAGAACTGTTTTGATCCCAGTGTTATTAATGCTGTCTGCATCACTGTGTCTTGCTGTGCCCGTCACAATCTTTGTGAATCCAAAGGTGGGCCGTTTGCCCTGGGTGGCTAAACTGGTACACTCAGCCAGCAAGTGCACATGGGCAACGGACACCAGGGATGCTTTGTGTGCTCACACGATGGACTTGCACGGACCAGCAGAGGAGGGAGAATAAGATATTTGTAGAGCAATTTTTATAGTAAATGAAGTTTTTCAAGCGATTGCCCTGTCCATCCCACTTCAGCTGTGTGCACACCCAATGCACCAGCGTCAGAGATTTCCCTAAGTGATACCTGTCGGGGCAGCATATGCTCATGCTGCTGCTTGTGGTCTAAAGGTCAGAGCCATAGCCACCCCCCCTCAGTTCCTTCTTACGATCTGTGATGGCTGTCAGAGCATGCTACCGCAAGTCTTTTCCTCTTTCTTAGTGTTTTTTAGTTTACGTAGTTGGTATTTGTTAGCAGTCTTAGTGTAGTGTTTTAGCAGTAGGGTTCCCTTTTCTTTTACTAGTGTACTTCCTTTATGCTTCATTTCCTGTCAGTTCTGGGCACCGATGCCCAGTGCTGGGGCATGCCTTGGTTCATGGGCTTCAAACCTTGCAATGGATGCCAATACCAGTCAGTGACCCGCACTCCAGGTGCTTGAAGTGCCTAGGAGAAGCTCACATCAGTGACGATTGCCAGATTTGCAGGGACTTTAAGCCCGGAACCTAAAAGGACCAGGAGGTCAGATTTGAGGACTTCAGTAACTCAGCTAGAGGTTATGGGTCTACTGCAGAAATGGACGGGCAAGGTTATCTGGCCTGTGATGTGCAGAAGGTCAGACTTGATATCACGATAGTCAGACTATCACGATAGTCCCTTCTGGCCTTAGTGGTCTGTGAGTCAGGTTAAAGCCCCTCCTTATGGACGCAGCCCTGCTCCCAGCCTTGCAACCTTCCCGCTCAGGGTAGTCACCAACCACCGCCACTTGCGTTAGGAACGCTCCTCCTGTTGAGGCAGAGTTTCAGCGCTGATCTCTGATACCCAAGAAGAAACACTGGAAGATGGCATTGAGGGACCCATGATCCAGAAGCTCGAGATCCCAGGTACCACTGTCCAGCAATCAACGTGGGAAGCAGGATACAGTGCGCTTTGAGCCAAGGCCCTGCCTGGTGCACGTGGAGCCTCTGGCAGGGTTTTCGACTGGTACCAGTACCATTGAATGCCAGCCTGTTCCTCTGTGCCGTCCTCTCTGGCTCAGCAGCAGCGAGAGACTCTCCCGGTGCTGTTGTGTAGTCATAAAATGTTATGTTTGTATTTTGTACCATTTAAAATAAAGGCCTAATGTGCCATTAATAAAAATGCATCAGCCAGAATTTCTTTGTGTCTGGCCTGATTTCAAGGTCACCACTTCATTACAGGCTTAGCATTTTAAAATAAGTTAAAAAATGCCATAATTGTTTTTCTTCTGCATTGCAATTTGATGTTCCTGTTCAAAATGTTTTGTGTAAATTAATTCTGTTTTGTATATAAATAAAAAATAAATATTAAAAAATAAGTATAAAAGCCATCACTAAACCAAATATTCTAAAAAAAACCCCCAAACAAATGCAAGGGCGCCAAAGAATTGCTACATGCCCCTATTAAAATATCAAAAAATAGCAAATTAACAACTCTAAAAATAAAACAGGCACCTATCAATAAAAACAAATAGTTGTAATCAAAAACCAGCATAAAATAAGTCCCTAAAAATTAATAAAAAAACAAAATAAAAAATAAAAAAACTATTTAAAAAAACAAACACTCATCGAACAACAATTGATTACAGCATGATGGTGCAAAACTCATTGGTCCCAATAAAAAAAATCACTCTATAAATAGGGTGACTTGCCTTAAAATTTTGGATTCGTCCTGCCAAGACTTCCCCAAAGCATCATGTCATGATCGACAGAACCCAGCTCCTCCCTACCCGTGATCAACCTAGCTGGCCACTAGATTGATCCAAACTCTAAACTAGTAACTATAACATTGACTGGCGGGGCAGAGTGTGTGTGTGTGTAATTAAATGAATATGCTAATTGTTGTATCTTCAATAAAAGCAGCGTATGGCCTTTTCCCCTCAAAAAAATCCCGTGTGCTTCTTATAAGCACAACAGTCACACCAAAGCATGCAGTCTGCCAAGTCTGTTGGTGCAGAACATGTCAGCTGCTAGAGTTCAGCATCCAGTCCGGTGGGCACCTCCAGACACTGGTATCCCCTTGTGAGGTGCTGTCGAGGGGCAAACCAGATGTGATTTCCCTGGTGCTGTCCACTCTGGACTCCTGTCACTGTTCCCTGGCACCCAGAGGCATGGCACCTCCTTGGTTAAAAGACTCAGGTTCATTGTCTGAGTCAGAAGTTGGATCTTATGTCTTGGCCACATCACATAAACCATCACTCTTCTCCAAGAAGTTCTCACTCTGGTATCCAGCAGTGGCTCTGCGTTGGTCAGTCAGTAGGGAGCCTTGGTTGGGAAGAAGTGAAGAACGTAAGAATCATAGAATCATAGAATATCAGGGTTGGAAGGGACCCCAGAAGGTCATCTAGTCCAAACCCCTGCTCGAAGCAGGACCAATTCCCGGTTAAATCATCCCAGCCAGGGCTTTGTCAAGCCTGACCTTAAAAACCTCTAAGGAAGGAGATTCTACCACCTCCCTAGGTAACGCATTCCAGTGTTTCACCACCCTCTTAGTGAAAAAGTTTTTCCTAATATCCAATCTAAACCTCCCCCACTGCAACTTGAGACCATTACTCCTCGTTCTGTCATCTGCTACCATTGAGAACAGTCTAGAGCCATCCTCTTTGGAACCCCCTTTCAGGTAGTTGAAAGCAGCTATCAAATCCCCCCTCATTCTTCTCTTCTGCAGGCTAAACAATCCCAGCTCCCTAAACAATCCCAGAACGGCCAGACTGGGTCAGACCAATGGTCCAGCTAGCTCTCTCTCCTTTCTTCCCACAGTGGCCAGTGCTAGAGCTTCAGGGGGAATGTACAGAACAGGGCAATTTGAGTGACTCACCTGTCTTCTCCTCCCGGCTTCTGGTAGTCAGAGGTTTAGGGTTGCCCCCAGCATGGGGTTGCATCCCTGACCATCTTGGCCATTAGCTTTGATAGACCTGTCCTCCATGAACTTATCTGGTTCTTCTTTGAGTGATGTCCTTATGGGTGCTCCACTTGTAGGTGCGGCAGTGCCCCTGCAGCTGGTATTGGAGATCTTCATCAGCAGTCCCCATTGGACTTCTCCCATCTCCTGCACTGTGCAGGACGTACATATAGCGCTGTGTGGTCCAGCCACCCCTAATTCCTTCTCTACCACCTTTGGTCTGGGACAGAATCCACAGCAGAGCCCGCTTCTCCTATTCCTTCAGTAGATAGTATCTTACCTGCTAGCGTAGCATGGTTAGTATTTTCTTCTTCTTCTCTTTTCTTCTCCTAAAAAAAAAGTTTTTTCTATTGGTTTTGTTTAACTTTACCTCTACAGTTATCTCACTGTGACGTTGCACCCCATAAGGCTTTATGGAAATATGCTTATGAATGTATATATGACATAACTGGAATATGTTTTATGCTACATATGCCATGTAACATATCTCTGTAAAGGTTATGATCTACTGAATCTAGTCCTCCTTTTTGTATGCATGTATCATCTTTGTATTTGAAGTTATGAATATTGGCTGTGTACTTGCTTGATTTTAAGTAGCCTTAGTAAAGCATTTGGTCAGCTTCTTGAGAAAGGAATGTGCAAGTTAAGTGCCCAGTCAAGAAACACTTAATGGACAATAGATCTTGGAAGGCTCCAATCCACATAAGAAGTCTATTTGAGAACGTTCAAGGTAGCATGTGAACCATGGCTGCTAGCTGTAAGTTCTGAGTCATGCATGGACATGTGACTTGCCCATGTGACTCCAAAACTCCATCTTGTAGCTGGGATTCTACACAGGGGGAGGGAGGGGTGTCCACCCACAAGAGGAAGTCTATTTAAATCCCTGGGAGACCCCTCCATTTCATCTTCAGCTGGCTCAAGAGATAGCTTCTCCACCCCCAAAGGATACCTGAAGGAAATTGGAACATAGGACAGTAACTACAGGTGGTGTGAATGATTGCTGGACCCAGACTAGAAGGAGACTAGTCTGTAAAAGGAAGTTTACTGGAACACCTCTGAGGGTGAGGTTTTGTCTGTATTCAGTCTTCTTACTATATGAGGCATAGGTTTGCGTGTTTTATTTTACTTGTAATTCACTTTGTTCTGTCTCTTACTACTTGGAACCACTTAAATCCTACTTTCTGTGGTTAATAAAATCACTTTTTACTTATTATTTAACCCAGAGTATGTATTAATACCGGGGGGGGCGACGACCGGCTGTGCGTATCTCTTTATCAGTGTTATAGAGGGCGAACAATTTATGAGTTTACCCTGTATAAACTTTATACAGGGTAAAATGGATTTATTTGGGGTTTGGACCCCATTGGGAGTTGGACATCTGAGTGTTAAAGATAGGAACACTTCTTAAGCTGCTTTTCAATTAAGCCTGCAGTTTGTGGGAACATGGTTCAAACCTCGGTCTGTGTTTGTAGCCAGCAAGCATGTCTGGCACAACCAGGCAGGGTTCTGGAGTCCAAAGTTGGCAGGGAAGGCAGGAGCAGAAGTAGTCTTGGTACATTGGTTGGCAGCCCCAAGGGAGTTTCTGTGATCCAATCTGTCACACTCATAGCTAGGTTTCTCTTTTTTCCTGCTTCCTGCCTGGGAAGCCTTTTTCTGTCACCCTTATACCTGAATCCTCTGGGTTTAAGAGGTGTGTTTCCTGCAGGGCTACTTTCCCAGTAACGGACGGCCAAACTAAGTGCATCCACTGTTTGGGAGAGGGGACACATCCTGCAAAAGTGTTCCCACTGCCTCGAACTTCTCCTCATAGAGAAATTGCTGCAGCTGGCATTGGATCTGGGCCCAGACTCCTCCCCAGAGAGGGTCCCACACAATTCTAGGTCATCTGCTAATCCTCACTCCCCACATCCTGTGAAGAGAAAGTCATCCCTTTCTTGCTTGGACAGAAAGAAATGGGCTCCCTCCTCACACTCTGAGGTGCACATCATCGGAACACCATCCCTGGCCAGGTCTGTGGCCTCAACATTATCTGGCAGGGGACACAGCTCCAGGGCCCGTCCAAGTCCCTCTGGTACTGACACAAAGAAAAGGTCTACAGACCCTAACTGGGCAAACCTACAGCTCTGAGGAATGAGACAGGCCAAATGCAGGAGCTACGGCGCTAGCACCCTTTCCTATATCAACGAAGTCGTCAGCACCGAGTAAGCCCTTGGCACCATCCAAATCATTGGCCCCTGGCCAAGTCTTCAGTGCCAACCAAGCCATCAGCACTGACCAAATCTTCAGTGCCAACCAAGTTTCTGGTGCCATCTACTGACACCTCAGGGGCATACACCCTTCGTTTGGCACCGTCTTTACACTACCACTGATGATGCTTTTTCCCCCTCCACAAGACTTTAGATACTATAAAGACCTGTTAGTATCAGACACTCCTTCGATATGACCTCCCCTGACTTTCACCCTCCTCTCCAGACTCACGACACTCCCCCCTCTCTCCGCCTTGGATCATAGAATATCAGGGTTTGAAGGGACCTCAGGAAGTCATCAAAGCAGGACCAATCCCCAATTTTTGCCCCAGATCCCAAATGGCCCCCTCAAGGATTGAACTCACAACCCTGGGTTTAGCAGGCCAATGCTCAAACCACTGAGCTATCCCTCCCCCCCAAGGGATGGTACCTCCCTTCCCCAGCGATGAGGATAAAGAGGAGGAGGAAGACATCACTTCCTCATCTACTAGACAAATCACACCTGCTCATCCTCACTACCCATGGTCTACCTCTGGTCTTCAGTCTTGGCAGGAACCACCATGGATGCAGCTACATGTGCCACTCCCTCCAAACTGACCATATTCGGACTCTTGGGTCATGTGCAGGGCACAATTCGAAAGCTCTCCCAGAGAGCAAAGCTGGAGACCTACACCTCTCCCTTCTCCATCAGTCTCTTGCCCTCCGGAAGCTGAACCCCCGCTGTTACCAACTGAAGAGGAAGAACAAGAGGAGCAACAGAAGGAGGAGGCTCCACCAACACTAGGTTTTTCCTTCTTCCCTGTTGAGGCTATCGTGCCTCCACCCCTACGTCTGCCAACAACTTCAGGCACTTTCAAGATCTATTCCACAGGATTGCAGACTTCCTACAGATCCTTTTGGAGGAAGTCAAGGACCAGTAGCATAAACTACTGGATATCTCTACACATTCTCTTCCTCCAAGATTGCTCTACCCATCAACAAGGCTCTTTTTGACCCCACAAAGGTGTTGTGGCAGACCCCGGCATCCATCCCTCCGACCTGCAAATGCACCAACAAGAAATACTCTGTTCTGGCAAAGGAAACAGAATTTCTGTTCTTGCACACACCCACCCAAATTCTTTGGTAGTCAATGTGGTGCAAGAGAAAGGCTGTCAATATCAATCTCATTCTAGTCATCCAGACAGAGATCGGAAATGCCTAGACTTGTTTGGATGCAAAGCGTAGTCATCAGCCACGCTCCAATTTAGAATCTCAAACTACAAAGCCCTTATGGCTAAGTATAACTACTTAAACTACTCCATAAGAACATAAGAATGGCCATACTAGGTCAGACCAAAGGTCCATTTAGCCCAGTATCCTATCTTCCAACAGTGGCCAATGCTAGGTGCTTCAGAGGGAATGAACAGAACAGGTAATCATCAAGTGATCCAACCTCTGCCACCCATTCCCAGCTTCTGGCAAATTGGAGGAACTCTGCCAGGACATACCAAAGGCCAAGAAAGAGCAATTCCAGTCCCTGATATCGGAAAGGCACCTCCCAGCTCAAACAGCCCTACTAGCCTCATTAGACTTTGCAGATACTGCTACCCGATCCATCGCAACTGCTGTGGTTAGGAGGAATGCATCCTGGCTCCACCTCTTGGGTTTTCCTAAGGAGGTACAAACCACGGTAGAGGACTTATCTTTTGAGGGCCAGAAACTATTCTCGGAGTACATGGACGATTCTCTATACTCCTTTAAGGACTCCCAAGCTACATTCTGATCTCTTGGCATCTACACGCCAGCGCCAAAGAGACCTCATGGAAGTACCAACTCCCGCCACAATCCTGAACACAGCAGTACACTCCTTAACAGCACTATGACACCCAGCGCCAAAAACAGAGGCCTCCTACCAAATGTAGACAACCCACTGTTCAAGAGGCTACCTCTCTCACACATCCACTGAAGCAGCAATTTTGAAGGTGTGGTCAAGGCCCTGAGACTCCTTCCCCTCTTCCAGTCATTCTCAGCATCTTCAAGGTCCTAGCAGTTTGGCAACTGTTTAGCTCCATTTTCCCCATCTTGGAGACTCATCACCTCAGACAAGTGGGTGCTAGAAATAAGCAAGGAAGGATACTCCATCCCCTTCCTATCTATCCCACTTGCCATCCCCCCTCCTGGTCCCTCTTCATGGACCCTCTCACAATTCCATTTATTTATTCTAAAAAATAAATCCTCTTTTGCAACTGGGAGCCATAATACTGGTCCCTTCCCAGCATGTGAGACAGGGTTTCTAATCCCACTATTTCCTGATCCAGAAGAAATTCAGTGGCTGGTGACCCATCCTGGATCTTCGCAATCTAAACAAGTTTGTCAAACTGCAACATTTTAAGGTGGTTACCCTTTCCACTATTATCCCAGCCCTAGAACAGGGAGACTGGTTCTTGGCCCTTGACGTCCAAGACGCATAATTTCATATTACAATACACCCTGCCTACAGACGATTTCTCTGATTCATCATGGGCAATGATCACTACCAGTACAAAATACTGCCCTTCGGGCTCTCCACAGTGCCTCGGGTATTCTTCAAGGTCCTGGCGGTAGTCAATGCCTACCTCAGAAAACAAGGAGTCATCATCTTTCCATACTTGGACGACTGGCTTCTCAAGGCCCCATCCAAAACTGACACTCTCCGAGCTGTCCACGTAACGATGGACCTGGTCATGAAACTAGGCCTCCTCATGAATCTACAAGATCAGATAACTGGTTCTGTGGATGAAGGGAAAGCAGTGGACGTGTTATTCCTCGACTTTAGCAAAGCTTTTGACACGGTCTCCCACAGTATTCTTGTCAGCAAGTTAAAGAAGTATGGGCTGGATGGATGCACTACAAGGTGGGTAGAAAGTTGGCTAGATTGTCGGGTTCAACGGGTAGTGATCAATGGTTCCATGTCCAGTTGGCAGCCGGTATCTAGAGAGAGTCCAGCGAAGGGCAACAAAAATGATTAGGGGACTGGAACACATGAGTTATGAGGAGAGGCTGAGGGAACTGGGATTGTTTAGTCTACGGAAGAGAAGAATGAGGGGGGATTTGATAGCTGCTTTTAACTACTTGAAAGATGGGTCCAAAGAGGATGGATCTAGACTATTCTCAGTGATAGCAGATGACAGGACAAGGAGTAATGGTCTCAAGTTGCAGTGGGGGAGGTTTAGGTTGGATATTAGGAAAAACTTTTTCACTAGGAGGGTGGTGAAACACTGGAATGTAGGGGACAATTTCCTGGCACAAGTGCTAGAGGAGCCAACTGGGGGGGCGCTTTTCTTGACCTGCTGCTCACAAACCGGGTAGAATTAGTGGGGGAAGCAAAAGTGGATGGGAATCTGGGAGGCAGTGACCATGAGTTGGTTGAGTTCAGGATCCTGACACAGGGAAGAAAGGTAAGCAGCACGATACGGACCCTGGACTTCAGGAAAGCAGACTTCGACTCCCTCAGGGAACGGATGGCCAGGATCCCCTGGGGGACTAACTTGAAGGGGAAAGGAGTCCAGGAGAGCTGGCTGTATTTCAAGGAATCCCTGTTGAGGTTACAGGGACAAACCATCCCGATGAGTCGAAAGAATAGTAAATATGGCAGGCGACCAGCTTGGCTTAATGGTGAAATCTTAGCGGATCTTAAACATAAAAAAGAAGCTTACAAGAAGTGGAAGGTTGGACATATGACCAGGGAAGAGTATAAAAATATTGCTCGGGCATGTAGGAATGTTATCAGGAGGGCCAAATCGCACCTGGAGCTGCAGCTAGCCAGAGATGTCAAGAGTAACAAGAAGGGTTTCTTCAGATATGTTGGCAACAAGAAGAAAGCCAAGGAATGTGTGGGCCCCTTAATGAATGAGGGAGGCAAACTAGTGACAGAGGATGTGGAAAAAGCTAATGTACTCAATGCTTTTTTTGCCTCTGTTTTCACTAACAAGGTCAGCTCCCAGACTGCTACGCTGGGCATCACAAAATGGGGAAGAGATGGCCAGCCCTCTGTGGAGATAGAGGTGGTTAGGGACTATTTAGAAAAGCTGGACGTGCACAAGTCCATGGGGCCGGATGAGTTGCATCCGAGAGTGCTGAAGGAATTGGCGGCTGTGATTGCAGAGCCATTGGCCATTATCTTTGAAAACTCGTGGCGCACCGGGGAAGTCCCGGATGACTGGAAAAAGGCTAATGTAGTGCCAATCTTTAAAAAAGGGAAGAAGGAGGATTCTGGGAACTACAGGCCAGTCAGCCTCACTTCAGTCCCTGGAAAAATCATGGAGCAGGTCCTCAAAGAATCAATCCTGAAGCACTTGCATGAGAGGAAAGTGATCAGGAACAGCCAGCATGGATTCACCAAGGGAAGGTCATGCCTGACTAATCTAATCGCCTTTTATGATGAGATTACTGGTTCTGTGGATGAAGGGAAAGCAGTGGATGTATTGTTTCTTGACTTTAGCAAAGCTTTTGACACAGTCTCCCACAGTATTCTTGTCAGCAAGTTAAGGAAGTATGGGCTGGATGAATGCACTACAAGGTGGGTAGAAAGCTGGCTAGATTGTCGGGCTCAACGGGTAGTGATCAATGGCTCCATATCTAGTTGGCAGCCGGTATCAAGTGGAGTACCCCAAGGGTCGGTCCTGGGGCCGGTTTTGTTCAATATCTTCATAAATGATCTGGAGGATGGTGTGGATTGCACTCTCAGCAAATTTGCGGATGATACTAAACTGGGAGGAGTGGTAGATACGCTGGAGGGGAGGGATAGGATACAGAAAGACCTGGACAAATTGGAGGATTGGGCCAAAAGAAATCTGATGAGGTTCAATAAGGATAAGTGCAGGGTCCTGCACTTAGGACGGAAGAACCCAATGCACAGCTACAGACTAGGGACCGAATGGCTAGGCAGCAGTTCTGCGGAAAAGGACCTAGGGGTGACAGTGGACGAGAAGCTGGATATGAGTCAGCAGTGTGCCCTTGTTGCCAAGAAGGCCAATGGCATTTTGGGATGTATAAGTAGGGGCATTGCCAGCAGATCGAGGGACGTGATCGTTCCCCTCTATTCGACATTGGTGAGGCCTCATCTGGAGTACTGTGTCCAGTTTTGGGCCCCACACTTCAAGAAGGATGTGGATAAATTGGAGAGAGTCCAGTGAAGGGCAACAAAAATTATTAGGGGACTGGAACACATGAGTTATGAGGAGAGGCTGAGGGAGCTGGGATTGTTTAGCCTGCAGAAGAGAAGAATGAGGGGGGATTTGATAGCTGCTTTCAACTACCTGAAAGGGGGTTCCAAAGAGGATGGCTCTAGACTGTTCTCAATGGTAGCAGATGACAGAACGAGGAGTAATGGTCTCAAGTTGCAGTGGGGGAGGTTTAGATTGGATATTAGGAAAAACTTTTTCACTAAGAGGGTGGTGAAACACTGGAATGTGTTACCTAGGGAGGTGGTAGAATCTCCTTCCTTAGAGGTTTTTAAGGTCAGGCTTGACAAAGCCCTGGCTGGGATGATTTAACTGGGAATTGGTCCTGCTTTGAGCAGGGGGTTGGACTAGATGACCTTCAGGGGTCCCTTCCAACCCTGATATTCTATGATTCTATGATTCTATGGAATGCGTTACCTAGGGAGGTGGTGGAATCCCCTTCCTTAGAAGTTTTTAAGGTCTGGCTTGACAAAGCCCTGGCTGGGATGATTTAGTTGGGATTGGTCCTACTCTGGGCAGGGGGTTGGACTAGATGGCCTCCAGAGGTCCCTTCCAACTCTGTTATTCTATGATTCTATGATAAGAGTCCACTTTAATGCCAGTTCAACAGCTGGAATTCATCGTCACACAACTGGATGGCATACCAGCAAGAGCCTTCCTACCACCTCACAGATTCTTCACACATCTGGTATCCAACGCCCGGGTCTGCCCTCAGATCTCTGCCAGAACCTGTCTCCAACTTCTAGGCCACATGGCCATGTTTGTGGTCAGGCACTCAAGACTACATATGGAATGTCTTCAGACATGGCTCCATTCAGTATATCTTCCCCACAAACAGCCTCCACAAACTCTTATCCATGCTGATGCGAGTCAAGGACTCACTACTGTGGTGGACACAGCCCTACAATGTCTGTGTAAAAGTTTCTTTCTTCCAACCAACATCGACTATGATCCTAACAACCAGTGCCTCCCTAATCGGTTGGGGAGCACATCTCCAAGATCACACAGTTCAGGGCAGATGGTTGTTCACAGACTCCACCCTACACATCAATCTCCTAGAACTATGAGCAGTCTGCAACTCCAATTGAAATTTCTTACCTCTACTTAGAGCAGGGGTTGGCAACCTTCAGCATGTGGCCCATCAGGGTAATCTGCTGGCGGGCCGTGAGACAATTTGTTTACATTGACTGTCCACGGGCACAGCTCCCCGCAGGTTCCAGTGACCACGGTTCACCATTCCCGGCCACTGGGAGCTGCGGGAAGTAGCACAGGCTGCGGGAACATGCTGGCTGCCGCTTCCTGCAGCTCCCAGTGGCCGGGAATGGCGAACCATGGCCACTGGGAGCTGCAGAGGACCATGCCTGAGGACGGTCAATGTAAACAAAAATCTCACCTGCATGTCTTACATCAACAGGAAGGGTGGAGTGAGATCCCGCTCTTTATGCTCAGAGGCATTCAAACTGTGGAACTGGTGTATTCAGAACAGCATCTCTATTTCAGCAGCGGATCTCCCTGGACACCAGAACACCAGTGCAGACACATTGAGCAGGAGTTTCTCCCATGATCATGAGTGGGAACTGGATATGTAAGCACTTCAGCCCATCTTCAACCACTGGGGCCGCCCCACCATAGATCTCTTTGCCACTCAGCACAACACCTGCTTCCCTCAATTCTGTTCCAGAGTGAGACTAGGACATGGATCGCTGGGAGATGTTTCTCAAAACATGAGATGCACCACTCCTTTGTGCCTTCCCTCCCTTTCCCCTCCTGTTCCGAGTACTTCACAAGATACAGGAAGACCAAACTCATGTCATACTAATAGCTCCAACATGGCCACAACAGGTCTAGTATATTTACCTCCTCCACATGATGGTATGCTGACCGATCTCTCTCCACGTAACCCCATGGCTTCTTTCACAGGACATCCTCCATCCCAACCCACAGATGCTTCATCTCAAAGCCTGGCTCCTCCGTGGTTCTGGAGTCCAGAAATAACCTGCTGAGACGCAGTGAAACAGATACTTTTGAATAGCAGATGTGACACGTGCACAACTGTGTTACATGCACAAATGCACTAGATTTCACTGCTGATGCACCTCCCGCCAAGTTCATGCAGCACACACTCCACTACTGCTTATCCTGGACTGCATGTGACACCCGAAACAGTCAGGATTATCCACTAGCTCCATTCGGGTACACTTGGCAGCAACCACTACTTTTCACTGCCCCATAGATGGTCATTCCGTCTTTGCACATCTGCTCATGAAACATTTTCTGAAGGGTCTCCAAAATCTTTATGTTCATATAAGAGACCTGACCCTTGCCTAGGACCTTGGCCTCATCCTACGTTCTCTGACTAGACCCCCATATGAACCGATGGTAACCTGTTCTTATGTGCATCTGTCAATGAAAATGGCCTTACTCATCGCCATCACTTCTGCCCAATGAGTTGGCAAAATCGCAGTTCTTATGGCATATCCACCAAACACATTGTTTTGTAAGGACAAAGTTACACTACACCCACATCCAAGATTTCTACCTAAGGTCCCAACATCTTTCCATCTCAACCAACCAATACACCTTCCTGGCTTTTTCCCAAAGCCTCACAGTGACCAATAGGAGGCAGTTCTACACATTCTAGACGTGAGACGAGCATTAGCTTTTACTTTGACAGGACTAAACACGCTTATTCCTCTCCACCACCGAAAGATCCAGAGGCACAGCCATATCTAAACAACATCTTTCAAAGTTGATCTTACAGTTTATACATTTATCTTATGAACGCCACGATAGACAACCTCCTGCCTCAATTGAACACATTCCACGCACTCATTATCCACCTAGATAGCCTTTCTCAATAATGTCCCCATTGCTGAGATTTGCAAAGCGGCATCAACAGACACTTTTGCCCGTCCCTACGCTATTATGCGTGATAATAGAATCATAGAATATCAGGGTTGGAAGGGACCTCAGGAGGTTATCTAGTCCAACACCCTGCTCAAAGCAGGACTGATCCCCAATTAAATCATCCCAGCCAGGGCTTTGTCAAGCCTGACCGTAAAAACTTCTAAGGAAGAAGATTCCACCACCTTCCTAGGTAACGCATTCCAGTGTTTCACCACACTCCTAGTGAAAAAGTTTTTCCTAATAACCAACCTAAATCTCCCACACTGCAACTTGAGACCATTACTCCTTGTTCTGTCATCTGCTACCACTGAGAACAGTCTAGATCCATCCTCTTTGGAACCCCCTTTCAGGTAGTTGAAAGCAGCTATCAAATCCCCCCTCCTTCTTCTCTTCCGTAGACTAAACATCCCCAGTTCCCTCAGCTTCTCCTAAGAAGTCATGTGTTCCAGTCCTCTAATCATTTTTGTTGCCCTCTGCTGGACTCTTTCCAATTTTTCCACATTCTTCTTGTAGTGTGGGGCCCAAAACTGGACACAGTACTCCAGATGAGGCCTCACCAATGTCGAATAGAGGGGAACGATCACGTCCCTCGATCTGCTGGCAATGCCCCTACTTATACATCCCAAAATACCATTGGCCTTCTTGGCAACAAGGGCACACTGTTGACTCATATCCAGCTTCTCGTCCACTGTAACCCCTAGGTCCTTTTCTGCAGAACTGCTGCCGAGCCATTCGGTCCCTAGTCTGTAGCGGTGCATTGGATTCTTCTGTCCTAAGTGCAGAACTCTGCACTTGTCCTTGTTGAACCTCATCAGATTTCCTTTGGCCCAATCCTCCAATTTATCTAGGTCCCTCTGTATCCTATCCCTACCCTCCAGCATATCTACCTCTCCTCCCAGTTTAGTGTCATCTGCAAACTTGCTGAGGGTGCAATCCAAACCATCCTCCAGATCATTTATGAAGATATTGAACAAAACCGGCCCCAGGACCAACCCTTGGGGCACTCCACTTGATACCAGCTGCCAACTAGACAAGGAACCATTGATCACTACCCGTTGAGCCCGACAATCTAGCCAACTTTCTACCCACCTTATAGTCCATTCATCCAGCCCATACTTCTTTAACTTGCTGGCAAGAATACTGTGGGAGACCGTGTCAAAAGCTTTGCTAAAGTCAAGGAACAACACGTCCACTGCTTTCCCCTCATCCACAGAGCCAGTTATCTCGTCATAGAAGGCAATTAGATTAGTCAGGCATGACTTGCCCTTGGTGAATCCATGCTGACTGTTCCTGATCACTTTCCTCTCCTCTAAGTGCTTCAGAATTGATTCCTTGAGGACCTGCTCCATGATTTTTCCAGGGACTGAGGTGAGGCTGACTGGCCTGTAGTTCCCAGGATCCTCCTTCTTCCCTTTTTTAAAGATGGGCACTACATTAGCCTTTTTCCAGTCATCTGGGACCTCCCCCGATCGTCATGAGTTTTCAAAGATAATGGCCAATGGCTTTGCATTCATATCCGCCAACTCCTTTAGCACTCTCGGATGCAACGCATCCGGCCCCATGGACTTGTGCTCGTCCAGCTTTTCTAAATAGTCCTGAACCACTTCTTTCTCCACAGAGGGCTGGTCACCTCCTCTCCATGCTGTGCTGCCCAGTGCAGCAGTCTGGGAGCTGACCTTGTTCGTGAAGACAGAGGCAAAAAAAGCATTGAGTACATTAGCTTTTTCCACATCCTCTGTCACTAGGTTGCCTCCCTCATTCAGTAAAGGGCCCACACTTTCCTTGACTTTCTTCTTGTTGCCAACATACCTGAAGAAACCCTTCTTGTTACTCTTAACATCTCTTGCTAGCTGCAACTCCAGGTGTGATTTGGCCTTCCTGATTTCACTCCTGCATGCCCGAGCAATATTTTTATACTCTTCCCTGGTCATTTGTCCAATCTTCCACTTCTTGTAAGCTTCTTTTTTGTATTTAAGATCAGCAAGAATTTCACTGTTAAGCCAAGCCGGTCACCTGCCATATTTACTATTCTTTCTACATATTGGGATGGTTTGTCCCTGTAACCTCAATAAGGATTCTTTAAAATACAGCCAGCTCTCCTGGACTCCTTTCCCTCTCATGTTGTTCTCCCAGGGGATCGTGCCCATCAGCTCCCTGAGGGAGTCAAAGTCTGCTTTTCTGAAGTCCAGGGTCTGTATTCTGCTGCTTTCCTTTCTTCCTTGTGTCAGGATCCTGAACTCGACCATCTCATGGCCACTGCCGCCCAGGTTCCCATCCACTTTTGCTTCCCCTACTAATTCTTCCTGGTTTGTGAGCAGCAGGTCAAGAAGAGCTCTGCCCCTAGTTGGTTCTTCCAGCACTTGCACCAGGAAATTGTCCCCTACATTTTCCAAAAACTTCCTGGATTGGCTGTGCACCGCTCTATTGCTCTCCCAGCAGATATCAGGGTGATTGAAGTCTCCCATGAGAACCTGCGATCTAGTAATTTCTGCGAGTTGCCGGAAGAAAGCCTCGTCCACCGCACCACCCTGGTCCGGTGGTCTATAGTAGGCTCCCACCATGACATCACCCTTGTTGCTCACGCTTCTAAACTTAATCCAGAGACTCTCAGGTTTTTCTGCAGTTTCATAGTTGAGCTCTGAGCAGTCATACTGCTCTCTTACATACAGTGCAACTCCCCCACCTTTTCTGCCCTGCCTGTCCTTCCTGAACAGCTTATATCCATCCATGACAGTACTCCAGTCATGTGAGTTATCCCACCAAGTCTCTGTTATTCCAATCACATCATAATTCCTTGACTGTGCCAGGACTTCCAGTTCTCCCTGCTTGTTTCCCAGGCTTCATGCATTTGTGTATAGGCACTTGAGATAACCCGCTGATCGCCCCTTGTTCTCAGTATGAGGCAGGAGCCCTCCCCTCTCATGCACTCCTGCTCGTGCTTCCTCCCGGTATCCCACTTCCCCACTTACCTCAGGGCTTTGGTCTCCTTCCCCCGGTGAATCTAGTTTAAAGCCCTCCTCACTAGGTTAGCCAGCCTGCTTGCGAAGATGCTCTTCCCTCTCTTCGTTAGGTGGAGCTCATCTCTGCCTAGCACTCCTCCTTCTTGGAACACCATCCCATGGTCAAAGAATCCAAAGCCTTCTCTCTGACACCACCTGCGTAGCCATTCATTGACTTCCACGATTTGACGGTCTCTACCCAGACCTTTTCCTTCCACGGGGAGGATGGACGAGAACACCACTTGTGCCTCAAACTCCTTTATCCTTCTTCCCAGAGCCACGTAGTCTGCAGTGATCCACTCAAGGTCATCCTTGGCAGTATCATTGGTGCCCACGTGGAGAAGCAGGAAGGGGTAGCGATCCGAGGGCTTGATGAGTCTCGGCAGTCTCTCCGTCACATCGCGAATCTTAGCTCCTGGCAAGCAGCAGACTTCTCAGTTTTCCTGGTCGGGGCGGCAGATAGATGACTCAGTCCCCCTGAGGAGAGAGTCCCCGATCACCACCACCCGCCTCCTTCTCTTGGGAGTGGTGGTCGTGGAACCCCCAACCCTAGGACAGTGCATCTCATGCCTTCCAATCGGTGGAGTCTCCTTCTGCTCCCTTCCCTCAGACGTATCATCTGGTCCACTCTCCGCATTAGTACCTGTGGAGAGAACATGAAAACAGTTACTTATCTGTACTGGCATTGCTGGTACATGGACGTTCCCCTTTTCTCTTCTGGAGGTCACATGATGCCAAATTTCTTCACCGTCCTCCTGTCCCCGACGTGCAGCCTGCTCTGAATCTTCAGAACCTTGTGCCCGTAGAAGCATATCCTGATGTCTGTCCAGGAAATCTTCAGTTTCTGATGCCACAGTGGACACTCTCCTAGGACGTGTAGTTCTATCATATACAGCAAATGTTGCTCCAAAGCCCCAGCCTTTCAATTAGGGTCACTGCCTTCTGGTCACCTACAAGTGGAGCATCCATAGGGACATCACTTGGAAAAGAAGAGAAGGTTACTCACCCTGTGTAGTAACTGAGGTTCTTCAAGATGTGTTCCTGTGGGTGCTCCACTACCCACCCTCCTCTCCTCTGCTTTGGAACCAAACAAACATACTCTGTGTGGCAGAGAAGGAATGGAACAGCGCTGTATATATGTCCTGTGCACAGTGCAAAGGGGGGAGGTGCGCATGTGTGGTCTGACGGGCACTGCTGATGAAGATCTCCAATCCCAGGCACAGGGGCACTGCCATCCCTACAGTGGAGCACCCACAGGAACACATCTTGAAGAACTTCAGTGACTGCACAGGATGAGTAACCTTCTCTTCTCTTTTGAATCCAGTTCTACTTGCTACCAAATCGTCCCAGTGCAATGAATTGCACAGGTTGTCACGGAGTCCCTGGGCGATGCTCTGGAACTGCTCCCTACGAAGCCAGGCAGGACTCTGGGGAAGTCTCCTTTCTGTGAGCAGCCTGTCTGCAGGGCAAACAGCTCACACAGCTTCCACCTTCCTGGGTCTGACCTCAGAGCATTCAGCATCTTCTGCCCCTCTGTGCGCTTCCCCCAGTAAGTCCACCCAGGTGGGGTCCCAGGGAAGCCGAGAGTCCTGCACCCCAACTCCACAGTCAGACGTGACTCTCAGCCAGCCAGTAAAACAGAAGGTTTATTAGACGACAGGAACATGGTCTAACACAGAGCTTGTAGGTGCAGAGAACAGGACCCCTCAGCCGGGTCCATTTTCGGGGGCAGTGAGCCAGACAACCCCGTCTGCACTTCACTCCACGTCCCCAGCCAGCCCCAACTGACTCACCCTCCAGCCCCTCCTCCTCTGGGCTCTGACCCTTTCCCGGGCCAGGAGGTCACCTGATTTCTTTGTTCTCGAACCCTTTAGCTCTCACCTTGCAGGGGGGAAGGGCCCAGGCCATCAGTTGCCAGGAGGCAGAGTGTCGGCCATTTATGTACCCTGGCCCTTTGCTCTGCAACAATTACACCCCCTGCCTTATCCCACCACCTAGAGACTTAGGACATGCGTAGGGGAAACTGAGGCACGCCTACACTATTCAGAGGAAACATTAAGAACAGTCCCAATTCGTCACATCTCTCACCCTTCGAGACTGACCTGAGCGAGGTCACTTTAGCCTGTGACTTGGGGAAGTTCGAACCCACCAACGTTCCCATGGATGCCCCATCATCTCTCCCTTCCCCTTGGTGGGAGTTACACCAGGCCCTTCCAGTTTTATGCCTTTCCTGTTTCACGCCCTCCCTTAGGTCGGGTGTGCTTGATGGCACTCGCAGTCTGCATTTGGGAAGGTTTATGCGGCCCGTGCCCTTTTTCCTCCCCAAAACCCCTGGGGTTCAAACTGGAATCGGGTCTTCTCCCAGCACTCCAGTCTGGAGGGCTGTGATTCGGGATCTCTTGGTTAAGAGCCCCCATCTTGACCTTGGCCACCCTCCGGCCATGTGTTTCTGTCACCCACCGCTCGGCATCAGCACCTTTCATTGGATGCAGCCACGTCGGGGCAGAGGGGTCAGGATACACCGCAAAGCAGCTTCTTGCTTGGGCACCCAATGGGGTATCTCCCCCTCTTAGCATCGACCTGCATTAGCACCGTGCCCAGCCCTGCGTCTGAGGTGTCGGTGACACTGAAAAGGGCTTGGCACTGTCCGGGTTTACCAGATTTACCAGGCCCTGGATTAGAGCCTCCTTCAGTGCACAGAGAGCCCTCTGGCGCTGCTCGGTCCCGACCACCTCGTCTGGCTGCTTCTTCTTACATAGCTCAGTGATGGGGGCAGCTGGGGAGCTAAAGTGGGGTACAAACCCCCAGTAGTACCCCGCCACCCCAACTTCACAGTCAGACGTGACTCTCAGCCAGCCAGTAAAACAGAGGTTTATTAGATGACAGGAACACGGTCTAAAACAGAGCTTGTAGGTACAGAGAACAGGACCCCTCAGCCGGGTCCATTTTGAGGGGCAGTGAGCCAGACAACCACGTCTGCCCTTCACTCCACGTCCTTCACTCCACGTCTGCAGCCAGCCCCCAACTGACTCCCCCTCCAGCCCCTCCTCCTCTGGGCCAGGAGGTCACCTGATTCCTTTGTTCTCCAACCCTTTAGCTCTCACCTTGCAGGGGGGAAGGGCCCAGGCCATCAGTTGCCAGGAGAGAGAGTGTCGGCCATTGATGTACCCTGGCCCTTTGCTCTGCAACAATTACACCCCCTTATTCCCCCACCTATCATAGAATCATAGAATCATAGAATATAAGGATTGGAAGGGACCCCAGAAGGTCATCTAGTCCAACCCCCTGCTCGAAGCACGACCAAATCCCAGTTAAATCATCCCAGCCAGGGCTTTGTCAAGCCTGACCTTAAAAACCTCTAAGGAAGGAGATTCTACCACCTCCCTAGGTAACGCATTCCAGTATTTCACCACCCTCTTAGTGAAAAAGTTTTTCCTAATATCCAATCTAAACCTCCCCCACCTAGAGACTTAAGCAATGTGTAGGGGAAACTGAGGCACCCCTACACGATTCAGAGGAAACATTAAGAACAGCCCCACTTTGTCACACAGGTTAATTGTGTATTGTGTGAAAAAGCACTTTCTCTTGTACTTCCTACTGCCTAATAATTTCCTCAGGTGACCCCAGGTTTTGGTATTGTGGGAAAGGGTAAATAACATGTTCTCTTCGAGTGCTGTCCCTGTGGGTGCTCCACTTTAGGGGTCGGTACGTCCCAGCGCCATTGATCAGAGATTTTCGGTAGCAGTGTCCATCCAGGCTGCACATGTGCAGTAGTCATCTTGCACTGCTGTTGGCGGCTTGACCAGCATACGCACAACCTGACCCTCTCAGTTCCTTCTCAGCTGTCCTCGGCCTGAGGCAGAGCTCTGTGGCACTGTCCCAGCGTCTTTCTCTCCACCGCAACAGATTGAATTAGATCATTTTAGTGGAATTTAGTAGTTAAATAGTCAAGTTAGTGTTGGAGTACCTAGTTAGCACTTAAGTTAAAAAAAAAAACACCTTTTATTTTTTATGTTAGCTTTTCCCAAAGCGGGAAACATCTGCCCGCTACAAAAGGCCTGGGTACCCAGGATTTAAGAAATGTAGCCATGCCTGTCTCAGACTGTCACTCTCTGTGTCCCTTGTCTCAGTGAGTTGCACATCCCTCAGAAGTGGATTCACTGTAGCAACCTAAAAGTGAGAGCCAGGCATGACAGAGATCTATGCCTAAAGCTGATCCTGATGGAAAAATCACTTCAACCAGCCTGTGACCCAGGACAGCAAAACTCTGCTTCAGGTGACTCCCACAGCACATCCACCTCAACCAAGGAGAGTGCCCAGTCCTCCAAAGGTGTAAGGAAAAGAGCGGCAACCTCCCTGCAGAGAGAGCCACAGAAAAGAAGCTGTCTCCTGCCAGGTCGCTGTCCCCAGTGCAGAGGTCCGCATGGGTGAGCACTTTTCAGGCACCAGGCACTTCTGGCACTGTCCGCACTGGGACCTCTGCCAAGCCCCGCCGCAAAGATAAAGGGTCAAGGCATAAATCCAGACATGCCTCCTCCTGTAAGGCACTGACCACTCTGGTGAGAGACATGGTACCGAGGCTCTCACCATTGGCTGTGCCCCCATCACCAGCAGCGAAAACTCTGTTGGCACCAATCGATAGAACCAAGATGGCACGGACTGCTCCAACCAAGATGACACATAAGTCATCAGCACAGACCCCATTACTGTTTAAATCAGTGATGGTACTGAAACTGATGGCATCGCAGCAGCTCTCACAACATAAAGGTTCTCCTGAGCGCCTTCACCCTCCCCCTATCGAGCACCAGCACGATGCTAGCGAACAGGAGCAGCTAACAGGGGAGATTGTGAGTGAGTTTAGAGGGGATGTGTGTGTGTGTGTGTGTGTGTGTGTGTGTGTGTGTCGGGGGGGCTGGATACACTTACCATTCTTTAAACTTAAGGCAATAAACACCCCCTGATAAAAACAAAACAACAAAGGAACGAGCTGCGGGAGTAAAGAGAGAATGCAGGCAGAAGTCCAGCAACAGAGTGGGGACTACCCAGTTTATTGCACCCAATGCAGCGTGTCTGATTACCTGCCTTGTAGGCGTATGTGTGCATTCGGTGAAAGGAGCTCCTGGCCCTCAGAGACTGCGTACGGGCTTTGGAGACCAGGCTGGCTGAGCTGGAGGAGCAAAGGGAGAGAGAGAGATACATAGATGAGACTTTTTGGGATGCAGTAGAACGGTCCCACCCCTGGTCTGACAGCCTCTGTGCTGTTGAGGAGCATGAAAGTCTCAGGGAAGGAGAACATCCAACTGGAGCAGAGGGAAATGATCCCATAGTTGGGACCCTCCTTCCAGATGATGTTATGGTATCCTCTTGTACTGGGGGATTCGATCATTAGAAACATAGATAGCTTGGTTTGCGATGACTGGGAGAGCCGCATGGTGACTTGCCTGCCTGGTGCGAAGGTTGCAGATCTCTCGAGACATCTAGATAGACTTATGAGTAGAGCTGGGGAGAAGCCAGTGGTCATGGTACATGGAGGTACCAATGACATAGGGAAGGGTAGGAGAGAGGTCCTGGAGGCCAGATTTAGGCTGCTAGGTAAGAGATTGAAGTCCAGGAACTCCATGGTAGCATTCAGGACCAGGTAGACAGGCAGAATTGCAGGGTCTCAATGCGTGGGTGAGACCATGGTGTAGGGAGGAGGGGTTTAGATTTATTAGGAACTGGGGAAACTTTTGGAGCGGAGGAGCCTGTACAGGAAGGATGGGCTCCACCTAAACCAAAACGGAACCAGATTACTGGCATGTCAAATTATCAAGATCGTAGAGCAGTTTTTAAACTAAGGGAAAGCCGACAGGTGTGGAGGAACATGTGGTTTGAACAGCGACATCCCTTAGGGGAGGCTCTATTAATGGAGATTTTCTATGTCCTAGTAAGGAGGAGAGGATGGAAAATGATAAAATATGCGTAGGATCTGATGAGAAACAGTCAAATGAAAAAGAGTCCCTTTCAATTACATTGTGTAATGGCAGACAGCTAAAAAGTGACAAGTTTTTAAAGTGCTTATATACAATGCTAGAAGTCTAAATAATAAGATGGGTGAACTAGAGTGCCTCATATTAAATGAGGATATTGATATAATAGGCATCACAGAAACTTGGTGGAATGAGGATAATCAATGGGACACAGTAATACCAAGGTACAAAACATATCGGAAGGACAGAACAGGTCGTGCTGGTTGGGAAGTGGCACTATATGTGAAAGAAAGTGTAGAATCAAATGATGTAAAAACCTTAAATGAACCAAACTGTGCCATAAAATTTCTATGGATAGTAATTCCATGCGTGAATAACAGAATAATAGAATCATAGAACATCAGGGTTGGAAGGAACCCCAGAAGGTCATCTAGTCCAACCCCCTGCTCGAAGCAGGACCAATTCCCAGTTAAATCATCCCAGCCAGGGCTTTGTCAAGCCTGACCTTAAAAACCTCTAAGGAAGGAGATTCTACCACCTCCCTAGGTAACACATTCCAGTGTTTCACCACCCTCTTAGTGAAAAAGTTTTTCCTAATATCCAATCTAAACCTCCCCCACTGCAACTTGAGACCATTACTCCTTGTCCTGTCATCTGCTACCATTGAGAACAGTCTAGAGCCATCCTCTTTGGAACCCCCTTTCAGGGGGTAGTTGAAAGCAGCTATCAAATCCCCCCTCATTCTTCTCTTCTGCAGGCTAAACAATCCCAGCTCCCTCAGCCTCTCCTCATAAGTCATGTGTTCTAGACCCCTAATCATTTTTGTTGCCCTTCGCTGGACTCTCTCCAATTTATCCACATCCTTCTTGTAGTGTGGGGCCCAAAACTGGACACAGTACTCCAGATGAGGCCTCACCAATGTCGAATAGAGGGGAACGATCACGTCCCTCGATCTGCTCGCTATGCCCCTACTTATACATCCCAAAATGCCATTGGTCTTCTTGGCAACAAGGGCACACTGCTGACTCATATCCAGCTTCTCGTCCACTGTCACCCCTAGGTCCTTTTCCGCAGAACTGCTGCCTAGCCATTCGGTCCCTAGTCTGTAGCGGTGCATTGGATTCTTCCATCCTAAGTGCAGGACCCTGCACTTATCCTTATTGAACCTCATCAGATTTCTTTTGGCCCAATCCTCCAATTTGTCTAGGTCCCTCTGTATCCTATCCCTACCCTCCAGCGTATCTACCACTCCTCCCAGTTTAGTATCATCCACAAATTTTCTGAGAGTGCAATCCACACCATCCTCCAGATCATTTATGAAGATATTGAACAAAACCGGCCCCAGGACCGACCCTTGGGGCACTCCACTTGATACCGGCTGCCAACTAGACATGGAGCCATTGATCACTACCCGTTGAGCCCGACAATCTAGCCAGCTTTCTACCCACCTTATAGTGCATTCATCCAGCCCATACTTCCTTAACTTGCTGACAAGAATACTGTGGGATTCTATAAGACTATAGCAGTAGGGATATGTTACCGACCACCTGACCAGGATGGTGATAGTGACTGTGTAATGCTCAGGGAGATTAGAGAGACTATTAAAATAAAAAAACTCAATAATAATGGGGGATTTCAACTATCCCCATATTGTCACCTCAGGACGGGATGGAGGGGAGAGGCAATTCTTGATTTAGTCCTGAGTGGAGCACAGGATATGGTCCAAGAAGAGAATATAGCTGGACCGCTTGGTAATAGTGACCATAGTATAATTAAACTTAACATCCCTGTGGCGGGGAAAACACCACAGCAGCCCAGCACTGTAGCATTTAATTTCAGAAAGGGGAATTGCAGAAAAATGAGGAAGTTATGAAACAGAAATTAAAAGGTATAACGTCAAAAGTGAAATCCCTGCAAACTGCGTGGAAACTTTTTAAAAATACCATAATAGAGGCTCAACTTAGGTGTATACCACAAATTAAAAAGACATAGTGCCACCATGGCTAAACAACAAAGTAAAAGAAGCAGAGAGAGGCAAAAAGGCATCCTTGAAGAAGTGGAAGTTAAATCCTAGTGAGGAAAATAGAAAGGAGCATAAAGTCTGGAAAGTGAAGTGTAAAAATATAATTAGGAAGGCCAAATAAGAATTTGAAGAACAGCTAGCAAAGACTCCAAAGTAACAGCAACAATTTTTCAAGTGCATCAGAACCAGGAAGCTTGCTAAACAACCAGTGGGGCCAATGGATGATTGAGGTGCAAAAGGAGCACTCAAGGACGATAAGGCCATTGCAGAGAAACTAAATGAATTCTTTGCATCGGTCTTCATGGCTGAGAATGTGAGGGAGATTCCCAAACCTGAGCCATTCTTTTTACATGACAAATCTGTGGAACTGTCCTAGATTGAATAGGGGAGGTTTTGGAACAAATTGATAAACTAAACAGCAGGACCGTCCCTAGCCATTTGGGTGCCCTACGCAGCCCCACTGTGGGGGAGCTGTGTGGGGCCCCAGGCCTCCCCCCCAACCATGGTCTGGGAGGCAGGAGCTGTGGGGGGGCACTTTTGGGGCCCCACAGCCCAGAGTGGCCTGAGGGATTAGTGGGGGGCTGGGAGCAGCCCAACCCGCTTCCCTCACCCCGGCCCCAGACGTGTCACTCAGGGGAGTGGGCTTGGGGGAAGGGATCCTGCCCCCGCACTCACTGGCAGCGGCGGGAAGCGGAGCAGCCCGGCCTCAGCCCGCTGTACTCTGCCAGCTCCCAGCCGCGGCGCTCCGCTTCCCGCTGCCGGTGTGTGCGGGGTGGGGAACCTTTCCCTAACCCAACCCCCCGCCCGAGCGACATGGCTGAGGCCGGGGCAAGGGAAACGGAGTGGGCTGGGGCCGTGTCGCTCCAGTTCCCACCACCGGTGAGTGCTGTGGGGGACCTTTCCCCAACCTCCCCGCACTCACCAGCGACGGGAAGCGGAGCGATGTGGCTGGGAGCTGGTGGAATAGAGCGGGATGGGGCCGAGTTGCTCCGCTTCCTGCCGCTGCTGGTGAGTGTGGGGTCGCTGGGGAAGAGGTGGAGTGCGGGCAGGCCGGGGGCGGAGCAGGGGGGAAGGGTAAGAGATGGGGTGGAGGGAGTTGTCCGGGTCCCCACACCCTCCTAGGGACGGTCCTGTCCCTTGCAGTGGGCGCAGCCCCTGGGGGAGCCAGCCGAGGGATAGGGCCGGTCGCCGGGGCTGGTGCTGCCATGTATGCAGCACGCAGCTGCATAGGGCACCATGAAATTTGGGGCAGTTTGATGCCCCAGATTTCATGGTGCCCTACACAGCTGCGTATGCTGCTTGTGCCTAAGGATGGCCCTGCTACACAGTAATAAGTCACCAGGACCCAATGGGATTCACCCAAGAGTTCTGAAGGAGCTCAAATGTGAAATTGCAGGACGACTAACTGTGGTAGGTAACCTATTGCTTAAATCAGCTTCTGTCCCAGATGGCTGGAGGATAGCTAATGTGACGCCAATTTTTAAAAAGGGCTCCAGAGGTGATCCCGGCAATTACAGGCTGGTAAGCCTCACTTCAGTACTGGGCAAACTGGTTGAAACTAAAGTAAAAGGTGACCAGAACTGGACAGAGTATTGAAGGTGTGAGCAGAGCATATAGTGGCATTATGATATTTTCTGTCTTTTTTCTATCCCTGTCCTGATAGTTCTTTATATTGTTCGCTTTTTTGATTGCTGCTGCGCACTTAGCTGAAGTTTTCAGTGAACTATCTGTGATGACTCTGAGATCTCTTTCTTGAGTGGTAACAGCTAATTTAGACCCCATCATTTTATATGTATAGTTGGGATTATTTTTTCCAATGTGCTTTACTTTGCATTTATCAACACTGAATTTCATCCGCCATTTGTTGCCCAGTCACCCACTGAGATCCCACTGTAACTCTTCAGAGTCAGCTTTGGACTTAACTATCTTGAATTATTTTGTGTCATCTGGAAACTTCACCACTTCACAGTTCACTTCCTTTTCCAGATCATTGATGAATACGTTGGACAGCACAGGCCCCAGTTCAGAGCCTTGGGGGACCCTGCTGCTTACCTCTCTCCACTGTGAAAACTGACCATTCATTCCTACCCTTCCTACTTTTAATCAGTTACTGATCCATGAAAAGACCTTCCCTCTTATTCCAGGTAGTAGTAGTAGTCGGCACCCTTCAGTCTCGAGAGCCCATGGGTACACACCCCTGAGAGGTAAAGAATTTACTGGGTTTGTTTTATGGCAGCCGTGGCTGTGGCTGAAGAGACCCACTTGAGAGAGACAATCTCTGCTGCATTTGTCACATTTAAAGGTGGTGTCTCAACCTTTTGGGCTTTGCCTTCTGCACGCTCTTTTCTCCTCTGCTAAGCTGGATGGCTTCCTCTTGGAACTCCAGAGACTTCTGTTGAGCTCTTGGTTCCAAAGGCTGCAGTCTTGAGTGTGATCTTCCCATTTGTCCACATGGATGTCCATTTCTTTGAGATCTCGCACACATCCTTGAAACGCAATTTTGGGCATCCTTTGGGTCTTTTTCCAAATGCCAGTTCGCCACAGAGGATGTCCTTTGGGATACACCCATCATTCATTCGGCACACATGCCCAAGCCAACGGAGGCATCTCTGTTTGAGGAGTGTTTGCAAGCTGGGTATGCTGGCCTGTTTGATCAACTCAGTGTTGGTAACTCTGTCTCTCCAGGAGATTCCAAAGATTCGACGAAGGCAACGCATATGAAAGCTGTTCAGCCTCTTTTCCTGATGAGAGTATCAGGTCCATGTCCCACTCCCATACAAAAGTATGCTGGTAACACATGCACGATATGCACAGATCTTTGTTTCAGAGTAGCAGCCATGTTAGTCTGTATTTGCAAAAAGAAAAGGAGGACTTGTGGCATCTTAGAGACTAACAAATTTATTAGAGCATAAGCTTTCGTGAGCTACAGCTCACTTCATCAGATGCATGCAGTGGAAAATACTGTGGGGAGATTTATATACACAGAGAACATGAAACAATGGGTGTTACCATACACACTGTAACGAGAGTGATCAGGTAAGGTGAGCTATTACCAGCAGGAAGGGAGGGGAAGAACCTTTTGTAGTGATAATCAAGGTGGGCCATTTCCAGCAGTTGACAAGAACGTCTGAGGAACTGTAGCGGGGGTGGGAGGAATAAACATGGGGAAATAGTTTTACTTTGTGTAATGACACATCCACTCCCAGTCTTTATTCAAGCCTAAATTAATTTTATCCACTTTGCAAATTAATTCCAATTCAGCAGTCTCTGGATGGAGTCTGTTTTTGAAGTTTTTTTGTTGAAGAATTGCTACTTTTAGGTCTGTAATCGAGTGACCAAAAAGATTGAAGTGTTCGCCGACTGGTTTTTGAATGTTATAATTCTTGACGTCTGATTTGTGCCCATTTACTCTTTTACATAGAGACTGTCCAGTTTGGCCAATGTACATGGCAGAGGGGCATTGCTGGCATATGATGGCATTTATCATAGAACATCAGGGTTGGAAGGGACCTCAGGAGGTCATCTAGTCCAACCACTGCTCAAAGCAGGACCAATCTCCAACTACATCATCCCAGCCAGGGTTTTGTCAAGCCTGACCTTAAAAATATCTAAGGAAGGAGATTCCACCACCTCCTTAGGTAATGCATTCCAGTGTTTCACCACCCTCCTAGTGAAAAAGCTTTTCCTAATAACCTCCCCCACTTAAACCTCCCCCGCTGCAACTTGAGACCATTACTCCTTGTTCTGTCATCAGTTACCACTGAGAACAGTCTAGATCCATCCTCTTTGGAACCCCTTTCAGGTAGTTGAAAGCAGCTATCAAATCCCCCCTCATTCTTCTCTTCTGCAGACTAAACAATCCCAGTTCCCTCAGCCTCTCCTCATAAGTCATGTGTTCCAGTCCCCTCATCATTTTTGTTGCCCTCCGCTGGACATTTTCCAATTTTTCCACATCCTTCTTGTAGTGTGGGGCCCAAAACTGGACACAGTACTCCAGATGAGGCCTCACCAATGTCGAATAGAGGGGAACGATCACGTCCCTCGATCTGCTGGCAATGCCCCTACATATACATCCCAAAATGCCATTGGCCTTCTTGGCAACAAGGGCACACTGTTGACTCATATCCAGCTTCTCGTCCACTGTAACCCCTAGGTCCTTCTCTGCAGAACTGCTGCCTAGCCATTCGGTCCCTAGTCTGTAGCGGTGCATGGGATTCTTCCGTCCTAAGTGCAGGACTCTGCACTTGTCCTTGTTGAACCTCATCAGATTTCTTTTGGCCCAATCCTCTAATTTGTCTAGGTCCCTCTGTATCCTATCCCTACCCTCCAGCGTATCTACCTCTCCTCCCAGTTTAGTGTCATCTGCAAACTTGCTGAGGGTGCAATCCACACCATCCTCCAGATCATTTATGAAGATATTGAACAAAACCGGCCCCAGGACCGACCCTTGGGGCACTCCACTTGATACCGGCTGCCAACTAGACATGGAGCCATTGATCACTACCCGTTGAGCCCGACAATCTAGCCAGCTTTCTATCCACCTTATAGTCCATTCATCCAGCCCATACTTCTTTAACTTGCTGGCAAGAATACTGTGGGAGACCGTGTCAAAAGCTTTATTAAAGTCAAGGAACAACATGTCCACTGCTTTCCCCTCATCCACAGAGCCAGTTATCTCGTCACAGAAGGCAATTAGATTAGTCAGGCATGACTTGCCCTTGGTGAATCCATGCTGACTGTTCCTGATCACTTTCCTTTCCTCTAAGTGCTTCAGAATTGATTCCTTGAGGACTTGCTCCATGATTTTTCCAGGGACTGAGGTGAGACTGACTGTCCTATAGTTCCCAGGATCCTCCTCCTTCCCTTTTTTAAAGATTGGCACTACATTAGCCTTTTTCCAGTCATCCGGGACTTCCCCGGATCACCATGAGTTTTCAAAGATAATGGCCAATGGCTCTGCAATCACATCCGCCAACTCCTTCAGCACTCTCGGATGCAACGCATCCGGCCCCATGGACTTGTGCTCGTCCAGCTTTTCTAAATAGTCCTGAACCACTTCTTTCTTCACAGAGGGCTGGTCACCTCCTCTCCATGCTGTGCTGCCCAGTGCAGCAGTCTGAGAGCTGACCTTGTTCGTGAAGACAGAGGCAAAAAAAGCATTGAGTACATTAGCTTTTTCCAGATCCTCTGTCACTAGGTTGCCTCCCTCATTCAGTAAAGGGCCCACACTTTCCTTGACTTTCTTCTTGTTGCTAACATACCTGAAGAAACCCTTCTTGTTACTCTTAACATCTCTTGCTAGCTGCAACTCCAGGTGTGATTTGGCCTTCCTGATTTCACTCCTGCATCCCCGAGCAATATTTTTATACTCTTCCCTTGTCATTTGTCCAATCTTCCACTTCTTGTAAGCTTCTTTTTTGTGTTCAAGATCAGCAAGGATTTCACTGTTAAGCCAAGCTGGTCGCCTGCCATATGTACTATTCTTTCGACACATCAGGGTGGTTTGTCCCTGTAACCTCAATAAGGATTCTTTAAAATACAGCCAGTTCTCCTGGACTCCTTTCCCCCTCATGTTATTCTCCTAGGGGATCCTGCCCATCAGATCCCTGAAGCTGTCAAAGTCTGCTTTTCTGAAGTCCAGGGTCCGTATTCTGCTGCTCTCCTTTCTTCCCTGTGTCAGGATCCTGAACTCGACCATCTCATGGTCACTGCCTCCCAAGTTCCCTTCCACTTTAGCTTCCCCTACTAATTCTTCCCAGTTTGTGAGCAGCAGGTCAAGAAGAGCTCTGCCCCTAGTTGGTTCCTCCAGCACTTGCACCAGGAAATTGTCCCCTACCCTTTCCAAAAACTTCCTGGATTGTCTGTGCACCGCTGTATTGCTCTCCCAGCAGATATCAGGGTGATTGAAGACTCCCATGAGAACCAGGGCCTGCGATCTAGTAACTTCCGTGAGTTGCTGGAAGAAAGCCTCGTCCACCGCATCCCCCTGGTCCGGTGGTCTATAGCAGACTCCCACCACGACATCACCCTTGTTGCTCACACTTCTAAACTTAATCCAGAGACTCTCAGGTTTTTCTGCAGTTTCATTCTTGAGCTCTGAGCAGTCATACTGCTCCCTTACATACAGTGCAACTCCCCCACCTTTTCTGCCCTGCCTGTCCTTCCTGAACAGTTTATATCCATCCATGACAGTACTCCAGTCATGTGAGTTATCCCACCAAGTCTCTGTTACTCCAATCACATCATAATTCCTTGACTGTGCCAGGACTTCCAGTTCTCCCTGCTTGTTTCCCAGGCTTCTTACATTTGTGTATAGGCACTTGAGATAATTCGCTGATCGCCCCTTGTTCTCAGTATGAGGCAGGATCCCTCCCCTCTCACGCACTGCTGCTCGTGCTTCCTCCCGGTATCCCACTTCCCCACTTACCTCAGGGCTTTGGTCTCCTTCCCCTGGTGAACCTAGTTTAAAGCCCTCCTCACTAGGTTAGCCAGCCTGCTTGCGAAGATGCTCTTCCCTCTCTTCATTAGGTGGAGCCCGTCTCTGCCTCGCAGTCCTCCTTCTTGGAACACCATCCCATGGTCAAAGAATCCAAAGCCTTCTCTCCGACACCACCTGCATAGCCATGATTTAACTGGGAATTGGTCCTGCTTCGAGCAGGGGGTTGGACTAGATGACCTTCTGGGGTCCCTTCCAACCCTTATATTCTATGATTCTATGATTCTATGATTTGTTGACTTCCACGATTCGACGATATCACATTGGTAGATGTGCAGGTGAACGAGCCTCTGATCGTGTGGCTGATGTGATTAGGCCCTATGATGGTGTCCCCTGAATAGATATGTGGACACAGTTGGCAACGGGCTTTGTCGCAAGGATAGGTTCCTGGGTTAGTGGTTCTGTTGTGTGGTGTGTGGTTGCTGGTGAGTATTTGCTTCAGGTTGGGGGCCTGTCTGTAAGCAAGGACTGGCCTGTCTCTCAAGATCTGTGAGAGTGATGGGTCGTCCTTCAGGATAGATTGTAGATCCTTGTTGATGCGTTGGAGAGGTTTTAGTTGAGGGCTGAAGGTGATGGCTAGTGGCGTTCTGTTATTTTCTTTGTTGGGCCTGTTTATTCGTGTTTATTCCCCCCCACCTCCCGCTACTGTTCCTCAGACGTTCTTGTCAACTGCTGGAAATGGTCCACCTTGATAATCACTACAAAAGGTTTCCCCCCCGCCCCCCACTCTCCTGCTGGTAATAGCTCACCTTTCCTGATCACTCTCGTTACAGTGTGTATGGTAACACCCATTGTTTCATGTTCTCTGTGTATATAAATCTCCCCACTGTATTTTCCACTGCATGTATCCGATGAAGTGAGCTGTAGCTCACGAAAGCTTATGCTCAAATAAATTTGTTAGTCTCTAAGGTGCCTGTCACGGGGTTCCTGAGCGATGCTCTGGAACTGCTCCCCAGGAAGCCAGGCAGGACTCTGAGGAAGTCTCCTTTCTGTGAGCAGCCTGTCTGCAGGACACACAGCTCATAGGGCTTCCACCTTCCTGGGTCTGACCTTGGAGCCTCCAGGCTCCTCTGCCCCTCCGTGCGCTTCCCACAGCGAGTTTGCTCAGGCGGGGCTCCTGGGGAAGCCAGAGGGTCTTGCACCCCAACTTTGCAGTCAGACGTGACTCTCAGCCAGCCAGTAAAACCGAGGTTTATTAGACGACAGGAACATGGTCTAAAACAGAGCTTGTAAGTGCAGAGAACCGGACCCCTCAGCTGGGTCCATTCTGGGGGGCAGTGAGCCAGACAACCACGTCTGCACTTCACTCCATGTCCCAGCCAGCCCCAAACTGAAACTCCCTCCAGTCCCTCCTCCTCTGGGCTTTGTCCCTTTCCCAGGCCAGGAGGTCACCTGATTCCTTTGTTCTCCAACCCTTTAGCTCTCACCTTGCAGGGGGGAAGGGCCCAGGCCATCAGTTGCCAGGAAACAGGGTGTCGGCCATTCTCTGTGTCCAGACCCCTGCACACACCTGCCCTCTAGGGCTCTGCAACGATCATACACCCTTACCCCACCCCCTAGATACTTAAGAACAGCATAGGGGAAACTGAGGCACCCCACACTATTCAGAGGAAACATTAAGAACAGTCCCACTTCGTCACAGTGCCACAAGTACTCCTTTTCTTTTTACAGATCTTTGTGTGTTCTGTCAGTTTGTTGTTTTGCCATATCCTCTTGTTCAGTCTAGACATTGCTGTGGCTTTTCCCATGCAGATGCTGAGTTCTGTTTCAAGTAAAAGGTTGACTGTGATAGTGGACCCCAGGTATGTGAACTTGTTCACACGTCACATTCATAGTTGCAGATCTTGATGGAGGGTGCTTCCTCAACTCCCTGGCACATTGTTTGTCTTTTTTAGGCTTATTGTAAACCCGAAGCCTTGGCAGGCTTTGGAAAAAACTGTCCATTAAGCTTTGGAGATGGGCTTCTGTGTGGGCTGTTACTGCTGTGTCGTCAGCAAAGAGAAGGTGTTGGATAAGGGCCTCCTGAGTCTTGGTTTTAGATCTGAGTCTTGCAAGATTGAACAGCTTTCCATCAGCTCTTGTGTGAAAGTAGATTCCTGCCATTGAGGAACCAAAGCTTGTTTCAGTATCAGGGAGGAGAAGATCCCAAACAGAGTTGGGGCAAGTACATGACCTGGCTTAACTCTGCTGTGAATCTGGAAAGCCTCAGATCATAGAATCATAGAATCATAGAATATCAGGGTTGGAAGGGACCTCAGGAGGTCATCTAGTCCAACCCCCTGCTCAAAAGCAGGACCCATACCCAATTAAATCATCCCAGCCAGGGCTTTGTCAAGCCTGACCTTAAAAACGTCTAAGGAAGGAGATTCCACCACCTCCCTAGGCAATGCATTCCAGTGTTTCACCACCCTCCTAGTGAAAAAGTTTTTCCTAATATCCAACCTGAACCTCCCCCACTGCAACTTGAGACCATTACTCCTTGTCCTGTCCTCTTCCACCACTGAGAATAGTCTAGAACCATCCTCTCTGGAACTACCTCTCAGGTAGTTGAAAGCAGCTATCAAATCCCCCCTCATTCTTCTCTTCTGCAGACTAAACAATCCCAGTTCCCTCAGCCTCTCCTCATAAGTCATGTGTTCCAGACCCCTAATCATTTTTGTTGCCCTTCGCTGGACTCTCTCCAATTTATCCACATCCTTCTTGTAGTGTGGGGCCCAAAACTGGACACAGTACTCCAGATGAGGCCTCACCAATGTCGAATAGAGGGGGACGATCACGTCCCTCGATCTGCTCGCTATGCCCCTACTTATACATCCCAAAATGCCATTGGCCTTCTTGGCAACAAGGGCACACTGCTGGCTCATATCCAGCTTCTCGTCCACTGTCACCCCTAGGTCCTTTTCCGCAGAACTGCTGCCTAGCCATTCGGTCCCTAGTCTGTAGTGGTGCATTGGGTTCTTCCTTCCTAAGTGCAGGACCCTGCACTTATCCTTATTGAACCTCATCAGATTTCTTTTGGCCCAATCCTCCAATTTGTCTAGGTCCCTCTGTATCCTATCCCTCCCCTCCAGCGTATCTACCACTCCTCCCAGTTTAGTATCATCCGCAAATTTGCTGAGAGTGCAATCCACACCATCCTCCAGATCATTTATGAAGATATTGAACAAAACCGGCCCCAGGACCGACCCCTGGGGCACTCCACTTGACACCGGCTGCCAACTGGACATGGAGCCATTGATCACTACCCGTTGAGCCCGACAATCTAGCCAACTTTCTACCCACCTTATAGTCCATTCATCCAGCCCGTACTTCCTTAACTTGCTGACAAGAATTCTGTGGGAGACCGTGTCAAAAGCTTTGCTAAAGTCAAGATACAATACATCCACTGCTTTCCCTTCATCCACAGAACCAGTAATCTCATCATAGAAGGCGATTAGATTAGTCAGGCATAACCTTCCCTTGGTGAATCCATGCTGACTGTTCCTGATCACTTTCCTCTCATGTAAGTGCTTCAGGATTGATTCTTTGAGGACCTGCTCCATGATTTTTCCGGGGACTGAAGTGAGGCTGACTGGCCTGTAGTTCCCAGGATCCTCCTCCTTCCCTTTTTTAAAGATTGGCACTACATTAGCCTTTTTCCAGTCATCCAGGACTTCCCCCGTTCGCCACGAGTTTTCAAAGATAATGGCCAATGGCTCTGCAATCACAGCCGCCAGTTCCTTTAGCACTCTCAGATGCAACTCGTCCGGCCCCATGGACTTGTGCACATCCAGCTTTTCTAAATAGTCCCTAACCACCTCTATCTCCACAGAGGGCTGGCCATCTATTCCCCATGTTGTGATGCCCAGCGCAGCAGTCTGGGAGCTGACCTTGTTCGTGAAGACAGAGGCAAAAAAAGCACTGAGTACATTAGCTTTTTCCACATCCTCTGTCACTAGGTTGCCTCCCTCATTCATTAAGGGGCCCACACTTTCTTTGGCTTTCTTCTTGTTGCCAACATACTTGAAGAAACCCTTCTTGTTACTCTTAACATCTCTCGCTAGCTGCAGCTCCAGGTGCGATTTGGCCCTCCTAATTTCATTCCTACATGCCCGAGCAATATTTTTATACTCTTCCCTGGTCATATGTCCAACCTTCCACTTCTTGTAAGCTTCTTTTTTATGCTTAAGATCCGCTAGGATTTCACCGTTAAGCCAAGCTGGTCGCCTGCCATATTTACTATTCTTTCGACACATCGGGATGGTTTGTCCCTGTAACCTCAACAGGGATTCCTTGAAATACAGCGAGCTCTCCTGGACTCCTTTCCCCTTCATGTTAGTCCCCCAGGGGATCCTACCCATCCGTTCCTACTACTGAGCCGTTGTATTGGACTGTGCTGTGCGTGTTTTTAGGGAAGGATCAAATCATGCTGAAGAGCTTGGGGAGGGGGGGGAACATCCAAACCTTTCTAGAAGTGCCAATAGTCCACTTCTACTGACAAGGTCAAAAGCCTTTGTGAGATTGGTGAAGGCTATGTAGAGGGGCTTCTTGGTTCTCCGCATTTCTCTTGCAGTTGTCTCAGCGAGAAGATCATGTCAATAGCAGACCTTTCAGCTCTGAAGCCACACTGTGATTCAGGGTAGATTCTGCCTGCAAGGATCTGCAGTCTGTTCAGGACAACTCAGGCAACTCCCATGACCACTTAAAGAAACTAAGCCTTTGGTGAGAGACCTTGTCAAAGACTTTCTGAAAATTCAAGTACACTGTATAACTTGATCACCCTTATCCATAAAATTCTAATAGATTGACGAGGCATGATTCCCCTTTACAAAAGCCATGTTGACTCTTCCCCAAGGTGTCTGATAATTCTGTTCTTTACTACAGTTTCTACCAGCTTGCCTGGTACTGAAAGTAGGCTTACAGACTTGTAATTGCCAGGATTGCCTCTGGAGCACTTTTTAACAATTGACGTTACATTAGCTAGCTTCCAGTCATCTGGAGCTTACACAGCGCTCTTCTTCAGGGCTGGGAAAAGTGCTAAGAGCATTACAGCTAAATATAAGGTAGAACGGATTGTTTAGCATAAGGAGTTAACACATATTTCAAGGGACCATTCAAGGTGAAGTGGCCCATTAACATTTCTCCAGTGGTGTGTGGTGGAGGAAGTTGGGTGGAGGTTAGTGGGTTATAGATCGTAGAAGTATATCCACTGTGATATGTCATAAATCCAGTGTCTCTGTTCAGTCCATTATTTTTAGTGTCTAGCAAAGCTATGGATTAAGCTACCAGGCTTGTCTTTGGAAGGTGTTCTGCAGGTTTCCTTTGAGGCTGAGGACTGAGAGGTCAGATAAAGAGTGACCACTTCATGAAAAGTGTTCACCCACAGGTGGTAGGATGTTTTTGTTTTTTATCATTTTCCTGTGTGAGTTCATTCAAGACGTATTGGTTGCCTGGTTTCACCCACATAGTTGTTATTAGGGCATTTATGTGTAGGGCCCATGGATCTCAAAAGATGTGTTGAGGGGGGTGTTGATCATCATAGTAGTGGAGATATGTCTACAGGTTTTGTATCTATTGTTCTGGCAGGGTCTGCTGCCGCATTGAGTTGTGTGTCCAAGTCTAGGAGGAACTTGTTTCTGATGATGAGCTTGGAGAGGTTGGGGGGTTGTTTGAAGGCCAGAATCATAGAATTGGAAGGGACCTCGAGAGATCAGCTAGTCCAGTCTCCTGCACTCACGGCAGGACCAAGCACAATCTAGACCATCCATGACAGGTGTTTGTCTAACCTGCTCTTAAAAATCCCCAATGATAGCAATTCCACAACCTCCCTAGGCAATTTATTCCAGTGCTTAACCACCCTGACAGTTAGGAATTTTTTCCTAATGTCCAACCTAAACACCCTTGCTGCAATTTAAGCCCATTGCTTCTTGTCCTATCCTCAGAGGTTAAGAAGAACTATTTTTCTCCCTCCTTCTTGTAACAACTTTCATCAAGTGTGGGGGTGTCAGGGCCCTGCACCCCTCTTCCTGGCATTCACCGTGACACTCAGCCAGCCAGTAAAATTGAAGGTTTATTGGATGACAGGAACACAGTCCCAAACAGAGCTTGTAGGTACAACCAGGACCCCTCAGTCAAGTTCTTCTGGGGGGCAGAGAGCTTAGACCCCAGCCTTGGGGTTCCCTGAGTTTCGCCTGCCAGCCCAAAACTGAAAACAAACCCCCCTCCAGCCGTCTCTCTCCCACTCCCCCCAGCTCCTTCTTCAGCCTTTGTCCAGTTTCCCGGGCAAAGGTGTCACCTGGCTTCAACCCGCCTCCTGGCTCAGGTTACAGGCTCAGGTATCGTCCCTCAAGTAAAGTCACTTCCTGCTATCCCATCCCCAATGCAGATAGTCCCAGTAAAACTAGATGACATTCCCGGGTCAATCCACCCCGCTCCCTACTGCGTCACAACAACCTTTTATGTACTTGAAAACTGTTATCCTGTCCCCACTCAGTTTTCTCTTCTCCAGACTAAACAAACCCCATTTTTTCATCTTCCCTCATAGGTCATGTTTTCTAGACCTTTAATCATTTTTGTTGCTCTTCTCTGGACTTGCTCCAATTTGTCCATGTCTTTCCCGAAGTGTGGTGCCCAGAACTGGACACAATACTCCAGTTGGGGCCTAATCGGAAGAGGAGGTTCAGGAAAGATTTCTTTCAGAATGTGGTCCCATGAAGTATGGGTTGTAATTATTTGAGGATACCCAATATGGGTTCCAGTGTGGAGTGGTAAGTTGACATCCAGGAGTGTGGAGTTGGCAGTGGTTTTATAGAATCATAGGGTTAGACGGGGCAGCAGCGCAAGGGTCATCTAGTCTAATCCCCATCAAGATGCAGGATTTGTTGGGTCTAAATCATCCAAGACAGATGGCTCTCCACCGTCCTTTGGAAAACCTCCAGTGAAGGAGCTTCCACAACCTCCCTAGTCGTCTGGTCCATTGTCTTACAGTGAGGAAGTTTATTCTGAGATTTTATCTGAGCCTTGTCTTACATTGCAACATACTCTCAGTGACTCAGCCCTCCAGCCAGGTCATGTTTTCAGTTCCACACTGTTTGGGGTGTATATATATAAAGAGTCCAATATTGGGGAGTCTTCAGGGCAAGGGAGGGATTCAGGGCTTCCCCTTTGGGTTGAGGTCTCATGGTCCAGCTCCTTGTACCTTCAAAGTCTTCCCCCATCTAGGTTCCCCAGTGAGGGATAGACTTCCATTGTAATCACTCTTTAGGGATTGGTGGGGAGCCCAGACCCACCCATCTCTGATCCAGTGCCCAACGGTAGGCAGCTAAGTCCTGCACCCTCAGGGGCTGTGCAGCTCCTTCCCTGCCAGTCCTGTCTCTTCCCACTGAATAAAGTAAATAACTAATCACCAAGATAAAGTCTGTGCCTTCAGAGAGTCACAGGTCCCTTCTTTGTGGGCTTGGGCAGGTCACTCCTGTGGCCTTCCTTCCCAAGAGCTCTGGGGCAGGTTCACCTCAACTGTCTGCCTGCCACCGTAAGCTTTGTAAGCTCCACCTCCAGCCTGTGTCGGCTTTGCAGGTGTGGTGGGTAGGGCCACCGGGGCTGAGAGCAGCTCCTTAGCCCCTTCCTTTCCAGTGTGGGGTTTGTATACCCTGGAAGGTACCCCAGGAATGCTCACACCCAGACTCCTCTCTCCACAGGAGCCCTGCTGGACGTCTGGGTCAGTTTCCAGCAGAAGTGGATTTTCCTGAATATAGTGCTGTATGAGATGGACATCAGCCTGCCCAGCAGCGAGCTGGTGAGTCGTCTCCCGCACCACATGCCCCTGCCCTGAGCCAGTGAGTCCTCCCTCCCACCCTTACTGCCTCCAGTTCCCTGCCCCTTGGGGCTTCCCTTGTACAGGGCTGATGCTTGCTTTCCTCATGCCAGGACTGCCTGTTCCAGAAGCTGGACAGCAGGTTCCGGGAGCTCATGGAGGTGACGTCCAAGCACCCTTTGGTGCTATCCAGCGTGATGCCTATGGCCACCTCCAACCGGGAGAGCCGCTTTATGGGTGTGCCCCTGCAGACCATGCTGAGTGAGGGTGTTGAGGACCTGCAGCTCCTCATCCACGCACTGGAGTACGTGCTGGAGGCTACGCGCATGGGCTTCCCCCGCCTCTTCTTCCTCAGCAACACAGAGGTGGTGGCTATGGTGGCCTCGCCAGCAGAGCCCATGGAGGTGACTATCTGGGCCCGCCGCTGCTTCCCAACTGTGCACCAGCTGGCCTTCCGCCAGCTCTCGACCACTGGAGACCCTGCCACCTATGCTGCCCTGCTGCCCGTGTCAGAGGCCACAGGCCTGGTGGGAGCCTGTGGGGAGACGGTGCCGCTGTGTTCCCCGTTGCCCCTCAACCAGAAGGTCACTAAATGGCTGTGCGCCCTGGAGCAGCGCATGAAGGAGGCCCTCTTCCACCTGCTGCAGGCATGCATGGCCCAGCGCCTGGCCCTGCGGCCCCAGCTTGACGTGGCCTTTGAGCAGCGCCCAGCTCCCACCAAGCTGCCACTGCACCTGCTGGTGGAGCACTGGGGGCAGCTGGCAACAGACTTCCCAGCCCAGTGCGTGCTGCTGGCTGAGGAGGCCTTGTGGTTTGCAGATGTGCAGGAGCGGCTCTTCGGCACCGTGTGCAGGCCCGGCCTGAAGCTCAAACACAGACTCAAGCTGGAGGCCCTGGCCCACTATGTCCGCAACTACCGCAGCAGCCATGCCGGGCAGCCGGGCAGCGCCCAGCTCAGCACACTGCTGGGGGCCCTGCTCACTGTCACCGTGCACCAGCGTGACATGCTGACCTGCCTGCTGGAGCGCAAGGTCGACTCACCCACCGCCTTTGCCTGGGCCCAGCTGCTCAAGTACCGGCTGGTCCTGCACCCCGAGAGCGCCAGGGCAGCCGGGTCCCCCATTGAGAGCTGGGCCGCCAGCACCCCTGGCTGCTGGGCCGAGATCCTCGACATCCGCCTGCACTATGACTATGAGTATGTGGGGAACTGTCCCCACCTGGTGGGGAGCCCCCAGCTGGACAGGAGCTTCCTGGGCTTCCTGCTTGCCCTGGAGGAGTTCCGCTGTGGCGCGGCTCTGGGCTGCCACGGAGTCGGGAAGACGGCCACCATGCAGCACCTGGCCAGGGTTCTGGGGCGCCAGCTCGTCATCCTGCACTGCTCCCAGCAGATGGGCCTGGGCTGCCTCCGCCAACACCTGAGTGGGGCTGTGCAGGCCGGGGCCTGGCTGCTGCTGGAGGCTGTGGACCAGCTGGGGCCCGGCGTCCTGTCAGGGTTCAGCCAGCTCCTGTCAGACCTGCAGATGCTCTGCATGGGCCTGCAGCCGGAGAAGGGCCAGGTGACCCCCAACCACAAATCCAAGAGCAAGGACGGGGAGGGGCAGGAGCAGCCTGCAAGGGCCCTGCCAGAGCTGGGCCTGGATGAAGCAGAGCCATACCAGCCCCGCGTGCTGGGGAACATCCTCTTTGGGGAGCGGCTGCTGCGGGTCAGGGAGACCTACGGCTGCCTGGCCACCCTGCAGCGTCTCCCTGAGCTCCTGCACCTGGCCTTGCGCCCCGTGGCCCTGCTGCCTCCTGACCTGCACAAGGTGGCCGAGGTGACCTTGCTGGCAGCTGGCTTCCGGGAAGCAGCACAGCTGGCCAAGAAGCTGAGCTATTTCTTCTGGCTGGAGGGGGAGCTGGGCCCGGGCCCTGCACCCAGCCGGCTGGCCTTGTTGAAGGAGGTCATTGAGGCAGCCATTGGCATTGTGTATCCGCCCGTGGCGAGGCCACAGCCAGAGCCCAGGCAGCAGCTCACAGCCCAGCAATCATCCGTTGAGGGTCTGGCTGAGGAGCCTGCCCTCATCCAAGCTCTCTGCCTCTCACCCTTCTTGGTTGCCTTGGAGGACCCCCGGCTGAGTAGAGTGTGGGAGCTGCTCCGAGGGGTCTTCCCTGCCTCCTGCTCCCTGTTCCCTGAGGCCTATGCCCCCCCCGGATTGCTGGGTGCCATGACAGCACAGCTGCATGAGGACAAGCTCCACGCAGACCCCGAGCTCACCAGCACCATAGTGCAGCTTTGCCAGGCCCTGCTGGGCTCGCCGGGGGTCCTGCTGGTGGGGCCCGCAGGCAGCGGCAAGACCACAGCCTGGAAAACCCTGGCCAAGGTGCTGAGCAGGCTGGCTGTGAGCAAGTCCTTGGAGCTGGCGCCAGGGGCGGGCAGGCCAGGCACTCAGAAGGACGTGGCATACCTGCCCATCAGCACTGTCTGCCTCTGCCCCAACAGTCTCAGCACCTCTGAGTTCCTGGGCAGGCTTGAGGGAGGCATCTGGAGGGAGGGTGTTTTCTCCAGGCTCCTGCAGAGAATGGCTTCCTCAGCCCCTGCTGCTGGGCTGAGCGGGCCAGGCACCCAGCAATGGATGGTGCTGGATGGATCTGCCAGCTCCGAGTGGCTGGATCCCATCTCATCACTGTTCAGTGCAGAGCCTGCTCTCAGCCTGCCAAGCGGGCAGCGGCTCCATTCCCCAGAGGGCGTGAAGTTCCTCTTTGAGCTGCCTGATGTCTCCAGCATCTCTCCATCCATCTCCACACGGTGTGCCCTCCTGCACTGCGGGGGCTCATGCGTCTGGCAAGCACTGCTGGCCTCATCCCTAGCCACCATCTACCACAGGTACAGTGTGAGCCAGGAGAGTGTGGTCATGCTGCGTGGCCTCGCTGAGGATGTCTTCCCCCCTACGCTCACCTTCCTGCAGCAACACTGCAGCTCCCTGCTGCAGCCTCACGCCGACCTGCGCAGCCCCATGGCCTGGGGCATCCCGGAGACCACAGCCTTCACCAGGCTCCTGAAGGCTCTGCTGGACCGACACCTGAGCCATGACAAGGCGAAGGCCCAACCTCTGAGAAGGGAGGACCAGGCAGGTGAGGGGAACCCCAGCAGGACCAATGACCTTGTGCCCCCCTGCTCTTATGGGGTCCAGATTAGAACCAGTCCCCAATGCTTCTGAACCCAACCAGCCGAGGTCCCCCATTCTGGGTGCCCCAGGGTCTGAGCAGGGGCAGAGCCCCAAGGAAGGGGCCAGATGGTGGAGGCTGCCCGGGGCTCTCTGTTGGGCTGGCAGGATCTCGCCATCCAGGGAGTCCTGGGTGACTGGCATGGATCCTCCTAGGGGGCTGCTCTGCCCGTCATTGCCCATGAATGCTTATGACAGGGCCAGTCTGGACCTCGGGCCCACACAGAGCTCTGCAGCACCTGCCAGGCCCAGGCTTTGCCAATGAGCTGCCAGGAGGTCTGCCATCGCTAGGCCAGGCCAGGCTGGGGTCTCCTGCCTCAAGGTGACTGACTCTTTCTCTCCCCAGTGGCTGAGAACAGCTGTGCAGGGGTGTCAGCTGTCCCTTCACCCTGGGGCTTGGATGAAGCTGTCCCCTCCCATCACCACCTGCTCGTCCGCAGCATCTTCGTGTTTGCCTACATCTGGGGCTTCAGTGGCCACCTGCACCCCAGGTACCAGCCAGGGGTTCCCTGGGCTAGCCATGCCATCAATGATGATGAGTGAGCAGCACCGGGAGGCCAAAGCAATGGAATGTGGACACTGGGGATGGGGTTGGAGGCTGGAAGCCAGAACTGCTGGGTAGGGAGGAAGGGAGTGGGGTCTATGGGTTAAAACAGCAGAACAGGGAGCCAGGACTCCTGGGTTCTAGCCTGGCTCTGGGAGCAAAGTGGGGTCTAGTAGTTACAGCAGGGCACTCTCCCCTTCGCTGTCCATCTCTCTGTCTCTATTTTTTGCAGACACTGGGCCCTCTTTGACAGCTTTGCCCGTAGAGTCCTGTACAGCAGCCGCTACACCATAGAGCTGCCTTCAGCTGATTCTGTCTTTGACCTCTGTCCCCAGCCTGAGGATGGGAAACTGGAGGTCTTTGATGGGAAGTATCTGTCTGGCAGAGTCAAGGCAGTTCCCGTGAGCTTCACCATCCTGCCCCAGGTACGGCCCCATCCTGCTGCAGGTACAGCCAGACCTGGGCAGGGGGGTCCCCAGGAGCTGCCCCATCCTGCTGCAGGTACAGTCAGGCCCTGTGAGCTGCCCCTGTGCTGCCCCAGATTCAGCCAGGCCCCAGCTGTCCCCATGACAGGCCCCGTCATGCCCCAGGTATGGCCAGGCTCTGGGGGGTCCTGTGAGCTGCCCCAGGTACTACTGGCCCCCAGGGGGTCGCCGGGAGCTGCCCCGTTCTGCCCTAGGTCCATCCAGGACCATCAAACACTGTATCATTCCTACTGGTGATAAGCGCCAGAGTTGCTGGATGACGTCTGGGATGCCAAAGAAGGAGAGGTCAGATGCTAGAGGCACAGAGGGGGCAAGGCTGGGAGCTCTTCCAAGAGCCCCAGGCAGCCAGGAGACGTGGCATGAGGTGGCACACGCTCCTTGCCCTCTGATGTGCCCGAGTCTCCATGGCGCTCCCCTCTGGTCAGCTGCTACACAGTCCCAGGGCTCCTCCCTGGCACGGTCTCTCTGCTCTGCAGTACGAGCGACTCCTCTACGTGCTGGACCTGCTCCTGGGCTCCAGGCAGCCAGTGCTTCTGGCCGGGGAGCCGGGCTGTGGCAAGTCATCCTTCGCGGAGCTGCTGATCCAGCCCAATCACTCCTACCACCGCGTCGCCATCTCACCTGCCCTTGGCACTGGCCACGTGCGCCACCTGCTGGAGAGCCACATCCTGGGCAGCACGCGGGACAAGGCCCTGTTCACCAGCCTCCTCGGATCCCGGTCCCCTGCCGCCAGGGGCGGGAGGAGCTGCTACCTGCTCCTGCTGGATGACCTGCACGCCGCCGAGCTGGGTGAGCCCCCGCCTCACGTCAGACAGTGCCCTGGGCTGAGCTGAAATGGCCACATATCCTTTGTGGGGCCTGGCTCCCCCTGGCACAGTACAGCCCAGCTCCCCCTCCTTGGCCCAGACACCCTCTGCCCCAGGGCTCTGCAGGGCCCAGCTCCCTCTGGCTCGGCCTGGCTCCCCTCACTGGGGCCAGACACCCCCCGCCCCAGGGCTCTGCTGGGCCCGGCTCCCCCTGGCTGGACCCAGCTCCCCATCTCAGGGCCTGGACACTAGCGTTGCCAGGTGTCCAGTTTTTTACCAGAACACTCGGTCGAAAAGGGACCCTGGCGGCTCCAGTCAGCACCGCTGACCAGGCCATTAAAAGTCCAGTTGGCAGTGCAGTGGGGCAGGCAGGCTCCCTGCCCAGCTCCTCACGGTTCCCGGTAGTGGCGACATGTCCCTTGGCTCCTAGGCACAGGGGCAGCCATGGGGGCTCCGAGCTGCCTCCCGCCCTGAGCGCCGGCTCCACAGCTCCCATTGGCCAGGAGCTGCGGACAATGGGAGCTGCAGGGGCGGCACCTACAGGTGAGGGCAGAGCACAGCCCCCGTGGCCGCGCCCTGAGCCTAGCAGCCAAGGGACATGTCGCCACTTCCGGGAGCCGCCTGAGGTCAGCACTGCCCAGAGCCCGCACCCCAAACCCCCTGCCCCAGCACTGAGGACTCTCCCACACCCGAACTCCCTCCTGGAGCCTGCACCCTCTCCCGCACTCCAACCCCGTGCCCCAGCCCAGAGCCCCCTCCTGCACTCTGACCCCCTATGCCCCAGCCCGGATCCTCCTCCTGCACCCCAAACCCCCTGCCCCAGCGCTGAGGACCCTCCCACACCCGAACTCCCTCCTGGAGCCTGCACCCTCTCCCGCACTCCAACCCCGTGCCCCAGCCCAGAGCCCCCTCCTGCACTCTGACCCCCTATGCCCCAGCCCGGATCCTCCTCCTGCACCCCAAACCCCCTGCCCCAGCGCTGAGGACTCTCCCACACCCGAACTCCCTCCTGGAGCCTGCACCCTCTCCCGCACTCCAACCCCGTGCCCCAGCCCAGAGCCCCCTCCAGCATTCTGACCCCCTATGCCCCAGCCCGGATCCTCCTCCTGCACCCCAAACCCCCTGCCCCAGCGCTGAGCTCGCTCCCGCACCCGAACTCCTTCCTGGAGCCTGCACCCTCTCCCGCACTCCAACCCCGTGCCCCAGCCCAGAGCCCCCTCCAGCATTCTGACCCCCTATGCCCCAGCCCGGATCCTCCTCCTGCGCCCCAAACCCCCTGCCCCAGCGCTGAGCTCGCTCCCGCACCCAAACTCCTTCCTGGAGCCTTCATGCCCCTGCCCTAGCCAGGAGCCCCTTCCCACACCCTGAACCCCTCATTTCTGGCCTCACCTTGGAGCCCTCACCCTCTCCCGCAACCCCCTGCCCCAGCCTGGTGAAAATGAGTGAGTGAGAGTGAGCGACGGGGTGTATGTGTGGAGTGAGTGGAGGGCAGGGGGCCTCAGGGAAGGGGCAAGGCAGGGGTGTTCAGTTTTGTGTGATTAGAAAGTTGGCAACCCTTCCGGACACCCCAACCCCCAGGGCTGTACAGGGCCCAGCTCCCCGTCATTAGGTCTGGAACCCCGAGCTGGACCTGGCTCCCCCTGGCCAGGCCCGTCACCCAGGGTTGGTTAAGTCCGCAGGGCTGTGTGTTTTAGTGCCCTCCTGCCACTGGCGCTTGGCTCCTAGAAGAGCCTGTGGGTGGCCGATGGTGGGATAGGCAGGCTGCTCCAAGGCGTGATGGTCCTTTCTGTCCCAGATGCCAGGCAGGGGAGTCACCCCGTGGTGGAGACCCTGCGCCAGGCCCTCTCTCACCAGGAGGTCTATGGCGCCGAGACCCTGGAGCTCCGACACATCCCTTCAGCAGAGTTCAATTGCTTTGGCTTGGTGGCTGCCCCAGCGATCGGTGTCCACCCGCTCTCCCCTCGCTTCACTCGGCTCTGCAGCATCCTCTCGCTCCCCAGTGTCTCCAGGGAGTCTCTGATCAGCATCCACAGACCCCTGGTCCTGGCTTGGCTGGAGAAGTTCCCCCTGCTGGCCAGGCACAGCGAGCTGGCTACTGCCCTGGTGGGGGCCACTGTGGACGTGTACGAGGCCATGACGGCCAGATTCCGCTCCTCCCCCGCCTGCTACCACTTCTCCTACCACCACATCGAGAAGGTTCTCAGGGGCCTCTTCCTCCTGCGGCCCTGCCCCGGGATTCACCTCACCAGCCCCTTGGAGGACCCCAGCACCCTCAGGGCTGCAAAGCGAGGCCAGCCGGGGATAAGCCTCAGCCTCACGCTGAGCACCCGGGTCATCGTCCGTCTCTGGCTGCACGAGTCGCTGCGCATCTTCTGCGACCCGCTGCTGTCGGAGCGCGAGCGGCAGGAGAGCGGGCAGCTGCTGCTGGACGTGGCTGCCAGCACCTTCTGCACCAAGAGGAGCATGCTGAGGGTGGTATCCACCAGTGACAAGGAGCCGCAGCAGCGCGAGGGAGCCAGGAGCATCATGGAGCCCGCCGGGCAAGACGCTGCCATGGAGCTGGGCGCTGAGCAGGGTGTGCTGGCTGACAGCCATGAGGAGCCTTCCTCGCAGAGCAGCAGCGACGGGGACTGCCCCGACGCCTTCGATCCCATAGACCAGGCCCCAGCCCTGGCCTTGGACCAGCCAGATGCAGTGCCATCCAGGGACTCTGCCCTGGACGCACTGGAGCCCGAGGGGGCAGAGGCGACTGAGATGAAGAGAATGGTTTCCATCCAGCCCTTTCCAGCCCTGCACCTTCGCTTCCAGGAGCAGCACCCGGCCATGGGGCGCCACACCAGCACCCGCCAAACCACCCCCCTGAAGAGCAAGCGCAGGCCCTCCACCAAGAAGGAGAGCAACAAGCCCCTGCTGCCCTCCCACCTCCTGCTGCTGCCAGGAGAGGACGTGCGCAACATCCTCTTCAGCAGGGAGCTGACGCCGGCCTCCTCCAGCCGGGAGAGCCTTTACCACGAGAGATGCTGGGACACCATCCAGCGGCAGCTCAGCACCTTCCTCCCCAGGGGCTTCGTGCTGTGCAGAGAAGTCACCCAGCACCTGGTGCGCCTGCTGCGGGTGCTGTGCTGCCCACAGGGGCATGGGGCCCTCCTCTCCCTGCACCTCTCCACCGGCAGGAGGTCCCTGGTGGCCCTGGCTGCCAACGCCACCAGCTCCCAGCTCTTTGAGCTGACGGGGCAGGCGGGGGAGTGGGAGGTGAGAGAGCTGATCAGGAAAGCTAGCTGGCAGGCTGGGATCCTGGATGCTAGAGTCGTGGTGCTGGTGCACCAGGGGGTGGCACTGGGCACCATGCAGAAGCTGGTGGATCTGATGAGAGAGGGCACCTACCCTGGCCTGTACACTGCTGAAGACACCGCACACATCGTGAAAGAACTGCTGCAGGAGAACCAGAACATCAAAAGGACCATGAGGCCCAACATAGTCCTGCAAAGGTCAGGGAGGGAGTGACAGAGACCATGGCCAGGGGAAGTTGGGAATGCTGTGAGCTGGGCAGGTCTAACAGGAGTGACCGCAGGGCGGGGATGGGATCCCTGAGCTGGGCAGGTCTAACAGGAGTGACCCCGGAGGGGGGCGGGGGGGAGATGGGATCCCTGAGCTGGGCAGCTCTAACAGGAGTGACCCCGGAGTGGGGCAGGGGGGAGATGGGATCCCTGAACTGGGCAGGTCTAACAGGAGTGACCATGGTGGGGGAGCAGGAGGGAGATGGGATCCCTGAGCCAGGCAGGTCTAACAGGAGTGACCCCGGAGGGGGGCGGGGGGGAGATGGGATCCCTGAGCTGGGCAGATCTAACAGGAGTGACTGCGGGGGGGAGGGGGGATCCCTGAGCCAGGCAGGTCTAACAGGAGTGACCGCGGCTTGGGGGGTGGGATCCCTGAGCCGGGCAGGTCTAATGGGGGTGACCCCAGGGGGGTGTAATATCCTCCCCCCACCTCTGTATTGAAGGGTGCACACAGGCTCCAGACCTTGCCTGCCCTGGGGGGAATCATAGAGGCCCCGCCCGCACACGGGGGGGCATCCTCTTGTCAGGGGTATTTGGTGAGAGAAGGAAATTCCAGCTGGGCCTGCCCTGAGACCCTGCTGGGCTGGGGCTATCCACTGGTGGCAGGGGGCACTCCCTGTGCTGGGTGGGGGTTAGTGTCAGTCCCCCTCAAACTGGACTGGGAGGGAGGGGTTTGGTGTCACCCCATATCTTGGGGGTCCCCCTCTCTTCCCTCAGCCCCGTGGCCTTCTCTTCCAGGTTCTACCAATCTGTGAGGAGCAATCTGCATTTGCTGCTGCTGCTGGATGGGCACAAGGGCTGGGCGAAGGGCAGGGGACCCTTGGGTTACCCCACAGCCATGGCCACAGCCCTGCTCACCCTCACCTGCAGCACTGATGTGTACCAGCCCTGGAGCCAGGAGTCCCTGGTGCAGGTGGCTAACCAGCGCCTGGAAGATGCCCTCAGCCAGCAGCCTCTGCAGAGCCCAGGTGAGGGCTCGGCCTGCTTCTGGGGTCTCAGCCCCTCCTGGATCCTAGCGGCTATGCAGCCAGCAAAGGGCCAGGCCCACCTGGGTTCGGCACAGAATACAGGCACCAAGTGCCTGGCCGCTCGTGCTGGCCAGCTCCAACCCGTGGGCCCTGCTGCCTCCTCTCCACAGTCTCTAATGGTGTCCACTTGCTTGTCTGTCAGTCCCAGCGTCGCTGCAGGCCCTGGAGAATTCGCTCGCCAGCATTGCCTCAGCCATGGCTCTGATTCACCGCTCTGCCAGCTGCTACGCCACACACCTGGCCCCCAGCATGCCCCTCATCACCCCAAAGACCTTCCTGGATTTCGTCGACATTTTCCTCATGTTCTCAGCACAGTTGCAGAGGCAGAGCTGGACTCAGGCTGATCGGTGAGGAATGAGGCCAAACCCTGCTCCCCATCACAACCTTAACTCTGGCCCCATGGTGCCCCCACATGGCTCTGCCCCATGGGCCAGGCCATCAGCGCTGAGCAGGGTAAACTTCCCATGTCAGTAATGGCTGGACTGTGGGGTCTCGACACTCAGCAAGAGGGCCTTCAAGCTGCCCCCATTCTAACAGCCGGCAGCAGTGTTCTGGGGGGCCATGCAACCACAGCTCCAGACTTGTGTGTGCCAAGCTTCTGTGACTGAGGAGACGTGGCTGAGGGAGAGAATGGGGATGGGGTGCCTCCTTTTCCCCCTCCACCCCAGGAGTATGGGTGAGGAGCAGGGTCTGACCCCCTGACCAGGACACAAGCTGCCTCTCCCTGCCAGGGTCAGGTTATCCCAGAGCTGCCCACTAGGGGCTCCTGGCTTTGGAACAGAAGGATCCAGCTGGAGGGGTCCCTGGGCTGCACCCCCACATTCAAGTGCCCCTAGTGCCCTGGATCTGAACATGCGCTGGGGGGGTGCGGGAGCCTCACTCTGTTTTCCTTGGGGCAGGATGAAGCTTGCTCTGACCAAGATGTGGGCAGTGAGTGAGAAGCTGCGGGAGCACAACCGGGACATCAAGTATCTGCAGGAGAAACTTCGCATGGCCAAGGAGGTGAGAGGGTGGCCTCCAGGAAAGCCTGGCGCCCTGTGCTGTCACCCACCAGATCAGCTCACCCAGCGTGGTGCTGGGGGCGCTGTGCTGCAGAGTGGGGACCCTTCCCAAGGCCGCAGTACAGCTGCAGGGAGAAGGCAGGGGGCGCTCTCCACAGGGTTTGGGGATTTGTACCTCCAGACAGAGTGGGGCGAGTATTCATCCGTAGAGTAACTGTCCTGCTCAGACACTCACAGCCTGGAGCAATGGCTTGGGTTGATGCTGGGGGTGAGGCAGGGGTTGGGCAGCAGCAGAGGGAAGGGCTGTGTGGGCTGCTGGTGCCATGTCTGCTCCTCTCCTGCCCTCAGCAAGTGGCCAGGTGCCGGCGGCGGGCGGAGCGTGAAGAAGTGGTGCAGAAGCAGCAGGAGCAGGACCGTCAGCACCGCGAGGCGCGCATCGAGATCCTTACACAGGAGCAGCAACTGCTGGAGCAGAGCAAGGAGTCTGCCATGAGAAAGGTGTGCACGGACCTGAGCCCCTGGAACGGCAGGGGTGGGCACCCGGCCCGGCTGCCTGGCTGAGCCCCTGGAACGGCAGGGGTGGGCGCCCGGCCCGGCTGCCTGGCTGAGCCCCTGGAACGGCAGGGGTGGGCGCCCGGCCCGGCTGCCTGGCTGAGCCCCTGGAACGGCAGGGGTGGGCACCCGGCCCGGCTGCCTGGCTGAGCCCCTGGAACGGCAGGGGTGGGCACCCGGCCCGGCTGAGCCCCTGGAGATGCAGGGGCTTAGGTGCAAGGCCCATCAGTAGGGGTGAGCCTCACATGGGCGGGAGTTGGTGTGGGTCAGGATACGTTATTGCTGCCCAGCTGGTTGGCCAGTAGGGGCAACGGGTGGGAGATGGGTGGGAATCGGCCCGTTATGTGGTGGTCAGGGGGATACGTGGGATTCCCTATTGATGCCTGTCCATCAGGGGAGGTGAAGTCACTGATCCATCGGATCTGTGCCACCCCCGATCTTTTAAACAGTCCCTTGGGGGAATCCCTTCAGTGGGCCAGACCTCAAAGGATCCTGCTGTCCCTTAAGGTCAGGCCATGCAGCCTCAACGCCTACTAGACTGAGCCACTGGGCTCCAGCCTCCTGGGTCCCGCCCTGAGCTCTGCCCAGTGAGTGCAGCTGCCATAAGCTCCTGGTCAGAGACTTCTACACTCTTCAGGGATCCAGGCACCTCAGCCAGGATCTGCAGCGACACCAGCCACCTGTGCAAAGCAGGCACCTGGAGCACAGCCCGGGGAAGCCCTTAAGTCAGCCCTGGGAAGCAGCGTTTTGGACATTGTCCATGCTGGCCAAGCCATTTCTGTCTCTTTGTCTCCCAGGCCCAAATGAGCCCCCAGGCCTCTTCAAAGGCTGCTTTTATCCCAGCCTCCTGTCACCTTTCATGCCATTGTCCTCCTGGAGTTCAGTCCCCTGCCAGAGTTCCCTGCTGTCAGGTGTCAGCCGTTCAGTCCTGGCCACTTCCCCTGTCTGAGCATCCTCCCTTGAGCTGGGTCAGATTGAGCCAGGCCTAACTCCCCTCATCCCACCCCAGAGAGTTCCTGACACATGCTCCAGGACCTGCCTTGCCCTGAGAGCAGCGGCTGACCCGTTGGCTCCCACTGGGTAGCAACACCTAGTCCAGTCACTGCCTTGCCTGTCATTCATAAACTTGTTAGAGAATTCCCGTGGCATCACAGGGGTACATGGGGTGCCCCAGTGAGGCCCGGCTGCCCTGGTACCTGCCCAGAGGAGAGGGGAGTACGTGGGGTGCCCCAGTGAGGCCCAGCCTGGCCCAGTCCCCACCCATCTGGGGAGGGGTGTATGTGGGATGCCCCAGTGCAGCTTGTCTGTCCCTTCCCTCAGATGAATACTGAGTACAAGGCAGCACTGGCTGGACTGCAGGTGCAGGACATTGAGGAGCTGCGGAGCTACCGGTTACCACCAGCATCCATCCTGAGGGTGACGGATACCCTGTGCATGATGTTCAGCAAGGAGCCTGGCTGGGAGAGTGCCAAGCAGCTGCTTGGGCAAGAGGACTTCTACCAGGTGCCGGGAGGGGCTGTTGTGTTGATTTAGACAGAGTCAGTGGGCCAGAGGTGTTCGCAGAACCCAGTCACTGTCCAGCACTGAGCAGTGTTAAAGAAGGTGTGAGGGCTGGCGGGTGGAGTCCTCAGCCTGCCTGGTACCACAGCCAGCAAACCAGCAAACATCCTTGTAGCCCTTTAGTAGCGATACGGACGAGATGGGAGAGAGCTGACCCTTGCCTGTAGAGCAGTGAATGGGGCTTTCATCTGAACAGCTTCCCTTCCCCTTTGCCTGTAGCTGAGCGAGTTTCAGCAGAAAGCCCCTGGGTTTGGCATGCCCTCAGACGTATCAGAGATGGTGATAATGCTGCTTTTGGGGGAAGGCAAGGACGTGAGCTGAGAGGGGTTGGAGCTGCAGCTGCTGTTACAGTCCAAGCCCATTTCAGCTCAGGTGGTGACCAGGATTCAGCTGAAGCTGGTGGGGGAGGAAGTGTCTGCGTCCTTTCTAGCCCAGGTTGGTAAGGATGTCCCTCAGGCATAGGAGAGAAGGCCCTGGGTCACAGGAGATGGTGGGCACAGCTGATGCTGGTGATGTTTGCTCCAATAGCCTCCATCTGTTCTCCCCCTCCGCCAAAGTCTCTTTCTCTAAGGACCCCAAAAGGCGGTGATGGCGGAATAGCCAGCCCCTCATTATTTTGTCCACCAATCAAGCCTAATATCCAGCACACCAATTTTAATTGATTAATATCCAGTTCCACCTCATCTGATTTTTACCAAGCATGATTTTAACCCAGTCCTGGATTTATATTCCCATGCTTTCTGCACCCCGGCAATGTACACCCAGCTGCTGCCATGGAAACAGTACACCCCAGCTCCCTGGTTCCACCTCAGTCCCCAGGCTCCTCAGCACAAGGCACTGGACAGGCTTATGGGAACACCAGACTGGAGTTTATTGAGAGAAAACGCTTCAGATAAAAGCAAGTGCAAGGGTTTGGAAACCTCTCAACATCAAGGGTAGCATTGCGTGCTTCAATTCCCAGATTAGTTTGATGGATCATTGAAAGTAGCTTCATCCACAAAGATGGTGTCAGAATGGATTCAAATTTGGACATGTGCCTCTGAACAGACTGAAGTTCAGTTCGAGCCTGTGCAGTGAGACTGAGAGCTTCAGGCTCATCTAAAGCCTTTCTCACTGAATTCAAATGCTGCACAACTGGTTGAACCCCATCAATCCGTGCAGACCATCTAGTTCTGGACATCCCCTGCAGTGAAACAGGAAGAGATTGCTTCAGAATTTCCCACCTTTGTGGGCTGCTACTGAAGAGATTGTACATTTGCTGAACAGTTCCAGAGGAAGTAATTGCCTCCTTGCATGATTCAGCACAGTCAACACCTACCAGGTTCAGTGTGTGGTTTCCACAGCTGGAGAAAATACAGTTTGAATTATGCTCAAGCAGAACTGCTTGTCCACCTTTGTACTTCCCGGCCATATTGGATCCATTGTCATGGCTCGACCAATGCAGACTTGAAAATCTCACTTAAAACCTTCTAGAATTACTAGTACTTGAGCAGCAATTTCTTTCCCAGTTTTTCTCATGAAATTATCAAACAAAATAAACCTTTCTTCAATTCAAAATTTTGAGCTGTCTACAATCTTAACGTATCAAATAACCATAGTAGTCTGTTCCCTGTGAGAACAATCTGGAGTGGCATCAACAATGATTGAAAAATACTTGGCATTTTGAATCTCATCAAGAATTGTTGTTTGTACGAATGACCCACATAGCTCAATAAACCCGTTTTGTATGCATGTGGCGAGATAATGGACTTGTATGTGCTTTTGATTCTCTTGCGATTCTCAAATACATTTAACATACTCTGATAAAAGTGGGTCATATTTGCTGAGGAGCTCCACTATGCCTAGAAAGTTTCCATTTGCACGATCACCAGTACATTGACTAGAACCAAAGAAAGCCAATCCCCAGTCAAAAAGAAAAAGGATGACATTCAGGATGCGCTCAAGAAGTTTTTTCCAGTTGTTAGTTTCTGTACAGAGTTCAGTCAAGAGTAAATTCTCAACTGAACTTTCAGCTAATGCTGCCCTACTGGCTGATTTCCATGCAACATAGTGTTCTTTGTGTGACGGTGAACTCTCACGGGATGGTATTCAGTCTTTCAACTTCCTCCAACCCCTGTTGATGTGCCATCCTGATTGGTCAGAGAGACCTGATGCATTTGCAGCACTTTTGTTCAAAATGAAGCAGGGTGCACGGTACAGAGATTGTTTTTCCGTACTCCAGCATAACCAGTCTCTTGTGCAGGTCTCACCACTTGGAAGAGTTTTTGTCAGCAGATGAGTAGGGAAAGCATGATTAACAGCATCTCATGGAATGTTACTTGGAATTTCAAAACAACTAATTTGAAGAAAAGATTGTATTTGGGCAGCATTGCTCTTGTCAATAATTCCAATGTCAGTCATAGTCAAACCTGTAGTACTCATGAATTGCTCTTACTGCGTAAGATCTACATCTTCCTGTTGCTGTTGAGTTTCTTAATCGTACACAGTATCTTCTCCTGCATCTGTTACTGTTGGCACATCTCCTTCTTGACTACTGTCCTCATGTTCAGGTATTGGCACTGAAATATCACCTGTTGCAGTTGCGGAGTTTTCATTATCTGTAGCATTGTTTGTTGGGTAAGGTGTGTTTTCCAGTGGTTTGAGAAATGAAGTTATTGGCTTTGAGCTCTTAGCTGCTGCTTCACTCAGTTGTTTTCGTCATCTCTTCCTTGCACCACTTTCAAATCTCCTCTTCATAGTGATCTATCTGGTCAATATGGAGCCTATCCACACTTGAAATATTCTGCTGTAAATAAATAGCTTATCTAAACTTGAAATCTTCTACTGTAAACGTACACAAATGCTGAATGATACACAAATGCTGAAAATGAAGGAATACTAATTAAGAACACAAAATGAAACAGTCAGGTTATTATTCTTATCACTGAATCAAAACTCAAGCACACAAGGTATAATATAATAGGCTGATCTGAAGACAAAGGGATGACGTATATATAGTAAACACAGACACGGATACAGACAGAGGGATAATGTCCAAACATTTCAAATGTGTGTCCTCACGAAACTTACTGTACAAGACTGTCCTCACAAATTTTCACCTTGAATCCGGGCCTACGGACTACGAAAGTCATGATGATGGCCAAGCTACCAAGCTAGGGCTCAACCAGCCCAACCAGTCACCTCTTTTAGCTACCATATGAAGATAATAATGAAGAATTCTCACACACAAATAATACCTTAGTCAACTAGACATAAAACTGTAAAGATACTAAAATGTAACAATTCTGTACCTTTCAGCACGCACTTGATCCAGCACCAGCCACTAGTAGTGGTTTATTTATGTAATCAGCTGATCTGAGAGAACACGTTCATCACGGTCTAATCTTGTGCCATCAGAACCAATATATTTTTATTAATATTTGTGAACATTTTGAACTCTTTAATATGACAAAATCTATATCACTTAACAAAAAAATTCTGTCTTTTACCAAATCACAGCTCTTATTTGCTTAAAATTGCAGTTCTAAGCTGAGAGAGTGTGTCACATTTTGGTCCAATAGGGATGGGCATAAAAACAAGTTGCAAAACTTATCAAATGCCAAAAAATTAACAAGTATCTAAATTTGAGGCCCCCTTTGAGTTTGAGGCCCAGGCCAAATGGCCCTCCTGGCCCCCCCCTCTGCTTGGCCGTGGTGAGGCCCAGTAAAATGGAGCCTAGATCCTGATTGGAAGAGAATGGGGCTGGAGGCAGGCTGCCCATGGGGCAGGTGAATGCCATCTTGGCTCTGTGGTTACAGATGTAGAGCTGGCTGGCTCAGTTAAGGGAGCAGCAAGCTCCAGGCTGAGGCTCTGCATGGGGCCGCAAGTGCAGTGTTAACAGGATTCACAAGGTCTGTGCTATGCCCCCGCCTTTCAACCATCTCCGGGGAGATCTCTGTTAGTGTGCCAGGCCCCCAAGAGGTCACCCTGTGCTACAAGGGCAGGCCACCTGGCCTCAACAGCTCCAGTACTGAGCCTTCGGGCACCAGCACCCTGTTCCAGCTGGGCTCAGATGCCAGGGAGAGGCTGTGCTACCAATGAGCCTCTGGAGAAACACAAGGCAAAACGAAGTCGTATTTATTAGCATGACACTGTCTGGTGTTAACGATGCTGTCTGGGTGAATTGCTACCACCAGCTTACAGCATGAGGGCTGTCACGGGGTCTCCGGGCGATGCTCTGGAACTATTCCATACGAAGCCAGGCAGGACTCTGGGGGAGCCTCCTCTTTCTGAGCAGACTGTCTCCAGGGCAAGAAGCTCACACAACTTCGACCTTCCTGGGGCTGACCTCGGAGCATTCAGCATCCCCTGCCCCATCATGCGCTTCCCACAGTGGGTCCACACAGGCAGGGCTCCTGGGGAAGCCAGAGGGCCCTGCCCCCCAACTCCGCAGTCAGACGTGACTCTCAGCCAGCCAGTAAAACAAAAGGTTTATTAGATGACAGGAACATGATCTAAAACCATGAACTTGTAGGTACAGAGAACAGGACCCCTCAGTCAGGTCCATCTTGTGGGGGTAGGGAGCCCAGAGCCCCATCTGGGCCTCCCTCCATTTCCCCAGCCAGCTCCAAACTGAAACTCTCCAGCCCCTCCTCTGGCCTTTGTCTCTTTCCCGGGCCAGGAGGCCACCTGATCTCTTTGTTCTCTAACACCTTCAGTTGGCACCTTTGCAGAGGAGGGGCCCAGGCCATCAGTGGCCAGGAGACAGGGCATCAGCCATCCTCTGTGCAGACACCATCATACTGGCCCTTTAGGGTGCTGCAACAATCACACCTCCTTATCCCACCAGCTAGATACTTAAGAAATGCCTAGGGGAAACTGAGGCACCCACACAGTATTCAGAGAGAACATTAAGAACATTCCCACTTTGTCACATCTCTCCCCGCTTCGAGACTGCAGATGCTGATTCATAAAAGTCCTCAGCATCAACCCCAGGGTCCCATAAACTCTCTCCACCAGCCTGTGGGACGGAGGGTGACCTGCAGAGGCCCAGGTGGGCCAGACCCCCCATTTCTCCCACCAGCCCCAGAGCAAGGCTGACAGGACATTGGACCCCTGGTCTGTAAGGACCTTGCTGGGGACACCCCCTCTGCTGAAGATGGTCAGCAGCGCGTCTGCCCTGGTGTCTGCCTTGGTGGAGGACAGAGCCCCCGCCCCTGTGTAGCGGGTGGCGAGATCCATCACCCCCAGGACGTATTTCTTCCCTGCCTAGGTCACCTTGCTGAGGGGCCCCACTATGTCCATAGTCACCTTCTGGAAAGGTTCCTCTGTGTTGGGCAGGGGTCTCAAGGGAGCTTCTCCCTTATCCCGGCCTTCCCCACCCTCTGGCCGGGGTTGCAGGACCTGCCGTGCCGCTGGGCCGCGTCCCAGACTCCAGGTCAGTCGTGGTTCTGCAGCAGCCGCTGCCTGGGGCCTGGATCCCCTGGTGTCCCGAGAGAGGGTCATTGTGGGCCAGGTACGACAGCCGGCGGCGACACTTCTGGGGCACCCCCAGCGGCCTCCTGATCCCCCACGGTTCTACTTCCCCTGGGGGAGCCCCTTCTCGGTACAGGAATCCCTTCTCCCACGGGAATCTGTCCCTGCAGCCTTCCCCACGGGGGTTTGCAGCCTGTGGCCAGCAAGTCCCCTCAGCTCCTCCTAGGAGGGATCCTTCCGTAGCTCGGTCTGGAATTCAGGTGCTGGGGGAGGGAGTGGGACCTGCTCTCTCTCGTGGGCTGGGCCTGGGGTCACAGCCCCACTGAGCCCTGTCCCTGGTCGCTCCTTCCCTGCCCTGGGATCACTTCCCAGCAGTATCTCTGGACCAGCTAAACCTGGTTGGCAGCCGAACTGCCCTGCCTGTGGGTCCCCCCCCCTCAACTGGGGTCTCAGCTCCCCCCTTGCTCAGCGCTGCCCTTGCTGTCCCCGTGGGGGCAGGCAGCGAGCTCTCTGCTCTCCTTACAGCATCGGAGCCAGTGTGAGCCCCCTCTCCCGTGTGCAGGGGGGCAGGGAGCATCTCTCTGTCTCACCCAGCCCCAGGGGGCTGGTTACAGGCAGGCAGGTATCTTGCCCTCCTCCCTGCAGCTCCTCCCCACTGCCAGCCAAGTCATCTGCATTTTCACTGACCATTTCCCTCTCCACTGACTGGTTCCTTGGATTCAAATTCAAACCCTTGGCCATTACAGAAGCAGGGCCTGGATCCTGTCCCAAAGAGACACAGTCACCCCACAACAGGACCTCACAGCCGATATCCTGGAGAACCGAACGACCAGCCAGCCCGACCCCTCCTGGGTCTGCACAGGGATCTGGGCCATAGGCAGGGCGAGGGGCCCCATCCATGGGACCTTCACCCAGGTCACACAGCCCTTCAGCATCTGTTGGGGCTTGTCACGGAGTCCCTGGGTGATGCTCTGGAACTGCTCCCCATGAAGCCAGTGAGGACTCTGGGGAAGTCTCCTTTCTGTGAGCAGCCTGTCTTCAGGACACAAAGCTCACCCGGCTTCCATCTTCCTGGGTCTGACCTCGGAGCATTCAGCCTCCTCTGCCCCTCCGTGCACTTCCCCCAGTGAGTCCGCCAAGGCGGGGTCTTGGGGAAGCCAGAGGGTCCTGCCCCCCAACTCCGCAGTCAGACGTGACTCTCAGCCAGCCAGCAAAACAGAAGGTTTATTAGATGACAGGAACATGGTCTAAAACAGAGTTTGCAGGTGCAGAGAACAGGACCCCTCAGCTGGGTCCATTTTGGGGGGCAGTGAGCCAGACAACCCCGTCTGCCCTTCACTCCATGTCCACAGCCAGCCCCAAACTGTAACTCTCTCCAGCCCCTCCTCCTCTGGGCTTTGTCCCTTTCCCGGGCCAGGAGGGCACCTGATTCCTTTGTTCTCCAACCCTTCAGCTTTCACCTTGCAGGGGGGAAAGGTCCAGGCCATCAGTTGCCAGGAAACAGGGTGTCGGCCATTCTCTGTGCAGACACCATCACACTGGCCCCCTAGGGCTCTGCAACAATCACACCCCCTGATCCCACCACCTAGAGACTTAAGAAATGCTGAGGGGAAACCGAGACACCCACACAGTATTCAGAGAGAACATTAAGAACAGTCCCACTTCATCACAAGGGCGTCTATCAGCTGCAGGCAACACAAGCTCCCCTTCTGGACTACCAGAAGCCCCGGTCGTTCCCCCTAGCAGTTTACACACTCCATCTAATTACAGGAGATGCCCAGTCCCTTGTCATCTGGCCACCTGCCGAGTATACTGATTCGCTGGCCCTGGGGAAACAGTTCTTCCCAGGCATCTCCTCTCGTCAGCACTGCCCAAAGCACACGGCACTTAGACACATCTAGACTGAACCCAAACTGAAACTTATTACCAGAGCTGGAGTTAAAGATTCAGATAAAAGCAAGTAAAAGGATTTGGAAAGTGTAGAACTCCACATCAGATCTGCAAGGGAGTTTTGTTCTCCCTAGAGCTTCTCACAAAGTCGGTAGTGACCGCTGCTTCATTGCTGGGTTGGGGAGCCCATCTTGACAACTTTACAATACAGCAGGGTTCGCACACTTGTTCCTGGCACTAGCCCATGTTAATGAATTCTTTCCTCCTGGAAACCAGGCAGCATGGAAGTTACCATTTTGAAGAGCAAAATGGCATCCTTCATGCTTTGTGACCTCACACACACCATACATGCAAGGTCACGCTGTGTGGAGCAAAATGGTGCCCTCCATACACTAGTGATCACCGTGACCCCATCTGCTGAGGATGCAACCCTATAGGGTCGCAACCCACAGTTTGGGAACCACTGCAGTACAGTGTCAGTGATTTCGAAGAGAGGCTTGGCTTCATATCAACGTCCTGGAATTCAAAGTGATACATAAGAACATAAGAATGGCCATACTGGGTCAGACCAAAGGTCCATCCAGTCCAGTATCCTGTCTACCAACAGTGGCCAATGCCAGGTGCCCCAGAGAGAGTGAACCTAACAGGTAATGATCTAGTGATCTCACTCTTGCCATCCATCTCCACCCTCTGACAAACAGAGGCTAGGGACACCATTCCTTACCCATCCTGGCTAATAGCCATTAATAGACTTAACCTGGCTAATAGCCATTAATAGACTTCTGTGAATTTATCCAGTTCTCTTTTAAACCCTGTGTGACAGGGTCGGGCCAGATGGCTATAGGAGAGTAATAGAAGGCAGATATATTAGCCCTAGGCTAAGTAGGTCCCTTTTCCCTGGGTAAGGGAACAGGGAAGGTTCCAGAACAATCAGGAACCTTCGGGAGACCATTAAGACAGGCTGATTAGAACACCTGCAGCCAATCAAGAAGCTGCTAGAATCAATTAAGGCAGGCTAATCAGGGCACCTGGGTTTTAAAAAGGAGCCCACTTCAGTTTGTGGTGTGCGTGTGAGGAGCTGGGAGCAAGAGGCACTAGGAGCTGAGAGTGAGAAAATCCTCCCAAACCCCCAATCCTCCCAAACCCTCCCAAATCCTCCCAACTCCTGGTCATACACAGGAGGAGTCAACCTGGACTGTGGGTTCAGAAAAACGGCCAAGCTGAGGGCTGCCGTGAAGCTCCAAGGCGAGCAAATCCGCCAATAAGCGCAAGACCACCAAGGTAGAGCAGGAACTTTGTGACACCTGTTATAGCCCTAGCCTTCACAACCTCCTCAGGCAAGGAGTTCCACAGGTTGACTGTGCACTGAGTGAAGAAGAACTTCCTTTTATTTGTTTTAAACCTGCTACCCATTAATTTCATTTGGTGGCCCCTAGTTCTTATATTATGGGAACAAGTAAATAACTTTCTCTCATTCACTTTCTCCACACCACTCATGATTTTATAGACCTCTCTCATATCCCCCCTTAGTCTCCTCTTTTCCAAGCTGAAAAGTCCTAGCCTCTTTAATCTCGCCTCATATGGGACCCGTTCCAAACCCCTAATCATTTTAGTTGCCCTTTTCTGAACCTTTTCTAATGCCAGTATATCTTTTTTGAGATGAGGGGACCACATCTGTATGCAGTATTCAAGATGTGGGCGTACCATGGATTTATATAAAGGCAATAAGATATTCTCTGTCTTATTCTCTATCCCTTTTTTAATGATTCCGAACGTACCGTTTGCTTTTTTGACTGCCACTGCACTCTGCGTAAATGTCTTCAGAAAACTATCCACGATGACTCCAAGATCTTTCTCCTGATTATTTGTAGCTAAATTAGCCCCCATCATATTGTATGTATAGTTGAGGTTATTTTTTCCAATGTGCATTACTTTACATTTATCCACATTAAATTTCATTTGCCATTTTGTTGCCCAATCACTTAGTTTTGTGAGATTTTTTTGAAGTTCTTCACAGTCTGCTTTGGACTTAACTATCTTGAGCAGTTTAGTATCATCTGCAAACTTTGCCACCTCACTGTTTACCCCTTTCTCCAGATCATTTATGAATAAGTTGAATAGGATCGGTCCTCGGACTGACCCTTGGAGAACACCACGAGTTACCCTTCTCCATTCTGAAAATTTACCATTTATTCCAACTCTTTGTTCCCTGTCTTTTATCCAGTTCTCAATCCATGAAATGATCTTCCCTCTTATCCCATGACAACTTAATTTACATAAGAGCCTTTGGTGAGGGTCCTTGTCAAAGGCTTTCTGGAAATCTAAGCACACTATGTCCACTGGATCCCCCTTGTCCATGTGTTTGTTGACCCCCCTCAAAGAACTCTAATAGATTAGTAAGACATGATCTCCCTTTACAGAAGCCATGTTGACTTTTGCGCAACAATTTATGTTCTTCTATGTGTCTGACAATTTTATTCTTTACTATGGTTTCAACTAATTTGCCCAGTACTGACGTTAGACTTACCGGTCTGTAATTGCCGGGATCACCTCTAGAGCCCTTCTTAAATATTGGCATTACATTAGCTATCTTCCAGTCACTGGGTACAGTAGCTGATTTAAAGGACAGGTTACAAACCACGATTAATAGTTCTGCAATTTCATATTTGAGTTCTATCACGGAGTGTGGGGGAGTCCAGGCCCTGCACCCCTCTTCCTGGGATTCACTGAGACTCTCAGCCAGCCAGTAAAACAGAAGGTTTATTGGACAACAGGAACACAGTCCACAACAGAGCTTGTGGGTGCACCCAGGACCCCTCAGTCAAGTCCTTCTGGGGGAGCAGGGAGCTCAGACCCCAGCCCTGGGGTTCCCTGCGTTCCTCCACCCAGCCCCAAACTGGAACTAAACCCCCCCAGCAGGCTCTCTCCTGCAGCCTGTCTTCACATTCCTGGGCAGAGGTGTCACCTCCCCCTCCTGGCTCAGGGGACAGGCTCTCAGGTCTCCCCTCCCCAGGGCACATTCCCAGGTCAACACTCCCCCCTCCCTGCTGAGTCACATCGTCACAAGTTCTTTCAGAACTCTTGGGTGAATGCCATCTGGTGACTTGTTACTGTTAAGTTTCTCAATTAATTCCAAAACCTCCTCTGGTGACACTTCAATCTGTGACAGTTCCTCAGATTTGTCACCTACAAAGGATGGCTGAGGTTTGGGAATCTCCCTAACATCCTCAGCCATGAAGACTGAAGCAAAGAATTCATTTAGTTTCTCCGCAGTGACTTTATTGTCTTTAAGTGCTCCTTTTGTGTGTCGCTTACTTGCATGGTATTTTACGCCCAGAGCAATTCTGCTCCAACAAATTAAAAATTCTGCATACAATATTTTAAAATTCTGCAAAATTCTATATATTTTATTTGGTTAAAATAACACCATATCATCGCGCCAGTTTCAATTATTTTGGTAATTTATTTCAAAATACCTGTCAGCAAGTTTGTCTGTAACAATACAGACAACAAAAAATAAATGTTTTTTGGGAAATAGGTTCCTTACTAGGTATATTAATACAGAACACTGAGTAATAATTCATTTAAACTACAATACAGAACCAGATTTCCCGCCCCACTCAGAAGCAATGCAAAGGCTTGGGGAATCGGGGTAACTGAGTTGCTGAGGGAGAGGGAAGTAAATTGCTGGGAAGGAGCCTGGATGTGAACCTGGAGGGTTGTTGGTTGTGGGTGGGAGAAGTATGGAAGACCCTGGCTGACCCCTAGCCTCTCCCAATCAGTCTGCCCCTATCCCAATGTCGACCTGTATCCCACACCCCCCATCCCATGTGTCTCTGCACCCCCACTCAGCTGTCCCCATGCACCCACCGCCCCTTGTCCCCATGTGGCCCTGCACTCCCTCAGTTAGCCAGCCCATCCCAAAGTGACCATGCATGCGCCTTCCCCATGTGGCACTTCACCTCCACTCCCATTCAGCTCCCTCCCCACTCTGTCCCCTCCACTAGCCCTTCTGAACCTCAGTCTGTGACCCCCCCAGTAGCCCCATGTGTCCTGCTCTGTCCCCCCCCCCCCGCCCCATATCCCATGTCTCCTCCCCTGGCCCCACAGGCAGGGCACATGGGGGGAGGGATAGCTCAGTGGTTTGAGCATTGGCCTGCTAAACCCAGGGTTGTGAGTTCAATCCTTGAGGGGGCCATTTGGGATCTGGGGCAAAAATTGGGGATGGGTCCTGCTTTGAGCAGGGGGTTGGACTAGATGACCTCCTGAGGTCCCTTCCAACCCTGATAGTCTGTGATTCTATGAACGCAGCCTCTTCTCTTCCTTCTCTGCAGCTGGCTGCTATGGCTGGTGATCCGGCTGCCCTCTCTTCTGGTGCCACAGCAGCCCCTGGTGGGTGAAAGGCATAACTGTATCACCACATACCACACAACAGAACCACTAACCCAGGAACTTATCCTTGCAACAAAGCCCGTTGCCAATTGTGCCCACATATCTATTCAGGGGACACCATCACAGGGCCTAATAACATCAGCCACACTATCAGAGGCTCGTTCACCTGCACATCCACCAATGTGATATATGCCATCATGTGCCAGCAATGCCCCTCTGCCATGTACATTGGTCAAACTGGACAGTCTCTACGTAAAAGAATAAATGGACACAAATCAGATGTCAAGAATTATAACATTCATAAACCAGTCGGAGAACACTTCAATCTCTCTGGTCACGCAATCACAGACATGAAGGTCGCTATCTTAAAACAAAAAAACTTCAAATCCAGACTCCAGCGAGAAACTGCTGAATTGGAATTCATTTGCAAATTGGATACTATTAATTTAGGCTTAAATAGAGACTGGGAGTGGCTAAGTCATTATGCAAGGTAGCCTGTTTCCTCTTGTTTTTTCCTACCCCCCCCCCAGATGTTCTGGTTTAACTTGGATTTAAACTTGGAGAGTGGTCAGTTTAGATGAGCTATTACCAGCAGGAGAGTGAGTTTGTGTGTGTATGGGGGTGGGGGGGATGTGAGAAAACCTGGATTTATGCAGGAAATAGCCCGACTTGATTATGTAAAGAGTTGTCACTTTGGATGGGCTAGCACCAGCAAGAGAGTGAATTTGTGTGGGGGGGTGGAGGGTGAGAAAACCTGGATTTGTGCTGGAAATGGCCCACCTGATGATCACTTTAGATAAGCTATTACCAGCAGGACAGTGGGGTGGGAGGAGGTATTGTTTCATGATCTCTGTGTGTATATAAAGTCTGCTGCAGTTTCCACGGTATACATCTGATGAAGTGAGCTGTAGCTCACGAAAGCTCATGCTCAAATAAATTGGTTAGTCTCTAAGGTGCTACAAGTACTCCTTTTCTTTTTGCGAATACAGACTAACACGGCTGTTACTCTGAAACCTGTCATTATGCAAGGCACTGCATTTAGCCGTATGGAGTGGAAATCTATCAACTGCATGAAAAAACTTGTACAGATACAGACAGACATCATCTTCCTTTCCAAATGCAAACAGATGGACATCGTACCAAAAGGACTGAAGGTAAAAAATCCATTACAATCTACATACCACACAGACTATGCTGACAGCTTGTGCCACACGCTCTCAAAGAAACTGCAGAATCACCTGATCAAGATCCTCTACAGCAAACAGGGAAAGATTAAGAATGAGCTCTCAAAAATGGATACTCTCATAAAAAAACCAACCTTCCACACAAACTTCCTCGTGGCTGGATTTTACTAAAACTAGACAAGCCATTTACAACGCACACTTTGCTTCTCTACAAAAGAAAAAGGACACTAAACTTTCTAAACTACTACATGCTACAAGGGGCCACAGCAATGGTTCCCTCAACCCACCTAGCAATATTGTTAACCTCTCCAACTATACTCTCAGCCCAGCAGAAGCAGCTGTTCTATCTCGGGGCCTCTCCTTCTGCCCCTCCACCCCCACGAACATGATACAGTTCTGTGGTGACCTAGAATCCTATTTTCGACGTCTCCGACTCAAGGAATATTTCCAAAATACCTCTGAACAACATACTAATCCACAGAGGTCTCCCTACCAACACTACAGAAAGAGGGATTCTAGATGGACTCCTCCTGAAGGTCGAAACAGCAGACTGGACTTCTACATAGAGTGCTTCCGCCGACGTGCACGGGCTGAAATTGTGGAAAAGCAGCATCACTTGCCCCATAACCTCAGCCATGCGGAACGCAATGCCATCCACAGCCTCAGAAACAACTCTGACATCATAATCAAAAAGGCTGACAAAGGAGGTGCTGTTGTCATCATGAATAGGTCGGAATATGAATAAGAGGCTGCTCGGCAGCTCTTCAACACGAGTTTCTACAAGCCATTACCCTATGATCCCACTGAGAGTTACCAAAAGCAACTACAGCATTTGCTCAAGAAACTTCCTGAAAAAGCACAAGATCAAATCCGCACAGACACACCCCTGGAACCCCGACCTGGGATATTCTATTTACTACCCAAGATCCATAAACCTGGAAATCCTGGGCACCCCATCATCTCAGGCATTGGCACCCTGACAGCAGGATTGTCTGGCTATGTAGACTCCCTCCTCAGGCCCTACGCTACCAGCACTCCCAGCTACCTTCGAGACACCACTGACTTCCTGAGGAAACTTCAATCCATCAGTGATCTTCCTGATAACACCATCCTGGCCACTATGGATGTAGAAGCCCTCTACACCAACATTCCACACAAAGATGGACTACAAGCCGTCAAGAACACTATCCCCGATAATGTCACGGCTAACCTGGTGGCTGAACTTTGTGACTTTGTCCTTACCCATAACTATTTCACATTTGGGGACAATGTATACCTTCTGATCAGCGGCACTGCTATGGGTACCCGCATGGCCCCACAGTATGCCAACATTTTTATGGCTGATTTAGAACAACGCTTCCTCAGCTCTCGTCCCCTAAAGCCCCTACTCTACTTGCGCTATATTGATGACATCTTCATCATCTGGACCCATGGAAAAGAAGCCCTTGAGGAATTCCACCATGATTTCAACCATTTCCATCCCACCACCAACCTCAGCCTGGTCCAGTCCACACAAGAGATCCACTTCCTGGACACTACAGTGCTAATAAACAATGGCCACATAAACACCACCCTATACCGGAAACCTACTGACCGCTATTCCTACCTGCATGCCTCCAGCTTTCACCCTGACCACACCACACGATCCATCGTCTACAGCCAAGCTCTGCGATACAACCGCATTTGCTCCAACCCCTCAGACAGAGACAAACACCTACAAGATCTCTGTCAAGCTTTCTTACAACTACAATACCCACCTGCAGAAGTAAAGAAACAGATTGATAGAGCCAGAAGAGTTCCCAGAAGTTACCTACTACAGGACAGGCCTAACAAAGAAAATAACAGAACGCCACTAGCGGTCACCTTCAGCCCCCAACTAAAACCCCTCCAACGCATTATTAAGGATCTACAACCTATCCTAAAGGATGACCCAACACTCTCACAAGTCTTGGGAGACAGGCCAGTCCTTGCCTACAGACAGCCCCGCAACCTGAAGCAAATACTCACCAACAACCACATACCACACAACAGAACCACTAACCCAGGAACTTATCCTTGCAACAAAGCCCGTTGCCAATTGTGCCCACATATCTATTCAGGGGACACCATCACAGGGCCTAATAACATCAGCCACACTATCAGAGGCTCGTTCACCTGCACATCCACCAATGTGATATATGCCATCATGTGCCAGCAATGCCCCTCTGCCATGTACATTGGTCAAACTGGACAGTCTCTACGTAAAAGAATAAATGGACACAAATCAGATGTCAAGAATTATAACATTCATAAACCAGTCGGAGAACACTTCAATCTCTCTGGTCACGCAATCACAGACATGAAGGTCGCTATCTTAAAACAAAAAAACTTCAAATCCAGACTCCAGCGAGAAACTGCTGAATTGGAATTCATTTGCAAATTGGATACTATTAATTTAGGCTTAAATAGAGACTGGGAGTGGCTAAGTCATTATGCAAGGTAGCCTGTTTCCTCTTGTTTTTTCCTACCCCCCCCCCCCAGATGTTCTGGTTTAACTTGGATTTAAACTTGGAGAGTGGTCAGTTTAGATGAGCTATTACCAGCAGGAGAGTGAGTTTGTGTGTGTATGGGGGTGGGGGGGATGTGAGAAAACCTGGATTTATGCAGGAAATAGCCCGACTTGATTATGTAAAGAGTTGTCACTTTGGATGGGCTAGCACCAGCAGGAGAGTGAATTTGTGTGGGGGGGTGGAGGGTGAGAAAACCTGGATTTGTGCTGGAAATGGCCCACCTGATGATCACTTTAGATAAGCTATTACCAGCAGGACAGTGGGGTGGGAGGAGGTATTGTTTCATGATCTCTGTGTGTATATAAAGTCTGCTGCAGTTTCCACGGTATACATCTGATGAAGTGAGCTGTAGCTCACGAAAGCTCATGCTCAAATAAATTGGTTAGTCTCTAAGGTGCTACAAGTACTCCTTTTCTTTTTGCGAATACAGACTAACACGGCTGTTACTCTGAAACCTGTATCACCTCTGTGGCAAAATGTATTTTCTGCAGAGAAAAAAATCGGGGGGGAACACATGAATTCTGCACATGCGCAGTGGTACAGAATGCCCCCAGGAGTAACCTTTCTCCCTCATATCAAAGATCTGAGTGTGCATGAAAGAACAAACAATGCCACCGCCATGTTTTATGTAAACAGGGAGGAACCAGATCAATGATCTGGTGCAGGGAAGCAATGAACACTGTAACACTAATGTAGTTCATCTTCCAGGCCTACACAACATGCTCGCAGACCATCTAAGCAGCATTTTCAGAATCAGAAATTGTTCATAGAGGATTCAGGCGTCAAGTCCATTATCAATCAGAGGGTGCGCCCCACATAGATCTTTTTGTAGCTGAACAGAACAGGAAAGCCAAGTATTTTGTTCCAAGAGAGGACAGAGACCAAGTTCTCAAAGAGATGCCTTCTGATCTCTTGGACTCAGGGCCTGTTGTATGCTATTCCTCCAATTCCATGTGTGAAGGAAGGTCAAACAGTTCAGGGCCTCAGCAGTGGTTCATGGAAATCAGAAATCTCTCAGTGATACCTCCAGTATTGATATGTTTCTGTCAGACTTGATCACTCAGAACAATGGGAAAACATTTCATCCTGATGTATTGTCATGCAATGGAGAAGAATTGTTCCGCTGATGTACAGAGCCTATTGATTAAGCACAGAAAGCAGTCTGCAAGGACAATTTGTACTGCAGAATGAAAACATTCTTCATCCAGAGCTTCCCAACATGACCTTTCTCCCTGAGAGACATCAGTTCCTTATATCCTTGAGTGTCTATTACCTTTAAACACCTCCTCTTTGTCACGAAGCACATTGTGTGTTCATTTGGCTGCTCTCTCTGGACGTCATTCACCAATTCAAGATCATGCTGTTGTTTCTCATCCTTCAGTCAAAAAGTTTGTGAAAGATCTTCTAAGAGTTTTCCCTCTGATAAGCTAACCCCCTCCCTCATGGAATCTTAATGTGGAACGTACAGGTCAGGGCGATCACAAGATAAATATGAATCAAGAGTGTAACGCTGCTGCAAAAAAAGTGAACATCATTCTGGGATGTATTAGCAGGAGTGTTGTAAGCAAGACACAAGAAGTAATTCTTCCGCTCTACTCCACTCTGATGAGGCCTCAGCTACAGTACTATGTCCAGTTCTGGGTGCCACATTTCAGGAAGGATGTGGACAAATTGGAGAAAGTCCAGAGAAGAGCAACAAAAATGATTAAAGGTCTAGAAAACATGACCTGTGAAGGAAGATTGAAAAAATGGGGTTTGTTTAGTCTGGAAAAGAGAAGACTGAGAGGGGACATGAGAACAGTTTTCAAGTACATAAAAGGTTGTTACACGGAGGGAGGTAAATTGTTCTTCTTAACCTCTGAGGATAGGACAAGAAGCAATTGGCTTACATTGCAGCAAAGGAGGTTTAGGTTGGACATTAGGGGAAACTTCCAAACTGTCAGGTTAAGCCCTGAAATAAATTGCCCAGGGAGGTGGTGGAATCTCCATCATTGGGGATTTTTAAGAGCAGGTTGGACAAACACCTGTCAGTGATGGTCTAGATAATACTTAGTCCTGCCACGAGTGCAGGGGACTGGAGTAGCTGACTTCTCAAGGGCCCTTTCAGTTCTATGATTCTATGTTTCTGTGGCGACAAGCCCAGCGTGGAACGGGAAGGAATGAGGTCAATTGACTCAAGCAGCAGCCTGATTGGAGACCCAAGTCAATAACAAATTGAATAAAGTCTACACATGTGAATGGAGGATCTGAAGACACAATAGAAATCCCAATGGCTGGGACAGTCACACCTAGCAACCCCAGCTAAGAGGACGGTGATTTCCCCCACCTCTTGGCAGGAAAGCAACGCAAAGGCCCCAAGCTGGAGAAACAAGGAGAGGGGTCAGGGCAAGCTCTCAGAGACACAGGGGGCTGGCTACAGACAGAGAAAGGGACCAAGACAGAGGAAGGATAGATGGTACCTACAGCAGCCTGGCTCCAGGGAGCCCTGGCGTGGGCCAGTCTGAACTCCCTTAGCCTTGCCTCTCTGCGATGACTTAAGGACTTTCAGGTGACTGATAAATTGTTACCTTGTTTGGAAAGGCTGCCTGGTGGTGCTGCACATACTCATTAAGAGTGTAAGAAAGGGAATGGTCCTGTTCTTGCGGGGAACTTTCGTGGCTTATACACTACCCCGGTGAAATGGGCTAGTGAAAGGATCTGAGTCCTCGCTCCCGCTCCCTTACCCAGAGGCCTGCCTGACTCGAGGGGTCTCCTTCCACTCTCCTGGGTGGCAGAGTCCTCGTAGCCCCGACCAGGGTGGGCCCAAGATTCCTGGGGCTTGACCCCCAATCTGGCTGTTGTACTTAGGACAGGGCTCGGGTGTCCCCACTCCGGGGTGCTCTGTCCACGCCAGGTGCTTCCCTGACCCACTCATCATCACAGACCGTTCAAAGAAAACACGATTTATTCCACAGCAAGTCATTAAAAATTAGGAGAAACTGGGAAAGGTGGAAGGAAAAGCCGTCACCCGCTCTGTGGCCCGGGGGAACCCCAGACAGCCGTGGCTGGATGTCAGGGCAGTTCACGGTCTGTCCCTCACATGGCCCAGGCCCTGCCCAGCTGGCTGTGCTGCAGGGATGCCGCAGGTCAGACACTTGCTCTGGCGGTGGCCACACGCCATCAGGCTCTAGGTGGCAGGGCCCTGCCCCCCAGCATTGCCTTCTCCCCCCCATGGGGGTTACGATCTGGTTGCTGGCACCCGAAGGCCCAATTTTGGAGTGCTGGAGGTCCTAGGCCTGCCCCCATGGAGCTGTGTGGGTCCTGAGTCACTCCCAAGGACATAGACAAGAGTGACAGAGGGATTGTTCATAAAACCAGTCCCAACCATTCCCACATTCATCACGTGCCCCACGTCTCTCAAGCATGCCATGCCATGGGCTCCCTCGCCTACCCCTGTGAGACCACCGCGCCCGCTGCTGTTAGGGTGGCCAGTCTTGGCTGGACGTATCCCTGGAGGGGCTATCCCATGACATAAGCTTCAATTAAAGAGTCATCTTTAACTCCTGGAGACTCCAGGACAGTCCTGGAGGGCTGGCAACCCTGCCTGCCATAATAGTAGGGTAGATAAAATAGTAGGGTAGATAAAATTGTAGTGGGCGGGATTGGGTGGGCAAAACAACCACGTGGCAGGAATTTGCAGGAAACCAGTAAAACTCTCCTCAGTTTAGCATGTACAACGTGTGTCTGCATTCCGTGTCTACGGCTCATATGTGGCCTGGTGTGTTTGGGTTTGTGTGTTCATAGCATGGGGCGGGGGAGGCGGCTAGTGCGTGCTCTCTTGCGGGAATTGGGGGGCCACGGGTTTGGCTGGTGGAAGTGGGATAAAAATGCAAGAACCAGTGTGGGGCAGGAGCGGGATTAAAAAATCCAGGGCTCTACTATGGGGGCGTCAGGGTCTGGCTTTGGGGTGTGCCACGAGTCCAGGGGGCCTGGCTGCCTGAGGCCCCCCCCCCGAGTCCAGCCTCACCCGTCTCCTCTCTGCTCGCCAGGAGCTGCTCTTCTACCCGAAGGACGAGCTCCCCAGCGACCTGTTCCAGGCTCTGGGCCAGGTGGTGTCGGATGCGAGCTTCTGCGCTGCCTCCCTGCAGAGTATCAGCAAATCCGCGGCTGCCCTGTGCCAGTGGATCTGCGCCATCTACTGGTACCACCGGGCTCTGCGCATTTGGGAGCCCACTTTGATGCAGCTGCAGCACTGCCAACTCCAGATTCGGGCGGAGAAGGGGCGGCTGGGCGACCGGCACCTGCAGGCTGAGAAGCTGAGAGAGTTGAGCTCGGACTGGGGCGTGGAGCTGCTGAAGGCCACTGAGCATCAGGAGGCGGTGGACCGCGAGCTCCGTCACGTCCTGCAGGAGAAGGAGAAGGCTGGCACTGTTGAGAGCTTGTTGGCAATGCACGTGGCCAACTGGACAGCGGCAGTGAAGGTAATGACTGGGATTGCCTCGTCACGTCCCCTCCCCGACGCCTGGGGCAGCCAGTGTCTCAGGAAGCCAAAGAGCCAGTGCTAAGGATTTGGGGACATATCTCTCCACCCGTTCCTGGGACTCCCCTTCTCTCCTTGCCCTGTACGCTGGGACTCCTGTAGGCCAAGTCCAGCGCTGCCCGGGGCTGCGGCAGTCAGAGCCAGCCCGCGGCACCTCTTGGTGCTGCCAGTGCCCACCTCCAGGATCTGCTCCCCCTGGCTGGAGGGAGGGGCCGTGTGTCGAGTTAGTCTGTCTTGGTGTGAGGGTTGGAGATATGAGTATAGACTCTGGATGCAGGGGTCTCTGGGAGTGGAGATTGGGGTGAAGAGGATCTGGGAGCAGGGCTCCCTCTGGGGGTGGGGTCTGGGTGTGGGGCTCTCCCCCGGGGTCAGGGATCGGGTTCTGGGGGCAGGCCTTCTCCTAGGGGTCTGCCTTGTCTCCTGACAGCTCCTGGAGCAGAACTGCAGCACGGCCCAGGGGGACGCACTCCTTTGTGCAGCCGCTGTCTCCTACTTGGGTGCCTTCCCCCCACCGCGGCGCCAGGAGCTGCTGGAGAAGTGGCAGGATATCTGTGCCAGGCGCCAAAGCTCCCTGGGGCCAGACGACGTGCGGAGGGTGCTGGAGAAGGAGCTGCCCTGCCCTGGCCCGGCCCCCCGTGGCCCAGCCCTGCTCCCTGTGCGACAGGACTTCTGCCTGCTGACCATGCTGAGCTCAGAGAGGGAGCAGCGTGCCTGGGACAGGGCCCGGAAGCCACAGGACTTGGCCGGGCGCCAGGCCGCCCTGCTGCTCTGCACAGACACTCGCGCCTGCTCCCGCGGCTGGCCCCTGCTGCTCGACCCTGACCAGCAGGCCCTCACCTGGCTCCTCATGGCACAGAAAGTGGATGAGGGTGAGTGAGGGGAATGAGAAGCCAGGCCTGGGACCAGCTAACCCCCCACCCCAGCACCTGACCCTCTGCCTCGGGTGGGTAGTGAATGAGCCCTCATAGAATCATAGAATCATCATAGAATATCAGGGTTGGAAGGGACCCCAGAAGGTCATCTAGTCCAACCCCCTGCTCAAAGCAGGACCAATTCCCAGTTAAATCATCCCAGCCAGGGCTTTGTCAAGCCTGACCTTAAAAACCTCTAAGGAAGGAGATTCTACCACCTCCCTAGGTAACGCATTCCAGTGTTTCACCACCCTCTTAGTGAAAAAGTTTTTCCTAATATCCAATCTAAACCTCCCCCACTGCAACTTGAGACCATTACTCCTCGTTCTGTCATCTGCTACAATTGAGAACAGTCTAGAGCCATCCTCTTTGGAACCCCCTTTCAGGTAGTTGAAAGCAGCTATCAAATCCCCCCTCATTCTTCTCTTCTGCAGGCTAAACAATCCCAGCTCCCTCAGCCTCTCCTCATAACTCATGTGTTCCAGTCCCCTAATCATTTTTGTTGCCCTTCGCTGGACTCTCTCCAATTTATCCACATCCTTCTTGAAGTGTGGGGCCCAAAACTGGACACAGTACTCCAGATGAGGCCTCACCAATGTCGAATAGAGGGGAACGATCACGTCCCTCGATCTGCTCGCTATGCCCCTACTTATACATCCCAAAATGCCATTGGCCTTCTTGGCAACAAGGGCACACTGCTGACTCATATCCAGCTTCTCGTCCACTGTCACCCCTAGGTCCTTTTCCGCAGAACTGCTGCCGAGCCATTCGGTCCCTAGTCTGTAGCTGTGCATTGGGTTCTTCCGTCCTAAGTGCAGGACCCTGCACTTATCCTTATTGAACCTCATCAGATTTCTTTTGGCCCAATCCTCCAATTTGTCTAGGTCCTTCTGTATCCTATCCCTCCCCCCCAGCGTATCTACCACTCCTCCCAGATTCAGATTCAGCCCTCTGGGAGGACCTCATCAGATTCAGCCCTCTGCTACTGGGGACCAGTGGCTCTAGAGAGAGAGGTAATTCCTTCTGCCAGCAGCTCCAGGACCCTCCAAGCAGCACAGCTCAGGTTCCTGGAGTCTCCTGAAGCCTTGGAAACAAGCAGGGAGAACTGGAGGTCCTGGTGATGTCAAGGAATTATGACGTGATTGGAATAACAGAGACTTGGTGGGATAACTCACATGACTGGAGTACTGTCATGGATGGTTATAAACTGTTCAGGAAGGACAGGCAGGGCAGAAAAGGTGGGGGAGTAGCCCTGTATGTAAGGGAGCAGTATGACTGCTCAGAGCTCCGGTACGAAACTGCAGAAAAACCTGAGTGTCTCTGGATTAAGTTTAGAAGTGTGTGCAACAAGAGTGATGTTGTGGTGGGAGTCTGCTATAGACCACCAGACCAGGGGGATGAGGTGGATGCGGCTTTCTTCCAGCAGCTCACGGAAGCTACTAGATCGCACGCCCTGGTTCTCATGGGTGACTTTAATTTTCCTGATATCTGCTGGGAGAGCAATACAGCGGTGCATAGACAATCCAGGAAGTTTTTGGAAAGCGTAGGGGACAATTTCCTGGTGCAAGTGCTAGAGGAGCCAACTAGGGGGGGAGCTTTTCTTGACCTGCTGCTCACAAACCGGGTAGAATTAGTGGGGGAAGCAAAAGTGGATGGGAATCTGGGAGGCAGTGACCATGAGTTGGTTGAGTTCAGGATCCTGACACAGGGAAGAAAGGTAAGCAGTAGGATACGGACCCTGGACTTCAGGAAAGCAGACTTCGACTCCCTCAGGGAATGGATTTGTAGGATCCCCTGGGGGACTAACATGAAGGGGAAAGGAGTCCAGGAGAGCTGGCTGTATTTCAAGGAATCCCTGTTGAGGTTACAGGGACAAACCATCCCGATGTGTGGAAAGAATAGTAAATATGGCAGGCGACCAGCTTGGCTTAACGGTGAAATCCTAGCGGATCTTAAGCATAAAAAAGAAGCTCACAAGAAGTGGAAGGTTGGACAAATGACCAGGGAAGAGTATAAAAATATTGCTCGGGCATGTAGGAATGAAATCAGGAGGGCCAAATCGCACCTGGAGCTGCAGCTAGCGAGAGATGTTAAGAGTAACAAGAAGGGTTTCTTCAGGTATGTTGGCAACAAGAAGAAAGCCAAAGAAAGTGTGGGCCCCTTAATGAATGAGGGAGGCAACCTAGTGACAGAGGCTGTGGAAAAAGCTAATGTACTCAATGCTTTTTTTGCCTCTGTCTTCACGAACAAGGTCAGCTCCCAGACTGCTGCACTGGGCATCACAACATGGGGAATAGATGGCCAGCCCTCTGTGGAGATAGAGGTGGTTAGGGACTATTTAGAAAAGCTGGACGTGCACAAGTCCATGGGGCCGGACGAGTTGCATCTGAGAGTGCTAAAGGAACTGGCGGCTGTGATTGCAGAGCCATTGGCCATTATCTTTGAAAACTCGTGGCGAACGGGGGAAGTCCCGGATGACTGGAAAAAGGGTAATGTAGTGCCAATCTTTAAAAAAGGGAAGAAGGAGGATCCTGGGAACTACAGGCCAGTCAGCCTCACTTCAGTCCCCGGAAAAATCATGGAGCAGGTCCTCAAAGAATCAATCCTGAAGCACTTACATGAGAGGAAAGTGATCAGGAACAGTCAGCATGGATTCACCCAGGGAAGGTCATGCCTGACTAATCTAATCGCCTTCTATGATGAGATTACTGGTTCTGTGGATGAAGGGAAAGCAGTGGATGTATTGTTTCTTGACTTTAGCAAAGCTTTTGACACGGTCTCCCACAGTATTCTTGTCAGCAAGTTAAAGAAGTATGGGCTGGATGATTGCACTATAAGGTGGGTAGAAAGTTGGCTAGATTGTCGGGCTCAACGGGTAGTTATCAATGGCTCCATGTCTAGTTGGCAGCCGGTGTCAAGTGGAGTGCCCCAGGGGTCGGTCCTGGGGCCGGTTTTGTTCAATATCTTCATAAATGATCTGGAGGATGTTGTGGATTGCACTCTTAGCAAATTTGCGGATGATACTAAACTGGGAGGAGTGGTAGATACGCTGGAGGGCAGGGATAGGATACAGAGGGACCTAGACAAATTGGAGGATTGGGCCAAAAGAAATCTGATGAGGTTCAATAAGGATAAGTGCAGGGTCCTGCACTTAGGACGGAAGAACCCAATGCACAGCTACAGACTAGGGACCGAATGGCTCGGCAGCAGTTCTGCGGAAAAGGACCTAGGGGTGACAGTGGACGAGAAGCTGGATATGAATCAGCAGTGTGCCCTTGTTGCCAAGAAGGCCAATGGCATTTTGGGATGTGTAAGTAGGGGCATAGCGAGCAGATCGAGGGACGTGATCGTCCCCCTCTATTCGACATTGGTGAGGCCTCATCTGGAGTACTGTGTCCAGTTTTGGGCCCCACACTATAAGAAGGATGTGGATAAATTGGAAAGAGTCCAGCGAAGGGCAACAAAAATGATTAGGGGTCTGGAACACATGACTTATGAGGAGAGGCTGAGGGAACTGGGATTGTTTAGTCTGCGGAAGAGAAGAATGAGGGGGGATTTGATAGCTGCTTTCAACTACCTGAGAGGTGGTTCCAGAGAGGATGGTTCTAGACTATTCTCAGTGGTGGAAGAGGACAGGACAAGGAGTAACGGTCTCAAGTTGCAGTGGGGGAGGTTTAGGTTGGATATTAGGAAAACCTTTTTCACTAGGAGGGTGGTGAAACACTGGAATGCGTTGCCTAGGGAGGTGGTGGAATCTCCTTCCTTGGAAGTTTTTAAGGTCAGGCTTGACAAAGCCCTGGCTGGGATGATTTAATTGGGGATGGGTCCTGCTTTTGAGCAGAGGGTTGGACTAGATGACTTCCTGAGGTCCCTTCCAACCCTGATATTCTATGATTCTATGAAAAGTTTCCCCAGCCCCATCCGGGGCCTCAGGGAAGGAAGGCCCCTTCTGCGAGCCCCTTTTCAGGCTCTGAGTAGGAACCGTCTCCTGTCTCCTGCAGACGAGTCCCTGCTCTTCGCCGGCTTGGACACGCTGTCCAGCACCGAGGAGCCAGGAAGCAACGAAGAGTCACCTGAGAAAAATCTCCAGGTGCTGTCGGCTGCAGACCCCAGGCTGGAGCAGAACCTCCTGGCTGCAGCCAGCACTGGTAAGGGCGGGCGTGTGAGCCGTGACCAGCTGCAGTGCAGGGCGTGGGGTCGACACGGCATGCCCCCAGCATGCCACTGGGCCTGACCTGGCTTCCAGAGACTCTGGGACCCCAGCGTACACCCCCTGCAGACAACTGGCCTCCACCGTGCTGGGGGCCCAGCGGGGCTCCCCAGAGACACTAGGGCCAGGCCTGCATTCTCTGAGTCAGATGGTTATTGCATGCTGGGAACCCGCACCCTCAGTAGGTAGGGAGCTGGGCAGGCTGAGGAGGGCTGGGCAAGCGATGGGGGTCAGGCTATGGGGGGCTGGGCAGGTGATGGAGAGCAGGCTATGGGGGCCTGGGCAGGCTGAGGGGGACTGGGCAGATGATGGGGGGGTCAGGCGGTGGGGGGCTGGGCAGGCGATGGAGGACAGGCTATGGGGAGCTGGGCAGGCTGAGGGGGACTGTGCAGATGAGGGGGGGTCAGGCGGTGGGGGGTTGGGCAGATGATGGCGGGTCAGGTGGTTGGGGGCTGGGCAGATGATGGGGGGCAGGCTATGGGGAACTGGGCAGATGATGCGGGGGTCAGGTGGTGGGGGCTGGGCAGGCGATGGGGGTCAGGCTGTGGGGGGCTGGGCAGGCAATGGAGGGCAGGCTATGGGGGGCTGGGCAGGCTGAGGGGGACTGGGCAGATGATGGGGGGGTCAGGCGGTGGGGGGCTGGGCAGGCAATGGGGGTCAGGCTGTGGGGGGCTGGGTAGGCGATGGGGGTCAAGCTCTGGGGGGCTGGGCAGGTGATGGTGGGCAGGCTGTGGGGGGCTGGGCAGGCGATGGGAGTCAGGCTGTGGGGGACTGGGGAGGAGATGGGGTAGGGAGCTGGGCAGGTGATGGGGGTCAGGCTCTGGGGGGCTGGGCAGGCAATGGGGGTCAGGCTTGGGGGGCTGGGCAGGTGATGGGCAGGCGGTGCGGGGCTGGGCAGACTGAGGGGAACTGGGCAGGCAATGGAGGGCAGGCGGTGGGGGGCTGGGCAGGCAATGGGGGTCCAGCTGGGCCGGTGGTGGGGCAGGAGCTGGGCCCTGGTGGCGCAGCAGGGGGATAACTGAGGCTGTTTCCCCAGGGTTGCCCGTCCTGCTCCTGGACTTTGAGAAGAGCCCCGGCTGCCCGGTTCTCCTGCAGCTCCTGCAGAAGGAGACGCTGCTGGGTGTGGGGGGCTGCACCCTGCGCTCAGAATCGCTCGGGGCTGTGGAGGTGCTGCCCTCCTTCCGGCTCTACCTGAGCACCACCCTGCCGCTCCGTGACTTGGGGAAAGGTAAGCAGGACAGGGCAAGCCAGGCGCTGGGGCTTCCCACCCTCCAGAGAACACTGCCTGTCATCTTTAAACCCCCTGCTTCCCCTTTGCTTCTCCCCCTGGGGCTCCCTACCAGGGACCAGCGACAGACCCCCCCCATAGCTCGTGCTGAGCGGTGTGAGGCAGGGTTAGCTCTTCCCCTCTCTTCCAGGACTTGGCCTGGCTGGGCCTTTTGGGGAAGGAGGGGCAGGGCTGAGCACAGGTTGCTGGAGGGTGACTTCCCAGAGCCCTGCCGAGAGGGGCTCCATCTCCCTGCTCCCGGTGCAGTCCCCATCTCATGGCGGGTTTTGGCTCTTTGTATGGGCTTTAGCATAGGGGCCATCCAGTGTTGCCCAGAGATATCCCTACTCCAAAGACACAGCGCATTATAAACAGCCTTAGTTCTACCAGGAGTGGTCCAGAGTTCCCAGTGGCTCTGGAGAGGAGCTGGGACCTAACTGGACATTGGCTTTTGGCCTCCTGGCTGGGGGAGAAGGACCCTGAGGTCAAAAGGGGGCGACAGTGGAGAGGCACGGTGCTGACTTTCATTCTCTCTCCAGCAGCTGTTCAGTGCTGTGCCTGGCACAGGGGATTAATAGCATTAAGGCCAGAAGGGACCATTAGATCAGTGACTGACGGACTTCTTGATGTCAGCTGGCAGCATGCACAGGAGTACACAGTGGTACAGGGGTCCATCCTCAGAGCTATATGGTCGGGAGCTTTACGCTCCTGGGAGGGTCTCCCAAGGCAAACGGGTCTGAGGGGAGGTCCCAGACAAAGCATGATCCAATCCCCCAAGTCCTCAACAGTAGATCAAGCAGAAGAAGATCTTCGGATCTCAACAGCTGTGAAAGCAGATGAAGGCTGCAGCAAGTTGGAGATCTCCAGTCGTCTCAGACTTTCTCTGCCACTGGGCCCCAGATCTTCAGCTTGTCATGATGGTGTGGTCGCTGTAGGTGCACCAGCTTCCCCACGTTAAAAGAAATCGCGCGCAGGCCTCTACCAGGGGAAATAACATCTTTGCAACCTTCCCAGCCCTGCAGTGATGGACTGGTTGTGACAGGGACGGGATTAGTGACTGGCAGTGCCTAGCCACGAATCTGTGCATAGGCGGGTGGTAGTTAGATGGTCATCTGGCACCTGAACTGAGACAGGTGCAATTTGGCAGCTGCTATCGCAACTGAGCGGTCCTCTTTAGCATCCCCTCTGCTCACCCCTCAGGGGGAGAGGGCTAGAAAAGGTGCCCCTAAACCTAGGCTCTCTCACCCACTCCTGGCTGGATTACCGCAGTCAGTGGGATCACTGTGCCTGTGGTTGAAGCTATAAGAACATAAGAACGGCCATACTGGGTCAGACCAAAGGTCCATCCAGCCCAGTGTCCTGTCTGCTGACAGTGGCCAATGCCAGATGCCCCAGAGGGAGTGAACCAAACAGGTAATGATCAAGTGATCTCTCTCCTGCCATCCATCTCCACCCTCTGACAAACAGAGGCTAGGGACACCCTTCCTTACCCATCCTGGCTAATAGCCATTAATGGACTTAACCTCCATGAATTTATCTAGTTCTCTTTTAAACCCTGTTATAGTCCTAGCCTGCACAACCTCCCCAGGCAAGGAGTTCCACAGGTTGACTGTGCGCTGTGTGAAGAACTTCCTTTTATTTGTTTAAAACCTGCTACCCATTCATTTCATTTGGTGGCTGCTAGTTCTTATATTATGGGAACAAGTAAATAACTTTCCCTTATTCACTTTCTCCACACCACTCATGATTTTATAGACCTCTATCATATCCCCCTCGTCTCCTCTTTTCCAAGCTGAAAAGTCCTAGCCTCTTTAATCTCTCCTCATATGGGACCCGTTCCAAACCCCTAATCATTTTAGTTGCCCTTTTCTGAACCTTTTCTAATGCCAGTATATCTTTTTTGAGTTGAGGGGACCACATCTGTACGCAGTATTCAAGATGTGGGCATACCATGGATTTATATAAGGGCAATAAGATAATCTCCGTCTTATTCTCTATCCCTTTTTTAATGATTCCAAACATCCCGTTTGCTTTTTTGACTGCCACTGCACTCTGCGTGGATGTCTTCAGAGAACTATCCACGATGACTCCAAGATCTTTCTCCTGATTATTTGTAGCTAAATTAGCCCCCATCATATTGTATGTATAGTTGAGGTTATTTTTTCCAATGTGCATTACTTTACATTTATCCACATTAAATTTCATTTGCCATTTTGTTGCCCAATCACTTAATTTTGTGAGAGCTTTTACCATAAACCATAAAAGACGGTGACTTTTGCTACATGGAATGTTCTCACCCGATGGATAACAAAGATAATGTATGGCCAGAAAGAAGAACTGCTGTCGACGCCAGGGAACTTGTGAGATATAATAACATCAGTGTCACTGCCCTGAGTGAGACAGGGTGCCCAGATGAAGGTCAACTGAGAGGAAAACTGAGGAAACTGAGGGTGCCCAGATGAAGGTCAACTGAGGAAAACTCAGGTTGACTGAGAGGTCAACCTGCTGCTCACAAACCGGGTAGAATTAGTGGGGGAAGCAAAAGTGGATGGGAATCTGGGAGGCAGTGACCATGAGTTGGTTGAGTTCAGGATCCTGACACAGGGAAGAAAGGTAAGCAGCACGATACGGACCCTGGACTTCAGGAAAGCAGACTTCGACTCCCTCAGGGAACGGATGGCCAGGATCCCCTGGGGGACTAACTTGAAGGGGAAAGGAGTCCAGGAGAGCTGGCTGTATTTCAAGGAATCCCTGTTGAGGTTACAGGGACAAACCATCCCGATGAGTCGAAAGAATAGTAAATATGGCAGGCGACCAGCTTGGCTTAATGGTGAAATCTTAGCGGATCTTAAACATAAAAAAGAAGCTTACAAGAAGTGGAAGGTTGGACATATGACCAGGGAAGAGTATAAAAATATTGCTCGGGCATGTAGGAATGTTATCAGGAGGGCCAAATCGCACCTGGAGCTGCAGCTAGCCAGAGATGTCAAGAGTAACAAGAAGGGTTTCTTCAGGTATGTTGGCAACAAGAAGAAAGCCAAGGAATGTGTGGGCTCCTTACTGAATGAGGGAGGCAAACTAGTGACAGAGGATGTGGAAAAAGCTAATGTACTCAATGCTTTTTTTGCCTCTGTTTTCACAAACAAGGTTAGCTCCCAGACTGCTACGCTGGGCATCACAAAATGGGGAAGAGATGGCCAGCCCTCTGTGGAGATAGAGGTGGTTAGGGACTATTTAGAAAAGCTGGACGTGCACAAGTCCATGGGGCCGGACGAGTTGCATCCGAGAGTGCTGAAGGAACTGGCGGCTGTGATTGCAGAGCCATTGGCCATTATCTTTGAAAACTCGTGGCGAACCGGGGAAGTCCCGGATGACTGGAAAAAGGCTAATGTAGTGCCAATCTTTAAAAAAGGGAAGAAGGAGGATCCTGGGAACTACAGGCCAGTCAGCCTCACTTCAGTCCCTGGAAAAATCATGGAGCAGGTCCTCAAAGAATCAATCCTGAAGCACTTGCATGAGAGGAAAGTGATCAGGAACAGCCAGCATGGATTCACCAAGGGAAGGTCATGCCTGACTAATCTAATCGCCTTCTATGATGAGATTACTGGTTCTGTGGATGAAGGGAAAGCAGTGGATGTATTGTTTCTTGACTTTAGGAAAGCTTTTGACACGGTCTCCCACAGTATTCTTGTCAGCAAGTTAAGGAAGTATGGGCTGGATGAATGCACTACAAGGTGGGTAGAAAGCTGGCTAGATTGTCGGGCTCAACGGGTAGTTATCAATGGCTCCATGTCTAGTTGGCAGCCGGTATCAAGTGGAGTGCCCCAAGGGTCGGTCCTGGGGCCGGTTTTGTTCAATATCTTCATAAATGATCTGGAGGATGGTGTGGATTGCACTCTCAGCAAATTTGCGGATGATACTAAACTGGGAGGAGTGGTAGAATCATAGAATCATAGAATATAAGGGTTGGAAGGGACCCCAGAAGGTCATCTAGTCCAACGCCCTGCTCAAAGCAGGACCAATTCCCAGTTAAATCATCCCAGCCAGGACTTTGTCAAGCCTGACCTTAAAAACCTCTAAGGAAGGAGATTCTACCACCTCCCTAGGTAACGCATTCCAGTGTTTCACCACCCTCATAGGAAAAAGTTTTTCCTAATATCCAATCTAAACCTCCCCCACTGCAGCTTGAGACCATTACTCCTTGTTCTGTCATCTGATACCATTGAGAACAGTCTAGAGCCATCCTCTTTGGAACCCCCTTTCAGGTAGTTGAAAACAGCTATCAAATCCCCCCTCATTCTTCTCTTCTGCAGGCTAAACAATCCCAGCTCCCTCAGCCTCTCCTCATAAGTCATGTGTTCCAGACCCCTAATCATTTTTGTTGCCCTTCGCTGGACTCTCTCCAATTTATCCACATCCTTCTTGAAGTGTGGGGCCCAAAACTGGACACAGTACTCCAGATGAGGCCTCACCAATGTTGAATAGAGGGGAACGATCACGTCCCTCGATCTGCTCGCTATGCCCCTACTTATACATCCCAAAATGCCATTGGCCTTCTTGGCAACAAGGGCACACTGCTGACTCATATCCAGCTTCTCGTCCACTGTCACCCCTAGGTCCTTTTCCGCAGAACTGCTGCCTAGCCATTCGGTCCCTAGTCTGTAGCTGTGCATTGGGTTCTTCCGTCCTAAGTGCAGGACCCTGCACTTATCCTTATTGAACCTCATCAGATTTCTTTTGGCCCAATCCTCTAATTTGTCTAGGTCCTTCTGTATCCTATCCCTTCCCTCCAGCGTATCTACCACTCCTCCCAGTTTAGTATCATCCGCAAATTTGCTGAGAGTGCAATGCACACCATCCTCCAGATCATTTATGAAGATATTGAACAAAACCGGCCCCAGGACCGACCCTTGGGGCACTCCACTTGATACCGGCTGCCAACTAGACATGGAGCCATTGATCACTACCCGTTGAGCCCGACAATCTAGCCAGCTTTCTACCCACCTTGTAGTGCATTCATCCAGCCCATACTTCCTTAACTTGCTGACAAGAATACTGTGGGAGACCGTGTCAAAAGCTTTGGTAGATACGCTGGAGGGGAGGGATAGGATACAGAAGGACCTAGACAAATTGGAGGATTGGGCCAAAAGAAATCTGATGAGGTTCAATAAGGATAAGTGCAGGGTCCTGCACTTAGGACGGAAGAACCCAATGCACAGCTACAGACTAGGGACCGAATGGCTAGGCAGCAGTTCTGCGGAAAAGGACCTAGGGGTGACAGTGGATGAGAAGCTGGATATGAGTCAGCAGTGTGCCCTTGTTGCCAAGAAGGCCAATGGCATTTTGGGATGTATAAGTAGGGGCATAGCGAGCAGATCGAGGGACGTGATCGTTCCCCTCTATTCGACATTGGTTTGTTTATCAGCATAAAGCTCAATTTCCTTGGCCTTTTTCGCCACCACTTATTTTTGATGATGTGGATTTTCCTTTGGGCTTCAGCCTTGAGTTGCTTGTACGACTCTTTCTTTTGCTGGTGTGATATGTTGTGTTGCCACATGCAATGAGCTTTTCTTTTCTTTTCTCATCGAGCAGACCCTGAATCTCAGCATCGTTCTCATCAAACCAATCTTGGTGATGCTGGGTGATATAGTCCATGGACTCAGCACATGCCGAGAATGGCAGCCTTTAATCCCTTCCAGAAATTTTCATCATAATCATCAGCTGTAGGCATAGCGGCGAACCTCTCTTGGAGACACTGCTGAAGTTTCTTCCAAGTCACTATATCTCGAAGGGACTTGACACTGAATTTCTATCATACTGATTTTGCCTATTTGCGATGCCTTCAGGCGATCTGGAAAGTCATGATTGATCTAACAAGTCGATGGTCTGTCCAGCAGTCATCGGTTCCATGCATGACCACCGTGATGTGGACATCCTTCCAATCTCGAGCTCTAACAATCTCGAGCTCTAAAAACATAGTCAAGAAGGTGGTCTTACATGTCTCACCTTGTCTAAAGAGGGTGTTCGTGATGATCAGGCCATGTTCTACACATTTGCTCAGAAGGAGGATGCCGTTGGAGTTAGCCTTTCCTACTCCTTCTTTTCCGATTGAGCCACTCCAGAGATCTGACTCATGGCTGACTGTAGAGTTAAAATCTCTGAGGAGAATGGTCTTGTCCTCCTTGGGAATGTTGGTCAAGACTCTGTCAAGATCTGTATAGAACTGCTCCTTGATATCCTCGATAGAATCAAGTGTTGGGGCATACGAGTGTTGCTGAGCTCAGGACGAAGAGTCATAAGACATTCATTGATTCCTACCGGCAATTCTGTAAGCTGAATGACAAATTTATTCCTAACAGCAAAACTGACACCATGAATGCGCCTGTCCTCTACAGATTTTCCTTTCCAGAAAAACGTGTAGCCTCCACCTTTTCATAGAATCATAGAAACATAGAATATAAGGGTTGGAAGGGACCCCAGAAGGTCATCTAGTCCAACCCCCTGCTCGAAGCAGGACCAATTCCCAGTTAAATCATCCCAGCCAGGGCTTTGTCAAGCCTGACCTTAAAAACCTCTAAGGAAGGAGATTCTACCACCTCCCTAGGTAACGCATTCCAGTGTTTCACCACCCTCTTAGTGAAAAAGTGTTTCCTAATATCCAATCTAAACCTCCCCCACTGCAGCTTGAGACCATTACTCCTCGTTCTGTCATCTGATACCATTGAGAACAGTCTAGAGCCATCCTCTTTGGAACCCCCTTTCAGGTAGTTGAAAGCAGCTATCAAATCCCCCCTCATTCTTCTCTTCTGCAGGCTAAACAATCCCAGCTCCCTCAGCCTCTCCTCATAAGTCATGTGTTCTAGACCCCTAATCATTTTTGTTGCCCTTCGCTGGACTCTCTCCTATTTATCCACATCCTTCTTGTAGTGTGGGGCCCAAAACTGGACACAGTACTCCAGATGAGGCCTCACCAATGTCGAATAGAGGGGAACGATCACGTCCCTCGATCTGCTCGCTATGCCCCTACTTATACATCCCAAAATGCCATTGGCCTTCTTGGCAACAAGGGCACACTGCTGACTCATATCCAGCTTCTCTGAGTCAACTGTCTCTGATGCCACTATCGAATCCATATCTCAACGACTATCACTAATCATGGGCCACCTTGAAGGAGAATTTTTGGACAAATGCACCATGAAACCAATGATATACCTGAGGTACGTCAATGACATTTTCATATTCTGGATGGACGGCTTAAACTCCATCACAGATTTCCACCACAACTCCAACAACCACCATCTGTCCATTAAATTCTCTCTGGAACACGCCCCCACCAGCATCAATTTCCTGGACACCACAATCAGCTTTGATGATGGAACCCTACAGACAACTATTTACAAGAAACCCACAGATCACCACACCTACCTTCAGAGTTCCAGTAACCACCTCAAACGCACCAAGAAATCTGTGATCTACAGCCAGGCACTCAGATATCACAGAACATGCTCTGTGGAGAAAGTCTGGGTTATACACCTTAACACACTCAAAAGCACCTTCACCAAACAAGGACACTCTACCAGAGAAGTAGAATCTTGGAACAGGCCACCCAAATACCCCAAGACAGCCTGCTTCAGTACAGAAATATCCCCCCCTGCAACTGCACACCCTTAGTGATCACCTACCACCCCACTCTGCAACCCACACAGGGTATCCTCAAACAGCTACAGCCATTGCCTTCCCCATCCCAGGAGCTGGTTCCCCATTGAGAAGTCTGACAGCCAGGCCACGAATGTTTCAAAGGGTGACCCCATCCTGAAAGAAAATTTTCTCCTGAACCTCCACTGCTGGCCTTCAAACAATCCCCCAACCTCTCCAAGCTCATCATCAGAAGCAAGCTCCCCATAGACCAGGACCCACCAAATCAATGCCGCACCAGACCCTGCGAGAACAACAGATGTAAACCCTGCAGACATCTTTCCACTACCGTAATGAGAAGACTGAAGCAAAGTAGGCATTAAGCAGCTCTGCCTTCCTATCATCTTCCGTGACCAGCTCACCTTCTCCATTGAGCAGCGGACCCACACCATCCCTGATCTTTCTTTTTTGTCTGACACATTTGAAGAACCCCTTCTTGTTGTCTCTAGTGTTCCTTGCCAGCTGTAACTCATTCTTGGCCTTGGCTTTCCTGATTTTGTCCCTACACGCTCGCACTCTGCCCGTGTACACTTCCTTGGTGACGTGCCATCCTTCCATGTCCTGTATGGGTCCCTCTTGGGTTTGAGAGAGCTAAAAAGCTCCTTGTGCAGCCACATTGGCCTCCTGTGGCTCTTCTTCTCTTTGCTCTGCGTCAGAATAGCTGGATGTTAAGCACCCAGCATTACATCGTTTAGGACCTGCCAGCCCCTTCGACTCCTTTTATTCCTAATTGGTCTTTCCTTATTGTCCACTATTTGAGTCAGTTGAAATCCGCCTTTCTGAAGTCCAGTGTCCGTGTTTTCCTATTCTCATGTCCTCCTTTCCATAGGATCTCGAATTCTATCAGACCATGATCACTTCCTCCCAAGTTCCCAACCACCCTTGCTTCGCAACTAATTCATTCCTGCTGGTCAAAACCAGATCCAAAATGGATGACCCCTTACTTGTTTCCTCAACTTTCTGAGTCAGCGACTTGTCCCTTAGAACTTGCAGGACATGAGCGCTGCCTGCCTGCCTGCTCCTTTCCGCACGCTGCTTTGGATGAGGTGGAGTCCACAGCTCAGGTGCTGACCGTGGCCGTTATTCTGCATCGGGCTGCATGGCTGCAAGCTTGGGGCATCCTGGCTGAAGTGCAATGAACACTAAAGGACCTGCCTTTGGAAGGTCCAGATTAGGCTCTGCAAACTTGTAGTGACTCCAGGGCCACCCTGAAGTCTTTGGCGTGTTAGAGCACCGCTGTAAAGAGGAAGTAATTTCACCCGCCGGCTCTGCAGAGATACCATGTTCTCTCCACAGAACTCATGGCAATTTGCACATATGTAACTCAGCATGCCAGACGTCCCGAGTCATGCAGATGTGACTGACGTTGGTCTAGCATCCCTCTATCATCCATGGACATGCTGGCACGTACATGTGGTCCTTCTGTCCTCCCTGAACAGGTGGATGAACCCTGCCAATGTGCACACAGAGCTCCCATTTGCTCTAATTCTGCCTTTTCTGGCCCAAGATGCAGATCGTGCGCACCTGGGGACCTTTTGGAACCACTGGCTCAGGATCTGCCCCTTCATGTCACCAGCAGGACACTTCAGGCTGGCTCACGAGTCAAGAGTGTCTCCCTCACCGCGCATGATGCTCCGTACAAGTGCTCACAGATGACACTGTGGTGATGTTTTATCTCACAAGCAGGGAGGGGCCAGGGCAGACCCCTCACACCAAGAGGTGTTGGCCCTCTGGAATCTCTGCATCAAGAAGAGAATCCCCCTTCGAGTGTCTCAGCACGCCCTGGCAACCTGCCTCAGCAGGTCATTCAGCAGAGATCAGAAACAATCTCTCAGCTACAAGGGAGTGAAGTTATTTTTTCAGGTTGTCGGGGTGTGACGAAGTGGGCCTGTTCTTAATGTTTCCTCTGAATAGTGTGGGGGTGCCTCAGTTTCCCCTATGCAGTTCTTAAGTATCTAGGTGGTGGGGTAAGGGTGTATGATCATTGCAGAGCCCTAGAGGGCAGGTGTGTGCAGGGATCTGGACACAGAGAATGGCCGACACCCTGTTTCCTGGCAACTGATGGCCTGGGCCCTTCCCCCCCTGCAAGGTGAGAGCTGAAGGGTTGGAGAACAAAGGAATCAGGTGACCACCTGGCCCGGGAAAGGAACAAAGCCCAGAGGAGGAGGGGCTGGAGGGGTTTTCAGTTTGGGGCTGGCTGGGACATGGAGTGAAGTGCAGACCTGGTTGTCTGGCTCACTGCCCCCCAGAATGGACCCAGCAGAGGGGTCCCGTTCTCTGCACCTGCAAGCTCTGTTTTAGACCATGTTCCTGTCGTCTAATAAACCTTCTGTTTTACTGGCTGGCTGAGAGTCACGTCTGACTGCAAAGTTGGGGTGCAGGACCCTCTGGCTTCCCCAGGAGCCCCGCCTGAGCGGACTCGCTGGGGGAAAGCGCACGGAGAGGCAGAGGATGCTGAATGCTCTGAGGTCAGACCCAGGAAGGTGGAAGCTGTGTGAGCTGTGTGTCCTGAAGACAGGCTGCTCACAGAAAGGCGACTACCCCAGAGTCCTGACTGACTTCATGGGGAGCAGTTCCAGAGCATCGCCCAGGGACTCCGTGACAACTGGTGGCAGCGGTGGGATGTACTGCACCCCGTGGATGGCGCTTCCTGCAGTAAGTGACTGGGGAGCAGTAACACGAAGGGGGATTGCCGAGGACCAGGCCTGCTGAAGGCTCAGAGAGGAGCGGTTTCGGGGGGCGGTTAACCCCTGGGAGTGTGTGACCAGCGAGAAGGATTGTGCAGTAACAGGGTTCCCCTGGGGACTGCAGCGAGCAGTCCAAGGGGCGGAGGAGTCTGCAGCTCGACCCTGGCAAAGAGGTGGTGACCTCGAGAAGGGCTGGCACACTAGGGGTTCTCCCTGGAAACCGTGGGGAGCTGAGAGCACACGGGCCTGTGAGTCCACAACAACTTGGGAGGAGCGGAGTGATGGCCTGTCACCGTCTCCTTAAGAAGGACATTGTAACCCTGTGCAGAAAGAGAGGGTTGAGCGTTGGAAAGTTCACCAAAGCAGAGTTAATCGTGCAGCTGGAGGAGGATGACCGCTCTAAGGAACAGATTCCTGACCCCAACTGGGGCTATAGCAGGATCTGGGAGCAGCTGGAGCGGGAGCCAGGCATCGCCGAGACTCCTGTCCCCGACCAGACGGGGGTCTTCACGATCGGGTTCCCCATCGGGGGATCGAGACGGACGGGATTGGAGCGGAGTCTGAGAGAGCAAGAGGACCGTGGGAGACAGCGAGAGCCCGAGAAAGAGCTGCAGAAGCAGCAGCAGGATGAACTGGCGGTGGTGGGGCGGAGAGGCCTAGGGGACCTCCCCGGGGTGAGTGGGGATAGATCCCGGGGGGCCAGTTCCGCAGGGAACCTCGAGACTAAATTGCTGCCCCTAGTTAAGGGGGGGGTGTGTGGATGCCCACCTCACTGCCTTTGAGCAGGCTGGAGATCTGAACCAGGGGGACCCTGCGGAAAACCCCCGGTGTCTAGCTCCCTTGCTGGGTCCCAAGGCCACAGACTCCATCAGCCAGATGGGTGGGGAGGTGGACAGGCTCCCACTCCTGACCCCAACCTATATGTCTGTGTGGAGTTCCCTGGGGTCAGGCCCCTCGGACCCCCAGTGGGAGCGGAAGGGGATGGTCAATGGGGAGACATTCCTGGGGTGGCGAGATCCTGGGACAGAGAGAACTGGTGTCAGACCCTGGGTGGTGCAGCCTCAGAGGCTGAGGGCCTGTGTGAGCTGGGTGAGGGTCCCAGGGACGAAGCCCCTCGCCCTGCCTATGGCCCAGATCCCTGTGCAGACCCAGGAGGGGTGGGGCTGGCTGGCCGTTGGGGTGCCCCAGGACACCAGCTGCGAGACCCTGTTGTGGGGTGACTGTGTCTCTTTGGGACAGGATCCAGGCCCTGCTCCTGTAACGGCCGAGGGTTTGAATTTGAATCCAGGGAACCAATCGGTGGAGAGGGAAATGGTCAGTGAAAATGCAGATGACCTGGCTGGCAGCAGGGAGGAGCCGCTAGGCTCAGGCTACCTGCCTGCCTGTAACCAGACCCCTGGGGCTGGGTGGGACAGAGAGATGCTCCCTGCCCCCTTGCACACCAGACTGGGGACTCTCGCTGGCTCTGATGCAGTGAGGAAAGCAGTGGCCTGCCCCCACTGGGACAGCAAGGGCAGTGCTGAGCACAGTGGGAGCTGAGACCCCAGCTGAGTGGGGGGAGACACAGGCAGGGCAGGGGATCTGTGGGGAGTGGCAAGGTGCTTGGTAAGGGAAGTTTGGATGAGCCTAGGCAGCCTTGTGAGCTGATGGCTGTGTCCAGTCAGCAGGGTGGGAAGGCGAGGAGAGTGGAAGATGAGAGTCCCTGGACCTTACCTGTTAGCTGGGTGGAGAATTGGGACAGTGAAGGAAATGGGTCTCTGTCTGTCAGGGGTATTGACTTGCCTATGGAGGGAGCTACCCTGATCTCCAAGCAGTTGTCTGTGACCAGCCTTGTGTGCTGGGACAAAGGGAATGGGATCCCAACCTGTGTGTCTGGTAAAGGAGAAAGTGTGTCCGGCTCTTCTTGGTCTGTGGAGCAGACAGAAGGGGCCTTTCAGCCTGTGATGGTTGAGGGTCATGCAGTTGTCTCAGAGCTGGTTCTGGATTCAGCTAAAGCCCAGGAAGGGAAGGGTCCTAAGTTTCTGTCTGCTCGGGAGAATGGCCCTGTAACTAGGTCGCATCCAGTTAGGGTCTATGTAAAATCCCCGAGACCAGACAATTCTGGTGCTTGTATTTTGCCTGTTGCTAGTGTGTTGTTGGAAAGGGTGTAGCAACTCTGTCTAATCAGGGTGAGATCCTAGCCAGGGCACAAGGAGAGCAGGAAGGTGATGTGATTGTGGAACCTACTGAGGGTGTGGAAACCTGTAGCAAGAAGGAAAAGATTCCTGAACTTGTGTGTGGCAAAGGGAAGGAGAATGCTTCTAACCTTGTATCTAGGAAGTCTGTAAGTTTGCATGAAAGGGGATTGTGTAGGAATCCGCCTGATGGGCCAGAGGTGATTCTGGATGTAAGGGAGACCCAGAAAGAGTCTGTAGTTGCTCAGGAAAGTGTTCCCCTAGAGCAAGCCCTAGGTAAAGAGGGTAAGAGCAGAATTTCTGGGAGGGGGTGAATTGTTGCATAGAAAAGCCCTCGGGAAAGGAATCCTCATGGAGTCTTTGCAAGCAGTTTACTGCCACTGAAGGGTGTGAAAGTGATTTAATCAAGAAAGTTTCAGTTCCTAACAGCCAGAAATTTTCTGTTGTGAATGGATCCACTGACTTTCCTGTTGAAAGATCCAGTGTGGAGAGCTTTGAGAAGGTCTCAGATGGAGTGAAAGCTATTAAGAAAGGTATACCGTCCTATAACCAAGTGGCTGTGTTTGGCCAGCTTGTTGGGGAGACAAGGTTGTTGGGAAAGGGATGTCTCCATGCTAGTTCTGTAAGTGAACAGTATGTGGCCCAGGTCAAGATGGGGGCCCTTAACCAAGAGAGCCCGAATTGCAGCCCTCCAGACTGGAGCTCTGGGAGAAAACCCAATCCCAGTTTGACCCCCTGGGGTTTTGGGGTGGCCAAAGGGCATGGGCTGCAGAAACCTTCCCACATGCAGCCTGCTAGTGCTATCGACCACCCCCGACCTAAGGGAGGGCGTGAAACTGGAAGGGCCTGGTGTAACTCCTACCAAGGAACGGGAGAGATGCTGGGGCATCCATGGGAACATTGGTGGCTTCAAACTTCCCCAGGTCACCGGGTAAAGTGACCCCGCTCAGTTCGATCTCGAAGGGGGGAGAGATGTGACGAAGTGGGCCTGTTCTTAATGTTTCCTCTGAATAGTGTGGGGGTGCCTCAGTTTCCCCTATGCAGTTCTTAAGTATCTAGGTGGTGGGGTAAGGGTGTATGATCATTGCAGAGCCCTAGAGGGCAGGTGTGTGCAGGGATCTGGACACAGAGAATGGCCGACACCCTGTTTCCTGGCAACTGATGGCCTGGGCCCTTCCCCCCCTGCAAGGTGAGAGCTGAAGGGTTGGAGAACAAAGGAATCAGGTGACCACCTGGCCCGGGAAAGGAACAAAGCCCAGAGGAGGAGGGGCTGGAGGGGTTTTCAGTTTGGGGCTGGCTGGGACATGGAGTGAAGTGCAGACCTGGTTGTCTGGCTCACTGCCCCCCAGAATGGACCCAGCAGAGGGGTCCCGTTCTCTGCACCTGCAAGCTCTGTTTTAGACCATGTTCCTGTCGTCTAATAAACCTTCTGTTTTACTGGCTGGCTGAGAGTCACGTCTGACTGCAAAGTTGGGGTGCAGGACCCTCTGGCTTCCCCAGGAGCCCCGCCTGAGCGGACTCGCTGGGGGAAAGCGCACGGAGAGGCAGAGGATGCTGAATGCTCTGAGGTCAGACCCAGGAAGGTGGAAGCTGTGTGAGCTGTGTGTCCTGAAGACAGGCTGCTCACAGAAAGGCGACTACCCCAGAGTCCTGACTGACTTCATGGGGAGCAGTTCCAGAGCATCGCCCAGGGACTCCGTGACACGGGGTGCCAGAGCTGGACCTCTTCGCCACCCAACAGAACAAATGCCTCCTATTGTCTCTGGAGGTCAAACTTCTTTATGCTCCCGCCCATCCCTATGGTGCCCAGAATGGTATCCAAACTCACACAAGATTGAGCTGTTTTTATTGATGGCTTGGCCTCAGCCTCACTGATTCGCCGACCTTTTGAGCCTCCCCAGTTGGGATCTAAGGCCTCTCCCTCAGGAACCAAAAATCATTCCTCAGGACTATGGCCAGACTCTGCAGCCCAGCCCTCTCCTGGCTGCGCAAGGATTAGATCATCACTAGCTGCCTGCTGTGCTGTGGGTCAACATGTTCCTTCGAACAGCAGAGACTCGTCTACCAGCTCTGCTTGCCGTCCTAGCAAAGCACTCTCTCTTCACAGGCTCCTAGCAGTTTATCTGTGTTATCTGGGTCACTTAAAAGAGCAAGGCCTTTCCTGCCATGAGTTCAGTAAGGGGTCACCTGGCTATCTCAGCATTTCAGCTCCCTACAGAGGGCAGGGCTGTGGTCTCCAACCCCAGGACATCCAGGTTTCTGAAAGGTCTGGACAGACTTTTCCCTCCTCGTGAAGCTCCATTGCCAGGACCTCCATTTGCCCCCTGGCCACCTGCTTGTTGGTTCATCTCTCAGTGTAGCTAGCGTTTAACAGCTGTCACTTCTGTGAGGCAGGCAGCAGTGTCCCAGGCCTGTCCGGCCGACCCTCCCGGTACGGTTTTCTACAAGGACAAACTGGCCCTTCAGCCACACCCCAAATGCCTCACCAAATGGTTTTGGCTTTTCATAAGAATCTGCTGCCACCCATCTGCCCAAACCTCCCCCTCACACAGCTGTGGGAAAGCTGCAGGCCCTCGATGGTCAGCACACTAGCGTTTTATGTGACAGGACTACGGCATTTCAGTTATCGCTACAGCTAGTTCCTTGGCTGAAAGAATGAAAGGAAAAGTTGTGACTTCCCTGGGATTTCTTCAGGCATTTGCCTGTTGCTAATACTCCTCTCTCTCCGAGAGTGGTCCCACATTCTACAGGGGCCCAAGCAGCAGCAGCTTTCCTGGGTCCCGGTCCATCAGTGACCTTCGCAAGGCTGCTAGGCGGGCTCCGGTTCCTACGGTCACCCTGGCTGTGTCTCTCCCTGGCCTCCAGGGCAGGGCTGGGTCTGGGCCAGCAGTACTACACCCCTGGTTTAGGTGGGCTCCCATACCCGCCTCTGGCTGGCAGTGTACAATGCACATTGCAGCCCCGCCCCACCTCCCTCCCCTCTGCATCAGGCTCACTGTAATATTGGCTTCTGGCAGGGTCAGAACGGCGCCAGCCCTTTATACCCTGGGCTGGCAGCACAAAGGCCTACGCACTGCCCGCCGGCTGTCGCTACGGGACAAACGTCCGGGCACGCATTGAACGGAAGAGTTACCACCGTTTCACGCCGCTGTGCTGGTGTCTCTCCGAGTCCCAGCTCCCTCAGGCCGTCTCCTCAGCAGAGACAATTAAGATTTATGGGGCCCTGGGTACAAAGAGCATTTAGGCCCCCCATGGCCTGGAGGCCCAGGGGTACCAGAACAGGGGGTTAGGGCCTCCCCCACTTTATCATGGGCATAGTAGCCTCGGGCAGGTGTGGAGTGGCAATGGCTGTGCTTCCTGCCGGGGGGAGCTGATGCTCCTGCTAGCAGTGCAGCCTCTTACCAGTGTGGGGGTCTGAGGTGGGCCTTAGACCCCCCACCTCGCTACAGGGCCCTGCCCCCTGCTCCTCCTCTTCCCCCCAAGGCCCAGCATTCCTCAGCTGCAACATCAGCCTGGTCCAGTGCCGCCGACGGCCAGTGTTGTGGGCAGCCCACCCAGGGCCATCAGTGAGAGGTGTGGGGCTGCTCCTTGGGCCTCTGGCCACTGCCCCCACCACAGCCCCAGGCCCCCTGTGCCCTCACTGCCTGCCCTGGGCTTGCTTCACTGCAGAAATGGACCACGCCTTCCTGAAGGGCCTGACTGTGATTGACTTGAGCCTTAGCCAGTCAGCGCTGGAGGATCTGCTGCTGGAGGAGGTGCTGCATGCCGAGAGGCTGGAGGCCCAGACCCACTGGCGCACGCTGCAGCTCAGCATCCTGCAGCTGGAGGACAAGCTGCAGGACACGGAGGTGAGAAGGCGTCACTGGCCCAGCACGGAGAATGGCTCCCTGCTAGGGCCAGCTCACGCCTCCCCCCGATGCCAGGCCTGCCTGGAGGGTGCTGCGGGCACCGCGGGAGCAGCCCCAGCCCCCAACTGCCCCTGCCCCGGCGGGAGGAGGAGCCTCAGCCTGTTCTTAGCCACACGGGCATTGCTCCCTGGCTGATGCTGGGCCTGCCCCCCCATGGCACCCGAGCCCCCCGTCGCACCCTGTGACACCTGAGCTCCCCGCCACGCCCCTGTGATACCTGAGCCCCCCCCACCGTGTCCCTGTGACACCTGAGCTCCCCACCACGCCCCCGTGATACCTGAGCCCCCCACAATGTGTCCCTGTGACACCTGAGCTCCCCGCCACGCCCCCGTGATACCTGAGCCCCTCGCCACGCCCCAGTGACACCGAGCCCCCCCCACCGTGTCCCTGACACCTGAGCTCCCCGCCACGCCCCCGTGATACCTGAGCCCCCCCACCGTGTCCCTGTGACACCTGAGCTCCCCGCCACGCCCCCGTGATACCTGAGCCCCTCGCCACGCCCCAGTGACACCGAGCCCCCCCCACCGTGTCCCTGACACCTGAGACCCCGCCACAGGACAGCTTAGCCCCCCCATGACTCCTGAGCTCCCCCAGTCGCTGTGACACCCCCCACCCCCAACGCTGGGACCCACCCCCTGCTCTCTGTGCAGGAGGAGTTGCTGGAGCTGATCTTGCAGCCCTCGGGCCCCCTGCTGGAGGAGGAGGAGTTCCTGCCCCTCGTGCGGCTGCTGCAAGGCCGGCTTGAGACCCAGCGCGCCGGCCACCAGCACCTGCTCTCCCTGCGCCAGCACCCCCTGGCCGTGCAGGCCAAGTACCGGCAGGTGGGGCGCCTGGGGGCAGCGCTGCACCAGGCCCTGCGGCAGGTGTGCCGCCTGCACCCCTCCTACCGCTGCTGCCCGGCCCGCTGCGTGGCCGTCGCCCGCAGGGCCCTGCTCGCCACCAAGCGCGCAGACGCCAGCAAGCTGGAGGCGCTGGAGGCGCGGCTGCTGGAGCTCAGCACGCGCCTGTCCCGCCAGCTGCTGGCCCACGCTCAGCCACGCCTGCAGGAGCCGCACAACCTGCTCCTCAGCTTCCTGGGGGCCCTGGCACCCCTCCGTCTGGCCGGCCAGCTCAGCCCGCTGGACTGGCTGGCCTTCTGCCAGGGCCTGCAGGCACCTGCAGCCGAGCAGCTGCTGCAGCCAGCCAGGGCCGCGAGGCCGGGCTGGGTGCGTGCCGCAGCCTGGCGCGAGGGCGGGCTGCTGGAGTGCCTGCCTGGCTTCCGGGGCCTGCGGGCCTCCCTGGCCGAGCAGGCTGCCCAGTGGCAGGAGTACTTTCGCCTGCCCGCCACGGTGGTGGGCCCCGCCCTGTGCCCCAGCCATGCCCACCTCAGTCTCTTCCAGCGGGCCATGCTGTGGCGCATCTTCTGCCCCGAGAAGCTGAGCGGCGTGCTCCGCGACCTCACCACCTGCCTGCTCGGCCGCCCTATCGCCGAGGATGCCACCTACAGCGCTGCCGGCATCTACACCTGCAGCCAAACCGACCTGCCCCTGCTCTTCCTCACCCCACGCTGGGGCCTGCCCGGAGCGGCCACACACCCGCTGCACTGGATCCGGCAGATGGCCAAGCAACGGCACTGCGTAATGCCAGCCCCTGCTGGGGCCGCACCTGGGGGGCAGCATGGAGGGAGACTGGTGGAAGAGGGGCAGCGAGGTGGGGTGGGGGAGGGGCCTGGGGGGCACCTTGGTGGGCGGGGCCAATGGAGGGAGGTTGGTGCAGGGGAGGGCATGGCTTGGGGGGACAGCAAGGTGGGATGGCCACTAGGGGTGCTGGTGTGGGCACTGGGGTGCGGCGGGGGCAGGGTGTCCCGTGCTGGTTGCTGGGCGACTGACCCAAGCAGGCCTGAGACCCCCCTCCCGCGGATCCCACACCCCTGCTTGGGCAAGGGCCAGGCCGGCTGCACTGCCCTGCGGGGAGCTGGGGGGCAGGGCACTGACGCCAGGCCGGTGTAACCTGCTTCTTCTGCAGCTGGGCATCGTCGTCATCTCCCTTGGCACCCCGGGCTGCATGCACCATGTGGCCGAAGCCCTCGGCACCTGCCCCAAGTTGGGCCACTGGCTGGTGCTGAACAACTGCCACCGCCAGGAGTGCTGGCCCCCGGCGGTGCTCACGCAGCTCAGCAAGCTCCAGAGAGCCCCTGAAGGTGAGGGAACCTCACCTCCCCCCCACCCCGGACCCCAAATGCTGTCCCACCACGGCCTTGCCCTGCGCCTGGCTGCTCCTGGGAGTCGCTTGCCTGCCTGCACCCCCGCGGCAGCTTCCCCTCCAGCCGCCTCCCGGACCTCCCCATCCCGTGAGCAGACTCCCACCCCTCCATGTCCTGCCCGCCCCGCAACCGCGGCATGAGGATTTCTGTGCCTTTGTCTCTTACTGCAGGGGGGGCGAAGGCCCCTGATCTGCAGCTGGCAGACATGAAAGGGGACGAGATCCACCCCAAATTCCGCCTCTGGCTCATCGCTGCAGCTGATGCCACAGGGGCCGTGCCAGGTGCGTTGGTACCCTGCTGCGTCTGCCAGACCTGAGCTCTGCCTACCCAGCACACGGTGCCCCTTCCTCACAGGCCGCAGCGCACCGTGTGGGGTGAGGCCAAGCCCAAGCCACCCATGGGCCGGGCCCTGTGGGCTGTGGGGGGAGGCGCCGGGTGCAACGTGCGCTCTGGGCGGCAGCAGGCCCTGCCGTTAGCGCCATGTGGGGGCCAGGCGCGGAGGGGTGACGGCCGTCTGTACCCCTGCAGGAGCTGTGCGCCGCAGAGCAGTGACGCTCTTCTGCGAGACCCCCCAGGAGCTGAAGAGCAGCCTGCAGCGCAGCTACGGCCAGCTGCTGGGCCAGCCGGCCTGGCGTGCCACGCAGGAGCACGGGCTGGCCCTGCTGGTGCTGCACGCAGTGCTGCTGCACAGACAGCACTACGGCAGCCTGGCCCAGGCCCGGCTCTACCCCTGGTGAGTGCGGCCGGCCCGACCCCCCGCTTCCCCAGCTGCCCGAGGTCTCACCGCCTGCTGTGTCCCCCAGGAGCGAGGCGGAGCTGTTCGCAGGCCTGAGGCTGCAGGAGCGGCTGGCGAAGGTGGTGTCCAACCCTGAGGAGGCCATGCAAGAGCTGGCAGGTAGGGAGGTGGCCAGAGCCCATCCTGCCTCCCAGGAACACTTGGGGCAGCAGCTGGGCCCATCCCTGCCCTCGCCCTCCGCGCGGTGCCCCGGAGCTCAGGCTGGCTGGGCCCAGGGCCGCGGGTCAGGGCCGTGACGGTTCCTTGCTGTTTCAGGGTCGATTCTCTACGGCGGTTACATCCTGGATGCTGGGGACACAGAGGCCGTGCAGAGCTTGAGCCAGCAGTGCCTGGGCCGTGCCTCGCGTCTGCTGCCCCCCCAGGGGGTGCAGACCCTCCTCACCGCCCTCATCAGGGGCTCCAACCTGGGTAAGGAAGTGCCCCTGCTGCCCAGTCTGCTCCCCCAGGGGTGCAGGGAGCCCTGGAGGGCGCTGCATGCCCCCAGCAGGCACAGAATGGGGCTGGAGCTGGAGGAGAAGGGACATGGGGACGAAGGGGGCTGCGACTGACTGTAGCTTTCTGCCCCCAGCTCTGCCGGAAGAGGACGTGATCGCAGACACCCGGGCCCGCATACAGCAGCTCCCGGACCCAGCAAACCCAGCCTCCTGTGGGCTGCACAAGGGCCTACAGCAGCAGCTGTTAGAGAGCCAGAGCTCAAGCCTGCTCGCAGACCTGCTGCGTTCTCAGGACCTCTGGCAGCCCACCCCCCCGCCGAGCACCCAGCAGGGAGCCTTGGGGCAGCTGGTGCAGCAGGGGCTGGAGCTGGTGCAGGAGCTGCAGGACACGCTGCAGCAGCGAGGCTGGGAGGTGGGGGCCAGAGGGCATCTCCCAAGTGGGCGCACACGGCCGAAGCCCCGGCCCCTGCTTCGCTTCCTGCTGGAGGAGTGTGGCAGCTTCCTGGCCCTGCTGCAGCAGGTGGAGCGGGACCTGCTCTGTGCTCAGGAGCAGCTGAAGGGGCGGCCCTGCCAGATCCCACGCTGCTCCACCATCCTGCGGGCACTGGAGCGGGGACGCCTCCCCCGCCCCTGGCTGCCCTATGCCCCCACTGGCCCCCAGGACCCAAGCAGGTGGCTGCAGACCCTGAAGTGTCGCTGCCGGCTGCTGTGCGGGTACCTGGGGATGGCGGCTGGGCAGCCTGCGCTGCTCTACCACCTCTCTGCCTTCCAGTACCCACGGCGCCTCCTGCTGGCACTGCTCCAGGAAGCAGCCCGGGTCGAGAAGAAGGACCTGGACCACTACCACCTGGACCAACAGGTAATGCCACCCCTCTGACGCGCAGGGCAGGCTCGCTGCTCCTGGGGAATCCTCCTTGGCCCCTCCCCAGGGCCGGCACCGGCCCTCCTGATCCTCCGCTGCTCTTCCAGGTGCTGCCCTGCTTGCTACCGCCCAGCTCCCCCCCTGAAAGCGGGCTCTACCTGACCGGCCTGGAGCTGCACCACGCCCTGTGGGACACGCGTTCAGCCCTGCTCCAGGAGACGCTCTCGGCCCAGCCCTGCCTGCTGCCCCCCATCTGGGTGCAGGCTGTGGGGGAGGCCTGGCACGCTCCAAGGCCCAACGCTTCCCTGCTGCAGTACAGCTGCCCTATCTACCTTGGCCTGCCTCAGCAGCCTGTGCGCTTGAGTAGCCAGCGGGCCGTGATGCACCTGGCGCTGCCCTGCAAGATGCCACCTGCCCTGTGTGCCCAGCACCGGGTGCACATTGTCAGCACGCTGCCCTGCCTGGAATAGAGGAGAGAGCTGCTGTGTGGGACGCAGCATGGCCCTCGGGGGAAGAGCAGCCACAGGCCACCCTGTTACCCTGCCCCCACGCTCCAGCGCAGCCCCACGAGGGCTCAGGACTCGGCTCGGGTGACCAGCAGGAATCACACAGCACAGCTCTGGGACTGCCCAAAGGAACAGGCTGCAGCTGCGATCCCCCCATCACCAGCGCAGCAGCTGCAGCCAGACCCCCATGGGCCCCTCTGGGGGCGTGGCCACATCAGTGGAAGATACTCAAGGGGGCAGTTTGGCAGCGCGGTTTGTGCAGCTCCCCAGACACAGCCCCAGGTACAGAAATAGATTGATATATTAGTGTGTACAAAACATGCTGCCTTTGCTCTCTGTCCAGGCCCCTGGCTGTGTGCAGGGCCCTCCCTGCCAGTCCCATGTCCAGGCGCGCACACATATAAATAAGGCTGAGGCAGGCTGGATACAGTATTTACAGCCCTGCAGAGGGGCTGAGGCCTGCTCCGGGGCCTGCCCTGCGGAGCCCAGGTGCTGTGCCCGGCCTGCGGGATCCTCCATCCCATCCCGGCTTGGCTGGGGCTCATTTCAGGTCGACGTCAAAGTCCAGCACCAGCAGCTTGGTCTCCTCGGTGCCATTGCGGCTGCCCACAGCACACACCAACTTCGTGTTGGAGGCGCGAATGCGCCACACCACCCCCCCGCTGCCCCCACTCTCCAGGGCCACCAGGTTGCGGACAAACTCGCCCGTCTTGAGGTCCCAGAGCTTGACGGTGCCGTCGTCCGAGCTGGTCACCACGAACTTGGAGCTGAACTGGAGGCAGGTGACGGCGCTCTGGTGCTTGCTGGGCCCTGGGGGAAAAGCACCATTAACATTAACCTGCTGCGCTGTCCCCGGCCTCGCAGGAGGCTGACGCAGCGAACCTCACTGCACCCCCGCGGCCTGGGTCCGCACCACACCCCCAGCAGTATCTACCCCGGCCCAGCCGGGCAGAGAGTCGCCCCATGCGCTGGCTGAGGACAGGGCTGCCCCCACCCCGCCCCACTTACCCTGCAGTGTCTGCAGGCACTGGCCTGTTTTGATGTCCCAGATCTTGACGGTAGAATCTGCGTTGCCCGAGACCAGGATGTTGTCCCGCAGCTCCATGCCACTGGTGAGCGACTGGTGCCCCATCAGCGTGTGCAGGCAGTTACCGCTCTCCATGTCCCACACCCGGATCGACGTGTCCAGAGAGCCACTCACGATGTGCGTCCCATCAAACTGCCCGGAAAGAGACCGGGTGAGCAGGGCTGCCCCTTCAGCAGGGAGCAGGCACGGCCCAGGCAACCCCGGGGGGGCCTGGCACATCCTGGGCATGCAGCAGGAGGGGCTTGGGCAGGAAGCAAACCCAGCTGGTGTGAGAGGGAGTGTTCTCGCCTGGGGGGGGTGGGGGGGTCTCACCTAGGGGCAGGGCCTGGGAAAGGGGCAGGGTCTCGCCTAGGGGCGGTGCCTAGGCAGGGGGCAGGTCTCACCTAGGGGCGGCGGCACCTGGAAAAGGGGCAGTTTCTGGGCAGGGTCTTGCCTGGGGATGGTGCCTAGGCAGGGGACAGGGGTTGGGGTCTGGGCAGGGTCGCACCCAGGGGCGGGATCTCACCTGCAGGGAGTAGACGCGGTTGGTGTGGCCCTGCAGTGTGTGGATGCAGCTCTCACTCTCTGGGTCCCACACCTTCACCGTGTAGTCGTAGGCGCCGCTCACCACTTTGTGCCCATCGTACTGGACACAGCGCACGGCAGCCACGTGCCCCATCAGCACGTGCAGACACTGCCCGGTCTCGATGTCCCAGAGGCGCAGCGTGGCATCCCGCGAGCCGCTCACCACCCTGCAGACGACAGGCACACTGAGCAGCAGCAGCCCCGCCATGCCCCGCTTCCCCCCTGGCCCAGCAGCCCCGCCTGGGATGGGCCCCTCTACCCGGCCCCCCTCCTGTGTGGGCTTCCCCTGCCCCACTGATTAGCTCCAAAGTTACCTGCCCCCGGGCAGGTGCCCTGCCCCCCTGCTCCCATCCCTGCGCCCCCACCCCAGGGTTACCTGCTCCCGTGCAGGTGCATGCAGCGCACAGTGGACGTGTGTCCGTACAGCGTGTGCACACACTCGCCCGTGTCCGCGTTCCACACCTTCAGCGTCCGGTCCGTGGAGCCGCTGATGACGATGTTGTCCCTCATCTGGGAGGACCAGACCCCCCCCGTGTGACCCACCAGGGTCTGCACACACTGCAGAGAGCACGAGAAAGTCAGGGGGGGGGGCAGCCACAGGCGGAAATCCCAGGTGTGAGAACAGCCAGGCCCAGGCTGAGGCCACCCCCAGCCCCCTGCAGAGGGAGCAGATACCCCATTAGGAACAGCAGCGTGGGAGCAGCCAGCCAGGCTGCTCAGCCACCCGCCCCTGTGGGGCCCAGGGACACTGCAGCCCCAGCTGCAGGCCGGGCTCACCTCACCAGTGACGGCTGACCAGACCTTCAGGGTGTTGTCGTCGGAGCCACTGACAATACGGTTGCCACAGAACTGCAGGCAGGTGATGACATGGTCGTCATGTCCCTTCAGGACCTGTGGAGGGAAGAGCCGGTAACAAGGGAGCCAGCCTGGACAGACCTCCCCCTCCCAAAGGAAACAACCAGCACTGGAAGAAGTGGGAATTTTTTGGAATATTTTCATGACCCCATGTGTGCCTCAGTTTTCCCTGGGTGACTCAGTCTCCTTAGGGTGGTGGTGGAAGGGACTGAGTTTGCTCTTGGGGCAGGTGAGGGGACATAGTTGGGTGTCACCTGCCTGTCACGGAAGATGTGCTTGGAACCCACCCAAATTGACAAGGGGCCAGAGAGCCCTTGAGTTTCTGGCCGTGCAGGGGAGTGGAGAAGGGAGGGTGGGAGGGAGGGGAGAAGTGCTGGCTGCTGGAGGGAGCTGGTCGGAGGGAGAGCAGCTTGGCTGGGCTCTGGGACACTGACCAGCACGGTCTATGCTTTTACCCTCATGTCTCTGGCTCACCGGACTCCCTGCGCTGTGTCCAGCAGCCCCACAAACCCGACTGGTCTGAACTCTGCCTGCTGTCACGGCAAACAGCCTGCCAGGGCAGAGCTCGCGGCGGCATGCAGGAGGGCACGCAGAGGCTGTCTCAGGCCGCGAGGCAGCGGCGTGGCACACCCTGAAGGAAGCGAGAGACCCCTTGGCATGTGCAAAGGGTTTCTCCAAGAGACGTTCCAATGCTGGGGGCGTAGCCCCGACCTGGGGATCTGTGACAGGGCTCCACTCCAGACTCAGAGTAACATCCACCTAGACTGCAAATGGCCTTCCCCAGGCCCCCCCAAGAGGCTGCTACAGAAGCGAAGTCACCAGGGGGGTACAAAGCAAAGTTCTGCCCTGGATCAGTGCTATGGCCCAGCTTTGGACCAGTCTCTGGGAGGACTCCGGGGGGGTCTCACTCTTCCTCCAGGGTCAGCCACGTGGCCTCACTGCTGCCTCAGCCTGGACTTCCGGGCACCTGCAGCACACATGAGTTTCATTCAGCAAGTGCGAGGCAGAGGCCTGAGGGAGCCGCACACCCCCCCGCCAGCGTCTGCAGGTGTGCAGCCAGCGTTCCCCAGCAAAAGAGTGTGTTTGTTGACTGAGGCCGCGGTGAAGCCCTTGGTAGGACAGAGAACAAAACGTTACACCACAGTCCATCTGGTCAGCCCAGAGCCCCAGGCCCCCCCTCTGTCCCAGTTCAGGTGTGTGCCGACTGCTTCCCACAGCCCAACTCTTAACTCCCGCCTCACCCCCCAGCCCCTTGGTCCCAAGCTGGGGGAGGCGGCTCAGCCCCCTGCGGAGAGGTGGGGAGTCCCGCTCTCTCTGAGTGTCCCTGTCTGGGCAGCTGGATTTGCCATGGTCCTCCCAAGAGCGCCGCTGCTGTGGAACCTCAGGCCCCAGACAGGGAGGTGCTATTCACACCCGTGTCTTACCCTGCCCAGAAAGCAGGGGACAATGCAGGATACGGGGGAAACTGAGGCACACAAAGCTTCATAAAAATATTACAAAAAATTCCTACTTCATCACAAGTACAAAGCGGCCAGGAGACAGAAAGCGAAGAGCCAGGTCACTGGTTCGTCCACCCGCGAGCGGGAGCTGAAGGTTCTGGACTAGCTCCCATCTTGGGTGATGTATTTATTAGTGATCAGGAAAGTGGGGGAGCAGGGAGGGGAAACACTGGGGTCAGTCGAGAGCAGAGAGACTGAATCCAGCTGGGGAATGGACAGGACGACAGCCATGAAATCCCATGTCAATAAGTGCAGAGTAACGTGCACGGGCGGGGGGTGTCCGTAAACCAGGACACCTCACAGGAGGCAAAATTAACCCCTTCAGCTCAGGGATGGGTGCTGGGTGCCACTATAGGCAGCCCAATGGAGCCCTGCAGGCAAAACTGCCAGAAGCTGTTGGCTGCACCAGGGATGGGATGCGAATGCCTTCAGGTCACTCAATGGTGCAGCCCCGTCTGGACGCCGCACAGTACTGGCCCCCATATCCCCCAGGGCAGTGCTAACGGGCTGGCAGGAATCACCAAGGGCTGGGAACAACTCTCCTATGGAGAGAGATGGAAAAGATTGGGATCGTTACTTGAGAAGGCAGAGAACAAGAGGGACATGGAAAATGTCTATAGATCCTGACGGGGAAAGAAACCAGGGGCTTCCGTTCTCCCAGTCCCATAGCACTGGGACAAGGGGACAGTCAATGACACGGAAAGGAGAGACACTGTGCAATTAGCCTGTGGAACTCACTGCCACAGATCTTCCAAGCTGGCCTCTGAATGGCTCGAAAGCTGCTCTGACCTCACCAACCTCGTCTTTCTAATGCCCTGAGATCAACCCGCTACAGCAACTCTGCAAGGAAGGGAAGGGAAGGGCTCCTCCTCCTGCACCAGGGCTTAAGCCCATCTGTGCCCATTAGAGCCCAGGTTCCCTAGAACTACCTCCTGCGGGTTCCTGCGTCTTCCGCCGAGGCACATGGTGCTGTCCTGCAAGGCACCAGGTACGATGCAGGCTGGACCTGAGTTTGACCCTGCCTGACAGGCCGTGTTCAGCTGCACTGTCAGACCATGGGGGAAAGCCTCAAGGCAGAACACTGGCCTAGGTGCTCAGAGACCTCAGTTCAATGCTGTCACTCAGCAGCTCGGTACCTCAGTTTCCCCTCTCTGCAGTGGGGATGACGGTCCTGTCCTGCCACCCAGACACTGGGGTGATGGGTTGCAGGCAGACAGACCAGACTCTACTTCCGGCCAGGGTCACTGGGGAAAGGCAGGCCAGGCTGACGGTTCCTCTGCAGGGCGCAGGAGCAGCGGGTTCAGAGGAGCTCAGATCATCCCAGGAGAGACCGTGAGGCCACAAAGGGCCATTAGATCCTGTGATCCAGAGAACCCCCCCCCCCCCCCCGGTTGCCCCCGCACTGAGCCCGACAGCTCGTGTCTAACCCCCTTCCCCGGTTCCCCCCGCACCGAGCCCGACCATTCGTGTCTAAACCCCCCTCCCCGGTTCCCCCCGCACCGAGCCCGACGGCTCGTGTCTAAACCCCCTTCCCCGGTTCCCCCCGCACCGAGCCCGACGGCTCGTGTCTAAACCCCCTTCCCTGGTTCCCCCCGCACCGAGCCCGACCGTTCGTGTCTAAACCCCCCTCCCCGGTTCCCCCCGCACCGAGCCCGACGGCTCGTGTCTAAACCCCCCTCCCCGGGTCCCCTCGCACCGAGCCCGACGGCTCATGTCTAATCCCCCCGGTTCCCCCCGCACTGAGCCCGACGGCTCGTGTCTAATTCCCCTGGTTCCCCCCGCACTGAGCCCGACGGCTCGTGTCTAATTCCCCTGGTTCCCCCCGCACTGAGCCCGACGGCTCGTGTCTAAACCCCCCTCCCCGGTTCCCCCCGCACTGAGCCCGACGGCTCGTGTCTAAACCCCCCTCCCCGGTTCCCCCCGCACTGAGCCCGACGGCTCGTGTCCAGAGCTTGCTGCAGAAAGAGGCCAGGGCCGGCACTGATCCACCGAGAGATGGGGAATCCACCACGGCCTTGGGAGTTAGTCTCAGTGTTAGACATTGGGGCCTTGTTTCCACTGAGCTTGTCTGGCTTCAGCTTCCAGCCGTGGTCATTGTCAGTGTCATCAGAGCCGTACAGAGGGGAAAATCCCCTCCCTGGCCCTACACACTGCTCCCCTGTGTGCATCCAAGGGCCGCATTTGCCAGTTGTGCCACAGTGTCGCACAAGGAGCTCCCATCGTGTGTCTGCTGATCCCCAGACCTCTGAACAGTGGCTGCTTTCCAGGACAGTCCCCAAGCCCCCTGGAGGGACAGCCAGCACTCCCCGCTGATAGGTAACTGCATCTTACCACTCGAAAACTCTCCTTTGAATGGGCCCCACTTCCCAAGAGAGCCAGGTCACCGACTGCCCCACTCGCCTCTGCAGCTCTGCCACCCACACGTCTTACAGGCACGTTTCCAGGTCACAATGAAAACGCTGACCAGGGCCAGGCAGCACCACGCTCTGCAGATGCTCATTGGGAACACCCCATGGGATGGCAATTCCCCATTGCCAGCAAGCCAGCCTGCCCTTCCTGCACTGAGCATGTGCTCTGCTGACAGACAGCACCGAGCGATTCCTCAAAGACGCCTCGTCGGCCTGCGGCATCACTCGCAGTGACCAGCTCCAGCCAGTCACGGGTCTAGACCGGAGCCAGATTTCTTTTCTTCCCAGATACTTACAATGCCCCCTGTTGTTCCTGGCCATGGATTGCTTCCACTCCCCCTATCGCATCTGTGCGCCTCACAGGGCCTAGTTCACCCTACCCATTGGCAGGGGCTCTGAGCAGGGGGCACTGCTGGGGGATGGCTCACGCTCACCCACCTTGGGAGCTTTGAGGTCTCCACTGCGCCAGTTCATGTCGATTTTGTGCTGACGCATGAAGGCGAATTTCCAGGGGCTGTACATGAAGCCGGGACTCAGCAGGCGCCGCTTTCGCAGGTTCAGGGGCTCCTCGATGCCTGTGGCAGGGGAAGGCAGCGAGACGTGGGCACAGGACTCCCAGCAGCAGAGCAGGGGCTGCGCTGCCCTCTCCGGTAGGGGAACAGGCCACCAGGGAGCCAGGGCAGGCGGGCGGAGGGGCCAGGCTGGGAGCCTCAGGGCGGGGGTGCTCCTGCAGGAGCGGGTGCCAGGAGCCTGTAGGGTCCTGCCCCACTTTGCCTCCTGCAGGGAGAGGGAGTGGCTCGGCAGGGGGCGTGGCCTGGAAGGGGGCGGGGCTCCTACCTTCCTCCCTGCACTTCTCCCTCCACAGCAGGTTGTCCTCAGCCAGGACCCTCCAGTAGCGGCAGGTCTGGGCGGCGCGGAGCAGGTCCCGGGGCTCCAGGAAAGACAGGACGTAAAGCGCCAGCTGCACAGAGGGGGCAGGTCAGGGGCCAGTCAGGGGCCAAGCCCCACGGGGCCAGTGGCTCCTGCTCTCCCCCAGGCTGGCCCCTCCCTCGCCCCACTCACCTCCTTGGGCAGCAGGGAGATGAAGTCTCTCTGGAACTGCGGCTCAATCACCTGCATCATGTACTTGATCTGGGAGGGCTCGCAGCGGTCGATGAGCTCGTCCAGGGCCACCAGCTTCTCCGGGCCACTCCACCTCTGGGCAGGAGAGAGCGCATGGGAAGGGCCGTGTGCCCCGGCAGCTGCGCACCACCCTCACTGCCCCCCCCACAAGCCCAGCCCCCCGCCCAGCCGCCCCTCCCCCCACGGTCCCAGCCCCCTGGCCAGCCGCCCCTGCCCCCTCTCCCCCACGGCTCCATCACCCCACCACACATGCTTTCCCTGTCTGTGACAGAGGAGGGCCCATTGGGCCGGCCCCACTGCGCTGATGGGGAGGAGCCAGTCCCCTACCTGAAAGGTGCGGAGCCAGTCCTGCAGCTCTGGGGGCGGGGCGACTGAGGGGATGCGGCGCCGGCGGCCCTGGCCCGGCTTGGCGTTGCGCAGGTCCCCAAAGGTGGTGGTGGGGCTGGGAATGCAGGGGCCCAGCGTCCTGGTCACCATGGAGAGACCCGTCAGGTGAGACACAACAGCACTGGGGGAGTTATCTAGACCCCTCCACCCCCCATTCTCAAGAGCCAACCCCCAGCCACCAGACCCCCCCACTTGCCAGGCTCCCCCACCCCAAGAACCAACTGCATTCACCCCCCACTACCCACCGCCCCCTTGCCCCATACATCCCAGCCCCGCTCCGCACGGTTCCCCTTCGCCCAGCCGAGCACCCTGGGGGCCGTGAGCTGGTGCAGGCTGACTGGCGGGCAGGGTGTGTGTGTGTGTATTGGTAAGTGGTGACCCCTTTTCCTGCTGCCCCAGGACAGCCCAAAGCTCACCTGCCGTACTCTGAGCCCTTGCAGAGCTTCTTGCCAGGGGACAGGGCCCTGCTGTCCAGGCCATGCTCCGACTTCCGCTTCATCTGCAAGCGGATGGGAGGGGGGGGGATTGTTAGGCCAGGGGGACCCACAGTATAGCCCCCCAGAGGGCTAGGGGAGTTCCTGGGGGAGGGGGAGGGCAGGGATCACTAGGGAGGCATCTAGGCTGAAGACAGCCTGAGGGCCAGCTCCCAGCAGAGGAGGAGCATGAGCCTGACTCAGGCAGCAGCAGGGGACTCGGGGGACCCCTGGCAGCACAGGAGCCTGGGGGCCTGAGCCCCAAGCCTGGCCCAGCAGGGAGGAGACGCCCCATGCTGCACCCCTCAGTGCTGGAGCTTCCCAGCTCACTAGCTCCCAAGGCAACATGTGTCAGGCCCAGAGCAGTCCCTACACCAGGCCGGAGAACAGCTCCACTCCAGGCCCAGGCTACTCTCCGGGGAGGCTGGGCCTGAGGCCAGGCAGGGCCACAGTGCAGTCTCAGACACTCACCCCTCCCGAGGCAGCTTTCTCGGGAGCGGGGATCCCAGCCCCAAAGGCCAGGACAAGAAGCAAAGGACGAACAGCAAATGCTGGCAGGAGCTGAAGAATGGCCACCCCACATGGCGCAGCCAGCTGGCTTCTGGAGAGACCCTCAGGGACCCCCTGCCCTCCTCCACCCAGACCCCAATACCACCCCCAACAGACAGAGAGACCCCATACCACCTCCTGACAGACAGAGACCCTGTACCACTCCCAGAGACCCCGCACCACCCCCACGCAGACAGACACCCCGTACCATCCCCAGAGACCCCGTACCACCCCCAGGCAGACAGAGACCCCGTACCATCCCCAGAGACCCCGTACCACCCCCAGGCAGACAGAGACCCCTTACCACCCACAGACAGACAATGTTCCCTCTAATTTTTTCCGTCCATGTGTGGAACAAATTTTGTTATGTGCACCGAGGTATGTGTGGATGTGCGTCACCAGTAGAAACAAAAAATCTAGATATAATATATATTTTTAAAAAGTTACCATAGGGATAATTACTTCAGACAGGACAGGTTAGGAATTTTAGAACTCATTACTCAAAAAATTAAATTTAAGTGTAAGAGAGAAAAAAAATTATGAAATGCACAGACCAGTCAAAACACCAAAATAAAATTTGAAAGAATAAAATTACAGAGAATATATGTGCATTGCTAGAACTACCAAGAAGTAACAACAAACAAAAATAACACAAATATGTGTTCGGAGATGAGTGTGAAAGACTCTGTGTGAAGTGAGCTGTAGCCCACGAAAGCTTATGCTCAAATACATGTGTTAGTCTCTAAGGTGCCACAAGTCCTCCTGTTCTTTTTGTGGATACAGACGAACACGGCTGCTACTCTGAAATCTCTGTGCATGTGTGTGTATAGAGACACACAAACTCTGTGTGTGTGTAGACGTGTGTGTGCGTGCGCGCATGTGCACGCAGAGACAGGCTCTGTGTGTGTGTGCAGAGAGAGACAGACTGTGTGTGTGTGTATAGACACACAAACTGTGTGTGGGTAGACTGTGTGTGTACGTGTGTGTGTATAGACACACAAACTGTGTGTGGGTAGACTGTGTGTGTACGTGTGTGTGTATAGACACACAAACTGTGTGTGTGTAGACTGTGTGTGTACGTGTGTACATGTGTGTGTGCGCGCACAGAGAGACTCTGTGTGTGTGTGTGTGTGTATGCAGAGACACAGACTCTGCACACGCGCATATCTGTGTGTGTGAGAGAGAGAGATTGTGTGCGCTGGGGAAGTCTCTGAGAGACCGTGCGCTGTTTCCTTAAGTTAAAGGCACTCGCTCACCAGCTTTCAGACCTCAGACCCTTGGGGCTGTTCCCCCCCTGTGCTGGGGTGCACGGGGAGGGGGACACCCTGACATCAACACTCCGCCCCTGCACAGCCAGCAGGGGCTCCGGGGCAGAGGGCTGCTGAGCAGTGGGGGCGGGACATCTGAACATGGGCTGCCAGCCTGATGGAGCCTCTCTGCTAACCAACCGCAGGGCACTTCGATCACTCCTGGGGCGCAGATTAGATGGGGCGCAGTTTAGAGGGAACACAGCTGACAGACCCCCGTGCCCCCCCCACAGAACCTGTGCCACCCCCCCCACAGACCCCGTGCCACCCCCCACAGACCCCAATCCACCCCCAACTCACAGACCCTGTGCCGACCCCCCCGATAGAGCGTCCCCTGTGCCCCCCCCACAGACCCGGTACTGCCCCCGACAGACCTTGTACCACCCCTGACAGACCCCCATCAGATACCCCATACCACCCCCATCCCCCAACAGAGCCCATACCACCCCCACCGCCGACAGACAGACCCTGTACCACCCCTTACAGACAGACCCCCATCAGACACCCCATACCACCCCCACCCCCAACAGACACACCCTGTACCACCCCTTACACACAGACCCCCATCAGACACCCTATACCATCCCCACCCCGAGAGAGCTGGTACCATCCCCACCGCTGACAGACAGACCCTGTACCACCCCTTACAGACAGACCCCCATCAGACACCCCATACCACCCCCACCCCGAGAGAGCTCGTACCATCCCCACCGCCAACAGACAAACCCTGTACCACCCCTACCTCTCGACAGACAGACTGACCCCGTACTGCCACAGCCCCTTGACAGACAGACCCCCGCCATATCCCTCCATCCCTCGACAGACCCTGTACCACACCCATCCCTGACAGAGACCCAGTACCACCCCCAACCCTCAACAGACAGACCAACCCGGTACTCCCAATCTAGAGCTGGCCCTGCCCCACAGGGCTCATTGTTCCACTCTCAGGCTGTGGGGAAATCCAGGTTTAATCTCTGCCCTAGTCAGGTGCTGTCCAGCTTCTCCTCCAGCCCTCCTCATGGGGTACAGAGACTCGGTACAGAGACTCGGGGCAGGGCTGGCCCTGGGCCTGCGGGCAGGTTCCCTTGTTCTTGGGAGAAGCCATCAGCCGGTGCCCCGTGGCAGCCCCCAGGCCTGTACGTGCTCATCCCTATCGTGCAGGGAAGCCCCGACGGGCTCGTGGCTGCCCTGACCCCGTTACCTTTGGCCGCACATGTCGGATGAGGCTGCCCTCCTCGGTCCTCTCCAGATAGTCAATCCAGCGCTCCCCAATGGTGTAATAGAAATAGACGTCACTGCCGTCCTCCCCTTCATCGCTGCAGCAGCTCCCCTCCTCCTCCTCCTCCTCCTGTGCCCCACAGACTCTGGAGCTGGCAGGCTCCAGCCCCCCATGGCCGGCCAGCTCCTCGGGCTCCTGCCCCACTCGCACTCTGGAGCCATTGGACTCTGGACCAGAACCCCCTTCAACACCTGAGCAATCCGATTCCTCCGACTCCCAGGCAGCCTGGACGCCGTTCTCCTCCTCAGCCAGCACCTGCAAGACACAGCGGCATGGAGTCAGGGGTCTGCGCACCCCCAGGCAGCTCACTGGTGGGGTCTGGGTGGGGAACAGCTTCTCCTGCTGACAGCCAGGTGCTGCATGGCAGAGCGCAGGGATGGCAGGCACCACAATGACGCGCGGAGCCCTGTTCTGAGGACGTGAGGGCCAACGGGTCCCTTCTTCCACAGCCAGACCCAGCCAGGGGGAAGGGCCACAGGCACCTGGCATGAGTGGACAGCACCAGTGCCCCATTCAAAGGCTGTCAGGGCCTGCAGCCACCTAGCAGGGCCCCAGAGCCCCCGTAACACAGGGCTGGAAGTCACACGCACACTGCTAGTGCGGTAACCCCAGTGCTCCCAACCCAGCAGCGTTTAGCTGCTTTAACAGCTCTCCGCAGCACTAACAGCGGAGCTGGGACCCGTCCCAGACTGGAGCAGCCCCCCCAGAGTCCTGCAGGTCCAGCTCCTCTTGCCTGGCCCTTGGCAGCAAGCTGGGCCCTGCACCAGGTGGTTGCCAAAGGGTAGATGCCGGGGGGACAGAGTGACCTCCCCTTCAGACCAGGGCAGGGCACGGACTTCGCTCTGGACTCTTCTTAGATCTTGAGAAACTGGATCTTCCAAAAACAATAGATAACTTTCTAACACCCAACACCAGAAGGGGGGGGGGGGGTGAGAAAACATCTGATGAAGTGAGCTGTGGCTCACGAAAGCTCATGCTCAAATAAATTGGTTAGTCTCTAAGGTGCCACAAGTACTCCTTTTCTTATTGTAAAGAGAGTGGTCACTTTGGATGGGCTATTACCAGCAGGAGAGTGAGTTTGTGTGTGGTGGGGGCGGAGGGTGAGAAAACCTGGATTTGTGCTGGAAATGGCCCAACTTGATTATCATACACATTGTAAGGAGAGTGATCACTTTAGATAAGCTATTACCAGCAGGAGAGTGGGGTGGGAGGAGGTATTGTTTCATGGTCTCTGTGTATATAATGTCTTCTGCAGTTTCCACAGTATGCATCCGATCAAGTGACCTGTAGCTCACGAAAGCTTATGCTCAAATAAATTGGTTAGTCTCCAAGGTGCCACAAGTACCCCTTTTCTTATCCCGGACTGCATACTGACACAGCCAAACCATCGCTAGCCTGGAAGTGGGCCGTGGCCTACGGACCAGGATCATCAGCCAGTTACATTTGATGAGGGCAAAGAGAGACATGCCCCAACCAGTAACAAACACTTGGCTCCTCAGAAGGGCTAGTTCCCAAAGCCTAGGGAAAATGTGGACAGAGAAACGTGAATAGAAACGGGGAGCTCTCGAAGAGGTTGTTAGATGGCCAAAAAGCCACAATGTCCCCAAAGAAGAGTTTACTTGGCTCGCAACCCGCCCTGTTCAGTGGGGAAGTGAAGGGAGCAATCAGACATCAAACAGCAGCACAGAACGCATGGGAACGGGGGAAATCTATAGCAATCAGTACAACACGATGTCCCAGGAGGCACCCAAGACGCCCTGCCCTTTGCCCATCATCCCGACACTGGCAGGTCTGAGCGGGAGCAGATCAGCAGTGAGGTTGGGGGCTTTGGGAGCAAGGGGGAACACGCTGTGGTCCTGTCCACCCTCCCAGGGGAAGGTGAGGGCCCCGACAGGAACAGGCGAGTCCTGAAGATGAATGCACGGCTGCACAGATGGTGTAGATGGAAGGCTCTGGCCTCCTTGACCGTGGGATACTGTGCTGGGAAGAGATGGGGCTCACCTGACCAAGAATTGGGAATTGGTCCTGCTTCGAGCAGGGGGTTGGACTAGATGACCTTCTGGGGTCCCTTCCAACCCTTATATTCTATGATTCTATGATTCTAAGAAGGGGAAGAGCAGCTTTGCACACCGACTTGCCAGCTCAGTGAAGAGGGCTTTGAACTAAGTTCCCAGGGGGCAGGGGACAAAACCCCCAGGGAGGTATAAAAAAGTCTCTCTCTGACCTTACCAAAGGGATAAGTGTTTGGCTGGGGCAGAAGGGGGATGGAAAATGACAAGACAGATGTAGCAGCAACAAGAGGGAATTGCTCCACATCTTAGATGTCTGCCCATAAATGCAAGGAGCATGGGGGATAAACAGGAAGTGTTGGTACACAAGCTAAATGATGACTCAAGTGGCCTCCCAGGGACTTGGTAAGATAACTCTCCTGATTGGAATACTGGCACGCAGGGGTACAGGACGGCCAGGAAGGGAAGAGGGCAGAAGGGTTGCCTTACACACCAAGAATATATTCACGTGTTCTGAGGTCCAGAAGGAGGGGACAGGCAGACCAGCTGAAAGGCTTAGGGTGAAGGTAAAGTGGGAAAAAAGAAGGGGGATGTCATTAGGGGTCTGCTACAGACTGTTAGGGGGCTTATTCCTTCACCCACTTACTTCCCTGGTCCTTCTCGCATGAACAGAGAGCAACAATACCCGAAGTCCAAAGGTGCAAACAATTCGATGTTTATTGGGGTGAACTTCCAGCAAGCATGATTCCAGTTTCCTTCCTTAGTATCCTCCTTCCCAGCTCTGACACCACAGAGCCTTACACCTGTGTCCCTGTTCCCATTCCTACCCTTAGCCAAACATGATTCCAACTTCCTTACTCCCATTCCCTGTTCCCATTTCCCCCTTTAGCAAAACATGATTCCAATTTTCTTACCCCCATTCCCTGCTCCCATTTCCCACACCCACATGCCCATGCCCACCCCCACCCACACCCAGTCACTTCTTCATTGACTACAGATTATATAGTAAAACTTGAGTTCTGCTTAGCTATACCTTAACCAATCATTTTCCTGAAATTTAACTAACCAATCCTAACATATTGTAACATGATTATGTAACCAATTATATCCCACCACCTTAATTAGTTTACACCCAGCAAAATTAATTATACAGCAGACAGGAACAATCACAGAACCAGACAGAGATTATACAGACAAATAACAGCAAAGTGGGAACTATAATGACAAGACAATACAGAAGTGAGGATTTCACATCCCAGCTATTGATAAGTGAGTTCTTGCCAGACAGGATGCTATCAAACTAAGTTTCCTTTTACATTTTCTAGGCACTTCCCTTTCTCTGGAGGTGATAGGAACTATCAGGACAGGATTGTATCCTAACAGCCGAATAGCACCTTATTTCAGTGTGACTAGTTTGGAATGTGAGGATGTGACTGTTCGCTTCCCAGCTTATGGCTGCCTCTGCTGCTTAGCCAAAGGCCTGAGCCTAAGCACAGGGCCACAAACTGTCACAGTAAGAGAAGGCCCTTACACTGGCAGACAGTGGTTTTGATTCTTTCTTTTATACCTCTGGAACTAGCCAAGTGATAAGAATACACCTAAATTCTTAAAGTACAGGCCTTTGCAGACAGGCCTGAATATCTATATCCTAACACAGACCAGCTCATCGGGACAAGGAGGTGGATGAGGCATTTTAGAATAACAGAAATCTCTGAAATACAAGACCAGGTAGTAATGGGAGACTTGAACTACTCAGGCATCTACTGGGAATGTCATACGGGAAAACACACAACCTCCAGTAAGTTCTGTGAACATACTGGAGACAACTCTTAGTTTCCGGTGAAGGAAGTAACCAGTGGAACGGCCATTTCAGACGTGATTCTGCCTATCGGGGAAGAACTTCCTGTGAATCTGAAGGTTGAGGCAATGTGGGTGAAAGTGATCCTGAAATGAGGGATTTAATGATTCTAAGGCAGTGGTTTTCAACTCGTGGTTTGAGGACCCCTGGGGGTCTACCAACCATGTCTAAGATTTCCAAAGGGTCCGCACCTCATTTGAAATGTTTTAGGGGTCCACAGACAAGACAAGGTTGAAAACCACCGTGGTAAGGAAAGAAAGGCATGAGAGCAGCAGAATAAAGACAATGGACGTCTAAAAGTCGACAGTAACAAACTCAGGGAACTGGTAGGTGAGGTCCCATGGGAAGAAAATCTAAGGGATAAAGGAGTTCAGGAGACCTGGCAGTTTCTGAGAGAGACAACATTAAAGGTGCAAAGATCGGAGAGATAGTAAGAGGCCAATATGGCTCCATCCGGAACTCCTGAATGGCCTGAAAAACAAAAGGGAATGCTACAAAAAGTGGAAACATGGACAAACTGCTAAGGAGGAGTACAAAAGAGTGGAACAAGCATGTAGGGACAAAATCTGAAAGGCTAAGGAACAAAATGTGTTACACCTAGAAAGGGATATAAAAGGCAGTAGGACAAGGATTTATAAATACATTAGGTGCAAGAGAAAAGACAAAGAAAACTGTAGGTCCTCAACTTAGCAGGGAAGGAGAGTTAATAACGGACAACCTCAAGAAAGCTGACACACTTAATACCTACTTTGCTTCAGCCTTCACTAAAAACACTCAACGCAATTAACAACAACAACAAGGGGGAGGAACGGAAGCCAGAATAGGGAAGGAACAGGTTAAAGAATATTTAGATAAGTGAGATGTATTCAAATGAGCAAGGCCTGATGAAATTCACCGTGGGGTAGTTAAGGAACTAGTTGAAGCAATCTTGGAACTGTTAGAGATGGTCTTTGAGAACTCCTGGAGGAGGGGTGAAGTCCCAGAGGACTGGAGAAGGGCAAAAGGGGAACAAAGGACCTAGAGAATTAACTATAGACCAGTCAACCTAACTTTGATACCTGGAAAGACATCGGAACAAGCTATTCGGCAACCAACCCTGTAAGCACTTGGAGGATAATAAGATTATAAGGACTAGCCAACATGGATTTGTCAAGAACAAATCATGGCAAACCAACCTCATTTCCTTCTCTGACAGAGTGACTGACCTAGTGGATGGAAGAATGCTCTAGACGTGATGTATCTTGATTTTAGCAAGGCTTTTGACACAGTTCCACATGCCATTCTCATAAGCAAACTAGGGAAATGTAGTCTAGATTAAATTACTATAAAGTGAGTGCACAACTGGTTGAAAGACCGGACTCAAGGAGTATTTATCAATGGGTCACTGTGAGGTTCGGCAGGGGTCAGTCCTGGGTTCATAAATGACTTACATAATGGAGTGGAGAATACAGTTTTGTAGATGTGAGGGAGATTCAGCAACTCGTCTTCACTGTTGAGGAAATGAGGGAGATTCCCAAACCTGAGCCATTCTTTTTGGGTGATAGATCTGAGGAACTGTCCCAAATTGACGTATCATTAGAGGAGGTTTTGGAACAAATTGATAAACTAAACAATAGTAAGTCTCCAGGACTGGATGGGATTCACCCAAGAGTTCTAAAGGAACTCAAATGTGAAATTGCAGGACTACTAACTGTCATCTGTAACCTATCATTTAAATCAGCTTCTGTACCAAATGACTGGAGGAGAGCTAATGTGACACCAATTTTTAAAAAGGGCTCCAGAGGAGACCCTGGCAACTACAGGCCAATAAGCCTCACTTCAGTACCGGGCAAACTGGTTGAAACTATTGTAAAGAACAAAATTGTCAGACACATAGATGAACACAATTTGTTGATAAATAGTCAACATGGTTTTTGTAAAGGGAAATCATGCCTCACCAATCTACTAGAATTCTTTGAGGGGGTCAACAAGCATGCTGACAAAGGAGATCCAGTGGATCTAGTGTATTTAGATTTTCAGAAAGCCTTTGACAAGGTCCCTCACCAAAGACTCTTAAGCAAAATAAGCAGTCATGGAATAAGAGGGAAGGTTCTCTCATGGATCGGTAACTGGTTAAAAGATAGGAAACAAAGGGTAGGAATAAATGGTCAGTTTTCAGAATGGAGAGAGGTAAATAGTGGTGTCCCTCAGGGGTTTGTACTGGGCCCAGTCCTATCTCAAGATAGTTAAGTCCCGGGCAGACTGCGAAGAGTTGCAAAAGGATCTCTCAAAACTAGGTGACTGGGTAACAAAATGGCAGATGAAATTTAATGTTGATAAATGCAAAGTAATGCACACTGGAAAACGTAATCCTAACTATACATATACAATGATGGGGTCTAAATTAGCTGTTACCACTCAAGAAAGATCTTGGAGTCATTGTGGATAGTTCTCTGAAAACATCCACTCAATATGCAGCAGCAGTGAAAAAAGTGAACAGAATGTTGTGAATCATTAAGAAAGGGATAGATAATAAGACAGAAAATATCATATTGTCTCTATATAAATCCATGGTACGCCCACACCTTGAATACTGCATGCGGATGTGGTCGCCCCATCTCAAAGAAGATATATTAGAATTGGAAAAGGTTCAGAAAAGGGCAACAAAAATGATTAAGGGTATAAAACGGCTTCTGTATGAGGACAGATTAATAAGACTGGGACTTTTCAGCTTGGAAAAGAGGCGACTAAGGGGGGATATGATAGAGGTCTATAAAGTCATGAGTGGTATAGAGAAAGTAAATAAGGAAGTGTTATTTACTCCTTCTCATAATGCAAGAACAAGGGGCCACCAAATGAAATTAATAGCTGGCAGATTTAAAACAAACACAAGAAAGTATTTTTTCACGCAACGCACTGTCAACCTCTGGAACTGCTTGCCAGAGGGTGTTGTGAAGGCCAATACTATAATAGGGTTCAAAAGGGAGCTAGATAGATTCATGGAAGATAAGTGCATCAATGGCTATTAGCCAGGATGGGCAGGAATGGTGTCCCTAGCCTCTGTTTGCCAGAAGCTGGGATTGGGTAACAGGGCATGGATCACTTGACGATAACCTGTCTGTTCATTCCCGTTGGGGCACCTGCCATTGTCCACTGTCAGAGGACAAGATACTGGGCTTGATAGACCTTTCGTCTGACCCAATATGGCTGTTCTCATGTTCTTATGATGACACCAAGCTCGGAGGGATTGTAAGCACTTTGGAGAAGAGGATTAGAATTCAAAATAACATTGAGAAACTGGAGAATTGGTCTGAAACCAGCAAGATGAAATTCAATAAAGACAAGTGAAAGTACTGCACTTAGAAAGAAAAAATCAAATGCAGAACTATGGCATGGGGAAGAAATGGCTAGGTAGTAGCACTGCTGAAAAGAATCTGGCTTTACGGTGGATCACAAATTGAGTATGAGTCAACGAAGTGATGCAGTTATGAAAAAGGCTAATGTTTCAGGGTGTATAACAGGAGTGTTGTACATAAGACAATGTCCCACTCTACTCAGCACTGGTGAGGCCTTGGCTGGATTACTGTGTCCAGTTCTGGGTGCCATACTTTAAGAAAGATATGACAATTGGAGACAGTTGAGAAAAGAGCAACACAAGTGATAAAAGGTTTAGAACATCTGACTTATGGAGATAGGTTAAAAAATGGGGGATGATTAGTCTTGAGACTAAGAAAAAGAATGGGGGGGGGGGAGACACAAGGGGACAGGACACACATGATAACAGTCTTCATATATGTTAAGGGCTGTTACAGAGATGATGGTGATCAGTTGTCCTCCATGTTCACTGAAGGCAGGGACATGAAGTAATGAGCTTAATCCAGGGGTGGGCAAACTATGGGCTGCATCTGGCCTGCCAGCCGTTTTAAACTGGCCCTCGAGCTCCCGCTGGGAAGCGGAGTCTGGGGCTTGCCCTGCTCCAGCGCTCCAGCCGGCGAGCGGGGTCGGGGGCCGCTCCATGCCACCCCCGGAAGCAGCAACATGGCCCCGCTCTGACTCCTACACATAGGGGCAGCCAGCGGGCTCTGCTCTGCACACTGCCCCTGCCCCAAGTGCCGCCCCCGCAGCTCCCATTGGCCAGGGACTGCGGCCAATGGGAGCTGCGGGTGGTGCCTCCAGACGGGGCAGCATGCAGAGCAGCCTGGCTGTGCCTCCACGTAGGAGCCGGAGTGGGGACATGGCCGCTGCTTCCGGGAGCCACATGAGGTAAGCACTGCCCAGAGCCTGCACCTCTGAGCCTCTCCCTGCACCCCAACCCCTGCCCCAGCCCTGATCCCACTCCTGCCCTCCAAACCCCTTGGTCCCAGCCCAAAGCAACCTTCTGCACCCCAAACTCCTTATCCCCAGCCCCACTCCAGAGCTCCCCCGCACCCTACTCCCCCATCCCAGCCCGGAGCCCACTCCCGTACCCTGAACCCATTTCTGGCCCCATCCTGGAGCCCGCACCCCCAACCAGACCTCTCACCCCCCTCCCACACCCCAACCCCAATTTTGTGAGCATTCCTGGCCCGCCGTACAATTTCTATTCCCAGATGTGGCCCTTGGGCAAAAAAGTTTGTCCATCCCCGGCTTAATCTGTAGCAAGGGAGATGTAGGTTAGATATTAGGAAAAACTTTCTAACTATAAGGATAGGCCCTGGAATATAAGACTGGAAATAAGGCATACATTTTTTTACAGTGAGGTAATTGGAACAGGTTTCAGAGCAGCAATTTACCAAGGCTCACGGTGGATTCTCCCACCATTGACCCTTTTTAAACCGAGACAGGATGTTTTTCTAACTGATCGGCTGTGGGAATTATTTTGGGGAAGTTCTGTGGCCTGTGCTATAAAGCAGGTCAGACGAGATTCCAATGGTCCCTTCTGGCTTTAGAATCTATGAATCATGAAAAGGCTTCCAGGGGAAGATGTGGAATCCCCATCATTGGAGGTTTTTAAGAACAGCTTAGACAGACACCTGTCAGGGATGGTCTAGATATACTTGATCCTGTCAGCGGAGGTAAAAATAAGAAATTAAGCAATTTTTACCATATAATTATAAGAAATTAAGCAATTTTTCAGTAACAGTGGCTATGACACTTTTGTATTATGCCCAATTTTGTAAGCAAGTAGTTTTTAAGTGAGGTGAAACTTGGGGTGCGCAAGACAAATCAGACTCCTGACAGGGGTACAGGAGTCTGGAGAGGTTGAGAGCCACAGGACTAGACGATCACAGAGATTCCAAAGCCAGAAGGGAACAACAGAACCACTTTCTTTTTGTTCTTTTTGTTCCCGGCTTCCAATTTTTAGTTCTGTATTCAGTTCCTCTTTATCTGGCAAGACGAGGTCTAATACAGAATCCCCACAACACTTCTTTGAGTTAGGAAATTATCACGTATAATGTTTAGATTTTCCAAAGATGTTTTAGTACTGGCAGCATGAGACCTCCAGCATATGTCACTCAAATTGAAGTTCACTGTGATCACGCAGTTTTTTTCTGATACATTATAGATTGGTGATTAAGGAGCAGGTCATCCTGTTCCATGGTGGGATGTGGTAATCTGCAGCAGAGTCCATCTCAGAGGTGGGCAAACTACGGCCCGCGGGCCACATCCAGCCCATGGGACCGTCCCGCCTGGCACTTGAGCGCCTGGCCGGGGAGGCTAAACCCCAGCCTCTCCCCTGCTGTCCCCCTGCCCTGCAACCTCAGCTCGCTGTGCAGCCAGTGCTGTGCCCAGCGGGGCTGTGAGCTCCTGCCAGGCAGTGTGGCTGGCTCCGGCTAGGCGGCACGGCTCCCAGTCCTGGTGCTCTGAGTGGCATGGTAAGGGGGTGGGGAGCGCGGGGGCTGGATAAGGGGCAGGAGGTTCCGGGGGGCAGTCAGGGGACAGGGAGAGCGGTGGGGGTTGGATAGGCATGGGAGTCCCGGGGGGGGGGGGGGGCGGTTAGGGAAAGGGGGTGCCAGGAGGGGGCAGTCAGGGGACAAGGAGCAGGGGGAGTTGGATGGGTTGGGGGTTCTAAAGAAGGCAGTCGGGGGCGGAAAGTTGGAGGGGGTGGATAGGGGGCAGAGGCCAGGCTGTCTGGGGAGGCACAGCCTTCCCTACCCGGCCCTCCATACAGTTTTGGAACACCAATATGGCCATCGGGCCAAAAAGTTTGCCCACCTCTGCACTATCTAATACCCCACCTTGTGTTTTAACTTTTGGTATATTGATACATAAGCATCCAAAAAAACCCCAAAAACCAGTTACTCACTTCTCGTAACTGTTGTTCTTCGAGATGTGTTGTTCATGTCCAGTCCAATTAGGTGTGTGCGCGCGCACATGTGCATGGTGGCCGGAAGATTTTTCCCCCAGAAGCATCTGTCGGGTTGGTCTGGCCACCCTCTGGAGTCGCACCTTCATGGCGCTCAACATGGAGCCCTCCTGACCCACCACCCCCTTACCGGCTACTCTGACAGAGGGGTAAGAGGGTGGGTATTCGAATGGAGATGAACAACACACCTCAAAGAACAACAGTTATGAGAAGGTGAGTAACCGTTTTTTTCTTCTCTGAGTGCTTGTTCACGTCCATTACAATCAGGTGACTCACAAGCCTAAGTTCAGGAGTTGGGGTTGGAGTCTTCCACTGGTTGGAGCATGGCTCGTCCGAAGGCTGCATCGTCTCTGGCCTGCTGGGTAATTGCATAGTGCATGATGACAGTGTGGATGGAGGACCATGTCGCTGCTCTACAGATTTCCTGAGTGGAAACCTGAGCCAGAAATGCTGTTGATGAAGCCTGCGCCCTGGTGGAGTGCACAGTGCTTGGGGATACGGGAACCGCCGCCAGGTTGTAGCACTTCTGGATGCAGGACGTGATCCATGGTGAAATGCACTGTGATGACACAGGCAGACCTTTCATTCTGTTCGCCACTGCCACAAATAACTGGACCAATTTTCTGAATGGCTTCGTTCTCTCGATGTAGAAGGCTAGCGCCCTGCGGACATCCACAGTGTGTAGTCTCTGCTCCCTGCTGCTGGAATGAGGCTTCGGGTAGAATACTGGGAGAAAGATGTCCTGGTTGATGTGGAACTGCGACACAACCTTTGGGAGGAAAGCAGTATGGGGCCTGAGCTGAACAGTGTCCTTACAGAACACAGTGTAGGGAGGCTCTGAGATTAGGGCCCTGAGCTCAGACATCATCCTGGCTGAGGTTATGGCCACCAGGAACGCCACCTTGTACGAGAGGTAGAGCAGTGGGCACGTGCCAAGGGCTCGAAGGACGGTCTCATGAGAGAGGCCAGGACCAGGTTGAGGTCACAGGCCAGGACAGGCTGACGGACATGAGGGTATAGCCTGTCGAGCCCTTTTAAAAACTGACTAAATCATGGGATTAGCAAACACAGAGCGAGTCCTCCTGGCTCACATAAGTAATGAAGGAACTGCTCAGCCGCTTGCTGATGCAAGAGCAAGGGGAAGTCCCAGCTACCGTCACTGACGGGAAGAAGGAACTGAGGAGGTAGTGGGTCGGCAGGGCTCTCTATTGAGTGCCATGAAGGCACGACTCCAGGGTGCGCCAAGGCCAACCCATGAACGCTGCTAAGGGAAAAATTCTCCGGCTACCATGAACGCAGCACGCACACACCTTATTGGAATGGACATGAATAAGCACTCGAAGAACCACCATTTTCTTCCAAGTCATCAGTGACTTGGAAACAGGTAATGACATCTCTGGGACTGCTGCGATCATCTAATCTGACTTCCTGTACGACACAGGGTATAGGCCATTGGACTTCCTTGAACTAAGTCCCTGTTTGAACTAGAGCAGATCTCAACCAATTTTGATTTAACAATTGCCAGTGCTGGAGAATCCACCATATCCCTGGGTAAACTGCTCCAATGGTTAAATTACCCTCAGTGTTAAAAATCTGCATCCCATTTCTATTCTGAATTTGTCTGGCTTCAACTTCTAGGCATTAGATCTTGTTATACCTTTGTCTCCTAGACTGAAGAGCCCTCTATTATAAAGTTTTGGTGTTTATTAACTATGATCAAGTCATCCCATCATGGAGCCGCAAGATCGCTGCTACACCCCCAGCTTCTAGGAAGAAGCCCTCCCATGTGCCAGACCCAAGGGGTCTCACTCTCTCTTCAGGGCAGGCCAGGTGGCATCACTGCCTCCTGAGACTGGACCTCTGGGACTTCCCGCTTCACGCCGTGAGCTCTGTTCAGCCAGTCCCACCGAGACAGACTCCTGCCAGAGAACGTGCATTCTGCAGGGTCAGTGCACAGCACTAGTATCGGCAGTGCCACACAAGCCGCGTTTTCAGAACAGTTGAGTTTATTAGCCATCTGGCACACAGCACAGGAAGCCCTTAGGTCAGCACAGAGAAGTACAAAACACAGACGATCCTGGTCAGCCCAGAGCCCAGCCAAGCCGTAGTAACTCCAGTTCCTGCTCAGTCTGACCTCCTTGATCAGTTCCCAGGTGAGAGAGCTCCCAGCCTTCTTCCAGAGCTCACACTTACTCCCCACCTCACACTGCCCAGTCTTTTGTTCTCAAGCTGGAGCCCTTGCTCAGCATCCCTGCTGAGAGGCAGGGAAATCCAGGAGTCACTGGCGCTTACATTGTCTCTCTGGCCTCTTTTTGCTCTGGTCTGGTTTTAACCAGGTCCTTAATGACACTGAGTTCCACCTAGAGAGAGAGGTGAAACACACACTCCTGTCTCTTAGTCTGTCCTGAGAGCAAACTCAATCCCTTCCCCCCAACCACTGGATAACCATGCAACATACAGAGGAAACTGAGGCACACACAGGACTCATAAAAACACTACAGAAAATTCCCATTTTCTCACAACCCCTTAACCTGCTGTTTATCAAGCCAAACAGACTGAGATCCTGAGCGCTCTCTCTAGAAGACAGAATTTCCAATCCAGCAGTAATTCTAATGGCTCTTCTTGAATTGTGGACAGCAGAACCGGAAACAATATTTGAGTGGCAGTCGCACCAGTGCCAGATGCAGGTTACAGAACATCTTCCTCCTACACGGGATTCTTCTGTTTCTACATCCAAGGAGCACATGTTAGGATACAGATATTCAGGTCTGTCTGTAAAGGCTTAGACTCTAAGAATTTAGGTGTATTCTTATCACTTGGCTAGTTATAGAGGTATAAAAGAAAGAATCAAAATCACTGTCTGACTGTATAAGGCCTTTTCTCACTGTGACAGTCTGAGGCCTGTTCTTAGGCTGAGATCTCTGGCTAAGCAACAGATGCAGCCATAAGCTGGGAAGTGTAGGGTCACATCCTCACATTCCAACCTAGTCACATTGAAATAAGGTGCTATTGGGCTGTTAGGAATACAATCCTGTCCTGATAATGCCTATCGCCTCCAGAGAAAGAGAAGTGCCTAGAAGATGTAAAAGGAAACTTAGTTTGATAGCATCCTGTCTGGCAAGAACTCACTTATCAATAGCTGGGATGTGAAATCCTCACTTCTGTATTGTTTTGTCATTATAGTTCCCACTTTGCTATTGTTTGTCTGTATAATCTCTGTCTGGTTTTGTGATTGTTCTTGTCTGCTGTATAATTAATTTTGCTGGGTGTAAACTAATTAAGGTGGTGGGATATAATTGGTTAAATAATCATGTTACAATATGTTAGGATTAAGAAAAGGAGTACTTGTGGCACCTTAGAGACATCTGATGAAGTGAGCTGTAGCTCACGAAAGCTCATGCTCAAATAAATTGGTTAGTCTCTAAGGTGCCACAAGTACTCCTTTTCTTTTTGCGAATACAGACTAACACGGCTGTTACTCTGAAATATGTTAGGATTGATTAGTTAAATTTCAGGAAAATGATTGGTTAACGTACAGCTAAGCAGAACTCAAGTTTTACTATATAGTCTAACGAATTTATTTGAGCATAAGCTTTCGTGAGCTACAGCTCACTTCATCAGATGCAGTATCCGATGAAGTGAGCTGTAGCTCACGAAAGCTTATGCTCAAATAAATTGGTTAGTCTCTAAGGTGCCACAAGTACTCCTTTTCTTTTTGCGAATACAGACTAACACGGCTGTTACTCTGAAACCTGTCACTATATAGTCTGCAGTCAATCAGGAAGTGGGGGGTGTGTGGGTGGGAAATGGGAACAGGGGTGGGGAAATTGGAATCATGTTTTGCTAAAGGGGGAAATGGGAACAGGGAATGGGAGTAAGGAAGTTGGAATCATGTTTGGCTAAGGGCAGGAATGGGAACAGGGACACAGGAGTAAGGCTCTGTGGTGTCAGAGTTGGGAAGGGGGACACTAAGGAAGGAAACTGGAATCATGCTTGCTGGAAGTTCACCCAATAAACATCAAATTGTTTCACCTTTGGACTTTGGGTATTGTTGCTCTCTGTTCATGCGAGAAGGACCAGGGAAGTAAGTGGGTGAAGGAATAAGCCCCCTAACAGCACATCAGCCCTTTTGGCCACAGCATTGCAACGGGAGCTCATGCTCAGCTGATTATCCACCACGTGGGATCAGTTCCAGGTCCGGTTCTGTCCAGTATCTCCACCAATAATTTAGCTAATGGCATAGAGAGTACACTTATAAAGTTTGCGGACGATACCAAGCTGAGAGGGGTTACCAAGGCTTTGGAGGACAGGGTTTAAATTCAAAATGATCTGGACAAACTGGAGAAATGGTCTGAAGTAAATAGGATGAAATTCAATAAGGAAAAATGCAAAATACTCCATTTAGGAAGGAACAATCAGTTGCACACATACAGAATGGGACATGACTGCCTAGGAAGGAGTACTGCAGAAAGGGATCTGGGGGTCATAGTGGATCACTAGCTAAACAGTGTAACGCTGTTGCAAATAAAAACAAACATAATTCTGGGATATTGTGACGAAGTGGGAATGTTCTTAACGTTTTCTCGGAATACTGTGTGTGTGCCTCAGTTTCCTCTAGGCAGTTCTTAAGTATCTAGGTGGGAGGATAAGGGGGTGTGATTGTTGCAGAACCCTAGAGGGCCAGTGGGATGGTGTCTGCAAAGAGCATGGCCGATGCCCTGTCTCCTGGCAACTGATGGCCTGGGGCCCTCCCCTGCAAAGGTGGCAACTGAAGGGGTTGGAGAACAAAGAGATCAGGTGGCCTCCTGGCTTGGGAAAGGGACAAAAGAAAGGAGGGGCTGGAGAGTTTCAGTTTGGAGCTGCTGGGAAAATGGAGGGAGGCCCAGATGGGTCTCTGGCCTCCCTCCCCCGAAGATGGACCTGACTGAGCAGTCCTGTTCTCTGTACCTACAAGCTCTGTTTTAGACCATGTTCCTGTTGTCTAATGAACCGTCTGTTTTACTGGCCGGCTGAGAGTCATGTCTGACTGCGGAGTTGGGGGGCAGGACTCTCTAGCTTCTCCAGGAGCCCCGCCTGAGCAGACTTACTGTGGGAAGCGCACGGAGGGGCAGAGGATGCTGAATGCTCCAAGGTCAGACCCAGGAAGGTGGAAGCCATGTGAGCTTCTTGCCCTGGAGACAGTCTGCTCAGAGAGAGGAGGCTCCCCCAGAGTCCTGCCTGGCTTCGTATGGAGTAGTTCCAGAGCACCGCCCGGAGACCCCGTGACAGATATATTAGCAGGAGTGTTGTAAGCAAGACACAAAAAGTAATTCTTCTGCTCTACTCTGCGTTGATTAGGCCTTAACTGGAGTATTGTGTCCAGTTCTGGGAGCCAAATTTCAGGAAAGATGTGGACAAATTGGAGAAAGTCCAGAGAAAAGCAACAAAAATGATCAAAGGTCTAGAAAACATGACCTATGAGGGAAGATGAAAAAATTGGGTTTGTTTGGTCTGCAGAAGAGAAGACTGAGAAGGGACGGGATAACAGTTTTCAAGTACATAAAAGGTTGTTACAAGGAGGAAGGAGAAAAATTGTTCTTCTTAACAGCTCAGGATAGGACAAGAAGCAATGGGCTTAAATTGCAGCAAAGGATGTTTAGTTTGGACATTAGGAAAAACTTCCTAACTGTCAGGGTGGTTAAGCACTGGAATAAATTACCTCTGGAGGTTGTGCAATCTCTACCATGGGAGATTTTTAAGAACAGGTTAGACAAACACCTGTCAAGGAGGATCTAGATCAGGGGCATGCAAACTTTTTGGCCTGAGGGCCACACTGGGTTTCCGAAGTTGTATGGAGAGCTGGTTAAAGGAGGCTGTCCACACCCCCGCCCCCTGAGCACCACCCCGAACTCCCCTGCCCTCTCTCCAACCCCCCTGCTCCCTGCCCCCTTACTGCGCTGCCTGGAGCACTGGTGGTCAGCCACACCACTGCGCAGCACAGAGCACCGGGTCAGGCCGCGGCTCTGCAAGAGCCCTGCCACCCAGAGCATTGTGCCGGCGGCGCAGTGAGCTGAGGCTGCAGGGGACGGGGAACAGCAGGGGAGGGGCCAGGGGCTAGCCTACTGGGCCAGGAGCTCAGGGACCAGGTAGGAGGGTCCCGCGGGCTGTAGTTTGCTCACCTCTGGTCTAGATAATACTTGGTCCTGCCATGATTGCAAGTGACTGGACCAGATGGCCTCTCACAGTCCCTTCCAATCCTACCATTCAATATTTCCATGTCCCCCCCAACTTTTTCTCAGAGTCATGGCTAGTATCCTATCTTGTGCTTTATCTATTAGGACATTGATCCATGAGCATTTAAGATCATTTTCTTTCTAGCTGTTAATGATTTGGGAACAGGCAATGCCATTTTTGACATTAAGTGCCACCCTGCCCTCTCTTTATTGGTCCCATTGATTTTGACATCCCACCAAGTTGCTGTAACACTAACTAGATCCAATTTACGCTCAGGAATGACCAATTCCAATTCTTTTTACTTGTTCCCAGGCTCCCAATATTGGCATATAGGCAATTCAATCCTTTCTTCTCTTTGTGTCCTTTGTTCTCCACATTATCATCTGCCGAGTGGTCAGATCTTCCCTCTTTTTACCCGCCCCCCCCGCTGGTATTGGTTTAAAACCCTCCGGACTCCCCAAAAGAAGCAGTCTGAAACTCTCTTTGTGGACACACTGGATTTTCTTGCAGGTTGGGCTGGGCAGCCATCCACAGGTGTGCCCTGTACACCTCACCATTCCTGTCACCAAGCTAGACTCTCACAGATCTCTTATGAGTATGCATCCGATGAAGTGAGCTGTAGCTCACGAAAGCTTATGCTCAAATAAATTGGTTAGTCTCTAAGGTGCCACAAGTACTCCTTTTCTTTTTGCGAATACAGACTAACACGGCTGTTACTCTGAAACAGATCTCTTAAACAGTAATCATGCTGAGGACTTGCTATCGGAATTCCTCCTTGTCCTCTTCTCTCCGGTGGTCACAGCCCGTCCACCTCATCTGCCTCCGCCTGTGCAGAACACCACCCTGACCTCTTGCCTCAGGTGAATAGATTATTTAATGGTCCCTTCTGGACTTGAATCTATGAATCTGCCCTTACTCCCCTCACTCTCAGTGAAGATACTATGGCAGCCCCCCCCAGTCTGCCTGGCATGCTCTGCTGTCTGGCTGCCATCTCCCGGCTCAGTGCAGGCTCCTCCATGTGAAGACCGGGCAGACTGTGGGATGGCAGAGAGGCCTTTCCTACTGCCCCACGCTCTGACAGAGACCGACCACGGAAGGGGCATAGGTGCTCCGAGCCCATCACCCTGCTCCTCACTTCGGCGGCTGGAGGGTGAAGGGGCTGCAGCTCAGGACCCCACTGTACAAGGAGGGCAGGCTGCGGGGCTCCTGCATGCAATGGGGCTCAAAGAGCTGTGCCTGCACAGGGAGAGGGAGGGGCGCAGGACATGAAGACCAGGCTTCCTCAGCCCCCTTCTCTCATATGCTGCCTCCAGAGAAAGGCCACACCTGCCAAGGTGGGTCGAGGAAGGGGAGCCATTGCTGAACCCCGAACACTGCCTGCTGGCTCTGGGGTGAAGGAGTGCTTAGCACAGCAACCAGGGACTGCCCTCTCTTCCCACTGGGCATCAGGAGCAGGCTGCAGGAGACATTGCCCCAGGGACCTCCCAGAGCGAAGTGGTAGGGGATGCCAGCTGGGGTGCAGACACTCTGTGAGCTGCTCCGAGCGGCAGCGGGATGGCTCCAGTCCGGACGGCCCAGCCTGCCCTCCCCGTGCAGGGCAAACAGAAAGGGCTGTTTCTGCTCTGGGGAAGCGTTTCCTCGGCCTCCGCCGGGGAGTGATGCCTGGATAAGGGAGCACTGGGGAGTGACTGCAGGGTTGAGACGCAGAGTCTGCTCCAGGCCTGAGCAGGCTGCTGCCCAGAGCTGGCATGCCTGCCCCTGTGCACTAGCCTGGGCGGGGTCTGGTCTGGGCAACAACCTCAGGAAGCCAGGGCATAGCTGCTCTCGGGCCAGTACAGCAGTGCCAGGTCTTGGGGCCAGAAGCGCTCTCTGTGGCCAGAGCACAGCCCTGGTCGGGGACTCTGGGGCGGAGCAGGCTGCCATGGATCACCCCCGCCAGAGGCAGAGCACTCACAGGAGCCAGCCCTTGAGCTCTGCTGCCAAGGGGGGTGGCTCAGCCCCCCCCCCCCCCGCAATGCCAGCGCCATGCTCTCTTTGGGGCGCCACACCAGAGGGGAAGGTAACGTCCCTGGCAGGCTACCAGGGATGTTACAGATGGATCAGTAGTCTCAGCAACTTTCAGTGCCTCCCCCACCCAGGAGGCTAAGACAGAGAATCACAGAATCATAGAATCTCAGGGTTGGAAGGGACCTCAGGAGGTCATCCAGTCCAACCCCCTGCTCAAAGCAGGACCAATCCCCAATTTTTGCCCCAGATCCCTAAATGGCCCCCTCAAGGACTGAACTCACAACCCTGGGTTTAGCAGGCCAAAGCTCAAACCACTGAGCTATCCCTCCCCGCATTAAAATGATGAAAAAGATTCTGTGCAAATGAAACTCCCATGGGTACCTGCCTCCCTTCACAATAATGGCTGGACTCCTCCGACTCGGAGAGCCAGACACCCTCCCCCAACTGGGCACCCACTGGGCACCCCCGCAGCAGAGGCAGAGCATGGCCCGCGGCTCCCTACCTGAGGCGCGGGGGCACTGTGCCCCTGTTGGCTGGGGCTCCCACCAGGAGCCTCCTCGCTGCTTGGCCTCCTCCTGCAAGTCATGCGCTGGCTGTTTAGCTCCAGGATCCGGGTGGTGATGCCCTTGACATGCAGCAGGTCATCCAGTGAGTTGAAGCCCTTCAGCTCCTGCCAGAGAACAAGCAGGACTCAGCTTGGCGTCGGGCCGAGCTTGGGCAGCCCCACACCAGAGCTTACCTGGAGCCCCCCCTTCTCCCCAGGGCTCTCTGTGCCCTCCCAGGAAGATACTTCCCAGCTGGAGCCCTGTCTCTGCAGGGTGCTCCCCCGAGATTCCCCTGCAGTCACCCCGATTACCCCCAGCCAGCACAGCTCAGCTCACACCTGGTCATCCGTGGGCCCTGCTGCCCAGCTGCCCTCCCGCAGATCCAGGACCCTATGCCCACGCCACACATGCTTCTCCCTTCACTCCCTCCCTGGCCCTCACAATGCCTAGGTGAGCCCAACTGCATGCACCTCTGGGGGAGGGGCCCTGAGCTGGGACTGTGGTGGGGATGGGGGCACAGGAGGGGCTGAACACCTGGGAAGAGGAATTTTGTCTCTCTACCTGACAAGCCCCGACCCAGCCCCAGATCTTCTGCCCCACGTTTCTTTGCCCCCTTACCCCTCCCACTCCTGGGAACAGGAACCAACCCCCAAAGGGGAGTGGAAAAAACCCCCGGGGCTGGGGCCCACACTGCGCCCTCCTGGGTACAAGCACACTTCTCCAGGTTTCCAAACAGGATCCAGCAGCAGAGAGGCCTAGACAGGGAGCTGAGGAGAAGGGATCCCCTAGGGGTCTGGGGGAGAAGGTGTCTACTTCACAGATAGACAGGGACTTGCCCTGGGGAGGGGACACCCTCCCAGGATACAGGGGGAAGCTCCCTGCCGGCTCGTCTCTAGGCAGCTGGTGGCTGGAAGATGCCGTCCAGGTGCCCAGACAGGGCAGTTTGGAATCCAAGCATCTGTGACACCTACCAGACCCACAATCTCTCACAAATCCCACAACCCACCCCACCCCAGTCCCTCAGGCTCAAGCGCCTTTGCTAGGAAACTGAGGGAGACAGGCCCAGGCTCTGACCCCAGGGCACACCCGGGCCTCGCACAAACCCTCACGTCTGGCTCTCTGTGGGCTGGATGGCATGCCAGGAACACAGGTCTCATGGAACCAGGACTGGGGCCACACTGCATGCTGGGGGCCCCGCTCTGACAGGAAGGAGCAGGGACTAGGCCAGAGGCTCCGTATGCTGACAGCCAGGCAAGCCCCCTCCATGGTAATCTATGCAGGCATCCTCCCATGCACATTGCCTGTCCCAGGGCCCCTCAGTCACAGCAAATGGAGCCAGAGCTGCATGCCATGTGAGGCCCTGCCAGCCAGGGTGCACAGCCTGGCCCAGCACTGCCGCCGCACTGACAGCCCTGCTCAGCCTCCCCCACCCAGAGAGGGAGTGCAAGGACCTACTGAGCAGCGCTGGCTCACCAGCTGCAGACAGTGTCCTCTGCACTGCTCACCCACTGTGCCCTGGCCTGCAGGGACTTCCCACCCCTGAGGCCACTGGCCAGCTGAGCTGTGCTAAGAGAGGTCCCCCACTGACCCCTCAGACAGCAGCCCAGACTCTGATGTTCAGTGCCAAATACCACCGGTCATTGGTGCTGCCACCCCCTGGTGCCCCATGCTCTAGGGCAGAGGTGGGCAAACTACGGCCCGCGGGACCCTCCTGCCTGGCCCCTGAGCTCCTGGCCCGGGAGGCTAGCCCCCGGCACCTCCCCTGCAGCCTCAGCTCACTGCGCCACCGGCGCAGTGCTCTGGGTGGCAGGGCTCTTGCAGAGCCGCAGCCTGACGCGGGGCTCTGTGCTGTGCGGTGGTGTGACTGGCTCCAGCCGGGCGGTGCGGCTGCCTGTCCTGGTGCTCTGTGCTGTGTGGTGGGTGACTGGCTCCAGCGGGGCAGCGCGGCTGCCTGTCCTGGTGCTCGGGGCGGCGCGGTGGTGTGGCTGGCTCCAGCCGGGCGGTGCGGCTGCCTGTCCTGGTGCTCGGGGCGGCGCGGTGGTGTGGCTGGCTCCAGCGGGGCGACGCGGCTGCCTGTCCTGGTGCTCTGTGCTGCGCGCTGGTGTGGCTGGCTCCAGCCGGGCGGCGTGGCTGCCTGTCCTGGTGCTCTGGGCGGTGCGGTGCTGTGGCTGGCTCCAGCCGGGCGGTGCGGCTGCCTGTCCTGGTGCTCGGGGCGGCGCGGTAGTGTGGCTGGCTCCAGCGGGGCGACGCGGCTGCCTGTCCTGGTGCTCTGTGCTGTGCGGTGGAGTGGCTGGCTCCAGCCGGGTGGCGTGGCTGCCTGTCCTGGTGCTCGGGGCGGCGCGGTGGTGTGGCAGGCTCCAGCCGGGCGGTGCGGCTGCCTGTCCTGGTGCTCTGTGCTGCGCGGTGGTGTGGCTGGCTCCAGCCGGGCGGTGCGGCTGCCTGTCCTGGTGCTCTGTGCTGCGCGGTGGTGTGGCTGGCTCCAGCGGGGCGACGCGGCTGCCTGTCCTGGTGCTCTGTGCTGTGCGGTGGTGTGGCTGGCTCCAGTGGGGCAGCGCGGCTGCCTGTCCTGGTGCTCTGTGCTGCGTGGTGGTGTGGCTGGCTCCAGCCGGGCGGCGCGGCTGCCTGTCCTGGTGCTCTGTGCTGCGTGGTGGGTGACTGGCTCCAGCGGGGCAGCGCGGCTGCCTGTCCTGGTGCTCTGTGCTGTGCGGTGGTGTGGCTGGCTCCAGCCAGGCGGCGCGGCTGCCTGTCCTGGTGCTCGGGGCGGCGCGGTGGTGTGGCTGGCTCCAGCGGGGCGACGCGGCTGCCTGTCCTGGTGCTCTGTGCTGTGCGGTGGAGTGGCTGGCTCCAGCCGGGTGGCGCGGCTGCCTGTCCTGGTGCTCTGTGCTGCGCGGTGGTGTGGCTGGCTCCAGCGGGGCGACACGGCTGCCTGTCCTGGTGCTCTGTGCTGTGGTGTGGCTGGCTCCAGTGGGGCAGCGCGGCTGCCTGTCCTGGTGCTCTGTGCTGCGCGGTGGTGTGGCTGGCTCCAGCCGGGCGGCGCGGCTGCCTGTCCTGGTGCTCTGTGCTGCGTGGTGGGTGACTGGCTCCAGTGGGGCAGCGCGGCTGCCTGTCCTGGTGCTCTGTGCTGTGCGGTGGTGTGGCTGGCTCCAGCCAGGCGGCGCGGCTGCCTGTCCTGGTGCTCGGGGCGGTGCGGTGGTGTGGCTGGCTCCAGCCAGGCGGCGCGGCTGCTTGTCCTGGTGCTCTGTGCTGCGCGGTGGTGTTGCTGGCTCCAGCGGGGCGGTGCGGCTGCCTGTCCTGGTGCTCTGTGCTGTGCGGTGGTGTGACTGGCTCCAGCGGGGCGATGCGGCTGCCTGTCCTGGTGCTCTGTGCTGCGTGGTGGTGTGGCTGGCTCCAGCCGGGCGGCGCGGCTGCCTGTCCTGGTGCTCTGTGCTGCGTGGTGGGTGACTGGCTCCAGCGGGGCAGCGCGGCTGCCTGTCCTGGTGCTCTGTGCTGTGCGGTGGTGTGGCTGGCTCCAGCCAGGCGGCGCGGCTGCCTGTCCTGGTGCTCGGGGCGGCGCGGTGGTGTGGCTGGCTCCAGCGGGGCGACGCGGCTGCCTGTCCTGGTGCTCTGTGCTGTGCGGTGGAGTGGCTGGCTCCAGCCGGGTGGCGCGGCTGCCTGTCCTGGTGCTCTGTGCTGCGCGGTGGTGTGGCTGGCTCCAGCGGGGCGACACGGCTGCCTGTCCTGGTGCTCTGTGCTGTGGTGTGGCTGGCTCCAGTGGGGCAGCGCGGCTGCCTGTCCTGGTGCTCTGTGCTGCGCGGTGGTGTGGCTGGCTCCAGCCAGGCGGCGCGGCTGCCTGTCCTGGTGCTCTGTGCTGTGTGGTGGGTGACTGGCTCCAGTGGGGCAGCGCGGCTGCCTGTCCTGGTGCTCTGTGCTGTGCGGTGGTGTGGCTGGCTCCAGCCAGGCGGCGCGGCTGCCTGTCCTGGTGCTCGGGGCGGTGCGGTGGTGTGGCTGGCTCCAGCCAGGCGGCGCGGCTGCTTGTCCTGGTGCTCTGTGCTGCGCTGTGGTGTTGCTGGCTCCAGTGGGGCGGTGCGGCTGCCTGTCCTGGTGCTCTGTGCTGTGCGGTGGTGTGACTGGCTCCAGCGGGGCGATGCGGCTGCCTGTCCTGGTGCTCTGTGCTGCGTGGTGGGTGACTGGCTCCAGTGGGGCGGTGCGGCTGCCTGTCCTGGTGCTCTGTGCTGTGCGGTGGTGTGACTGGCTCCAGCGGGGCGATGCGGCTGCCTGTCCTGGTGCTCTGTGCTGCGTGACTAGCTCCAGCCGGGCGGCGCGGCTGCCTGTCCTGGTGCTCGGGGCGGCGCGGTGGTGTGGCTGGCTCCAGCGGGGAGACACGGCTGCCTGTCCTGGTGCTCGGGGCGGCGCGGTGGTGTGGCTGGCTCCAGCCGGGCGGTGCGGCTGCCTGTCCTGGTGCTCTGTGCTGCGCGGTGGTGTGGCTGGCTCCAGCCGGGCGGTGCGGCTGCCTGTCCTGGTGCTCTGTGCTGCGCGGTGGTGTGGCTGGCTCCAGCGGGGCGACGTGGCTGCCTGTCCTGGTGCTCTGTGCTGCGTGGTGGGTGACTGGCTCCAGCCGGGCGGCGCGGCTGCCTGTCCTGGTGCTCTGTGCTGCGCGGTGGTGTGGCTGGCTCCAGCGGGGCGACGTGGCTGCCTGTCCTGGTGCTCTGTGCTGCGCGGTGGTGTGGCTGGCTCCAGCGGGGCGACGCGGCTGCCTGTCCTGGTGCTCTGTGCTGTGCGGTGGAGTGGCTGGCTCCAGCCGGGCAGTGCGGCTGCCTGTCCTGGTGCTCTGTGCTGCGCGCTGGTGTGGCTGGCTCCAGCCGGGCGGCGTGGCTGCCTGTCCTGGTGCTCTGGGCGGTGCGGTGCTGTGGCTGGCTCCAGCCGGGCGGCGCGGCTGCCTGTCCTGGTGCTCGGGGTGGCGCGGTGGTGTGGCTGGCTCCAGCCGGGCGGCGTGGCTGCCTGTCCTGGTGCTCTGTGCTGTGCGGTGGTGTTGCTGGCTCCAGTGGGGCGGTGCGGCTGCCTGTCCTGGTGCTCTGGGCGGTGCGGTGGTGTGACTGGCTCCAGCGGGGCGACGCGGCTGCCTGTCCTGGTGCTCAGGGCAGCGCGGCTGTAGCCCCGCCAGCCACCGATGCTCCACGAAGTGCGGTAAGGGGGCAGGGAGCAGGGGGGGTTGAATAGAGGGCAGGGAAGTTTGGGGTTGTGCTCAGGGGGCCGGAGTGCGGACAGCCTCCCCTACCTGGCCCTCCATACGATTTCAGAAACCCGATGTAGCCCTCAGGCCAAAAAGTTTGCCTGCCCCTGCTCTAGGGTTCCAAGAGCGGAGATCTGGGGTCGGGAGGGACTGAAACAGGAAGGGTCCCTGCTAGAGGGACCTGGCTCTTTGACACTTCTTACAGGTGAGAGACATCAGCTGGAGTCTCCTAGTAGCACGGTCTGTCCCCACAAGGGTGGCTGGCCAGGATTCACCCAGGGGCCCATCCAGCCCAGCCTCCTGCCTCCGTTGGGGCCAGACCCTACTGCTTCCGAGACAGGAGTGCAGCCATGGGAAGTTCTGAAATAGCATGCCCCTTGAGGAGCTCTCCGCCCACATAACAGAGGTTAAAGCTCCTATGCTTTCAGCGACAGTTTGTTACACTGTGAACAATCATTTCCTTAACTCAGTTCTCACGTGCCTACAGGGTCTTTGATCCCTGCACCATACAGCGGGCCTCCGACAGCACCCAGGAATGAACCCCTCTTGCCATTCTGGGGGACCACGCCACAGCGTTAGCCTTACCCTCAGGCTCATTCCTTCTAAGCTCAGTTTCTTTTTGAACACACACAGCAGGCTGCAAAGAGAGGCCCAGGCACTCCAGGGAGGGTCAGTGGTAACGCTACCCATGCAGCCAGAATTGCACCTGGTCACACATGGCCCCAGCTCCGCCCCCCGGCACACGTGCAGCCTAACGACAGGACTGCACACTGATTTCAACGGGACCCCACCTCTCTGTGGCCAGACTCTATTTGCAGCGATGGCAGCATAAGTCCATAGTAGCTCTGGGGAGGCCATGGAGCGGTCCCATGCGTGTGCAGGCTGGGCCCAGCCAAGGAGGCAGGGGCCCATGTGCAGCAGGGCCAATCCCAGTCAGGCACTGAAAGCCACCCTGGAAGGAGAGGTGAGAACTCTACTGAGCACCTGGCAATTTCTGGCAGAGCAGGCAGGGGCACCAGCAGCCTTCCCACTATCATCAGCTACTTATATATACGCTCTCCCCACAGCCAAACCACCACACTTGCCCCCAAGGGACGCCAGCCTCCCACCCCCTCCAGAAAGTCAAACCCCAAACAGAGCCTTCCCCACCCTGCTGGGGACATCAAACCCCACAGGGCAGCCCTGCTCACTCGCCTCCAATGACAACTTCCCCACCTGTCCCGTCCGTCCCGCTGCTCCCAACCTCAGCAGTCAGTATCATCCTTCAATCTCATTGGCTCCCCCACCCCACAAATACTCAGCCCCCCTCCCCAGCCTACCCACCCACCTCCCTTGCTGCTCTCTCCTGTGCATTCTCCACATCCTGCACATCAGACTCAAGTCCCAGCACAGCCCACCTCCAGCCTGCCCTCTGACTTTCAGAAGGGCCATGTAGCCACAGTGACTGTGGGAGGAAGAGAGGCAGAGCAGGCCTTCCACAGCTTCCAGGGAATGGCCGAACAAGGGGCTGGACAAGATGACCTCTTAAGGTCAATCCTGCCCTACATTTCTGGGAGTCTCTGAGATGGGGATGAGCATGCAGCAGGGAGGGGAGCCTGAGGCTGCACAAGAAAGTTTAACCAGTTGCACTGGTGTAGTTGATCTAGGTACACCAGTATAAACACCCATGGGGACACTCTTACTCCAGTACAAAGGTGGCTTTATTCGGTTTACCTTGAACCACTTCCCAAGCGACAAAATCAGTGTTGAAAACAGGTTTCAGAGTAACAGCCGTGTTAGTCTGTATTCGCAAAAAGAAAAGGAGTACTTGTAGCACCTTAGAGACTAACCAATTTATTTGAGCATGAGCTTTCGTGAGCTACAGCTCACTTCATCAGATGTATACCGTGGAAACTGCAGCAGACTTTATATACACACAGAGATCATGAAACAATACCTCCTCCCACCCCACTGTCCTGCTGGTAATAGCTTATCTAAAGTGATCATCAGGTGGGCCATTTCCAGCACAAATCCAGGTTTTCTCACCCTCCACCCCCCCACACAAATTCACTCTCCTGCTGGTGCTAGCCCATCCAAAGTGACAACTCTTTACATAATCAAGTCGGGCTATTTCCTGCATAAATCCAGGTTTTCTCACATCCCCCCCACCCCCATACACACACAAACTCACTCTCCTGCTGGTAATAGCTCATCTAAACTGACCACTCTCCAAGTTTAAATCCAAGTTAAACCAGAACATCTGGGGGGGGGGGGGGGGTAGGAAAAAACAAGAGGAAACAGGCTACCTTGCATAATGACTTAGCCACTCCCAGTCTCTATTTAAGCCTAAATTAATAGTATCCAATTTGCAAATGAATTCCAATTCAGCAGTTTCTCGCTGGAGTCTGGATTTGAAGTTTTTTTGTTTTAAGATAGCGACCTTCATGTCTGTGATTGCGTGACCAGAGAGATTGAAGTGTTCTCCGACTGGTTTATGAATGTTATAATTCTTGACATCTGATTTGTGTCCATTTATTCTTTTACGTAGAGACTGTCCAGTTTGACCAATGTACATGGCAGAGGGGCATTGCTGGCACATGATGGCATATATCACATTGGTGGATGTGCAGGTGAACGAGCCTCTGATAGTGTGGCTGATGTTATTAGGCCCTGTGATGGTGTCCCCTGAATAGATATGTGGGCACAATTGGCAACGGGCTTTGTTGCAAGGATAAGTTCCTGGGTTAGTGGTTCTGTTGTGTGGTATGTGGTTGTTGGTGAGTATTTGCTTCAGGTTGCGGGGCTGTCTGTAGGCAAGGACTGGCCTGTCTCCCAAGACTTGTGAGAGTGTTGGGTCATCCTTTAGGATAGGTTGTAGATCCTTAATAATGCGTTGGAGGGGTTTTAGTTGGGGGCTGAAGGTGACCGCTAGTGGCGTTCTGTTATTTTCTTTGTTAGGCCTGTCCTGTAGTAGGTAACTTCTGGGAACTCTTCTGGCTCTATCAATCTGTTTCTTTACTTCTGCAGGTGGGTATTGTAGTTGTAAGAAAGCTTGACAGAGATCTTGTAGGTGTTTGTCTCTGTCTGAGGGGTTGGAGCAAATGCGGTTGTATCGCAGAGCTTGGCTGTAGACGATGGATCGTGTGGTGTGGTCAGGGTGAAAGCTGGAGGCATGCAGGTAGGAATAGCGGTCAGTAGGTTTCCGGTATAGGGTGGTGTTTATGTGGCCATTGTTTATTAGCACTGTAGTGTCCAGGAAGTGGATCTCTTGTGTGGACTGGACCAGGCTGAGGTTGGTGGTGGGATGGAAATGGTTGAAATCATGGTGGAATTCCTCAAGGGCTTCTTTTCCATGGGTCCAGATGATGAAGATGTCATCAATATAGCGCAAGTAGAGTAGGGGCTTTAGGGGACGAGAGCTGAGGAAGCGTTGTTCTAAATCAGCCATAAAAATGTTGGCATACTGTGGGGCCATGCGGGTACCCATAGCAGTGCCGCTGATCAGAAGGTATACATTGTCCCCAAATGTGAAATAGTTATGGGTAAGGACAAAGTCACAAAGTTCAGCCACCAGGTTAGCCGTGACATTATCGGGGATAGTGTTCTTGACGGCTTGTAGTCCATCTTTGTGTGGAATGTTGGTGTAGAGGGCTTCTACATCCATAGTGGCCAGGATGGTGTTATCAGGAAGATCACTGATGGATTGAAGTTTCCTCAGGAAGTCAGTGGTGTCTCGAAGGTAGCTGGGAGTGCTGGTAGCGTAGGGCCTGAGGAGGGAGTCTACATAGCCAGACAATCCTGCTGTCAGGGTGCCAATGCCTGAGATGATGGGGTGCCCAGGATTTCCAGGTTTATGGATCTTGGGTAGTAAATAGAATATCCCAGGTCGGGGTTCCAGGGGTGTGTCTGTGCGGATTTGATCTTGTGCTTTTTCAGGAAGTTTCTTGAGCAAATGCTGTAGTTGCTTTTGGTAACTCTCAGTGGGATCATAGGGTAATGGCTTGTAGAAACTCGTGTTGAAGAGCTGCCGAGCAGCCTCTTATTCATATTCCGACCTATTCATGATGACAACAGCACCTCCTTTGTCAGCCTTTTTGATTATGATGTCAGAGTTGTTTCTGAGGCTGTGGATGGCATTGCGTTCCGCATGGCTGAGGTTATGGGGCAAGTGATGCTGCTTTTCCACAATTTCAGCCCGTGCACGTCGGCGGAAGCACTCTATGTAGAAGTCCAGTCTGCTGTTTCGACCTTCAGGAGGAGTCCATCTAGAATCCCTCTTTCTGTAGTGTTGGTAGGGAGACCTCTGTGGATTAGTATGTTGTTCAGAGGTATTTTGGAAATATTCCTTGAGTCGGAGACGTCGAAAATAGGATTCTAGGTCACCACAGAACTGTATCATGTTCGTGGGGGTGGAGGGGCAGAAGGAGAGGCCCCGAGATAGAACAGCTGCTTCTGCTGGGCTGAGAGTATAGTTGGAGAGGTTAACAATATTGCTAGGTGGGTTGAGGGAACCATTGCTGTGGCCCCTTGTAGCATGTAGTAGTTTAGAAAGTTTAGTGTCCTTTTTCTTTTGTAGAGAAGCAAAGTGTGCGTTGTAAATGGCTTGTCTAGTTTTAGTAAAATCCAGCCACGAGGAAGTTTGTGTGGAAGGTTGGTTTTTTTATGAGAGTATCCATTTTTGAGAGCTCATTCTTAATCTTTCCCTGTTTGCTGTAGAGGATCTTGATCAGGTGATTCCGCAGTTTCTTTGAGAGCGTGTGGCACAAGCTGTCAGCATAGTCTGTGTGGTATGTAGATTGTAATGGATTTTTTACCTTCAGTCCTTTTGGTACGATGTCCATCTGTTTGCATTTGGAAAGGAAGATGATGTCTGTCTGTATCTGTACAAGTTTTTTCATGCAGTTGATAGATAGTGTTGAAAACAGGCTCTCTTATACTGGAACAAGAGTGTCTACGCAGGGGGTTAGACCGGTAGAACTAGAGTAGTTTAAACCTGCACCTGAGCTCATATCCAAATTGTGCCATAGAATCCTTATGGATAGTGATTCCATGCTCGAATAATAAGATGACAGCAGCAGGGATCTATTACCAACCACCTGACCAGGATGGTGATAGTGACTGTGTACTGCTCAGGGAGATTAGAGAGGCGATAAAAACTCCACGTCTTCATGTTCTCTGTATGCATATATATCTCTTCTTACCATATGTTCCATTCTATGCATCCAATGAAGTGGACTGTAGCCCACGAAAGCTTATGCTCAAATAAATTTGTTAGTCTCTAAGGTGCCACAAGTACGCCTGTTCTTTTGCGGCTACAGACTAACACGGCTGCTACTCTGAAACATATTGACTGTGTACATGTCACCTCAGGACGGGATGCAGTGATAAAGTTTCTTGACACCTTAAATGACTGCTTCTTGGAGCAGCTAGTCCTGGAACCCACCAGAGGAGGGGCAATTCTTGATTTAGTCCTAAGTGGAGCACAGGATCTGGTCCAAGAGATAAATATAGCTGAACCGCTTGGTAATAGTGACCATCCCTGGGGACGGGAAAAGGACACCACAGAAGCCCACTGCAGTTCAGAAAGGGGAACTACACGACACTGAGGAAGTTAATGAAACGGAAATTAAAAGGTCCAGCGCCAAAAGTGAAATCCCTGCAAGCTGCATGGAAACTTTTTAAAGACACCATAACAGAGGCTCAACTTACATGTATATCCCAAATTAAAAACCATAGAAAGAGAACAACAGAAGTGTCACCACAAAGTAAAAGAAGCAGTGAGAGGCAAAAAAGCATCCTTTAAAAAGTGGAAGTTAAATCCTTGTGAGGAAAATAGAAAGGAGCATAAACTCTGGCAAGTGAAATATAAAAATATAATTAGGAAGGCCAAAAAAGAATTTGAAGAACAACTAGCTAAAGACTCAAAAAGTAACAGCAAACAATTTTTATGTCCATCAGAAGCAGGAAGCTGCTCAACAACCACTGAGGCCACCGGAGGATGGAGATGCTCAAGGGCCGTAACTAAGGCGACGGGTTTGTCGCAGGTACTTTTAGTACAAGTCATGGACAGGACACGGCAGAAAACAAAAATGTAGGACTGCGACCTGTCCATGACTTGTGCTATATACCCCGCACAGCCCCCCTCCGCCCCGGGGCCCCCCCGCACAACCCCCCCTCCCCATGGCCCCCCGCACAGTCCCCCTCCCCACGGCCCGGGACGCCGCACAGCCCCCCTTCGTCCCCCGGTATCCCCTGCACAGCCCCCTCTCTCCACTCCCCGGGCCCCCGCACAGCTCCCCTCTGCCCCGGTACCCCCCCCACAGCCCCCTCCCCACGGCCCGGGATGCCGCACAGCCCCCCTCTGTCCCCCGGTATCCCCCTGCACAGCCCCCTCTCTCCACTCCCCGGGCCCCCGCACAGCTCCCCTCTGCTCCCGGTACCCCCCCCCCACAGCCCCCCTCCCCACGGCCCCTCTCCGTCCCCCGGTATCCCCCTGCACAGCCCCCTCTCTCCACTCCCCGGGCCCCCGCACAGCTCCCCTCTGCCCCGGTACCCCCCCACAGCCCCCCTCCCCACGGCCCGGGATGCCGCACAGCCCCTCTCCGTCCCCCGGTATCCCCCTGCACAGCCCCCTCTCTCCACTCCCCGGGCCCCCGCACAGCTCCCCTCTGCCCGGTACCCCCCCCCACAGCCCCCCTCCCCACGGCCCGGGATGCCGCACAGCCCCCCTCCGTCCCCCGGTATCCCCCTGCACAGCCCCCTCTCTCCACTCCCCGGGCCCCCGCACAGCTCCCCTCTGCCCCGGTACCCCCCCACAGCCCCCCTCCCCACGGCCCCTCTCCGTCCCCCGGTATCCCCCTGCACAGCCCCCTCTCTCCACTCCCCGGGCCCCCGCACAGCTCCCCTCTGCTCCCGGTACCCCCCCACAGCCCCCCTCCCCACGGCCCGGGCCCCCGCACAGCCCCCCTCCGTCCCCCGGTATCCCCCTGCACAGCCCCCTCTCTCTACTCCCTGGGCCCCCGCACAGCTCCCCTCTGCCCCGGTACCCCCCCACAGCCCCCCTCCCCACGGCCCGGGCCCCCGCACAGCCCCCCTCCGTCCCCCGGTATCCCCCTGCACAGCCCCCTCTCTCCACTCCCCGGGCCCCCGCACAGCTCCCCTCTGCTCCCGGTACCCCCCCCCACACGGCCCCTCTCCGTCCCCCGGTATCCCCCTGCAGAGCCCCCCTCCGCCCCCGGGCCCCCCCACAGGCCCCCCTCCCCCCCCACAGGCCCCCCCCCCCGGGCCCCCGCACAGCCCCCCCCACCTCTCTCTTGCGCACGATGCCCCGGGCCCGGCGCCGGCCGATGCCGCTCAGCGCCCCCTCCAGCTCGGACACCCCGGCGCGGTTGATGTCCAGCTTCCCCCCGCCGGGGCCCGGGCCCCCCGGACCCGACATCGCGGGGCAGGAAACACCGCGGCCCCGCAGGCCCGTCCGCACTGCGCACGCGCCCGGGGCCCTCGCGGACAGCCGCACTGCGCACGCGCCCGGCCAGGCCCCGCCGTGGAAGGGAGCAGCCGCCGGCCAGTCTGAGCATGCGCGCAACCGGCGCAGCTTGTGCCCCGCCGAACTACAATCCCCACAAGGCACTGCGAGGCGATTGAACAAAAACTTTATTGGTATAAAGTGAACAGTGAAAACGACAGGCTCCCGGCGGCGGGCTCGGGGGGCCGCCCGTCCGCCCTTCTCCCCGACCGAGCTGTGACAGCCCCCCCGGCCCCCCAAAGCCGAGTCCAGGAGACTCAGCAGCGCCCCCCCTCCTCTCGGGGGAGACACACACACACACACACACACACACACAGCCCGCCCCACACCGCCCCCCCCCTCGGGACACACACACACACAGCCCGCCCCACACCGCCCCTCCGCACTGCCCCCCCCCGGGACACACACACACACAGCCTGCCCCACACCGCCCCCCCCCTCGGGACACACACACACACAGCCTGCCCCGCACTGCCCCCCCCCCCTCGGGACACACACACAGCCCGCCCCACACCGCCCCCCCCCTCGGGACACACACACACAGCCTGCCCCGCACTGCCCCCCCCCCCCTCGGGACACACACACACACACAGCCCGCCCCACACCGCCCCTCCGCACTGCCCCCCCCCGGGACACACACACACACAGCCTGCCCCACACCGCCCCCCCCCTCGGGACACACACACACAGCCTGCCCCGCACTGCCCCCCCCCCTCGGGACACACACACAGCCCGCCCCACACCGCCCCCCCCCTCGGGACACACACACACAGCCTGCCCCGCACTGCCCCCCCCGCTCGGGACACACACACAGCCCGCCCCACACCGCCCCCCCCCTCGGGACACACACACACAGCCTGCCCCGCACTGCCCCCCCCCCTCGGGACACACACACAGCCCGCCCCACACCGCCCCCCCCCTCGGGACACACACACACAGCCCGCCCCACACCGCCCCCCCCCTCGGGACACACACACAGCCCGCCCCACACCGCCCCTCCGCACTGCCCCCCCCCCCGGGACACACACACACACACAGCCCGCCCCACACCGCCCCCCCCCTCGGGACACACACACAGCCCGCCCCACACCGCCCCCCCCCCTCGGGACACACACACAGCCCGCCCCACACCGCCCCTCCGCACTGCCCCCCCCCGGGACACACACACACAGCCTGCCCCACACCGCCCCCCCCCTCGGGACACACACACAGCCCGCCCCACACCGCCCCTCCGCACTGCCCCCCCCCGGGACACACACACACACAGCCTGCCCCACACCGCCCCCCCCCTCGGGACACACACACAGCCCGCCCCACACCGCCCCTCCGCACTGCCCCCCCCCGGGACACACACACACAGCCTGCCCCACACCGCCCCCCCCCTCGGGACACACACACAGCCCGCCCCACACCGCCCCTCCGCACTGCCCCCCCCCCCGGGACCCCACACACACACAGCCTGCCCCGCACTGCCCCCCTGCACCGCCCCTCCCTCCTCTCGGCACACACACACACACACACAGCCCGCCCCACACCGCCCCCCCCTCGGGACACACACACACAGCCCGCCCCACACCGCCCCTCCGCACTGCCCCCCCCCCTCGGGACACACACACACAGCCCGACCCACACCGCCCCCCTGCACCGCCCCTCCCTCCTCTCGGCACACACACACACACACACAGCCCGCCCCACACCGCCCCCCCCTCGGGACACACACACACAGCCCGACCCACACCGCCCCTCCGCACTGCCCCCCCCCTCGGGACACACACACACACACACAGCCTGCCCCGCACTGCCCCCCTGCACCGCCCCTCCCTCCTCTCGGCACACACACACACACACACACAGCCCGCCCCACACCGCCCCCCCTCGGGACACACACACACAGCCCGACCCACACCGCCCCTCCGCACTGCCCCCCCCCTCGGGACACACACACACACACACACAGCCCGACCCACACCGCCCCCACGCACCGCCCCTCCCTCCTCTCGGGACACACACACACACACACACACACAGCCCCCCCGCACCGCCCCCCCCCTCGGGACACACACACAGCCCGACCCACACCGCCCCTCCGCACTGCCCCCCCCCTCGGGACACACACACACACACACAGCCTGCCCCGCACTGCCCCCCTGCACCGCCCCTCCCTCCTCTCGGCACACACACACACACAGCCCGCCCCACACCGCCCCCCCTCGGGACACACACACACAGCCCGACCCACACCGCCCCTCCGCACTGCCCCCCCCCTCGGGACACACACACACACACACAGCCCGACCCACACCGCCCCCACGCACCGCCCCTCCCTCCTCTCGGGACACACACACACACACACACACACACACACACAGCCCCCCCGCACCGCCCCCCCTCCTCTCGGGACACACACACACACACACAGCCCGCCCCACATCGCCCCCCCCCTCGGGACACACACACAGCCCGACCCACACCGCCCCTCCGCACTGCCCCCCCCCTCGGGACACACACACACACACACACACAGCCCGACCCACACCGCCCCCATGCACCGCCCCTCCCTCTTCTCGGGACACACACACACACACACAGCCCCCCTGCACCGCCCCCCCCTCCTCTCGGGACACACACACACACACACACACACACACACAGCCCGCCCCACACCGCCCCCCCCCTCGGGACACACACACAGCCCGACCCACACCGCCCCTCCGCACTGCCCCCCCGGGACACACACACACACACAGCCTGCCCCGCACTGCCCCCCTGCACCGCCCCTCCCTCCTCTCGGGACACACACACACACACAGCCCGCCCCACACCGCCCCTCCGCACTGCCCCCCCCCCTCGGGACACACACACACAGCCCGACCCACACCGCCCCCCCCTCGGGACACACACACACAGCCCGACCCACACCGCCCCTCCGCACTGCCCCCCCCCCTCGGGACACACACACACACACACACACACCGCCCGACCCACACCGCCCCCACGCACCGCCACTCCCTCCTCTCGGGGGACACACACACACACACACTGCCCTCCCGCACCGCCCCCCCTCCTCTCGGGGGGGACACACACACAGCCCACCCCACACTGCCCCCCCCCGCACCGCCCCTCCCTCCTCTCAGCACACACACACACTGCAGCCGATACACTCCGCCTCCCCCGCACCAGCCCCCCCCCCTCGCACTGCCCCCCCACAGCCGAGTCCAGGAGACTCAACAGCTCCCCCCCCCCACAAATGGAGTGGGACCCCCGAGGTTGGGCAGGGGCACCAGGGCAGGGCGAGGTGGGGGCCCCAGGGCAGGGCGAGGTGGGGGCTCCAGGGCAGGGCGCAGGGGTGGGATGTGGACGCAGGGGCCCCAGGGCAGGGCGGGGTGCCGGGCGAGGTGGGGGCCCCAGGGCAGGGCGCAGGGGTGGGATCCAGGCGCAGGGGCCCCAGGGCAGGGCGGGGTGCCGGGCGAGGTGGGGGCCCCAGGGCAGGGCGCAGGGGTGGGATGTAGGCACAGGGGCCCCAGGGCAGGGCGGGGTGCCGGGCGAGGTGGGGGCTCCAGGGCAGGGCGCAGGGGTGGGATGTAGGCACAGGGGCCCCAGGGCAGGGCGGGGTGCCGGGCGAGGTGGGGGCCCCAGGGCAGGGCGCAGGGGTGGGATCCAGGCACAGGGGCCCCAGGGCAGGGCGAGGTGGGGGCCCCAGGGCAGGGCGCAGGGGTGGGATCCAGGCGCAGGGGCCCCAGGGCAGGGCGGGGTGCCGGGCGAGGTGGGGGCCCCAGGGCAGGGCGCAGGGGTGGGATGTAGGCACAGGGGCCCCAGGGCAGGGCGGGGTGCCGGGCGAGGTGGGGGCTCCAGGGCAGGGCGCAGGGGTGGGATGTAGGCACAGGGGCCCCAGGGCAGGGCGGGGTGCCGGGCGAGGTGGGGGCCCCAGGGCAGGGCGCAGGGGTGGGATCCAGGCACAGGGGCCCCAGGGCAGGGCGAGGTGGGGGCCCCAGGGCAGGGCGCAGGGGTGGGATCCAGGCGCAGGGGCCCCAGGGCAGGGCGGGGTGCCGGGCGAGGTGCCAGGCGAGGTGGGGGCTCCAGGAATTCAGGCACAGGCACCCCGCCCTGCCCCGGGGCCCGGTGCAGGGGTGGGGGCTCCAGGGCAGGCCGGGCCCGGTGCAGGGGTGGGGGCTCCAGGGCAGGCCGGGCCCGGTGCAGGCCCCAGGCAGACACCAGCTGAGGGGCCCTTCAGCGCTTCTTGTAGAGGCAGGGTCTCAGCGCCAGGCCAGGCAGGCTCCCCCCAGCCCGGGGCTGCCCCGTCTTGGAGAAATCAAACATATAGAAAAACGGATTGCCCAGGTCCTGCAAGGGGAGAAACAGCTGATGGGCGCTAGGCCAGCCCCCGCACATCCCTCCAGGACACCTCCCTGCCCTCTGCCCACTGGCTCCTGCCACTGCCAAACACCTCCCTCTGCACCCCCACAACCCATCTTATCCCTCCCAACACCTGCTCCTCACCAGCCCCCAACCTCCCCCTGCATCTACCACCCACCTCCCTGCTGCACCCCCGCCACAACCTCCCCCTCCCCGGCACCTGCCACCAAAGCCCAGCCCTGCCAGTGGGCCTCCTAGCCAGACACAGGCCAAGAGCAACTCAGCAAGCTTCCCTGCCCTACCTTGTCCTAGGGGCAGGGGGCAGCAACAGCTCAGGGGCAGAGGCAGGCCCCACCCTGCCCATGGCAGCCCACACCCCCGGGCCCCACCCTGCCCTGCTGGACCCTGGGGCAAGTCCTGCTCACATCACGCAGAGAGGGGGTAGGACTCACCTTGGAGACAATCTGAAAGCCCAGCTGAGTCACGGCGCTCACAAAGGCCCGGATGTCTGCGAAGCGGCTGGCAACCTCTGCCACCTTCAGCGTGCCCCTGGGGAGATGCCAGGTGAGGGGAGAGGGCTGGTTCCTTGAGCCACTGCCCGTATCCCCCACAACTCCTGCTCTGTGCAGCAATCCTCCACCCCTCTGCCAGTGCCCATATCCCTGTGACGAAGTGGGACTGTTCTTAATATCTCCTCTGAATACTGTAGGGGTGCCTCAGTTTCCCCTAGGCATTTCTTAAGTCTCTAGGGGGTGGGATAAGGGGGTGTGATTGTTGCAGAGTAAAGGGCCAGGGTACATAAATGGCCGACACTCTGTCTTCCTGGCAACTGATGCCCTGGGCCTTTCCCCCCTGCAAGGTGAGAGCTAAAGGGTTGGAGAACAAAGGAATCAGGAGACCTCCTGGCCTGGGAAAGGGACAAAGCCCAGAGGAGGTGGGTCAGGAGGGAGTTTCAGTTTGGGGCTGGCTGGAGACATGGAGTGAAGGGCAGACGGGGTTGTCTGGCTCACTGCCCCCCAAAATGGACCTGGCTGAGGGGTCCTGTTCTCTGTACCTACAAGCTCTGTATTAGACCATGTTCCTGTCGTCTAATAAACCTCTATTTTCCTGGCTAACTGAGAATCACATCTGACTGTGGAGTTGGGGGGCAGGACCCTCTGGCTTCCCCAGGACCCCGCCTGGGTGGACTCAGTGTGGGAAGCGCCCGGAGGGGCAGAGGAGGCTGAATGCTCTGAGGTCAGACCCAGGAAGGTGGAAGCTGTGTGAGCTATGTGTCCTGCAGACAGGCTGCTCAGAGAGAGGAGACTCCCCCAGAGTCCTGCCTGGCTTTGTAGGGAGCCATTCCAGAGCATCGCCCGGGGACTCTGTGACAATCCCCCACAGCTCCTGCTCTGTGCAGCTCCCCGCCACCCACTGCCACTGCCCGTATCCCCCACAGCTACTGCTCTGTGCAGCTCCCCTCCACCCCTTTAACCCCCCAGTTAGCAGTCCCTCTACCCCCACACCCACACTCACCCATCTTTGCGATTTCCCCACCACGGCTTCTGCTTTATCCTGCTCCCCTTTGCTCTCTGAGTGGCCACAGCTACTAGGCTGCTGGCAGACCAGATGCCCGTTGATCCCCAGATTCCAGTGTCTGCCCTGGGCACGGGCAGAGACAGAGCTGGAATCGGGGTGGCTCAGCCGTGTGTTAATATGGGAGTTGCTGGCTGCATTGTACTGTCTGTGCTGTGTGTCGGACTGTAATACTCGAGCCCGTGTGACTGTCAAGTCTCCGTACAGGTGGGGACCAGCTGCTGCTCCATCCTAAACCCTTCCCCCCCAAAGAGCAGCCCTCCGATCCCAAATGGGCTCTGGGGGATCCTACAGCTGGAAACTCCCCACATCTGGGCTCAGAAAGCAGCAACAAGAGGACTCCTGCTGCTGTGAAGAGTGGACTCCTCTCAACAGCTGAGTTTGCCCCCCTCTGAGCACACCACAGGAGGAGGGTAAAATTCCCAAACTAACCAAACTACCTAGCTCACTGCTGCTTGGACGGGGGTGGGGGGGCAGAGGCGGAGGTGGGCGCACGGGGGTGACTCGGCATGAGCAGGGATCCCCAGCTGCTTAGCCCGGGTTAGTCCTAAGGACAAAGGGAGCTTGCTGGGTACGGAGCCTGCAGTAGCTTTAAAAAACAAAGACTGCAACGCTTTCCTGTGCCTGGCTGGCTGCTCTAACCTGGGGAATCTCTCTCCCATTGACATCTGAAGAGTCTATCTCAGGACTGGCTACATGAAACCCAAAGAGCAGCTGACCTGGGCTAGGTGATGGGCCCTTTGAGTGGAAGAGTAGCCCAAGTGTGGCTGCGTGCGGGGAGCTGTGGCTGTTGGTCCTGGGAGGTTAGAGACACAAGGCCTCAAGAACTTTTATTGGACCCACTTTGGTTGGTGTGGGATACCAGCTTTCAAGCCGCACAGAGCCCGCCCGGGGGGGGGGGGGGGGGGGGGGGGGGAGGAGTTCCCCCAGCATCCCAGCAACACTCTGTCCCCCTTGGCACCCTGCTGTGATTCGGGAGGCCAGGCCCATCAGTCAGAGATGTGCTCTCCTGGGTTTGTGCCCTGGTGCCTCACGGCCCACCCTCATGCTCCAGCTTTATGCCTCCACCCCTCAGCATTGTGCTGCCACGCAGCCCCTCCAGGGCCTCCCAGGTTATCCCAGGCCCCCGTTACCCTGGCCTCAGCACCCGGTTGGCCTCTTCCAGGATCTCCTGCAGATTGGTGCCCATCAACGCCAGGCAGAACACGGTGACATCCACAGACTCGTCTGCCAGCGGCACCTGCAAGGCCAACCAGCAGCGTGAGCCCCGGGGCGGAATGTGACAGAGGGAGACACCCCCCCCCCCCACGCATACCTGTACCTGCTCCCTGCAGGCCCACGCCCAACCTCAACCCCCCGCCTGGTACCCCCCCCACCTCCCCTACCTTGGCCATGTCACACACAGTGACACGTGGGCTCAGCGCCACCAGGTCGAACGAATGAACCTTGTTCCTGACACTGGTCGCAATCTTGCAGTCGCCGCAGCCAAAATCTGCCACCACCAGCGAGGCCGGCCTGAGGGGGAAGCAGAGAGTCAGTGCCAGGCCATGGACCCCCCCACCCTGGCCACAGGGTCCCCACCAGGGCTCAGCCATGCCCGACCCCTGCGCAGGGCCGAGGTCCCCCTGCAGCACCCACCCGGCCCCTGCACTCACCGACCCCGCAGGTACTGGATAATGCGGTGAACCGGATTCTCAGGCCAGCGCCCCACCTGCCGGGCAAAGCCGCGGTGATAGATGGCAAAGGCAGCAGGGTCGCGCTGGAAGAGCTGGGCTGCCTCCTGGCTGCTGGACATGTAGAGCTGCTGGTTGATGTAGCGGAAACGGGCTGACTGGAGCCGCTCCTCCATCCGGGCCCGCAGCACCCCCGAGAGCTCAGACGCGGGCAGTGCCGAGGTCCCCTGCCCCACATCCTGCCCCGCACCCGCTTTGAACTTGTTCTTCTGTCGCCTTTTATTCTTCTGTTTGTTCCTCCACTGCTTCCTGGTCAGCAATGGAACCGGCCTGCCAGCGGCTGCGCCCAGCTCCCGGCTCGGCTGCTCTTTGCTGGGTGCAGGCGTGCTGTCCCCGGGGGCCTCTGCTGCAGAATCTAGGGGAAGAGACAGGGCAGGCTGACGCTTAACTGCTGCATTGGCCCAGCGGCCCCCACACCACTTAGCTCTGGCGAGGACGCTCCGAGGCCGACAGGAGAGTTGGCGCACTCAGCCTGCCTGCTGGAGGTGGCTACACAGGTCCCACTCCCCGAGCGACGTAGCAACACCGGGATGGGCCTGGAAGCCTGGCTTCAGGGTGAGGCACCCGCTCAGTGCGCACAGCTCAAGGAATTCAGGGTACAGCCCATCCAGCCCCTCTGCTACAGGGCTTGCTTGCTCCACGCAGCCCTGCCCACAAGGCCCAGGTGCAGTGCCAGCTGCTCCCAGCCGGACCCCCCAGCTCGGTCCCCCCTCCTGAGACGTGGCCCCAGGCGGGTGCATCTCCCTGCAGGAAGATCCCAAGACTCGACTTGGCTCCCCCCACTCTGGAGTCCCCCTGGGAGGGGGAGCTCTACAGGTCCGCTCCATACCTTTCCTCCGTCTCCTGCCAGCGGGGCCTGCCTCCGGTCCTGGGTGGGGAGCGCCGGAGCAGCTTGGAGCCCCTGGGGCAACACCGGGGGAGGAGGCAGCTCTGGGTTTCAGGCCCTGTCTCTGTTTCCTGGGCTGTTTCCTCCCTGCCCGGCCCGCAGAGTCAGACTCAGATTCGCTGTCCCCAGACAGGGGCCCAGGGCTCTGAGGAGGGTCCGTGCAGCTCGAGGCCTCTAGGCGCTGCAGGGTCGCGAGGAGCTGCCTGCGTTGCTTCTGCAAGGAGCCTCTAGGAGCCTGGAGACAGCAGGGCATCAGTGCTGCCCCCAGAGCTAAGGGGGCCCAAGGGGTCTGCGCTGCTCCCACCCCACCTGAGGCAAAAGGCACCCCTCTCGCCCGCCCACGGAGCTTACCCCCTCCTCAGCTCCTGCCCCCATCCTGATCCGTGCCACCCGCCAGATGAGTCCACATCTCTGGAAAGATGGGGTGGGGGCTCACCAGGGTGCAGTGCTGGGCAGGGCGGTGCCGAGGGCGCAGGAGAGCCTGGCTGAGAGCCTCCCCGTCATCCTCCTTGTTCCACCCCCCTTCGTCAAACATGGTGCAGCTGCCAGGAACCCGGCTGTCTCCCCAGGCGGCTCCCACTGGCCTAGAACAGAAGAACAGTGGTGAGGCCTCCAAGCTGTGTTTCCCTGGAGAGTCAGGGCCAATGGCTCCCGTATTTCCCCTGGGCGCCCCAGCAGCTGCATTTCGTGGGCAAGACCCACATCTCCCCCTCCTGCGCAGGCTGCCCGGTCCCTGCGATTCCCAACAACAGGGTGCTGGGCACAGAGTGACTGTCGGCAGTGAGGGGGGACCCCAGCTCTTTCCTTCGTAGGGCACCACATGACACTCCAAGAATCTACGTGCTCTGGCAGGAGCCGCCTTTCACCCCCCGCCAAGGGTCTCCTCTGTGGTCACAAATTCAGGCTGGCTTCGGCTCAGAACAGCCACTCAGCCTATAGGCCTCAGGAGCCCAGGCCTTCAACTGTACCCAAAGGATCGGGGCCCTCTCTGGACCAAAACCAGCCCCTTGGGGTAGATCAGGAAAAAGGCTGGAGCCCGTTTAAAACAAGGCAATTTATCCACAAACTCTTTGTCAGTCAGTGGAGAACCCAGTTTAAACTACACACTGGGCACAAACTGGATTTGGAGTTGGCTTCAAAGGGCTGATAACGAGGTTGCTCAGCGCTGTGAAAAATCCACTCCCCAGAGCAAGCTGACAGCGCCCTGGGGACGGGATTCACCAGCCAGGGGAGAACTCCCTGCCTGCACTGGAGCTGCACCACCCGCACTGTAAGTGTTGACATATCCACATACACAGCCACATTTTAAAAATAATGGACCCCAAAGGGGGTAAAACTATTTATTAAGCTTTCTCCAGGATATTGCACCAACATCTGACACAATCCCCCAAAAGCCTCACACCCTGGAACCAGGGAGCATTACATTGGTTCCCTCACTCCCGACCCACAGCCCCTGCCCCCACAGCCCTGCCCCCCCCAGCTCTGCCAGTGCCTCTCACTCCCGACCCGCAGCCCCTGCCCCCCAGCCCCGCCGGTGCCCCTCACTTCCGACCCGCAGCCCCTGCCCCCCAGCCCTGCCGGTGCCCCTCACTCCCGACCCGCAGCCCCCTGCCCCCCCACAGCCCTGCCGGTGCCCCTCACTTCCGACCCGCAGCCCCCTGCCCCCCCACAGCCCTGCCGGTGCCTCTCACTCCCGACCCGCAGCCCCCTCCCCCCCACAGCCCTGCCGGTGCCCCTCACTCCCGACCCGCAGCCCCCTGCCCCCCCACAGCCCTGCCGGTGCCCCTCACTCCCGACCCGCAGCCCCCTCCCCCCCACAGCCCTGCCGGTGCCCCTCACTCCCGACCCGCAGCCCCCTGCCCCCCCACAGCCCTGCCGGTGCCCCTCACTTCCGACCCGCAGCCCCCTGCCCCCCCACAGCCCTGCCGGTGCCTCTCACTCCCGACCCGCAGCCCCCTCCCCCCCACAGCCCTGCCGGTGCCCCTCACTTCCGACCCGCAGCCCCTGCCCCCCCAGCGCCCCTCACTCCCGACCCGCAGCCGCCTGCTCCCCCCCCAGCCCCGCCGGCGCCCCTCACTCCCGACCCGCAGCCCCCTGCCCCCCCACAGCCCTGCCGGCGCCCCTCACTCCCGACCCGCAGCCCCCTGCCCCGCCACAGCCCTGCCGGTGCCTCTCACTCCCGACCCGCAGCCCCCTGCCCCCCCACAGCCCTGCCGGTGCCCCTCACTCCCGACCCGCAGCCCCCTGCCCCCCCACAGCCCTGCCGGTGCCCCTCACTCCCGACCCGCAGCCCCCTGCCCCCCCACAGCCCTGCCGGCGCCCCTCACTCCCGACCCGCAGCCCCCTGCCCCCCCACAGCCCTGCCGGTGCCCCTCACTCCCGACCCGCAGCCCCCTGCCCCCCCACAGCCCTGCCGGTGCCCCTCACTCCCGACCTGCAGCCCCCTGCCGGTGCCCCTCACTCCCGACCTGCAGCCCCCCCGGCTCCCGACCTGCTCCGAGTGACCCTCACGTGGCCGCTCTCGGCGGCACCCACAGCCCCATAGAGCCGTGGAAACACGCGGCTAGAGCGGCCCCCCGCAGCCTGAAGGCCGGAAGTCCTGAGCTGGGGGCGGGACGGAGCCGGCTCCTCCCCGCTGGGCAGGGAGGGGTTCTGTAGGGGGCGGGACCTGGGGCCGGCGGGGGGGCGGAAACTGGGGCAGGCGGGGAGCGGGATCGGGGCCGGGGAAGGGCCGGCTGGGGGAGGGGCGGGACCTGGGACCGGGAGGGGCCGGCGAGGGGGCGGGATCGGGGCTGGGCAGTGGCCGGCGGGGGGCGGGACCTGGGACCGGGAGGGGCCGCCGGGGGGCGGGATTGGGGCCGGGGAGGGGGCGGGAGCTGGGGCCAGGGAGGGGCCGGCGGGGGGGCGGGATCGGGACTGGGCAGTAGCCGGCGGGGGGTCGGAACCTGGGGCCGGCGGGGGGGCGGGACCTGAGGCCGGGGAGGGGCCTGCGGCGGGGTCGGAACCTGGGGCCGGCGGGAGCGAGATCGGGGCCGGCGGGGGGAGGAACCTGGGGCCGGCGGGGGGCGGGATCGGGGCCGGCCCCTTGCGGTCTCTCCCTGCAAATCCCAGAGCCGCCGCTAGGGGCCGCTACGCTCGGGCCGCTTCCGCGGGCGGGGCCGGGGCCGGGTCCCGTCGCTTCCCCGAGTCGGACTCGGAGCCGCCTGGAGCGCAGTGGCCGGGAGCGGGGCGGGCGTATGTTGGAGGGGGTCTGTGGGGCCGGGCGAGTAGCGGGGGGCGGGGGGGGTGTATCCGTGGGGCCGGGCGAGTAGCGGGGGGCGGGGGGGTGTATCCGTGGGGCCGGGCGAGTAGCGGGGGGCGGGGGGGGTGTATCCGTGGGGCCGGGCGAGTAGCGGGGGGGGGGTGTATCCGTGGGGCCGGGCGAGTAGCGGGGGGGGGGGGTGTATCCGTGGGGCCGGGCGAGTAGCGGGGGGGGGGTGTATCCGTGGGGCCGGGCGAGTAGCGGGGGGGGGTGTATCCGTGGGGCCGGGCGAGTAGCGGGGGGGGGAGGGTGTATCTGTGGGGCCGGGCGAGTAGCGCGGGGGGGGAGGGTGTATCCGTGGGGCCGGGCGAGTAGCGCGGGGGGGGAGGGTGTATCCGTGGGGCCGGGCGAGTAGCGGCGGGGGGGAGGGTGTATCCGTGGGGCCGGGCGAGTAGCGGCGGGGGGGAGGGTGTATCCGTGGGGCCGGGCGAGTAGCGGCGGGGGGGAGGGTGTATCCGTGGGGCCGGGCGAGTAGTGGCGGGGGGGGAGGGTGTATCCGTGGGCTGATGCTGCCCCCAGGCAGGCTGGGCCATTTTGAGCTTGCGGGGGCGGCCAACGAGTCCCTGCCCCATGGATGCAGTGCTGGGAGGAGAGTGGGGGGACGGGGGCATGGGGCGAGCTGGGGGGGTCAAGGGGTGAAAGGGGGGTATGGCAGGGAAGAGGGGCACCGAGGGCAGCTTGGGGCCCTACAGTGGCACTGGTACACGGAGAGATGGGTTGGGGGGGTTGAGATGGGGGAGTGAGGCCAGGGCAGAGGGGGGCGTGTGGCGGAGGGGGTCCAAGCGAGTGGGGGGGGGTCCGGTGGGGGGTAGGTGGCAGAGCGTGCCCGGGGAAGCTGGGGGCATGTGGCAGAAGGGAAGTGGGGGGCGCGTGGTGGAGCAGGCCTGGAAAGGGGGGGAGTGCGGCCAAGTGGGCCTGCAGGGGGGGGGTGGCAGAGAGGGTGGGGGGAGCTGGAGGCGCACGCAAGAAGGGGAGCCAGCGACATATGGCGGAGCGGAGAGCTTGGGGTGGGGGGCCCATGGCGGAGAGGGCCCAGCAGAGCAGGGGGCGTGCGGCGGAAGGCGAGTGGGGGTGCGCAGCGGAGCGGGCCTGGGAAAGTGGGGGGCGCAGCCGAGCGAGCCCAGGGGTAGCAAGTGGCAGGTGCATGGTTGAGTGGGCACAGACAGGAGAGTGGGGGGGCACAGGGTGAGCTGGGGGCGCATGACCAAACAGCCAGGGTCAGGGGATGAGGCACAGATGGGGCAGGCAGGCTGCAGATCAACAGTGATGGGGCAGAGTGACTGGGTGGGGCTCCAGGCTGTTTATCACGCCCAGGGGATCAGTGACCCAGCACCCCCTGCTCCCCTCTCTCTGGTTCCTGTCCCTGTGGGGTATGTGCTCTGTGGGGACAATAAGGCCCCTGGATTCCCCTCTGTCCCCGGCACTCCCTGTGTGTCTGCATTAGAAGCTGCCCCCAGGAGAGGAAAGCAGAGCATCTGTTAGCATTTATTGTGGGGTGCCCCCTTGCTGGGGGAGTGAGAGGCACTGGCAGAGCTGGGGGGGGCAGGGCTGTGGGGGCAGGGGCTGTGAGTCGGGAGTGAGGGAACCAATGTAATGCTCCACTCCCTGCACCCCACGGTTTTAGCTACAGAAGCGCTTTGCTCGCTGACCATGTCCCTGGCAGGGCGGGGTGCCCATCTGCCCTGAAGGCAAGGAGGAGCGTGGTCAAGCAATGAAAAGCCGGGCACCAGGACTCCTAGGTTCCCTCCCCAGCTCTGGGAGGGCACTGGGGACTGGATGGGGATCAGGACTCCTGGGTTCTACACTCACTGTGTCCCAGTGCCAGCCACTTGCCCTGTGGCCTTGCCAGGCCTCTTGTGGTTTTGCTGGGAAGGGGGATGGCCACCACAGCAGGAAGTGTCCCCCACGCTCTCCCGCCCCCAAGGCCTCACACATCCTCCCCGGTGGCTGCGAGTGGCTGGCTCTGTGCAGAGATAAGCCTGTGGAAGGGAAGCTGCTCACAGTGGGGCTGAGCACAGCCACTCGTGACACCCGTGTCAGCCAGGAACTTCCCCTCCTCCCTTGCCAGCCGTTGCACAGAACCTCCTTGGTCCAGCTCTGCTGCACTGAACCAGCATGAGGCAGAGGAGGGGGCTGCTGGGCCCCCAGCCCCTCACTGGCAGCAACACAAGGGAGGGAGTTGGCTCCTGGGAGAGCCCCAGTGTTCAGGGTTGCACAGAGCCAGAGGATGGGCTGGGGGGGGCTGGTCCTGCAGAGGTGGGAATGGGGTTGGAGCCTGCAGGATGGGCCGTGAGTCTGGCAGTGCCTGGGGCAGTGGGGGAGGAAGGGGGTCGGAGCTCAGGGGATGGGCTGCAGGGCCAGGCCTGGTGGGGGGCAGCAAATGGGATCAGAGTCCCTGGGATGGTCCGTGGGGCCCAGCTCCCATCTCTGCTGACGGGGCCCCTCTCCCTTGCAGGAGCCGGGATGGACGACATCTTCACGCAGTGCCGGGAGGGCAACGCCGTGGCCGTGCGCCTCTGGCTGGACAACACTGAGAACGACCTGAACCAGGGGTGACTGGGGCGGGCGTGGCACCCTGCACGGGGGGGGGCACCCTGCCAGGGAGGGGGCTCAGCTGGGCTACCTGGGGCTGTAAGTGACGCAGCGGCTCGGCCGCCTGCGCCCCACCAGCAGCCTGCGGGAAGGGAGGAATTCAGCGCTCCGCCGGAGCAGGAAGTTACGACATCGCTAAGGCACGGGCTCAGCAGCACATGCCTGCAGCTGGGGCCGCAGGAGGAGCAGCTGGCTTCTGGCCCCCAGGCATGGGCAGCGCCATTTTTCTGGCCCTGGGGGGCCCTTAGGGGGCTGGGGCCCGAGGGAATCGGCTGTTCTCTTTGTGCCCAAGCCAGAGCGATGGCTCCTGGGCCAGGCAGTAGGTGCAGTGGTCTCCCTGCCTGGTAGCATTGCTCGCCCCGGGAGCCCAGCCTGGGCCGTTTAGCGTGCAGCTAGTGAGCTGCTGGTGTTGCAAATCCTGCAGGGAAGCGTCTCGGGTCCGTCTGATCCATCCGTGCCCGAGCCAGCCCTACCCCATCATCAGAGCTCTGCCTGACCCTGCACACAGGGGCTGCCCCCAAGCCGCTGCCCCCACCGCATCCATCCCACTGCCCCCAGCCTCCCTACACCCAGGGCTCAGCCCCTCAGGAGCCACTGCTGAGCCAAGTGGGGCAGGTTTTGTTCTGTTGCTCTGTCCCGGGACTCGGTCCCCTTGGAGGGAAGAGCCCAGGGCTGGCTGCTGGGGAGGGGGCAAGCTGGCAGGACAGATGCCCCAGCAGGGAGGGGCCCAGGGCTGGCATCTGGGGGGGCGCTGGCAGGACAGGTGCCGCAGCAGGGAGGGGCCCAGGGCTGGAAGCTGGGGCGGGGGGTCTGGCAGGACAGGTGCCGCAGCAGGGAGGGGCCCAGGGCTGAGTGAAGGGGCCTGGGGACAAACACTAGTTCCCCATATGCTCCCTCGTGCAGCTCCGCTGCTGCCTCCCCGGCCCCCCTTTGGCTTGTGCTCCGCCCTGGGAGGGTTGGGAGAGTCCCCAGCCAGGCACTGGGTCGGTTGCTCCCTGGCAGATGCCAGCCCCAGGGGCTCCTGAGGGGCTGTGGCGGGTCGGGCAGGGAGCTGCATACCCTGGGTCTGTTCTGTCCCCCATGCTCCCACCCCTTGGGCTTAGCTGTCACTGTGTTTGGAGGGAACACGGGGGGTGGGGGGCAGGGCCCTGGGGTCGGTTCTAGTCTGGGCACACGGGCGGCAGGTGTATCGGGGCAGGGCCCTGAGCAGGGGCTGGCTTAGGGTGGGGAATGGGGAGCTGCAGGAGAGGTTGTGGAGTGTGGACGGGTCACCAGTGCTGTGTCCACGGGGGGCAGGCACTCTCTCAGATAGCCAGGTGGGGGAGCCCCCAGAGCTGTGGGCAGGGCAACGTGGGGCTCCCTGGGGCTGTGGGGCTGGATTGGGTGGAGGGGGGAGCTCCTTGGGGCTGTGGGGCTGGACTGGGTGGAGGATGGGGGGGGCTCCCTAAGGCTATGGAGCTGGACATGTTGCGGGAGGCTCCCCAGGGCTGTGGGGCTGGACTGGTTGGGGAGGGGCTCCCTGGAGCTGGGTGGGGTGGAGAGGGGGAGCTCTCTGGGGCTGGACTGGTGGGGGGCCTTCCTGGGGCTGTGGGACCAGGCTGGGTGGAGGGTGCACTCCACGGGGCTGAGCTGGGCGGGGGCTGAGCCAGGCAGGAGAGCTCCCCCCCCACCAGAATGGAATCTCCTTTTAAGGTCTGGCCTCTCTCAGCCTCCCTTACTGGCAGGGGGGTGGGGGGATTCCAGGCCGACTCAGCCGAGAGCAGCTGGGACTGGGACAGGGACAGGGCCGCCGGATCCCCCTGTGCTTGGGGGTCGAGAGAGGACTGGAGACAGCCCCCCCCAGACCCCTCACTTCCCACAGCCCATTGCCAGGGCTTGGGGTTCCCCAAACTCAGCCTGATTCCCCCCCATACTGCCTTGTTACCCCTCCCGTCCTCCTTGATCTGTGACCCCTCCCTCTCTGGTTGCTCCCTGCCACCCAGCCCCACAGGCATGGGGCTCAGGCCAGCTGGCTCCCTGCTCCCAGCACCCATGCATGCATGCGCCTTGGGGGTCCCTGAACCAGCCCGGGCAGGGGAGGGGCTGCTGGAGCATGGTGTTGGCCCTGTCTCCCCAGAACTCACCCCCTCCCTCTCCAGGGACGACCACGGGTTCAGCCCCCTGCACTGGGCCTGCCGTGAGGGCCGCTCCACCGTGGTGGACATGCTCATCATGCGGGGCGCCCGCATCAACGTCATGAACCGCGGCGACGACACCCCGCTGCATCTGGCAGCCAGCCACGGGCACCGGGACATTGTGCAGAAGGTAGGGGGTGGTGCTGCCCCCTGCTGAGTCCCACGCTGAGCCCCCCAGCCACCCCTCGCCCCTGTGTGGGGGCTTCCCCTGCCAAGCCCCTCAGCCAGCCCCCCGCCCCTATGCTGGGGCTCCCCACAGCTAGCACCCCCTATGGGGATAGTTCCCCGCCCCCACCCCGGTGCCCTGCCCCCTCCCTGCAGCACCCCCTACTGGGAGCATCCACTTTACACTCAGCACCTGTTTCTCCCCCCTCCTCCCTGTCCCCCTGCTGGCAGCCCCCTCCCCCCAGCCAGTCCCCTGCCCTTTCCCCCAGCGTGGAGAGGCTGGAGCTGGGGTGTCTAGAGGTGGGGGGGAGCGTGTCCCCGAAGTTCCCCCCAGCTGAGGCTGCTGTCTCTTCCCTCCCAGCTGATCCAGTTCAAGGCAGACATCAACGCAGTAAACGAGCATGGGAACACGCCGCTGCACTACGCCTGCTTCTGGGGGCATGACCAGGTGGCCGAGGTGAGCAGGGCCCCATGGGTGGTGGCAGGGTGGCATGGGGGGACTGGGCGGGGGGGCAGAAGATAGGGGTTGGTGGGAGTGGGGGCTGGGCACTAAGTTCTCACCCTGTCCCTGCCCCCAGGACCTGGTGAGCAGCGGGGCCCTCGTCAGCATCTCCAACAAATATGGCGAGATGCCTGTGGATAAGGCCAAGGTACCACTGCGCGAACTGCTGAAAGGTAGGAGCTCCCCGTCCTGGCAACCACCCATCCCGCCCTGCACCCCCACCCCCTGGTGACCTCCCCATCCTGCCCTGCATCCCCTGTCTTGGTGACCCTCCATCCTGCTCTGCACCCCCACCCCTTCGTGACCCCCCCATCCTGCCCTGCACCCCCTGCCTTGGCGACCCCGCATTCCACCCTGCATGCCCACCCCCCCCCGTGACCCTCCCATCCTGCCCTGCACCCCACCTGCCCTGCACCCCCTGCCCCTGGTGACCCCCCATCCTGCTCTGCACTCCTCACCCCTGCAACCCCCATCCTGCCCTGCACCCTCACCCCCTGGTGACCACCCACCTTGCCCTGCACCTCCAACCTCTGCTCCAATGATCCCCACCCCCCAATCCCTTTGCCCCAACCACACCACCAAGTCACCCCCCCCAACTATCCTGTCTCCAACCTCCCCCCTCGTTCCTGATCCTGCCACCCCCCCACCCCCATCTTGCCATGCTCCCCCAGCTCTGTTGCTACCCCAGGGCTCTGCTGTATTGCTCTCCAAGAGCATGGTCCGACCTGAGAACAGTACCCAGGCTCAGAGCTTTGTTCTTCCTAGCAGATGCCAGTGCATCCATTCCGAAGTTGGAAGTTTGTTGATCAAAACCCAGAGAGAACAAGAAACCAAAACAAGCCAAACTGACCTTGTGTTTGTTTTGCATAATCAAACCCTGAGTCATTTTGGAGGCAGACTATGTGAGTTTTATTTTACCAGCCACCTGTCTTTGCGAGAAAGGAAGAGGTTAATTTTACTCTGTCCTGCTCTGCGAAGGGATCCACTTCTCCTGTTTGTTAGAAACAGACCCAGCGTGGAGAAGAAAGGATAGAAAAGGTGGGGGCATACAGCTTTCGCTGCGGTTCGTGGAACACTGGGCGGCTGTTGGATGCTTTGGGATCGCAGGTTAGAAGGGCCCACTAGGATTTGTTGGGTCTAACCCATCCCAGACAGCTGGCTCCAGCCTCCTTTGGAAACCTCCAGCCAAGGAGCTTCCATGACCTCCCAAGGCATCTATAAGACCAGTAGGACAATGGAACAGTGAGGAAGTGGCTCCTGACTACGACCCATGTAGCTCTGGACCCTGGCTCGTGCAAGGAATGTCGCTCAGCTGGATCATTTCTCCTCAGGCAGGGCAGGGCTGTCTCATCTCCCTGGGCTGATGTGTGCTGTACAGTTGATTTCAGGATCCAGTGAAAAGCAAGAAAGGGATGGGGGGCAGAAAGTAACACAAGGGTGGGAGACAGAACGGCTCTTACATGCCTCTGACAATCAAAGAGGTCCAGTGAGGGCTGGCCGGGGAGCAGGAATGAGCAGCTGAGAATTTTTTCATACCCCAGTGGAGACGGCAAAGGGCCAGCATAGTCCAGCTTATTATTTCGTCCACCAGTTAAACCCACCTCTGTGCGGCCAGACTTGACATAGGGAGCTTCTTTCCCACGTTAAGGGCACCTCACGGCCCTTGAGCCATGTCAGCTTGGCCTCTGCCTGGCCCAGCGCAGACTAGGTGCTGCTCTGGCATCTGGTTTCACAGTCTGTAGGAAAACTGCTTGACCGATTTGCTGCAGTTAGTTCTCCAGCAGGCAAAAATTACCGGTCACAAGAGCCCTCAGGTTCAGTTCTGGCTGCTCCACCCCAGCCCCCTAGTGCTGAGTGTCTCCATCTCCCCAGAGCGTGCAGAGAAGCTGGGCCAGAACCTGACCAAGATCCCCTACAAGGACACCTTCTGGAAGGGCACCACCCGCACGCGGCCCCGTAAGGACCTGGGCCCTGGCTGGGATTGGGGAGGAACGTGTGGGTGTCTCCCAGGAGGCTGCTTGGGGCACCTCCAGTGGGTTTGTGTAGGGGGAGGAGGGCAAAGTCTCTCCATCAGGGAGGGAGCCTCAGGGTGGGGGAGACTGAATGTGGGCAGCTGATTCGTATTGTGGGGATCCCCCAGCTCCTCCCCCCCTCACTCTTCTTGGCACAGAGAATGGCAGGGGGAGGGCTGCATGCAGGGATCCCTGGGGTGTGACAGTGTCTCCCTTTCTCATGGCAGGAAACGGGACCCTGAACAAACTGGCAGGCATAGACTTCAAGCAGCTGAGCCTGGGTCACAAACTCAACGAGAACCAGTCAGGAGAGGTGGGCGGGAGCCTCTGCGGTGGGCCCCGGGGCGGGGCATAGGAGACTCTCCAGGCAGCCACAGCAGGGGGGCCTGGCCAGGGGGAGGGGGCCAGACCCACAGTGGGGATGCTTCCTGCGCAGGTCCCTGGTGCAGCATGGATGCTGTCGGGCCTGGGACCAGCCCTCAGCATCTCATTGCCCAACTCCCCTCGGGGCCATGGGGTAGGAGCCCTTCCCTTTCTCCCTCAGGGGTGGGAGAGGAGACTCCATTAACGAATGGGACATGGCCGCTGCCAGTGTGGGGGTGGGGCATGTAAGTACCTACCAGTCAGGCTGTGTCCCTGCCCCCTGGCTAACCCTGACCAGCCTTAGTCCCCAACTACCCCGGTCTGCTGTCCCCCGGCTCACCCCAGCCTCTGACCCCACCCTTAGTCCCCAGATAACCCCATCCCCTGTTCCGTCCCTGCTCTCCCCCAGCTCTGCCCTGCCCTCCGGCTCCCCGCATCCCTGACTGATACCCCGGCTGACCCTGTCTCATCCCTTCTCTGTCCCTATCTCCCCCCATCCACCCTGCCCCCGTCCTGGCTCTTCCCTGGGTCTCCCCACCCTGCCCCCAGCTGACCCTGTCTGGTCTCTGCTCTGTCCCCAGCTCCACCCCACCCCCAGCTGACTCTGTTCTGTCCCCCTGCAGCTGTGGAAGGGGCGCTGGCAGGGCAATGACATCGTTATCAAAGTGATGAAAATTCGGGACTGGACAACGCGGAAAAGCCGAGACTTCAATGAGGAGCATCCCAAGCTCCGGTAGGTGCTGGGGAGCCTGGGGCTGGCAGGGGCGGGGAGCCCACTGTTCTCACATTCCTCTCTCTTCCAGGATCTTCTCACACCCCAATGTTCTGCCGGTGCTGGGGGCCTGCCAGTCGCCCCCCGCCCCCCACCCCATCATCATCACGCACTGGATGCCCTACGGCTCCCTCTACAATGTCTTACACGAGGGGACGAGTGAGTGTCAGGGCAGGGAACGCGGGGAGAGGAAGTGCTAATGAAAATCGCTACTGGGGGACAACTTTGGTACTAGAACTGGCCCAGAATTCACCCCTGGGGCCTGTCCTACCTGGTCCTCAGTGCTGGGGGGTGGGGAAGAGTCGTAGCCCATGATACACTTGCCTTATCCAGGCCCAGCCTCCGGCGCCTCACCCTGTGTTTTACACACACAGCACAGACATGCCCCCAGGGCCGTCCTTAGCCATACGCAAAGTATGCAGCTGTGTAGGGCACCAGGAAATTTGGGGCACCACATTTCCTGGTGCCCTGCGCAGCAGCATGCTGCTCCAGCCCCCGCCCCTGCTCCGCCTCCCACTCATAACTCTGCAGTAGGACAGGGCCTGCACTCACTGGCAGCGGGAAGTACAGCAACCCGGCCCCAGCCGCACTGCTGGTGAGTGGTTCCCCCCATCCCCCAAACCATCCCAGTCCCATGCCCCCACGGAGTCCAGGGGCCAACACCCCGCTCTCCCCTCACAGAGGTCTGCCAGCCCCCCCACGGTGGGGGTGCTGAGTAGGACCCCAGAATAGCTAGGGATGGCCCTGCATGCCCCCCTCCCATTCGCCACCTTCCCCAGCACCAGCCTCAGTCCTGTATCTGCTCCCCTTGTCCATCTGTCTGTCCGTCCATCGCCAGCCCCACATCCCACCCCCCAGCGCTGATGCTCACTGTCTCCCTGCAGACTTTGTGGTGGATCAGATGCAAGCAGTGAAGTTTGCTCTGGACATTGCCCGGGGCATGGCCTTCCTGCACACGCTGGAGCCCCTCATCCCACGCCACAATCTCAACAGCCGCAGCATCATGGTGAGTGCAGGGGGACGGGGCTCTCAGCGCTTCGGGGGCCAGGCTGCTGGCTGACCACCTCTCTCCCCGCAGATTGACGAGGACATGACAGCGCGTATCAGCATGGCTGATGTGAAGTTCTCCTTCCAGTGCCCAGGCAGGATGTATGCCCCAGCCTGGGTGGCGCCTGAGGGTGAGTGCCAAGCACCTGTGGGGGTAGCAGGGGGCTGCTATCTCCTTGTGCTGCCCCTTCCTGAGGTGCGTGCTCCCGACCCCTCCCCCCCATGCTCATCGCTCCCCCGCTGGCTCCCCTGCAGCACTGCAGAAGAAGCCTGAGGACATCAACCGGCGCTCGGCTGACATGTGGAGCTTTGCGGTGCTGCTGTGGGAGCTGGTGACGCGTGAGGTGCCCTTCGCAGACCTGTCCAACATGGAGATTGGCATGAAGGTGAGTGGGAAGGCAGGGCCCAGCCCTCCAACGTTTACTGGAAAGGCTGGGGTGTCCGACAGGCCCAGCTCCTCATGTCGCCCACGGGGAGTGGGTGGGAAGGATCCAGCAGGGGGCTGTGGCCTTGGTGCATGCCTGTCCCCAGCTCTCATCCTGCTTGCCCCCAGGTGGCCCTGGAGGGGCTGCGCCCGACCATCCCGCCTGGCATCTCCCCCCACATCTGCAAGCTGATGAAGATCTGTATGAATGAGGACCCTGCGAAACGGCCCAAATTCGACATGATCGTCCCCATTCTGGAGAAGATGCAGGAGAAATAGGGGCCAGGCCCCCTGCTGCTTGCTGCTGCCCCCTCCAAGTGCCTTCAGGAGGTGCCCCGCCCTTCCCAGCAGGCGGTGCTGGTGCTTTCCCAGACCCCGCAACCTGAGCCGGCCACAGACCCATGGTACGGATGGTGCTATCTCCCCTGCAAGCTTCCTGCTCCAGACACCAACCCTGAGGCTTCCAGGACCCACTGCACAGCAGCCACCTCCATCCTCCCCCACAGCTGTGGGTACAGGCTGGCCCTAAGGCCTGGCCTGAGCCAGCACCTGCTAAGGGGTGAGGGTGGCTTTTACTAGCCGCAGGGCTAGGGTCAGGCCTTGGAGCCACCCAGCACCTTATGCCTCTCCTCGCTCTCACGGGCCCAGAACGATGCCCCACCCCTCTTTATATTATATATAAATTACCCCTGTCCCAGTGGTCTCCCCCTAGGACAGGGCCTCACTTGTCTGCCTGCACCTAGTGCTGCTCTGGCTTTGTGCTTCACCTTTAAGTCATTTCCAGCCAGGCCACACAGAAGAGCTGCCAGCATCTGAAATAAACATTTGTTATGAAAACTGGCCCTGTGTCACTCACCTGGCGACAACACTGTTCCCAAAGAGAAGCTCTAGGAGTTCTTGGGGGAAGGGCTCAGGCCTGTTAGAGAGGGGGTCAGGCTAGTGATCACAATGGGCCTGTCTGGCCTTGGCTAGGGGGACACAAATCTTCCAGCTGTCCTCTGGGGCAGAGGGCTCTCCCTGCTGTGGCCTCCAGAGCCAGAGGTGCCCCCATGACTAGGGAAGGATCACAGGCCAGGGAGCTCAGCAGGAGTTTTGAGGAGGAGCTGGGCTCTTGCCGCACCATGAACCTCGAGCACTGCTTACCCTTGTGGGCCATGGGAGCACCTAGCCATGCACACAGCTCGCACAACCCTTTCCGCACTATGGGGTGGGGCCAGCCCCTCATTCCACATACCCGGCACCAGGCAATGCAGGGCATGGGGAGCCCCCAAAGTTCAGCCACTTGGCCTGCAGGCCCACAACAGCAGCACCATCTGTAGGATCCAGAGGTCAAGTGCACCCACCTCCCAGTCCCAGCCCAAGGCCACCCCCAGTTGAACACGCCCAGTTGCTGCCCCCAAGTGTTAGACACAGAACCCGGGGGGGGGGGGGGGGGGGAGTTCTCCAGCCCACTACCCTCCCCCCACCAGTGTGTGGGGATGAGGTTAGCTCCCTGCATTGACATACAGCACCTGCACAAGCAGCCCCCCCACAGGCCCAGTGAATGGCATATCCATTCCCAGAGCAGAGCCTGAGGGCTGTTCCCCTGACACCAACCCCTGGGCCAGGGCAGGGCATTATCACTGCCAGAGGAAGCAAAAAGCCCCTCACACACAAACCACCAGCCAAAATCAACTGTTTAATAACAGACCAGAGAAGAGCTCCTGCTTTCACCCAACGAGGGGCCAGGCCCAAGGCATGGCCTGCAGGCTCAGTTCAGGCACTAGGTGAAATAGTGCGGCTTCTTCACGTTGATGCCATACTCTGCAAGCGCCGGCATCAGGTCCTCCATGGTCAGTGTGTACTTCTTATCCTGTAGGGACAGGAGGCAGGGTCAGCAAAAGTAGGGGAGCTGCTGCCAGGTACCCTCACCCTCCCCAACCTTGTCTCTCCTTGGAGAAGGTATCGCTTTTATTGGACCACCTTCTGTTGGAGAGAGACAAGCTATCCAGCTTACACAGAGCTCAACAGCTCTAACAGTGACCTTTACTTCCTGAGCAAAGGCAAGAAACAGCACATCGTCCCCAGAGATCTCAGTGGCTAGACCCCTCTGACCACTACCTACAGCTCTGCAGCTGGACTTCAGAAAGCCTAAGGAACCACACACTCCAACAAGAAATCACCACGTGCACCCACACACTGGAAGAAGGTCAGTCAGGAAAGTTACCTGGAAATCATGCAAGAAATCCAAACCAGCCTGATGACAGCCATTTAACATGAACTCCAAGTGTCACAGCTAAATACAAGCTTTGCTTGGTTTGGATTTCCCAGACCTGAAGAAGAGCTCTGTGGAAGCTCGACTCTCTCATCAACAGGAGCTGGTCCAATAAAAAACCTTACCTCTCTAATATCTTTGTCTCTCTAATATCCTGGGACCAACACTGCATACTAGAAAGAAGAGTTTTTCCAGGCCCTTGGCCATTCCTGGTGCCCTTTTCTGAGCCCCTCTCGTTCCGCCCTACCCTGTGGGAGACAGGGTACCAGTCCAGCAGCATCCAGAGGGGGCCACATCACAGCTTGTTTCAAAGGCATTAGAATATTCTCCATCCTATTCCTTATACAGCTAAACATGGTTTGCTTGTTTTGCCTGCAGCTGTACACGAAGCAGAGGTCTCCATTCCACTGCCTGCACTGACACCCAGCTCCCTTCCCTGAGCCAATACAATTTAAACCCTGTGAGGTGTACTGTTCTCCAGTGGCTTTACTCTGCATTTAACCCTGCTGAATTTAATTTGGCCACCACTGTGGGAGGGCCTTGCGCCCAAGCCAGAGGAACAGCCCCCCTGGGACAGGGTCATACCCAGCCCCGCTGACTGTCCCCTCACATCCCCTTCCCAGGGCAGACCCTCACCTTACTCTTGTTGCGGGAGCTGCCAGAAGCTGTGCCCTTCATCTTGCAGTGCTGCAGGGCATCGTTGGCAATGTCTGAAATAAACTTCTGGGCAGCCAGTGAGATGAGTCGAATGCTGCAGTCAGAGAAAGCAACGGAGCAGCCTGAGACAGAACACCGAGCATGAGCAGCCAGGGCTGAGGAGTGTCTGCTGGACCCCACAACACAAAGACCTGACACAGGGGGTCTCCTACTCAGGGTGGTTGGGGATTTTCCAAATAGAACCATGCATCACTTACATGCGTGGATCGGAGGCCTCAAATCCAGCTCTGTTGAGGTAGTAGCCTGTGACAGCATCTGGGATCTGGGAAGACAGGAAAGTATTAAAAGGGACCAGCTTTTAGCTACCTCCCACCCCTTGCCCTAAACCATTCACACAGTGGCACTAACAAGGCTCAAAGAAAAGGAGTATTTGGGGCACCTTAGAGACTAACACATTTATTGGAGCATAACTTTTCGTGAGCTATAGCTCAGTTCAGCTGTAGCTCACGAAAGCTCATGCTCCAATAAATGTGTTAGTCTCTAAGGTGCCACAAGTCCTCCTGTTCTTTTTGCGAATACAGACTAACACGGCTCAAACACCCAATCCCCAGACCCAGCACTGAGAATAGAACCCAGGAGTCCTGGATCCCACCCCCCTCCCGAGCCAGGGATGGCACCCAGGAGTCCTAGCTCCCAGAGCCCCTACCGTGGGGGTATAGTCCTCCAGCTGCATCAGGAAGTCTACCAGGGGAGTGGTGGAGACGACGGGTTTGACATCTCCGTTGGCCGCGCTGGGGGGCACGTAGACCCCGTTTGCCATGGGCCCGTCGGAGGCAGCTGCAGCCACCACTGTGGAGATGGGCCCTGAGAGAGACACACGCAGGTCAGGGCTAGCCAGGGACAAGCAGCAACACCCCGCGCCCCTCCCCACACCGGGCCCCGACCCCTCGGGAGCCCCCCCCGCCGGGCCCCTCCCGCCCGGGGATCGCCCCCTCTCACCGGGCCCCCCCTCGGCCCCCAGAGTCCCCTCTCACCGGGCCCCCGCGCCCCACCCCCCAGTCCCCCCCGCCAGGCCCCTCCCCCTCGGGAGCCCGGTCCCCGCCCCCTCTCACCGGGCCCCCCCTTGGTCCTCCGCCCCCCAGAGTTCCCCCCCTTGACCCCCGCGCCCCACCCCCCAGTCCCCCCCGCCAGGCCCCTCCCCCTCGGGAGCCCGGTCCCCGCCCCCTCTCACCGGGCCCCCCCTCGGCCCCCCGCCCGCCAGAGTCCCCTCTCACCGGGCCCCCGGCCGCCGGGCCCCCCCTCGGCCCCCCGCGCCCCGCCCCCCGCCGGCACAGGAGGCCCCGGGGCCGCGCTGCCCGCGGCGGCCGGGCTGGGTTTGCTCTCGCCGGCCGGGAGCGGGGCCGGGGCGGGGGGCGCCGGGGCCGCGGGGGCGGGGTCAGGCTCCGCGCTGCCGCTCATGGCGGGGCCGGGCGGGGTTCGCGCGCCTCCCTGCCTGCGCCGGGTGCGTAGCGCTACGTGCTTTGCGCAGCGTTGCCGCCTGGATTGGCCAAGAGAGCTGTCATACAAAGCAACTCCCGCTCTGCTGCTCTCTGATTGGAGAACGCGGGTTCCGCTCCCGCCCGCTCTCGAGCCGGGAGCAGAGCGGCGCCCGGCGGAACCATAGAGTCGCGGGGACCCGCCTTACATGGCGCCGCAGCCGGGCGGGCCCCACGTGACGCAGACCGGAAGTGCATCGGGGGCCCGGGGTGCCGTGTCCGGGGGAGGGGGCTCTGTTCCAGGTGGGGGAGGGGAGCAGGGTTCTCTGTTCGGGGGGGGCTGGTCCAGGTAGGGGTGGGGGCAGGGGCAGGATGCTCTGTTCCGGGGGGGGGGAAGGGGAGCAGCGTTCTCTGTTCTGGGGGGGCTGGTCCAGGTGGGGGAAGGGAGCAGGCTTCTCTGTTCGGGGGGGGCTGTTCCAGGTAGGGGTGGGGGCAGGGGCAGGATGCTCTGTTCCGGGGGGGGGGAAGGATGCTCTGTTCCGGGGGGGGAAGGGGAGCAGGGTTCTCTGTTCTGGGGGGGCTGGTCCAGGTGGGGGAGGGGAGCAGGGTTTCTCTGTTCGGGGGGGGCTGGTCCAGGTAGGGGTGGGGGCAGGATGCTCTGTTCCAGGTGGGGGAGGGGAGCAGGGTTCTCTGTTCTGGTCCAGGTGGGGGCGGGGGCGCTGTTCCAGGTGGGGGAGGGGAGCAGGGTTCTCTGTTCGGGGGGGGCTGTTCCAGGTAGGGGTGGGGGCAGGGGCAGGATGCTCTGTTCCGGGGGGGGGAAGGGGAGCAGCGTTCTCTGTTCTGGGGGGGCTGGTCCAGGTGGGGGAAGGGAGCAGGCTTCTCTGTTCGGGGGGGGCTGTTCCAGGTAGGGGTGGGGGCAGGGGCAGGATGCTCTGTTCCGGGGGGGGGAAGGATGCTCTGTTCCGGGGGGGGAAGGGGAGCAGGGTTCTCTGTTCTGGGGGGGCTGGTCCAGGTGGGGGAGGGGAGCAGGGTTTCTCTGTTCGGGGGGGGCTGGTCCAGGTAGGGGTGGGGGCAGGATGCTCTGTTCCAGGTGGGGGAGGGGAGCAGGGTTCTCTGTTCTGGTCCAGGTGGGGGCGGGGGCGCTGTTCCAGGTGGGGGAGGGGAGCAGGGTTCTCTGTTCTGGGGGGGCTGGTCCAGGTGGGGGCGGGGGAGCTGTTCCAGGTAGGGGTGGGGGCAGGGGCAGGATGCTCTGTTCCGGGGGCGGGGGAGCAGGGTTCTCTGTTCTGGTCCAGGTGGGGGCAGGGAGTAGGGTTCTCTGTTCTGGGGGGGCTGTTCCAGATGGGGGGGCAGTGTGCTGTTTTTTGGGGGGGCTGGTCCAGGTGGGGGGCAGTGTGCTGTTTTTTGGGGGAGCTGTTCCCAATGATAGAGGGTAATTGGGGCAGGGTGAAAGAGGGGACACCCTGTTCTGGGTGGGGAAAGGGGTCTACACCGTTCTGGGCGGGGAAGGTTGAAGGGGGCACCCCTGGTTCCTGATGGGAGGTTCTGGGTGGGGGAGAGGGAGTGTTGGGGATCCCCAGGATTGGCACTACACCTCAGCTTTGGACCAGTCCCTAGGAAGAGCCCCTGTGATGTGTCAGACCCCCTGGGGTCTCCCTCTCCTTTCAGGACAGGCCACCCACCCTCCCGGCCTGAGCCCTGGCCTCCAACACCTCTGCATGCCAGGCTGAGCTGTGCTCGGTAGGCCCAAGCAGGCAGTGTCATGGGCAAGCCTGGGATATGCAGGTCCGAGCAGCGATGCTCGCACAGCATTGCCGACACAATGGGGTTTGGGGGAGTCCTTAGGGTAGCCTAGAGAGCTGAAAAGAAAAGCACAGACCACGCTGGCCAGCCCAGAGCCCAGACAGGCTACTTTAAACCCTTTGTCCAGGCCCTGAGTCTCTCCCAGACTGACCTCCTTGGTCAGGTTGCAGGTGAGAGCCCCCAACTCCCATCCCCCACTCACACCTTCCCAGGCCTTGCTTCTCAAGCTGGGTTATTTTCAGCTTCTCTTCAGAGAGTGGGGAGTCATCCTTCTAGGGCTCTGGGTGCCAGGTGACACTGGTGACTAGATTAACAATGCAATGTCCAGAGGAAACTGAGGTACACCCAGAGGTCCTAGAAATATTACCCAAAATTCCCTTTTCATCAAAGGGAGGGTACCCTGCCCTAGGCAGGTGGGAGTGAAAGGGAGCACCCTGTCCGTGCACATACCCTGTTCCAGAGGAGTGAGGGAGAGGTTCCCTGTTCCAGGCAGGTGGGAGGGCAGACCCATTGGGCTCCCAGAGGGCCTCTGGGTACCTACGATCCCTATCTCGTTCAGGGGCTCCCTGCAGCAAATCTAGGCTGCTGGGGGAGGCTGATACTGCATAATGCTGCAGCCCCACCCAGGGTTTTTCACACATGGGAACAAATTACTGTTGTTCTCCACCTGGACTACAGCATCTGAGCCCTTAGGTTAGCACTCAGAAATTTAGGGCTTGGCTACGCTTGCAAGTTAGAGTGCATTAAAGCAGCCCTGGGCGCCCCAGCTCACTCCCTATCCACACTGGCAAGGCACCCACAGCTAGAGTGTTCCTGGTACTCCACCTCGGCGAGAAGACTGACGCTTGCTGCGTCTTAGCTGAAACGCCCGAGCATCAGTGTGAACGAGGTGTTGCATTACTGCGCTCTGATCGGCCTCTGGAAACGTCCCATAATCCCCTTAAGTCACATGGCCCCTCTTGTCATTGTTTTTGAACTGCTACAGGAACGCAGATATGCCCTTTGAAAGCTCTGTTTCTGACAGCTGGCTGCTTATCTGCTCTGAGATAAAGCAACCATTAGTGTGGAATGCTGGGGGGGGTCTGCTGTTGTCTGAACTTACAAGCCAGCATGCTGACATGCTCTCAGCCCCCCAAAAACCCACTGTCTCCCGCCACATACACACAACACGCTCCCTGTTACACTCCACCCCACCATTTGAAAAGCACGTTGCAGTCACTTGCATGCTGGGATAGCTGCCCATAATACACCGCTCCCAATGCCGCTGCAAGTGCCGCAAATGTGGCCATGCCAGTGTTCTTGCAGCTGTCCGTGTGGACAGACTGCAGGGCTTTCCCTGCTGCGCTCTGCGAAGGCTGGTTTAACTCAAAGTGCTCTACATCTGCAAGTGTAGCCATGCCCTTAGTGTTCAGCCAGGCCCATACATGGCCAGGTCTCCTGAGCCAGGCTGCTGTCAAAGCCAGTTTGGCAATCTGGCTCTGTCCCTTTGTTCTTAGGTCTGCTCTATGCTAGAATATTAACTCAGTTTAACTACATCCCTCAGGGATGTGAAAAACCCACCACATTGAGAGTCATTGTTAAGCCACCCTAAATTCCTGTCACCCCAGCTACACCATCTCTTGGGGAGGTGGATTACCTGCACCACTGGGAGAACCACTGTGTAACAAGCCCTTGGTCTCAGTCATGCATGTCTCTCCCAAGGCCAGCTCATAAGCCAGCCACTGACACCTTCCCACTTTGTTCTCCGGCTGGGGGCAGTACCAGGGATGGGGAAACCTGCTAGGCTGAATCTCCCGACCTCCTGACTCCATGAGCGACAGGGTTTGTTTCAGCCAGTCCTTTAATGACCCACTCATAGCACAAAACAATCACACACAGGCCTCAGCTCTCCAGCTCTGCTTTACCTTGTCCATAACTGGGCGCAGCACAGAGGGAAACGAAAGACACCTAGGAATCCCAAAATGCAGGCCAAAATTCCCCGAGTCCATGAAGCAGTAAATAGCGGCAGCCAGGTGTTTTATTTGCTCCAACCCCGAATCAGCCCATCCCACTGCACTACTGGGGACACTCCCAGCGCCAAGACCCTTATTTCCTTGCGCTGTCGCTGCTCCCCCTGAGGAAAGTTCATGTGAGAGCATCTCCCCTCCCTGCGCGGGACTCCCCCAAAGCACCTCCCACCATGTCACCCCCTCCTGGGGGCCTGGGGCCAGGCAGGGGAATGCACAGCTCAGCTGCCACACTGGGCTGCAGAGTAGCAGCGCCTGAGATAACTGGAGGGAGGCACCAGCAGGCCTGAGCGCGAGGTAGGGGGAAGCCTGAGCTGTTTCTTTCCAGGAGGCCCTGAATCCCCACCTGCTCACTAAGGTAAAGGGGCAGGAGGAGCAGTGACCTGCCCCTTGGCCCTACAGCTCAGAGGAAGGTGCCCCTGCTCAGGATAGATGTGATGGGAAGGAGGGAGGGAGGGGGCGAGAATGGGGGTGGTCCTGTGGTTTAGCCCACTGTGTACCCGTCTAGCCCCAGGTCTTTCCTTCTGCTGCCGGCATCACTGGTTGAGCAGAGCTCTCAGGAGCTGTGGGAAGTTGGGGGTACCCCAGCCTGTGACGGGGTCCCAGGAGGGGCCAGCACAGAACCCCTGCCCTTCCACTGCTGCATCCAGACACGACAGGTGGCAGCCCATGGTGACCTGGGGAGTCAGAGAGCTCAGTAAGTGCACGCTGCAGTCGCTAGCTGCCCCGACCGCATGCAGACAAGCACAGAGCCAGGAGCAAGGCAACGGGGAATCACTGCCCTGCAGAGGGGGAGTTCCAGCTACAGGACACTCCAAGGCTGGGGCTGGAGCAGCCCCAGCCAGGCCGTCCCCTCCCCTGGATCCAGGGCAAACCAGGGGGGATCCCTTCTTCCTCCACCCTCAGATAGGGCTCGTCTCTCCAGCTCCCAGGCCTGCGTCCTCCCCTTGCACAGAGCCCACAGCTGCTGACACTTCACCCCTCAGCCCCACTCACGTCGTAGAGGGCGGTACTAGGTCCCTTCTCCTGCAGTTTGTAGAGCGCAGGGTTCAGGAAACCCAGGGGCGGCAGACCTTTCTGCAAACGGCGGTCGTTGATCAGGGCCACAATGCCCCCCACCACAGGGGTGGAGGCCTGGCGGGGGGAGGAAAGGTGCGTCAGGGCCCTGGAGATGTCAGGGGACTCATCGCCCACGGCCCTGCCTAGGGCTGCTCCTTACCGATGTCCCAGACACCCAGGGCAGGGGGATGCGGTTGGTCACCACCCAGTAGTTGTCGGACAGGGCAGCCAAGTCGGGGTAGGCACGGCCGCTGCTGTTGTAGTAGGAGCGGGGTGGCAGCTTTGGGGCCGAGTGCAAGAAATTCCTGACAGCTGCAGCCTGGAAGAGACAGACAGATGGGGAGGGAAACCTCGCACCTGGGCCCGGGCCCTGCCCCTGCTCCCACCCCACCTGCCACCATCCTGCCCCTCACCACCCCCCCCAGCCACCATCCTGCCTCTTCCCCCAACCCATCCCACCAGTAACCCCCCAACCTAGCCCCCACCCAACCTGCCAGTTACTGCGCTGCACTTCCCGCACCCAGCCTCACACCCCGGCCCAGCCACACGTACCTGGTAGTCAGGCATAGGGAAGACATTGCTGAAGCCCCCGCCACTGATATAGTCTGTCACCTCCCAGGTCACTCGGAAGGGGTTCTTAAAGGCTGTGCCACCCACTGTAGTCACATAGGGGCTGTGGGGACAGGTGTGGGGAGCTGCACTGGCCAGGCCACCAGAGACAGCTTCTCATTGTGGGGCCAGCAGCTCCCACAACTCTCACGAATACCGCAGGAGCCCCCACTTCTCTGGCCTTCCAGGCCCCACTGCCCCCTAGTGCTGGCAGTTCTCAGGGCTCCCTCCCCGCATGGCCCTGGGATTGCTCAGGCCCCCAGTTCTCAGTCAGTTTGCATTGGTCTCTGAGCCCCTTTCCATTCCCTGGGGAACCTTGCTGCCTGCCCTGACCGGCCTTCCCCTTTAGCCTTCCTCTCCTATCTGCCCCTGCCGTCTGCCCCATCCCGACTGTCCCTCCAGCCTTCCCAGCCAGGCCTGCCCTCCCTGCCTTCCCCCACCCGGCCTGCCCCGGCCCGCCTTCCCCCTCCAGCCTGCCCTGACCCGCCTACCCTTCCAGCCTTCCCCTCCTGCCTGCCCCACCTGGCCCGCCCCTCCGGCCTTCCCTGCCTGGCCTGCCCCCCGTCCGGCCTTCTCTCACCACCTCCCCTGCTCTCACCCTCCAATCTCGTCTGTGTTGCTTCTCCCCATCTCTGCCACAGCAGCCCCAAACCTCCTGGCTGGGGCTCTGCCAGGAGCACTCAGCCCAGGGCAGAGCAGGGCCAGGAGTTGTAACAGGCTGCGCCCCCCCATGCCGCTTGGCCAGGGCACTGCATGCTGAGCTTGAGGCCAGGGTTGCAGCATTGTCTTCCCAAGACTTCCCAGCCCTCCCCACCCTTTTACCTGGAGGCTGGGAAGCTGGGCCGGAAAGTGTGCCTCCCTCCAGCAAGCTTTCTGCAGCCAGCTCCCTCATCACCTGCAAGGCAAGAGTTCTGGGTCAGCCTGGCCTGTGGGTGGCGGTGACAGACGGGGCCGAAGGGGATGGCCGGTGAGGCCTGGACCCTTGTTGGGGCCAGGAGCCAGGCACCCACCTCCCCACCCGAGTGCTGCAGGGAGTGACCAGGGGAACTCCTGGGTCTCAGCAGTGTCCATAGGGCACAGCCAGCAGGATCCACGCGCTCCCAGGGAGGAAGGCAGCTGAGGGCAAGAGGCGCAGGCAGGCTGTGTGTACCTGAGGCAAAGAGCAGAGTCAAGCCCCGTGCAGCAGCCTTCATGAACTCCCAATTGAGACGCTTCATGTAGGCCCGGGACAGGCTGTCCTCATCGTCGCCGTAGCTCACCGAGTGCACCGAGGGCAGAGAGGACGTGTTACTGAGCAGCAGCAGCCAGGCCAGGAAGGGCTCCTGGCTCTCATGCCTCCCTGAAAGGGGCAGCAGAGAAGGATCAGCCCCATCTGGAGCCTCCATCCCCATGGGGCAGAGCAGAGAAGGCCCAGGAGAAGGAACATAACATAGGTTAGAGTACTTCTAGCCCCCAGGTCTCATCCTGGGCACTAATAGAGACGATATAACATGCCTGCCAGAACTGTTACTCACTATACTCATTGCAGTCAGCGAATGGCCCGTCCCTCATTTAGTCTTGCCAAGTCCTTGGCCTCAGATGCATCCTATGGCAGTGAGTTCCACAGGCTAATTACATATACCATGAAAAAGTATTTCCTTTCCATGTCACTGATTGTCCCCCTGTCCTGTTGCTGAGAGACCGGGAAAACAGAAGCCCACAATCTCTCTTCTCTCGATCAATCAGTAGTGATAGACTTTTCTCATGTCACCTCTCATTCATATCACTTCTCCCAGTCGTTTCAGTCTCTCTTGCACCCAAGAGAGATAAAAAGAGCTGGCCAAGCAGCTTCCTGAAATCCAGCGTAAGTGGTACAATCAGTTCTAGAGCACTGGGGAAGATCCACAGGACTGGAAGGAAGCTCACATTGTGCCAATATTCAAAGAGACCGTAAACGGGGCAGCCTGGGAAATTATACGTTTGTTGGTGATCATAGAATCATAGACTATCAGGGTTGGAAGGGACCTCAGGAGGTATCTAGTCCAACCCCCTGCTCGAAGCAGGACCAATCCCCAATTTTTGCCCCAGATCCCTAAACAGCCCCCTCAAGGATTGAACTCACAACCCTGGGTTTAGCAGGCCAATGCTCAAACCACTGAGCTATCCCTCCCCCCCAAGTTAAGATAATGGAGTGGCGGATACAGGACTCGATTAGTAAAGAAGTAAAGGAGGATAACAATTAATGCCAATCAACGTGGGTTTATTGGGGGGCACAGGCCTGTGTCGGGATGGGGTCGGTACTTGCATGGTGGTGGGGGAGGGGAGGAGATCACAGGCTCGTGTCGGGGTGGGGTCAGTACCTGCGTGGAGGCCTGTATGTGTATGGGGAGGATGTGAGGGGGGGCACAAAGGCGGGGCCTGTGTCAGGGTGGGGTCAGTACCTGCATTACTGAAGACCCAGGTGGAGATGTTGGCACCTGTGCTCATGATGTACTCCACATCCAGGCTGGCCTCCAGCCCTGCCTTGCCCAGCCCTTGGTGCCCGACCACCTGGTCAACCTGGGAACGGTGCCCAAAGCTGCTTCCGAAGAGCCACATGAACTCCGCCAGGTCGGCCGGATGGAAATACTGCTCCAGGAACTGCGGGGACAGGCAGGGACGGTGTGACATTCCTCCCCCACCCAGAGCACTATCCATCCCCCAGGCTCCCAGACTGGGACAAGCGCGCACCCCCTGCTGGGATCCCCACTGGCTGTCCCTGAGCCGGCTTCGGTGCCTCCACACTGGCCTCGCTTCTGCTGTCAACAGGTGGGGTTCCCATAGATCCTGGGGCACAGGTAGGCCACTGTTATGGGGTGTGTGTGTAACCATGGTTACCTGGGCTCAAGCATGGCTATTGTCACGGAAGGGTGTCACCACGGTTACCTGGGCACAGGCCTGGCTGTTATTGGGCAATGCCCCGATGTCCCCATCCGTCAGGTTGTATCTCTTGCGGATGACAGCGGGCGTCACGCCCAGATGGAAAGCTACCCTTCTCTGCTGGTACCGTGCCATCACCTCCTCCTTCCTCGAAGCTCTGGTCACCATCTTCCTTTCCGCAGGGAACCGGTGCAGGCCGCCCACTGGATGCCAAGGAGAAAGCACAAGAGGCAGGGTTAGGGCCTGCGTCTCCAGTGGGGTGTGTGGGGGGGGTCTGTTCTAGTCCCTCCTCCTTTCTGGTCTGCATGGGAGCAGTGAAAGCTCATTCACTCTGCACTGGGAGCCTCCCAGACCTCCGCCCCAGCAGGGCGGGGCTGGCCCATGTGCGGATGAGAGATCACCCACAAAGAGCCAGGTGTTGCAAGATGGGCGCTCTCCCCTTGGGGTCAGTGCAGCCCCAGTGCCCAGCAGGCTCCCCAGAGTTAGCATACCCCTACAACCAAACCGTTTCCATGCCTCCCTGCAGGGAAGAGCTAAGACTCCTCTTCACCTCCTATCCCAAAATGCTCCCTAGTGTTCTTGTGTGGTTGCTGAGTAGCTGCTGCTTCCCACCCCAGAGGTGGCTGCATGGTAGTGGCAGGTAACGTCACCCCATATCTTTCACCTCGCACGGCGGGGGTGGGAGCATCAGGCTTGGCTAACACTAGTTAATAATGCGTGGCCTGTTTACCCATTTGCAGAGTAGAGACCCCAGGACAGGTCTAGGGACACTGGTACCATGTCTGGGAGTAGGAGGGGCCTGACCGGCCAAGAAGGAGAGTGGAATGGCTGAGGAATTGCAGGAGCCAGCCGGGAGCAGCAGGTGCTTGGGTTAGCACATCTCACACACCAGGTGAGTCTGCATGAGCTCTCCAGGTCTCCACAGCGCCGGGAACACGCAGCCCTTCCCCCCAGCCCAGGCCAGCTCATACCAAAGTCAATGTGCTCAGCCAGCTCCTCATGGAGGGTGTAGTGGACAGGGGAGCGCACAGCGCTGCGCTGGCCGTTCACATAGCGATGGAACCGGGCTCCTGGCAGGAGACGCTCTGCAGTGCTGCGAGAATCAAATGCCACCCATCAGCCTGGGGTAGAGGGGGACCGCCTCCCAGCTCCATCCCTGCAGCTGCTGGAACTCAGGCAGCCCTGCCCCTCCCCGCACTACCCTCCCCCAGGCATGGCCCGGCTCACACTCTGTACACTGTGACATTCCCCAGGGTACGTGCTAGACCCTCCAACAGCTGCGTCCCCATAATTCTCAAACCTGGGGCCTGTTATACTGCAGCGCTTGTCAGAGCCATCAGCACGTGCCTGCTCAAAGCCATCAGCATGTGCATTCACTCCCCGCTAGACACAGGAGCCCTCTGACCAGTCCCTCATGAACTACGTACAGGGAGACATCCGCAAAGTCCTAGCCACAGCCTCGTCTCCCAGAAATGTGCGTCTGGCACTGCTGAACAATGCAAGCACATGAAAGGTCTATCCTTTCACAGGAGAATGATATGCACCAGCCTTGCTATCCCAAACAGAGCTTCCCACACGCAATCCAGACAGACTGGTTAAGATAAAACAATAAGACACTTTTATTAACAACAGAGAGACAGATTTTAAGTGATTTCAAGGAATGATGCTCAAGATTGTTACAAAATGAAAATAAAGGCGCAAAGCGCAAGCTCACCCCTAACTTAACAAGCTAAGTGAACTGAAAAGCAAATGTTCTGTCTCACCACATGCTGGGTCTCCTCCCCTTAGCTCAGTGCTCTGAGAGCAGCTGATGTCATGAGCAGCGATGGAGGAGGAGAGAAGGGAATTGGAGGCTGCTGACTCTCAGGCCTGGTCTATGCTACAGAGTTAGGGCGGTAAGGCAGCTAATCTGCCCTAACTGTAAGTGTCTACACCACAATGGTGCTCCCGCCAAGGGAAGTTGCCTCCTAGACAGCCTTGACAACTCCACCTCCGCGAGAGGCGCAGCGCTTAGGGCGATGTAGTCAGGGCCTGTTGGCTGTCAGCCCAGCATGGGGCTCACAGCTGGAACCTGGCCCCCTGCCCCTGCCCCTGCCCCGGGGCTCATAGCTGGATCCCCCCCTGGCTCCGAGGCTCACAGCTGGAATCACACCCCACCCCGGGGCAGACAGCCCGAGCTGGCAGCTGGGAGCCCGGCGCAGGGCTCAGTTTCATAGCAGGGAGCCTACCAGCAGTGAAACAGACATTGTCCCTTGCTCCCCACAGCAGAGGCACTAGAATCAGCACCAGCTGACACCAGAGTGCTGGTAGCCCAGAAGGCTGACACCACAGAGACACGCACACCTCTGCCTGACTTCCCCATTACCGACAGTGCAGCAACGGGGGGCTGGGGCCAGTCGGAGCAGTGATGGACTAGGGCAAGGGCAAGGTCACCAGACACCCAGTTCCCAGTAGGATCCAAACCCCAAATAAATCCGTTTTACTCTGTATAAAGCTTATACAGGGTAAATTCATAAATTGTCCACCCTCTATAACACTGATAGAGAGATATGCACAGCTGTTTGCTCCCCCAGGTATTAATCACTTACTCTGGGTTCATTAACAAACAAAAGTATAAAGTATAAAAAGTAGGATCTAAGTAGTTTCAAGTAATAACAGACAGAACAAAAAGAAAAGGAGTACTTGTGGCACCTTAGAGACTAACAAATTTATCTCAGCATAAGCTTTCGTGGGCTAAAACCCACTTCATCGGATGCATGCAGTGGAAAATACAGTAGGAAGACAGATATATAGACAGAGAACATGAAACAATGGGTATTGCCATACCCACTATAACAAGAGTGATCAATTAAGGTGAGCTATTATCAGCAAGAGAAAAAAACCTTTTGTGGTGATAATAAGGATGGCCCATTTCCAACAGTTGACAAGAAGATGAGAGTAACAGTAGGGGGGGAAAATAAGCATGGGGAAATAATTTTACTTTGTGTAACGACCCATCCACTCCCAGTCTTTATTCAAGTCTAATTTAATGGTGTCCAGTTTGCAAATTAATTCCAACTCAGCAGTCTCTGGTTGGAGTCTGTTTCTGAAGTTTTTTTCTTGTAATATTGCGACTTTTAGGTCTGTAATCGAGTGACCAGGAAGATTAAAGTGTTCTCCGACTGCTTTTTGAATGTTATAATTCATGTTATGATCAAGAATTATAACAGTCAAAGTGATGATTTTATGGGTCATTGTCCTGGTTTGCTAGAGAACATTTGCTTGTATACTTGCAGTACAGACAATACCTCTGTCTGTTCAAGTGATGTTATGTTATGGCGTACCTCAATGCTTTCACGGGATGAGTCGTTTTGGAATTCAGTAACCAAATCAATGAGGTTGGAGACCTCAGATTCTCCTTCAATACAACAAATCACATTTACCATTGCTTCCCTGCAGTACTGGGTTTACAATGGTGCCAGCGGCAACATGGCGCAGGGCCCACACTCAGAAGGGGCCCCGGCCTGGCCCGCTCACGCTGCACGCCGAGGCCCCGGCAGCCCCCTGGCCACCCCACCAGCTCCTCTCCACCCCATCCCAGTGCAGCTTCAGCTCCAGGCTGTCTCTGCTGCTCACCACCTGTGGGGTCCCGCCTGCCTCCCCAGAGCTGAGCCACCTGGGACCCGTGCAGAAGCCTGGCCAGTCTCGGCCAATGCAACGCCAGGCAAGTGGGTCCTGAGGAAGCCTGGCTGGGAGCAGGCACTGGCCTGGCTGATTGTGCCACCTCCGAGGGGCTGGAGTGATTCCCTGCCCTGGGATCAGGACCGGCCCCAACTGCGCTGGCAGCTCAGCCTGGCAGACACAGTCACCTTCCAGCAGGTCTGATAAGTGCGGCCAGGGCGTGGGGGAGTGGGTCTCTGAGGGGTCTGTGGAGGGCACTGTGTAGTTGTGGTGGGCGGGCTGTGAGGAAGGGCACTGGGAGGTGGGGGAGATCTGTGTGTTGGGGTGCTAGGGAGTGGGGGTTCTGTGTGGGGTGCTGGGCAGTTGTGGTGATGTGCAGGGCACTGTGCATTTGGGTGGGAGGGCTGGGGGGGGGGCTCTGGGCATAGCAGGTCTGGGTGATAATGGGATGGGGGCAAGGGCTGTGGTGTGGCATGGCCAGCTCCCGAGGGGAAGGGGCACGCTAGCTGCGCAGGACCGGGCAGGCCTGCGTATGTCTAGCAGCTGCCAGTTTGTAAACAGCTCCCTTGCACTGGGCTGGGCGGACCAGCCCCCCCGCCATGCCCCGCCTGTTGCCTCTAGCCGGTCCCTTGCTCCAGGGACTCATTTCCCCCGGCCTTTGCCCCCATGGAGCCCACAAGCATGTTTGGCGCTGGGCCCACAAATGGTTAATTTGGCCCTGCTTCCCTACTGTGACTGGCTTTAAGTGTATTTGTACGTACTGTTCGTGGGGCAGTTTTACTGTGAGGGCTTTTAAAATGACAGGGTGAACAAATGCACCTTTCTACCACTTCAAAAGGTCCCTCATGAGAGTTCTGCATTTTGTATCTTTTCACAGGGATTAACCAGTACCACAGCCCTCACGTCAAAAGATCAGTCACAAGCATTTTTACCATACCACACCTCTTGTTTGATTTGGCCATCAGTGCGAAATTAACAGGCAGCAGGTTTAAAACAAACTTAAGGAGGCACATTTTCACACAACGAACAGTCAACCTGTGCAAATCATTGTCAAGGGATATTGGGAAGGCCAAAGTAGAACTGGGTTCAAATAAGAATTAGATGAATTCATGAAGGATAGGTCAGTTAATGGCTATTAGTCAACATGACAGGGACACAACCTTATGCTCTGGGTGTCCCTAAACTTCTGACTGCCAGAAGAGACTGGACAACAGGGGATGGATCACTTGAGAAGTTGCTCTGTTCTGTTCATTCCCTCTGAAGCACCTGGCACCAGCCACTATTGGAAGACAGGATACTGGGCTAGATGGACCATTGACCTGACCCAGTATGACTGTTTGGACATGTTCAAAATATCATTTCCTACCAGCATTTCTATTGGAATACAATCCAACTCCCCAAATTTTAAGCTACTCTACAGAACTTCCCACTCCAAATGCACGTTAGCCAAAGTCACAGAAATTCCATATTTTCCCTATGTCAGGTAATATATGTCAGTCTCTTTGACCATGCTTTCCCTGACCAGAGAAATCTGAGCACCAGTTTCCCTCCAACCTAGACATTCTTTTCAGTTCACCTTGGCAACTGTGGCTGTAGGTACTGATAATATCACATTGCCAAGTACATCAAATGGAAGCCAGATCTCAGTCGGCCAAAGACAACAAGGAGGAAGTACCACTGTTCTTCAACCACAAATGGCTATGTTTGTAGCAAAACCAACTCCAGAACTGAAACAAAAGACAGACATGAAAATTCCAGAATTTTTTTACCATTGTAATATTCCCTTTTCTGTTACTGAGTGTTACGGAGTCACCAGGGCGATGCTCTGAAACTACTCCATACGAAGCCAGTCAGGACTCTGGGGGAGCCTCCTCTCTCTGAGCATACGGTCTCCAGGGCAAGAAGCTTACACAGCTTTGACCTTCCTGGGTCTGAAGTTACGAAGGGGCGGTCATAGCATCAGTGCAGGCAGCTGGAGCAGCCTCTGCAAGAGTCACACCCCCTCATTCCCACCATCTACACATTGACACAATACACAGGGAAACTGAGGCACACATAGCATTCATGCAAAACAGTAAGACTCACATACAACATAACAAGGGAAAATCCCCACTTCATCACACTGAGCATCCAACTTTTCAAGCAACGATCAGCTGCCGAAGGTTAGGCTACAAACTACCCAATCGAAAGCAGACAGAAGGGGAACTATTAGATGTTGCTACTGACGGCTTGAGGGTGGAAGCATGCAACAAATTGCATGGAAAAGCAGTCACATTAATCCTGGATGGCTGGACTAGGGTGCACAGTGACCCAGGGATAGCTAGCTGTGTACAGATGGGGAAATTAGGGTTTACATATCAGGAGCTGATACTGGAAGCAATAAGACAACTGAGAAGTACCGTGTGACACTGGGAAGAGAAGCCAAGCCACTAACAAATGCCCTGTACAGCTGTGTTGTTAAGAGCTACCTGACAGAGTATGAGACGTGCTTTGGAACGACATACCACCAGTTACGTATGGATGTACATCAGACCAGTTAAATCTACTCAGACGAGACCTAGCACCAAGTGCTTTGATGAAACAATACTGTGGATTTACAAAAGTATTTTCATAATCACCATCAGCCTGGAGCCTGGCTAACAAAATGCCAAGGATATGTAAAATCCCAAATCCCTGGTGACATGCGATGGACCAAACAACATGCCTGGAAACATAGGTTCAGCCGCTTTATTTTAGGCTTGTGAGTGACCACAAGGCAGACCGCAAGGACAGAGCGGCGGTGGCCTATAATATGCAGAAGATCAGACTGGAAGATTTGGTGGTCTCTTCTGGTCTTAAACTCTGTGACACTTGAGACCTGCAGGCATTTCTTGGCCAACACCGGAAACATGAGGAAGCAATTCCCCTGAACAATCCAGCCCCAGATTGATGCAGAGATGGCCCAATGCCACGCAGCCCCCACCACTTGGGCAGGGGTCAACGAGCACACAGCATGGGACCCTATGCAGGGTTACATCCCTGACCCGACACAGACCACTTCCACACAGCTCAGCCCCAGCCCCACCCCCCGGCCAAGGGACTCACCTTGCTGGCATCACGCACTCTAGGAAGTCCAAGGTGCTAATGGTCTTGCAGCCCTTGATGCCGTAGGCCCCCAGCCACTTGTGCACGGTGCTGAGCGTGAGGAGAGATGGCTGGACAAGTGTGCGCAGCTCCTCCAGTGACAGATACTTTCCTGCAGCATAGGGCAGAGGCAACAGCTAGTTGGCCCCCACCCAGGAGGCGAGTGGGGGAAGGGGGGGGCAGTAAGGCAGTTCTCTCGTGGAGGAGTCCAGCACTCCCGATGTCCCAGTGAAACATCTCCATATTTGTGCCCTTGGACTCCCACCACAGCATGTTTTCCCCCATGTTGTCAGATTCTGCTCTTCACAGCACCTGCGCCCAGAAGCAACTGCACTGGCTGGGCAAAGATATGCTCCCCGGGCAAGGGGGTGGGGAAAGCAGGGGCCAGCCGCATGAACAGCCCCAAGGCCCTCTGAAAGATCGCCCTCGGTCCCTGCTGTCTCCGGGGCAGTTACCATACTGAGGTGAATCGGGGTCCGAGACTCTTCCCACCAGCTTCGCCAGATGCTCCATGTTCTGCTGCCTGAGGGCAAAGGTCAACACAAGCTCGTCCAAGGGAGCGACCCGGCCCACGTGGCTCCATCCAGCAGGGACTCTGAGGGGAAGAGCGATCCTGTGGTGACCCAGCAGGATGGACTGGGGCCCAAACAACAGGAGCAGAGCTGGTGCTAGGCATAAGTAGAGCGACTCACGGGGGCCCCCCAAAATATTCCTGTGTAGAGGCCGCAATGGGCTAGCATCCCCTCTGGGAGGGTGTGGGGAAAGCCACCCCTGAGCCAGGACTCTGCCCCACCCAGCAGGGCGCTGCCCCCAGATATTCCAGGTGCATGGGTGAGAAAAAGGGAGCGGCGGGAGGGGTGACCTTCAGGCAGAGCAGAACCCAGCACTGGGTGCTCAGTTCCCACCCACGGGGCAGCACTTACTGGAGACTCTGGTCCGGCTCTGGGCCCGCTTGGGAGAGGCACCAGCCCGCGAGACTCACAGCGACCACAAGCAGGAACCTGCCACCGAAAGCACAGTGGACAGCATCAGGGCTGGATCAGGGAGACCCCACCCCGCAGCTCCTTCCCCTTCCCCCTCCCCCTACCGGGGAGACCCCGTTCCCCCTCCCCCCACCGCTCCTCCCCCGCCGGGGAGACCCCGCCCCCCCGCAGCTCCTTCCCCTTCCCCCTCCCCCTACCGGGGAGACCCCGTTCCCCCTCCCCCCACCGCTCCTCCCCCGCCGGGGAGACCCCGCCCCCCCGCAGCTCCTCCCCCCTCCCCCGCCGGGGAGACCCCGCCCCCCGCAGCTCCTCCCCCCTCCCCCGCCGGGGAGACCCCGCCCCCCCGCAGCTCCTTCCCCTTCCCCTTCCCCTTCCCCCTCCCCCTCCCCCTACCGGGGAGACCCCGTTCCCCCTCCCCCCACCGCTCCTCCCCCGCCGGGGAGACCCCGACCCCCCCCGCAGCCCCTCCCCCCTCCCCCGCCGGGGAGACCCCGCCCCCCCGCAGCTCCTCCCCCCTCCCCCGCCGGGGAGACCCCGGCCCCCCGCAGCTCCTTCCCCCGCCCCCGCCAGGGAGACCCCGTTCCCCCTCCCCCCTTTACCGCGCCTCCATCCCGTCCCGTCTGTCCCCAGCCCGAATCGACGTCACGAGCAGAGTCGGTCACATAATCCGATGAACCCACGTGACGAACCCGCTGCTGGGGTCACATGACAAGAGGCCCAGCCGGGGCGGGGCCACGGGGCGCCCCGGGGGGGGCGGGGCCGTCGGTGGGTTTCAGAGTGAACGAGCCATGGCGCCCGGCGCTGCGGGGACCGGATCCCAGGCTCCGCTGGGAGCCCCGCGGCCAGGGGCCGTCTCCCGCCCCGGGTCCTGCGCCGTCGGGTGGCCGCTGGTCGGGGCCGGAGCCCGGGCGGGGCGGCCGGTGGGGGGAGGGGGCATGGTGCGGTGGGTTGGGGGGCGGGAACGGAACGGAGGGGAGGGGGCATGGTGCTGTGGGGAGGGGGCGGGAACGGTGGGCATGGTGCAGTGGGCTGGGGGGCGGGAACGGAGGGGAGGGGGCATGGTGCGGTGGGCTGTGGGGAGGGGGCGGGAACGGTGGGCATGGTGCGGTGGGCTGGGGGGCGGGAACGGAGGGGAGGGGGCATGGTGCGGTGGGCTGGGGAGGGGGCGGGAACGGTGGGTATGGTGCAGTGGGCTGGGGGGCGGGAACGGAGGGGAGGGGGCATGGTGCGGTGGGCTGGGGAGGGGGCATGGTGCGGTGGGCTGTGGGGAGGGGGCGGGAACGGTGGGCATGGTGCGGTGGGTTGGGGGGCGGGAACGGAGGGGAGGGGGCATGGTGCGGTGGGCTGGGGAGGGGGCATGGTGCGGTGGGCTGTGGGGAGGGGGCGGGAACGGTGGGCATGGTGCGGTGGGCTGGGGGGCGGGAACGGAGGGGAGGGGGCATGGTGCGGTGGGCTGTGGGGAGGGGGCGGGAACGGTGGGCATGGTGCAGTGGGCTGGGGGGCGGGAACGGAGGGGAGGGGGCATGGTGCAGGAGGCTGGGTTGGGTTGGGTTGGGCTGGGCAGGGAGGGGTCCTGGCGTGGCAGGTGGTGGGGTGGAGTGGGGCGGAGCAGCTCCCTTGGGAGGGGAGCGGAGGCTAATTCTGCTCGGGGGCAGGGTGGGGAGGGGGCGCTCAGGCTGCTGCGGGAGGAATGCTCCAGTTGCGGGCGCTGGGCCCAGGGTGGGGCAGAATCGTCAGCCGCTCTCCAGGGTCTGGGCCGGGGTTCCCAGGCGATCCAGGGTGAGGGCTGCAGGCCTCAGCCCCAGCCCCCTCCCTGCCCCTCTCACCTCTACCTCCCATCTTTTCCCCATCACCTCTGGCCCCACCCCATTCCTGTGCCCCCTCCCGCCTCTGCTCCTCCCCCACCTCTGCTCCCACCCCCATTCCTGTGCCCCCTCCAACAACTCTGCTCCCACCCCCATCTCTGCACACCCTCCCCTATTACTGTTCTCTCTCCTCCCTGCCCACATTCCCCTCAGCCCTTTTCCCCCCCGTCTCTCCCATCTCCTCCTGGCTGCTGGATCTGTTCTGTTGGAGGTAGGATGCAAAGTCCTGCTCAGTGGTGGGTGGTGGAGCAGGGGTCGGGAGAGGGGAGTAGGGTGTGGAGCAGGGTGCGGGAGCAGTGAGGGGGTGGGGGTGACAGGCAGGGGCAGGGAGAGAGTTTGAGGTAAGCCTGCCCTTGCACTCCCCCCTTTCCTGCATATCTCCAGGGAACTGTAGCTGCCCTCACTGAAGGTCAAGTGGTCGGAACATGTGGGAGGGCTGGGAGGCAGGACTCCTGGGTTCCATCCCTGGGTGGGGTGGGGGGAGGGATGTTCAGGGCTTAGAGCAGGAGGGCTGGGAGGCAGGACTCCTGGGTTCCATCCCTGGGCGGGGTGGGGGGAGGGATGTTCAGGGCTTAGAGCAGGAGGGCTGGGAGGCAGGACTCCTGGGTTCCATCCCTGGGCGGGGTGGGGGGAGGGATGTTCAGGGCTTAGAGCAGGAGGGCTGGGAGGCAGGACTCCTGGGTTCCATCCCTGGGCGGGGTGGGGGGAGGGATGTTCAGGGCTTAGAGCAGGAGGGCTGGGAGGCAGGACTCCTGGGTTCCATCCCTGGGCGGGGTGGGGGGAGGGATGTTCAGGGCTTAGAGCAGGAGGGCTGGGAGGCAGGACTCCTGGGTTCCATCCCTGGGCGGGGTGGGGGAAGGGATGTTCAGGGCTTAGAGCAGGAGGGCTGGGAGGCAGGACTCCTGGGTTCCATCCCTGGGCGGGGTGGGGGAAGGGATGTTCAGGGCTTAGAGCAGGGGGGCTGGAAGGCAGGACTCCTGGGTTCCATCTCGGGGTGGGGGTGTGTAGTGGTTAGAGCAGGCCCAGGAGGAGGGTGGGGGACGCTGGAGGGGAGGACTAGACTGTGTGGGAAAGTGCTGGGCCTGGCAGTGATGGATCAATGCATTGCATGGGCTCAGGGCTGCAGGGGCTTCATGTCAAGCCTGAGCTCTCCTTTTGCTCCAGCTGGGAGAGCCCTGAATCACAAAGGGGTCTGGCCAGGAGGGGCGGGGACAAGCTGCTAGCGTGCAGAGCCCCCGGCCCCACTGGAGCATGGTGCCCGGCTGGACCCCCCTGCAGATGCCTGCGGGATGAGGTGGGCGGGGGGAGCTGCCCTCCACTGGTTCCCGGGATAAATATTTACGAAGCTGTTCTAGCAGTAACCCAAACAGCCCTGGTCCCTGGCTGTGAGAGGCTGCAGCTGCTGCTGCACTCCTGTGGGTGGGGCGGCACCGGGTGGGGCTTTGGGGAAAGACAGTCTGGGGAGTGCAGAGCCTGGGGGGTTGCTGGGGGCGGGGGGCTGTGTCCATCAGGGCCTGGCAAGGAGACACTCGGCGGGGATTGCATCGAGAAGGGGCCTAGCTGGGAGATGTTCGGTGGGGTCTGCACCCTGCTGCATGGGGAGTGGTGTCCATGGGGCAGGCCTGCCTGTGAAGAGCCGTGTGCTCAGCAGCCCACGCACTGACCAGACCATGATGGTGCAGAGATAGGGATTGGGGCCTTGCCAGCACTGCATGGGGGTCCGTGGGCTGAGACCCAGACCCCGTTAAGCCCAGCTGTGGGATGTGGAGGGCAGGCAGGCTCTGAGCACGAGTGAAACGTTCCCATGGGCAGCACTCGGGGCCAGGACAGTGGCTGATGTGTCCAAGAGGAGCCAGGCTGATGGGCAAATAGCCAGTTGGGATTCCAGTGACAAAGGCTGCTTCTGCCAGGGCCGGTGTGTGTCTGTCTACTGCTGCCCCCACTCACACCCATGCGCGGCCAGGCACGCCCGCAGGGACAGCTGCAGAGGCCGCTGCATGGCCCAGGGAGCCCATTAAGGGACAGCGGCTTCCCAGGCTTTAGCCAGGCAGGGTCAGGACACAGGAGGGCACAGGGCTAGGACCCCTCTAACCTGCAGAGGCACCGTTTTCTGCAGGATGCAGTCCCTGCATGCAAAGAGCACAAGCCCTGCAGCTCCCCCCACAGCCCAGGGCGTTGCGGAGGATGAGACTGTTGATGGGCTGGGGTCAGAGTTAAGGGTGGCTGGGAGACTTGGACTGAATATTTAAAGCGTGTTCCCAGGCGAAGACACTGTGTCTGCTTCACCCTGACCCCAAACCTGCAAGCGCAGCCCAGAAGGGGGTGTTGAATGCCCTTGATAGTGCGGGCTAGCGGTGACAGCAGGAGCCTGCTGGACTCTGTTCCTGGCTCTGGGTGGGGAGTGGGGTCTAGTGAAAGCAGCAGGGAGTGGGGACCAGGACTCCTGGGTTCTCTCCCTAGCTCTGGCAGGAGAGTGGGGTTTAGTGGGGGGTGGGGGGGAGGCTGGGAACCAGGACTCCTGGGTTCTATCCCTGGCTCTAGGTGGGGAGCGGTGTCTAGTGAAACAGCAGGGAGTGGGGGCCAGGACTCCTGGGTTCTATCTCTGGCTCTGGGAGGGGAGCGTAAGAACTAGGTAGCATCTTGCCTTAGCAATGTTACAGCTCTGCTAGCGAGTGGATCAGAGGCTGCAAACTGGGGTGGGGAAGGAGTGAGGGGAATGGCTAGTGGTCCTGCTCTGCTCCTCCACAGCTCGTCCCCTCCCAAAGCGTGGCACTGAGCTGTGACCCTGGCTGCTCCGGTCACTTCCCTGTGTCAGCCAGAGCAGAATCCAACGTCTGGAACAGCCTAGTGTTGGGAAACCCCCCGATCACCACACCCAGCCAGCCCCCTCTGCACTCCTGGGCCAGAGCCATGGCACCAGCGACACCCTGGGCCAGAGCAGGAAGCAGCTGATGCTGTCCCATCCCGGTGATGGTGGTGCAGGCCACTGGGATCGCAGACAGGGCTTTGGCGGCTGGATTGAGGGGCATTGCCAAACCGGGGAGCTGAAAGCCCACCCCGCAGTCTGCACATCTGCCCAGCTCCCTGCAGCGCCCCCGGCTGAGTGTGAGGGGCATGGCACAGATGTGAGCAGCCTGTTCCAAAGCCTTGTGCAGGGAGGGGTATGACAGGCCCCTGCCAGGAAGCCACAGAGCAGGGCAGGTTCCTGTGGCCCAGCACTGGGGAGGGGGGTTGATCTGGCAAACAGCGCTGCTGTGGCTGAGGAGATGATTTCTGGGAAGCAGTGTGTGGCCTTGGAACCAGCCCTCACCAAGTGTAGGGGGAAACTCGTATCAGGGGCCACAGGGAATTAACTTGTTGGCTAATCAGGGAGCTCTTCCTGGCAGCGTTGGAGCCAGTTGTCACCAAGAACTCAGAGGTTCTCACCTGCACCGGAGGGGCCACCTACATCCCCTGCGGCTCCAGCCCCCTGTGGTGCCGGCCAGCATCCCATGCCCAGCACCTTGCCAGCTTGTGTCCCACACCCCCTGCTGTGCCAGCCTGGGTCCTGTCTCCCTTGTGATGCCAGCCTGGGACCCACACCCCCTGCTGTGCCGTCCTGGGTCCCTTGTGATGCCAGCTTGTGTCCCCCACCCCTTCCATGCCAGCCTGGGTCCTGTGCCCCTTGTGATACCAGCCTGGGTCCCACACCCCCTGCCGTGCCAGCCTGGGTCCTGTCTCCCTTGTTATGCCAGCCTGGGACCCACACCCCCTGCCGTGCCGTCCTGGGTCCTGGGTCCCTTGTGATGCCAGTTTGTGTCCCCCACCCCTTCCATGCCAGCCTGGGTCCTGGGTCCCTTGTGATGCCAGCCTGGGTCCCACACCCCCTGCCATGCCAGCCTGGGTCCTGTGCCCCTTATGATGCCAGCCTGGGCCCCACACCCCCTGCCGTGCCAGCCTGGGTCCTGTGCCCCTTGTGATGCCAGCCTAGGCTCCACACCCCCTGTCGTGCCAGCCTGGGTCCTGTGCCCCTTGTGATGCCAGCCTGGGCCCCACACCCCCTGCTGTGCCAGCCTGGGTCCTGTATCCCTTGTGATGCCAGCCTGGTCCCACACCCCCTGCCGTGCCAGCCTAGCTCCCCCACACCCTGAAATGCGCTCTGTAGCTGGAATCCAGATGTCAGTCTATAAATTGCCCAGGTTTATGTGGCTACCTTCAATCCAAAGCCCCCAGAGGTACCTGTGGGGGTCCCAGTTAATTTTGTCTAATTGGACCTATTGGAGGTGGGCAAAGGATTTCTTAAAGGTGTCAGGGTAAATGGCAAAATGTGCACAGGGAGAAGGGACTCAGGGGCCCAGATCCTGGTGGCCAGGAATGATATGATTAAGGAATCTGATCTGCTCCCAGGAGAGAAAGTAAAGCTCCTTTCCTTAGGGGAATTCAAGCCCACCTTGCCTTTAGCTTGCATGGAACTAGAGCCGGACAGTTTAAAAGGTATTTTGAAGAGAGGGTATTTCATGACGTAAGCAGGGTCTGCATGAGCTCTCCCCTGACATCTAGTGATGAGCTGGGGGAGACGACTTCAGGAAGTGACCTTGTTTCCATGGGCACGCCCACCTTGCCTAGGTGCGCAGTGTGGTGGGGCTGCTTTGCCCAAGTATCACTTGTGGTGGGTGTTGGATTGCAAGTCACTTTGTTATTGGGGGCAGGGGTAATAAAGGGTGTTATCCTGAGCAGAGCTGTGCTTGGCATGCCCCAATTGAGGGGTGTCCTGGAGTCCCCGGGCGATGCTCTGGTACTGCTCCCCATGAAGCCAGTCAGGACTCTGGGGAAGTCTCCTTTCGGGGAGCAGCCTGTCTGCAGGACACACAGCTCACACCTTCCTGGGTCTGACCTCGGAGCATTCAGCCTCCTCTGCCCCTCCATGCGCGTCCCACAGCGAGTCCACCCAGGTGGGGTCTTGGGGAAGCCAGAGGGTCCTGCCCCCCAACTCCGCAGTCAGACGTGACTCTCAGCCAGCCAGGAAAACAGAGGTTTATTAGACGACAGGAACATGGTCTAAACCAGAGCTTGCAGGTGCAGAGAACAGGACCCCTCAGCTGGGTCCATTTTGGGGGGCAGTGAGCCAGACAACCAGGTCTGCCCTTCACTCCATGTCCCAGCCAGCCCCAAAGTCACTTACCCTCCAGCCCCTCCTCCTCTGGGCTTTCCCCTTTCCCGGGCCAGGAGGTCACCTGATTCCTTTATTCTCCAGCCCTTTAGCTCTCACCTTGCGGGGGGAAGGGCCAGGCCATCAGTGGCCAGGAAACAGGGTGTCGGCCATTCTCTGTGTCCAGACCCCTGCACACACCTGCCCTCCAGGTGCAATGATCATACACCCTTACCCCACCACCTAGATACTTAAGAACTGCCTAGGGGAAACTGAGGCAGCCCCACACTATTCAGAGGAAACATTAAGAACAGTCCCACTTCATCACAAGGGGTTTACCCTCAACTGAACTGCACTTGAGCCAGGTCTGTGTTGTATTGTTAAGAGAAACCCCTAAATATTGAACCCAACCTTTGTCACTGCCGACTCCACCTGGCAGAAGGGTTACAATAAAATACCTGCAGCTGTATTGGTGGGGAATTCTTATTGTTTCACTGTCCAGGACTGTTAATTTTGTGACCCACAGCAAGAGGGAGAGTGTCCCGGAGCCCCAGACACACACCCTGCCGAGGGGGAGGCAGCTGAACGCAGAGGTGAAACCCCCATACACTTAGCAGCAGAATTGCAATATGGCCACAGGGCAGTGGGGTGAGGAGCTGGCCCCCTTACCTGAGGCAGCCCTTCAGTGCAAGCAAAAGCCAAGCAGAGTTTGCTGCGGACAAAGTGAAGACAGTTCTCTGGGTTGCATAAGGGAGGATATCGTTAGTAATGCCTCAGACAGACAAAACAGGGGGAGGCTCTTTATGGTGGAGGGCAGAATACACAGGGAAGCCCCAGCTGGAAAAAACAGGTGCCCCAGGGAACCCTACAGTTAGTAAATATTGCCCACTAAACACTGTGGGGAGCTACTGCTACTAGCCCATGACTGCCTGCTTGCTGGCCACCTGGGAAGGAGAGAACTTCTGGGAGTCTGCAGAAAAGCTTTCCAGCTGTCCAGAATGATGTAAAGGAGTACTGCAAAACTAGTGGCACCTTAGAGACTAACCAATTTATTTGAGCATGAGCTTTCGTGAGCTACAGCTCACTTCATCGGATGCATTCAGAGGTAGAAAGAGTTTCTTTAATAAAAGTAACCTAGCATCAGTCTGAGAAACCAGCACACATGGTATTCATAAACATAAAAGCATGAGCAAGAACACCCCCCCACCCCCGAGTACGTCCTTTGCTTCAGGTTCTTAAGTCCAACACCCAAGTCCCTGCAGTGTGCCCCCTCCAACACGCCACTCACAGTTGTTGTGCCTGGTCAGTGCAGACCCAGGGGTCATAAGTACAGCTGCGTGAGTTCTCCTCCCACCGCAAGTGTGTGTGTGTGTAGGGTAAACACCACCATGCTTGCTCCTGCCAACCGCTCCCACCAGCTGCCCCATCTCTTCGTGATTTTAGCTCTGTGCAGGAAACACAGTCATGCCACAAGTGATTTCAGCTCTCAGGGATTTCCAGCTCTGTGCAGGTAGGGCAGAAACGCAGTCCTACCACAAGTGGTTTTAGCTCTGATTAAGCAATTAAAATAACAAAAGAGACTCCTAATAAAGCCCATTTAGCTCTAGTCTTTGAACAGTGGGGAAATAGGTTAAACCAGCCTACAGAATAGGCCTTGAGCCAGAGCAGCCTCCTGACTGCTAACCCTGCCCCTATATCTCTTACTTTGACAGGGCACTGACATTCAAGCCCCTGCTTAATGAGGTTCTTTCAACTGAGAGTGGCCCCCCTCATTTGGGACAGGTTAAGCACAGTCCTGTTTTCCTGTATTCCTAAAATAATTACAACATTAGTAACCATATTTCACTACCCCTGCATTCAGTACTAAGGTCATTTGTGCCCAGCACCAGCCAAAGTTGATCCTTTGACATAGACATATCTGATGAATATGTAAACAGAGCAGGAGCAAACTGTATTTACATAAACATGCCCATAGTCTCTTCCGCTCCCAGCTAGCTGTCAGGGAAGCATTCATTCAGACCCTGCTTACACCTGGGCAGATCATAAGACTCACATGGGAAATGTGCTGAAGTGACTCAGAGATGCAAGTCTGACAGTCAAATTGTCAAATGTAAGATTTCTAGATTCCAAGGCCAGAAGGGATGGACCGTTGTGATCATCTAGTCTGACCTCCTGTACAACATCGGCCAGAGAACATCCCCAAATAATTATTAGAGCAGAGCTGTTAGGAAAACATCTAATTGTGATTTTAAAATAGTCAATGATGGAGAATCCACCATGACCCCTGCGTAAATTGTTCCCATGGTTAATTACCTCACCGTTAAAAAATTAGGCTTTCTTTCCAGTCTGAATTTGTCTAGCTTCAACTTCCAGACACTGGGTCATGTCAGACTTTTCTCTGCTAGATTGAAGAGCCAATTACTAAATATTTGTTCCCCCTGTAGTTACTGATAGACTGCGATCAAGTCATCCCTTAGCCTCTCTTTGTTAAGCTAACTAACTACATTGAGCTCCTTGAATCTGTCACTATCAGGCAGGTTTTCTAATCCTTAATTATTCTCATGGCTCTTCTCTGAACCCTCTCCAGTTTGTCACCATCCTTTTTGAACTGTGGGCACCAGAACCGAACACAGAATTCCAGCAGTGCTTACACCAGTACCATATATAGAAGTAAAATAACCTCTCTCCTCCCACTTGAGATGTCTCTGTTTATGTGTCCCAGAATTACATTAGCTTTTTTGGCCACAGCGTCGCACTGGGAGCTCATGTTCAGCTGATTATCCACCATGACGCCGAATCTTTTTCACAGTCACTGCTTCCCAAGATAGAGTCCCCCAGCCTGTAAGAAAGGCCTGCATTCCTTGTTTCCAGATGCATACATTTACATTTATCTGTATTAAAATGCATATCATTTGCTTGCGCCCTGTTTACCAAGTGATCCACATTGATCAGTATCAGTGCTCCAAGACATATTGAAAATCAACATTAATGGTCCAGTGAGTTCATCAGCCAGCTCTTTTCAAACTCTTGAATACAAGTTATCTGGACCTGCTGATTTAAAAATGTCTAACAGGATTAGTTTCAGTTTAACATCATCCAGAGATACTAGTGAAATGGAAAGAATTATATGAGACTATATCATTTATTTTTCTCCAAATACAAACATGAATATTTATTGAACACATCTGCCTTTTCTGTATTATTATTGATAATCCTACCATTCCCATCTAGTAGTGGACCAGTACCATTGTCAGGATTCATTTTGTCCTTAATATAGTTAAAAATCTCCTTCTTATTGTCCTTCCTGCAGGTTTGTGGAGGATTTCAGCACCATTTGGCCGCTGTAACAGACCTTTACAAACAGTCAGACCTGATAAAGTGGCAGGGACTGAGGCATCTCAGGAAGGCTTTGATGATGTCAAGAGAATTCTGTCAGGAAAGCTGGTTCTGAGTAGTCCAAACTGGTACAAAATGTTTGGAGTGGGTGATTGGGAGTGGTGCTGATGCAAGCAGGGGAAGGTAACGAGAAGCATCCCACTGACTTTCTGAGCTAAAAATGAACCCCCAGGGAATGGAATTATTCCATTTTAGAACATGAATGGACTGTCGGACAACTGAGGCCCTGCTGTGCAGCGGGATGGTCAGGGTTCTGGCTGACCACTCCCCAGAACAAAGGACACCAACTCTCAGTACACTGGTGTACAGTCTGACCTGTTTGTACGGGACGTTGACCTTTGTCCCATCACCTGAGCTCGGGTGACCTGATAAATAATCATTTATGTATTAGAAAGAGTTATGAGCGTTGCTAAATTAGTGCAAAGGCAAGAAAGAGCCAGTGCAAGTAGGAGTAAGCAAAGACACTTAACGATTGCTTCAGCATAGGCTTTCAGTGAGCCTGAGGCCTAGCAGTTACCTTGAAGCCTAGTAGTAGTAGTATAGCTAGCATAAAAGGCCACATTCCCTGGCTGGGCCGGGAAGAGGCTTCAGGAGCCAACCGTATTTCCGTGAACACACCTACTCTGCGTAGGTATCTAGCAGACAGAGCAGCGTTGCTTTAGCTGGTGTTGGGTCACAGATCACTTTAGTACCGAATGCAGGAGTATGAAATGCTGTTATCAATGTTGTTGATTTATTGTATGAATAAAGGGGGGCAGAACTGTGCTTAACCTGTCCCAAATGAGGGGGTCACCCTCAGCTGAAAGGACCTCGTTAAGCCAGGGACTCGAAAGCCAGAGCCCGGTGACAGTAAGAGGGATGGGGACAAGGGTTCCAGCTACGAGGTGCGCCCAGTCCATGGTCTGGTTTAACCTGTTTCTCCCCACGGTTCAAAGACACAGCTCAATAAGCTTTATTAGGAGCCTTTTTGTTATTGTAAAGGTTCAAAGGGAACTGAGGCCGGTTGTGGTGGGGCATGTTTCTGCCCAGTCTGCTCAGCGCTAAAATCATAGAATCATAGAATCATAGAATATCAGGGTTGGAAGGGACCTCAGGAGGTCATCTAGTCCAACCCCCTGCTCAAAAGCAGGACCCATCCCCAATTAAATCATCCCAGCCAGGGCTTTGTCAAGCCTGATCTTAAAAACTCCTAAGGAAGGAGATTCCACCACCTCCCTAGGCAACACATTCCAGTGTTTCACCACCCTCCTAGTGAAAAAGTTTTTCCTAATATCCAACCTAAACCTCCCCCACTGCAACTTGAGACCATTACTCCTTGTCCTGTCCTCTTCCACCACTGAGAATAGTCTAGAACCATCCTCTCTGGAACCACCTCTCAGGTAGTTGAAAGCAGCTATCAAATCCCCCCTCATTCTTCTCTTCCGCAGTCTAAACAATCCCAGTTTCCTCAGCCTCTCCTCATAAGTCATGTGTTCCAGACCCCTAATCATTTTTGACAGGTTTCAGAGGAACAGCCGTGTTAGTCTGTATTCGCAAAAAGAAAAGGAGTACTTGTGGCACCTTAGAGACTAACCAATTTATTTGAGCATGAGCTTTCGTGAGCTACTGTAGCTCACGAAAGCTCATGCTCAAATAAATTGGTTAGTCTCTAAGGTGCCACAAGTACTCCTTTTCTTTTTGCTAATCATTTTTGTTGCCCTTCGCTGGACTCTTTCCAATTTATCCACATCCTTCTTGTAGTGTGGGGCCCAAAACTGGACACAGTACTCCAGATGAGGCCTCACCAATGTCGAATAGAGGGGGACGATCACGTCACTCGATCTGATCGCTATGCCCCTACTTATACATCCCAAAATGCCATTGGCCTTCTTGGCAACAAGGGCACACTGTTGACTCATATCCAGCTTCTCGTCCACTGTCACCCCTAGGTCCTTTTCCGCAGAACTGCTGCCTAGCCATTCGGTCCCTAGTCTGTAGCTGTGCATTGGGTTCTTCTGTCCTAAGTGCAGGACCCTGCACTTATCCTTATTGAATCTCATCAGATTTCTTTTGGCACAATCCTCCAATTTTTCTAGGTCCCTCTGTATCCTATTCCTGCCCTCCAGAGTATCTACCACTCCTCCCAGTTTAGTATCATCCGCAAATTTGCTAAGAGTGCAATGCACACCATCCTCCAGATCATTTATGAAGATATTGAACAAAACCGGCCCCAGGACCAACCCCTGGGGCACTCCATTTGACACCGGCTGCCAACTAGACATGGAGCCATTGATCACTACCCGTTGAGCCCGACAATCTAGCCAACTTTCTACCCACCTTATAGTGCATTCATCCAGCCCGTACTTCTTTAACTTGCTGACAAGAATACTGTGGGAGACCGTGTCAAAAGCTTTGCTAAAGTCAAGATACAATACATCCACTGCTTTCCCTTCATCCACAGAACCAGTAATCTCATCATAGAAGGCGATTAGATTAGTCAGGCATGACCTTCCCTTGGTGAATCCATGCTGACTTTTCCTGATCACTTTCCTCTCATGTAAGTGCTTCAGGATTGATTCTTTGAGGACCTGCTCCATGATTTTTCCGGGGACTGAGGTGAGGCTGACTGGCCTGTAGTTCCCAGGATCCTCCTTCTTCCCTTTTTTAAAGATTGGCACTACATTAGCCTTTTTCCAATCATCCGGGACTTCCCCCGTTCGCCACGAGTTTTCAAAGATAATGGCCAATGGCTCTGCAATCACAGCTGCCAGTTCCTTTAGCACTCTCGGATGCAACTTGTCCGGCCCAATGGACTTGTGCACGTCCAGCTTTTCTAAATAGTCCCTAACCACCTCTTTCTCCACAGAGGGCTGACCATCTAGTCCCCATGTTGTGATGCCCAGCGCAGCAGTCTGGGAGCTGACCTTGTTCGTGAAGACAGAGGCAAAAAAAGCATTGAGTACATTAGCTTTTTCCACATCCTCTGTCACTGGGTTGCCTCCCTCATTCATTAAGGGGCCCACACTTTCCTTGGCTTTCTTCTTGTTGCCAACATACCTGAAGAAACCCTTCTTGTTACTCTTAACATCTCTTGCTAGCTGCAACTCCAGGTGCGATTTGGCCCTCCTAATTTCATTCCTACATGCCCGAGCAATATTTTTATACTCCTCCCTGGTCATATGTCCAACCTTCCACTTCTTGTAAGCTTCTTTTTTATGCTTAAGATCCGCTAGGATTTCACCGTTAAGCCAAGCTGGTCGCCTGCCATATTTACTATTCTTTCGACACATCGGGATGGTTTGTCCCTGTAACCTCAACAGGGATTCCTTGAAATACAGCCAGCTCTCCTGGACTCCTTTCCCCTTAATGTTAATCCCCCAGGGGATCCTACCCATCCGTTCCCTGAGGGAGTCGAAGTCTGCTTTAAGAGACTGACCGGCAGACCGGCAGAGGTCACAACAGAGAGGCGACTGGCAGGTAACCAGTGGAACAAGTGGCTGGTGAGGGAGCCAGCCAGAGCAAGTGCTCAAATGGCAGAGCAAGCCAGGTGCCATCTTCCCCGGGTGGGAGGGGAACTCACATGGATGCACCACTGAATCCTGGGTCCTCACTGACCCAGGACAACCACTGTGAGTGGGGTGCAGTGGAGGGAGAAGGGAGGGGCACAGTAAAGGAACGGTTGGTTGTAGAACTTGGGAACACGAGGCGGAAGGCTGTGCCCCATGCACTCTGGGTGTGGGTGTCCTGCTCACAGTGTTGTGTGTCTGAATCCTGCTTGTGGCATTTTCCCTAATTAACGCTGGGTGACTTCCCTCCTTTCATTAAAATTTTCTTTGCTACATTCAGACTCTGTGCTTGTGAGAGGGGAAGTATTTCCTCTCAGAGGCACCCAGGGGGTGGGAAGTAATTGTCCCAGGTTACTGGGTGGGTTCTGTGTTGAATTGTTCAAGAGGAACCCCTAGGTAGTGACCCTGTCCCTAGTTGCTGCCGGCTCCACCTGGCAGAAGGGTTACATTTTGGGGGCTCATCCAGGATCTCTGGGTCAGTACCTTTTGCAAGCACATCTTGAGTGATCCACTATGTTGGAAAAACAATTGTGTTTATATTTTGGCAAAATCATAGTTTGTATGCAAATATGTCAGGTTTGTTGGGTCCTGACTTAGAAGCCCCTAGCCTGGGGACTGCAGCCTTGGCCAATGAGTGGGCAAAAGCACTGGGACAAGCACTGGAAAAGGTTGTGTTGTCCCATGCTACGTCAAGCTCCTATCATAAGTTAAGGTTATTTGCTGGGGCTCCCATCCTAATACCTGGGGAGGAGGAGTTTGAACCCTGGTTGGAACATACCACTGAAATGCTGCAGGAGTGGGCCATACCAGATGCTGAGAAGTGAAGATGTCTAGTAGAGAGCCTCAGGGACCCCCAATGTGGCAATGGAGAATTCAGCATTTAGAGCCACAGTCCCACCCAGGCAAAGGGGGAAAGGACAATTCTTCTGCTACCAATGTGGTCAGGATGGGCACTGTGCTGCCAAGTGCCGTAATGAAGAAAATCCCTCCTTAGTGTAGGGAAAACTGAGGACCAGCTGGGAGAACTGCTGGAGGGTATGGGGATGGGGGCCACCCAGACCCACAGGACTTGCGGGCTCCCCGAGAAGAGACTGTCCAGCTGGGATCCCCCCCAGGACTGATAGGGCCTCGAGCAGAGGTCACGGTGAGGATTAAAGGGGCAGAGTGTAAAGCAGGGCTCGACACTGGATCTCAGGTGACTATTATATTTCAGTCATTCCACCAGCACACGCTTAGACACCTGCCTATACAGCCACTGACTGGCCTTGGTCTGTGTGGCCTCAGCATGGAGGAAGATCCCTACCAAGAGCATGTCAAAAATGCCCGTGTCCCCCATCCCCTGCCGTGACAGTCCATGTCCCCCACCCCTGCCATTCCAACCCGTGTTTCCCGCCCCCTGCCGTGCTAGCCCATGTCCCCTGCCCCCTGCCATTCCAGCCCGTGTCCCCCGCCCCCTGCTGTGCCAGCCCGTGTCCTCTGCTCCCTGCTGTGCCAGCCCGTGTCCTCTGCTCCCTGCCATTCCAACCCGTCTCCCATGCCCCCTGCCATGCCAGCCCATGTCCGCCGCTCGCTGCCATTCCAACCCATGTTTGTGACGAAGCGGGACTGTTCTTAATGTTTCCTCTGAATACTGTGTGAGTGCCTCAGTTTCCCCTCAGCAGTTCTTAAGTATCTAGGGGGTGGGGTAAGGGCGTATGATCGTTGCAGAGCCCTAGAGGGCAGGTGTGTGCAGGGGTCTGGACACAGAGAATGGCCGACACCCTGTTTCCTGGCAACTGATGGCCTGGGCCCTTCCCCCCTGCAAGGTGAGAGCTAAAGGGTTGGAGAACAAAGGAATCAGGTGACTTCCTGGCCCGGGAAAGGGACAAAGCCCAGAAGAGGAGGGGCTGGAGGGAGTCAGTTTGGGGCTGGCTGGGACATGGAGTGAAGGGCAGACATGGTTGTCTGGCTCACTGCCCCCCAAAATGGACCCAGCTGAGGGGTCCTGTTCTCTGCACCTACAAGCTCTGTGTTAGACCATGTTCCTGTCATCTAATAAATCTTCTGTTTTACTGGCTGGCTGAGAGTCACGTCTGACTGCGGAGTTGGGGGGCAGGACCCTCTGGCTTCCCCAGGACCCCCCCTGGGTGGACTCGCTGGGGGAAGCGCACGGAGGGGCAGAGGAGGCTAAATGCTCCGAGGTCAGACCAAGGAAGGTGGAAGCTGTGTGAGCTGGGTGTCCTGGAGACAGGCTGCTCACAGAAAGGAGACTTCCCAGAGTCCTGACTGGCTTCATGGGGAGCAGTTCCAGATTATCGCCCAGGGACTCTGTGACAGTGTTCCCCACACCCTGCAGTGCCAGCCCGTGTCCCCCACCCTCTGCCGTGCAGGCCCGTGTGTCAGCCCGTGTCCCCCGCCCCGTGCCATTCCAAACCATGTTCCCCGCCCCCTGTGGTACCAACCTGTTTCCCCCATCCCCTGCTGTGCCAGTCCGTGTCCTCTGCCCCCTGGGGTACCAGTCCATGTTCCCCGCCCCCTGCCATCCCAAGCCGTGTCCCCTGCTGTGCCAGCTCGTGTCTCCCACCCCCTGCTATGCCAGCCCATGTCCCCTGCCCTGTGCTGTGCCAGCCCGTGTCCCTTGCCCTTTGTCATGCCAGCCCGTGTCCCCCCCTGCCATTCCAACCCATGTTCCCCACCCCTGTGGTACCAGCCTGTGTCCCCCATTTCCTGCTATTCCAGCCCATATGCCCCACCCCCTGCAGTGCCAGCATCTGTCCCCTGCCCCCTGCCGTGCCAACCCGTGTCCCCCTCCCCCTGCCATTCCAGCCCATGTTGCCCACCCCCTGCGGTGCCAGCCCGTGTCATAGAATCATAGAATAACAGAGTTGGAAGGGACCTCTGGAGGCCATCTAGTCCACCCCCTGCCCAGAGCAGGACCAATCCCAACTAAATCATCCCAGCCAGGGCTTTGTCAAGTCTGACCTTAAAAACTTCTAAGGAAGGAGATTCCACCACCTCCCTAGGTAACGCATTCCAGTTTTTCACCACCCTCCTAGTGAAAAAGTTTTTCCTAATATCCAACCTAAACCTCCCCCACTGCAACTTGAGACCATTACTCCTTGTCCTGTCATCTGCTATCACTGAGAATAGTCTAGAGCCATCCTCTTTGGATCCACCTTTCAGGTAGTTGAAAGCAGCTATCAAATCCCCCCTCATTCTTCTCTTCCGTAGACTAAACAATCCCAGTTCCTTCAGCCTCTCCTCATAACTCATGTGTTCCAGTCCTCTAATCATTTTTGTTGCCCTTCGCTGGACTCTCTCCAATTTCTCCACATCCTTCTTGTAGTGTGGGGCCCAAAACTGGACACAGTACTCCAGATGAGGCCTCACCAATGTCGAATAGAGGGGAACGATCACGTCCCTCGATCTGCTGGCAATGCCCCTACTTATACATCCCAAAATGCCATTGGCCTTCTTGGCAACAAGGGCACACTGTTGACTCATATCCAGCTTCTCGTCCACTGTCACCCCTAGGTCCTTTTCCGCAGAACTGCTGCCTAGCCATTCGGTCCCTAGTCTGTAGCTGTGCATTGGGTTCTTCCGTCCTAAGTGCAGGACCCTGCACTTATCCTTATTGAACCTCATCAGATTTCTTTTGGCCCAATCCTCCAATTTGTCTAGGTCCCTCTGAATCCTATCCCTACCCCCCAGCATATCTACCACTCCTCCCAGTTTAGTGTCATCCGCAAACTTGCTGAGGGTGCAATCTACACCATCCTCCAGATCATTTATGAAGATATTGAACAAAACCGGCCCAGGACTGACCCTTGGGGCACTCCGCCAAATACCGGCTGCCAACTAGACATGGAGTCATTGATCACTACCCGTTGAGCCAGACAATCTAGCCAACTTTCTACCCACCTTGTAGTGCATCCATCCAGCCCATACTTCTTTAACTTGCTGACAAGAATACTGTGGGAGACCGTGTCAAAACCTTTGCTAAAGCCGAGGAATAACATGTCCACTGCTTTCCCTTCATCCACAGAACCAGTTATCTCATCACAGAAGGCAATTAGATTAGTCAGGCATGACTTTCTCTGGGTGAATCCATGCTGACTGTTCCTGATCACTTTCCTCTCGTCTAAGTGCTTCAGAATTGATTCCTTGAGGACATGCTCCATGATTTTTCCGGGGACTTGAGGTGAGGCTGACCGGCCTGTAGTTCCCAGGATCCTCCTTCTTCCCTTTTTTAAAGATGGGCACTACATTAGCCTTTTTCCAATCTTCCGGGACTTCCCCCGATTGCCATGAGTTTTCAAAGATAATGGCCAATGGCTCTGCAATCACATCCGCCAATTCCTTTAGCACTCTCGGATGCAACTCGTCTGGCCCCATGGACTTGTGCACGTCCAGTTTTTCTAAATAGTCCTGAACCACTTCTTCCTTCACAGAGGGCTGACCACCTCCTTCCCATGCTGTGCTGCCCAGTGCAGTAGTCTGGGAGCTGACCTTGTTCGTGAAGACAGAGGCAAAAAAAGCATTGAGTACATTAGCTTTTTCCACATCCTCTGTCACTGGGTTGCCTCCCTCATTTAGTAAGGGGACCACACTTTCCTTGGCTTTCTTCTTATTGCCAACATACCTGAAGAAACCCTTCTTGTTACTCTTAACATCCCTCGCTAGCTGCAACTCCAGGTGTGATTTAGCCTTCCTGATTCCATTCCTACATGCCCGAGCAATATTTATATACTCATCCCTGGTCATTTGTCCAATCTTCCACTTCTTGTAAGCCTCTTTTTTTGTGTTTAAGATCAGCAAGGATTTCACTGTTAAGCCAAGCTGGTCGCCTGCCATATTTACTATTCTTTCGACACATCGGGATGGTTTGTCCCTGTAACCTCAATAAGGATTCTTTAAAATACAGCCAGCTCTCCTGGACTCCTTTCCCCCTCATGTTATTCTCCCAGCGGATCTTGCCCATCAGTTCCCTGAGGAAGTCAAAGTCTGCTTTTCTGAAGTCCAGGGTCCATATTCTGCTGCTTTCCTTTCTTCCTTGTGTCAGGATCCTGAACTCGACCATCTCATGGTCACTGCCTCCCAGGTTCCCATCCACTTTTGCTGCCCGTGTCCCCCGCCCCCTGCGGTGCCAGCCCGTGTCCCCCGCCCCACGCGGTGCCAGCAAGCATCCCTGCTGTAGGAGCCACTGCAGGTTGGGGAGGGAAGAATTGGGCCCCTTGGGCTTCACACACACGCGCCCGCTCCCCAGCCCGGAGCCCGAGGAGCTGCTGCTTCCCCGTGATTTCCTGCAGGGGCCAGAGGTGTTTGGGGAAATGGTCTTTGAGTCCCCCAGCTGGTCACACAGCTCCCTGCTCCCTGGTGGCTGCCCCATGGCTTGGCTCACCACCGCCCCCCTCCCCAGCTCAGCCAAGCTCCCTCTGGTTTGGCCTGCTCTGGGGTTCCTGCTCTAGCCAATGGCCCGTGGGGAAGTTACGGCCAGGGAGACGCCTGCTCTGTTCCTGGCTCTGTGCAGACTTTGCCTGGCCTGGCGAATTCCTTCCCCTCTCTGAGTGCAGCCCCTTGCAATGCGGCAGCTGCTTGGGCTCCTGCCAGCCGGGGTGGGGCGGCTGCAGGGGGGGACAGGCGGGGATGGGACATGCGTCCCATTCAGCCCTTGGAGCCTCTGCAGGCTGTGCTCCCCGGGGAGCCGTGACAGAGCTGGGCAGGGGCGGGAGGGACCCTGGTGGCAGGAGGTGGGGAGGACGAAGGGGCTGGAGCGTGACGCAGGGCTGTGGGGCTGGACTGAGGCATAGGCACCGACTTCCACTGTTCCTGGTGGGTGCTCGACCCCACCCCCGCCCCTGCACTGCCCTCGCCCTGCCCCCATTCCACCCCTTCCCCAAAGCCCCCGCCCCTGCCCCGCCTCTTTCCCTGAGCACGACATAGAATCATAGAATCATAGAATATCAGGGTTGGAAGGGACCCCTGAAGGTCATCTAGTCCAACCCCCTGCTCGAAGCAGGACCAATTCCCAGTTAAATCATCCCAGCCAGGGCTTTGTCAAGCCTGACCTTAAAAACCTCTAAGGAAGGAGATTCTACCACCTCCCTAGGTAACGCATTCCAGTGTTTCACCACCCTCTTAGTGCAAAAGACATGTCCCTGGAAAGTCCTAAGCTCCACCAAATAGCTGTCTGGCGACAGGAGGTGCTGGGAGGTAGGAGGAGGAGTGGGGAGGCGGCGTGCTCGGGGAGTGGGGGGGGTGAGGGGAGCTTGGCTGCCAGTGGGTGCAGAGCACCCACTAATTTTTCCCCGTGGGTGCTCCAGCCCTGGAGTTGACACCTATGGCCTGAGGTGCATATTGTGGGGATAGTTAGGGGCCGTGACTCTGGGAGCCCAAGGCAGCAGCTGGTGTCCCTGGGCAGGGGTTGTGCAGCTGGCGTGGGTGGCTGTGACGTTCCCCTGGTGTTATCTGGACCGGTGATCTGCTAGGTCACTCCAATCCTCAACTCTGCGAGCCAGCCTTACCTTGCTCTGCTGTGAGAACCCCCACTCCCGGGTTGGTCATGCTCAGCCTCTGGCGTGTAAGCTGCTCCCAGCTACCTGAGTGAGCACTTTTAGCCAGCCACTGCTTGGATTGTGCAACTGAATGACACTAGCCAGTATCTCTGGTCCCAGACACAACCCTAGGAACCTCCCTCTTGCAGTGTCCAGTTATGCTCGCTGGGTGCTGGGGGCCCAGCCCATAACAGGTCACTTCCGAGGCACTGGTTCCAGAACTGGAGCATAAACTAACCCTGCCCATCTGTGATAGCTGGCTCAGGCAGGGTGAGCAGCTCCTGCGTGAGGGACGACCCAGAGCTCAGGGCCTGGGCGAGACGTGGGGAACAGACTGTCAAGAAGAAGCTGGCCATAGGCATACAGGGGCAAGGCCAGGGCCTGGGGAACAGGCCGGGGGGAGGGAGGCAGACCTGGGCAAGAGACATGATTGAACCAACTGGGCAAGTCAGCCCCAGGCCCATTCTACCAGTCACAGGGTCAGGAGCCCAGCCCGAACCATCTCTAGGCCCAGAGTTGGGGGGACAATGCTGAGCTGGCCCATCCCACCATTCACCTGGCCAGGGCATTGGGGTGCTGCAGAACTCACCCTCCTGTACACACTGCATGGAGCCAGGACAGCCACAGGGCCTGCCGCAGTTGTCATAACCATACAGCTAAGGGTAGCCTGGAATTCCTCCTTACCTGTAAGGGTTAAGAAGCTCAAATAACCTGGTTGGCACCTAACCAAAAGGACCAATGGGGAAAGAAGATACTTTCAAATCTTGGAGTGGGGGAAGGCTTTGTTTTGTGTGTTCTCTTGGGAAACAGAGAAGCATCAGGTCAGAAAACTCCTCCTATAAACCATCCTAAAAGTTTCTCATATTACAAAAATTGTAAGTAAAAGCCAGGCAAGGAGTGTTAGGTTATTTTTTCTTCTGCTTGTGAATTTTTCCTTTGCTGGAGGGAGGTTTAGTCCTGTTTTTTGTAACTTTGAAACTAAGCCTAGAGGAAGTTCTGTTGTGTTTTTGAATCTTTTGTTACCCTGTACAGTTATTTTCCATTCTGATTTTACAGAGGTGATTTTTACCTTTTTTTTTAAATAAAATCCTTCTTTTAAGAACCTGATTTCTCTATTTCTCTATCCCCAGGTGTTTGGGTCTGTGATCACTTTGTAACCAATTGGTTAGAATATTATTATCAAGCCTCCCCTTTGGGGGATATTTTGGGGGAATAGGAACGCCAAGTGGTCCTTTCCCTGATTCTTTGTTAAATCACTTGGTGGTGGCAGCGTACCCTCCAAGGGCAAAGAATTTGTGTGTTGGGGAAGTTTTAACCTAAGCTGGTAGAAATAAGCTTGGGGGGGGGTCTTTCATGTGGGTCCCCACATCTGTACCCTAGAGTTCAGAGTGGGGAGGGAACCCTGACAGCAGTCATGGACACACGAAGCCCCAGCTACTGCCTAAAGACCCTGCCCTTCCCTGCTCCCAGTGGGACCCACACAGCTCAGCCTAGCAGAGAGAGAAAGCAGCCGGTTTCCCCCTCCCACACTGGGCTGCAGGAGTGACACCTCCACGGACCTCTGCCCGTCCCGCCATGAGGCTTCCCAGGGACAGCAGGAGGCTGCCCCGCTGCCTATGGCAGTGACTTGCCCTCAGTGGGCGGCTCCATGCATTACAGTATGCCCAGCAGGGAGAGGGGCCAATGTGCCAGCCGCAGGGGACCCCCCCGGCCCTGTCTCCATCAAGCCACATCAGTGAACATGGGGCAGGGCTGGGATCTCCCCTACCTTCTTGGCCTTGTTTCCCTGCAGCTGCAGAGGGCTGAGGGCCTCATGGGCAGCAGCTTGGGGCACAGCAGATCAGTGCCCTGCACAGTCCAAGGGCCCCTGTTCTAGGGCCGTGGCAGGCCAGGCTCAATATGGCACCAGCTGCTCGGGACAGAAGAGGGGCCGGACCAGGAAGAAGGTGCTGACCCAAGAGGGGTGGCCAGCAGCAAGCCAGAGGCCACCTCTGCAGCCTAGGCCTGTGGAGTCGGCTTGCTGGGCTCAGTGGAGCCCACCCCTGTCGTACAAGCTTAGTAAAGGTGCTGAGACTCCTGCAGGCCAAAGACTTGCCAATCAACAGCATGGAGACAGCCACTTTTGATTTAAAGGTGGAGAAAACCTGCTACAAATTCCACTCCCAGCCCCTTCCCAGCAGGGGGGCGGTGCAAGGCGCTGGCTGTGGGATGAGCTCCTGGTTACTCCAGTCCCAGCCATGCTGGGGACTGCAAACAGGGGAGTCTGAGTGAGGGCGAAGGAGATCCCCCTGCTGAACAAACAAGGTGCGAATACTAACCTTGGGGTGAGTGAGTTTATTTGGCTCTTTCTGTTTTTCTTTTTCTTTCAGATTATTTTAGTCACAAGGTCAATTGGGATTGTGTGTTTGGGGCCATTTTGAGCAGCTGTTCCTTTGATCATCGTTGATCAGCCTCAATCAGCCTTGTGATCTGATGAAGTGAGCTGTAGCTCACGAAAGCTCATGCTCAAATAAATTGGTTAGTCTCTAAGGTGCCACAAGTACTCCTTTTCTTCCCCCTCTGTGATTAACGACAGGGGTAGGGCTGACCTAGGAGGGAAGGACTTAAAAGCCAGTGTCTAAGCGACCAAGGGGAGCTAGCAAAACAGGGGACTGCAAACAGGGGAGTTTGAAAGGGAGTTGTAATATAGTCGCTATGGTTAGGAAGGGCCCCATCACCAGTGCCAACGCTGCTCCTGTCTCCTCCACCTGCGCCTGTATCCAGACAGACAACCTAACCATGGACGCCTCTACCCAGATCCTGGTGTGGACTTGCAGAGACTGTGGCCTGCAATTCCCACTCTCGGAAAGCCAGGCTGGGGGGACCATCCAGTGCAAAAGGGGCCTGCGGGTGGAATCTCTCAGGAAGCAGGTGGGAGAGCTACAGGAGGAGGTGGCTAGGCTGAGGAGCATCTGTGCACAGGAGGAATTCCTCGAGAGTATTCACATGGAGACATCCAAGGCTGAGGAAGCTATTCAGTTACCGAGGATTGCTGTCACACCACTGGGGGAAGAGGATATGGCTCTGTCACAGGGAGGTCACTGGCTGCTGGTTACTTCAGGCAGCTGACAGTGCTCCACCCCTACTCCCAACCCACCCACCATGGTGATGGAGAACTGTTATGCTGCCCTGGCAACGAGTGATGAGGAATCGCCCCTGGAGGAGGAGGAGGAGAAGCCGTGTACCCTCAAGGCTGGGAGGATCACAGCCACCACTCCCAGGAGGAAACCTAGGGTAGTGGTGGTTGGTGACTCTCTTCTGAGGGGGACAGAAGCACCCATCTGTCACCTTGACATGGCATCCCGGGAGGTATGCTGCCCGCCAGGAGCCTGTATCCGAGACATTATGGAGGGATTGTCAAGGATCATCCAGCCCTCTGACTACTACCCCATGCTGCTCATCCATGTGGGCAGTAATGATACTGCGAGGTCTGACCCATAGCAGATCAGAAATGACTACAGGGCTCTGGGAGTAAGGCTGAGGGAGTTTGGAGCACAGGTGGTGGTCTCTTCAGTCCTTCCAGTCAAGATTAGGGGCCTTGGCAAGGTTAGAGCCATCTTGGAGGTGAATGCCTCTCTGCAAGGATGGTGTCGCCAGGAGGGCTTCAGCTTCCTTGACCACTGGATGCTGTTCCAGGAAGAAGGACTGTTAAGCAGAGATAGGGTTCACCTATCGAGGAAGGGGACGTCTCTAGGTAAGGATAAAAGGGGTAAAACCAAGGGTGATGTCATGGTAGGGTCCACTATAGACCAGCTAACCGGGAAGAAGAGGTGGATGAGGCTTTTTTTTAAACAACTAACAAAATCATCCGAAGCCCAGGACTTGGTAGCGATGGGGGATGTCAACTCCCCAGCCATCTGTTGGGAAAATAACACAGCAGGGCACCGATTATCCAACAAGTTCTTGCAATTGTATTGGAGACCATTTTTTATTTCAGAAGGGGGAGAAAGCTACTAGGGGGGAGGCTGTTCTAGATTTGATTTTGACAGATAGGGAGGAACTGGTTGAGAATTTGAAAGTGGAAGGCAACTTGGGGGAAAGCGATCATGAAATGGTAGAGTTCATGATTCTAAGGAATGGTAGGAGGGAGAACAGCACAATAAAGACAATGGATTTCAAGAAGACAGACTTTAGCAAACTCAGGGAGTTGGTAGGTAAAATCCCATGGGAAGCAAGTCTAAGGGTATGTCTACACTAAGAAATTAGGTTGAATTTATAGAAGTCAAATTTTTAGAAAGTGATTTTATACAGTCGATTGTGTGTGTCCCCACTTAAAACCATTAAGAACATTAAGTCGGCGGAGTGCAACCACAGTACCGAGGCTAGCGTCAACTTCCTGAGAGTTGCACTGTGGGTAGCTATCCCACAGTTCCTGCAGTCTCCACTGCCCATTGGAATTCTGGGTTGAGATCCCAATGCCTGATGGGGCAAAAATCATTGTTGCGGGTGGTTCTGGGTATGTCGTCAGGCCCTCATTCCCTCCCTCCCTCCATGAAAGCAATGGCAGACAATCGTTTCGTGCCTTTTTTCATGGGTTACCCATGCAGACACCATAAAACAACTGAAGACAGTTGGGGAAAAACAGGGGAAAAACAACTGAAGGCAGTAGGCAGTTTTTCAAAGAGACATTATTAAGGGCACAAGACAAAACTATCCCACTGCATAGGAAAGATAGGAAGTATGGCAGGAGACCACACTGGCTTAACCAGGAGATCTTCAATGATCTAAAACTCAAAAAAGAGTCCAACAAAAAGTAGAAACATGGTCAAATTACAAAGGATGAATATAAACAAATAACACAAGTATGTAAGGACAAAATTAGAAAAGCCAAGGCACAAAACAAGATCAAACTAGCTAGGGACATAAAAGGAAACAAGAAAACATTCTACAAATACATTAGAAGCAAGAGGAAGACCAAGGACAGAGGAGGTCCATTACTCAATGAGGGGGGAAAGACAATAACAGAAAAAGTGGAAATGGCAGAAGTGCTAAATGACTTCTTTGTTTTGGCTTTCACCAAGAAGGTTGGTGGTGATTGGACGTCTAACATAGTGAATGCCAATGAAAATGAGATAGGATCAGAGTCTAAAATAGGGAAAAAAGAAGTAAAAAATTACTTAGACAAGTTAGATGTCCTCAAATCACCAAGTCCTGATGAAATACATCCTAGAATACTCAAGGAGCTGATTGAGGAGATATCTGAGCCATTAACAATTATCTTTGAAAAGTCATGGAAGACGGGAGACATTCAAGAAGACTGGAAAAGGGCAAATCTAATGCCCATCTCTAAAAAGGGAAATAAGGACAACCCAGGGAATTACAGACCAGTCAGCTTAACTTCCGTACCTGGAAAGATAATGGAGCAAATAATTAAGCAATCAGTTTGCAAACTCTGAGAAGATAATAAGCTGATAAATAACAATCAGCATGGATTTGCCAAGAACAAATCATGTAAAACCAACGTGATAGCTTTCTTTGACAAAATAACAAGCCTTGTTGGTAGGGGGGAAGCGGTAGACATGGTATATCTCGACTTTAGTAAGGCTTTTGATACTGTCTCGCATGACCTTCTCATAAACAAACTAGGGAAATACTTAGGAAGGAACAATCAGTTGCACACACACAAAATGGGAAATGACTGCCTAGGAAGGAGTACTGCGGAAAGGGATCTGGGGTCATAGTGGATCACAAGCTAAATATTCCAGTTCTGGGTACCACATTTCAGGAATGATTCGCGAAAGTCATGAGAAGAGCAACAAAAATGATTAAAGGTCTAGAAAATATGACCTATGAGGGAAGACTGAAAAAATTGGGTTTGTTTAGTCTGGGGAAGAGAAGACTGAGAGGGGACATGATAACAGTTTTCAAGTACATAAAAGGTTGTTACTAGGAGGAGGGAGAAAAATTGTTCTACTTGACCTCTGAGAATAGGACAAGAAGCAATGGGCTTAAATTGCAGCAAAGGAGGTTTAGTTTGGACATTAGGAAAAACTTCCTAACTGTCAGGGTGGGTAAGCACTGGAATAAACTGCCCAGGGAGGTTGTGGAAGCTCCATCATTGGGGATTTTAAAGAGCAGGTTAGACAAACACCTGTCAGGGATGGTCTAGATAATACTTACTTCTGCCTTGAGTGCAGGGGACTGGAATAGATTACCTCTCGAGGTCCCTTCCAGTTCTATGATTCTATGCTCAGAAGGGGGTGCTGCAAGGAGTGGTGCAGGGTGATGGCTGTGGGATGAGCTCTTGGCTACTCCAGCCCCAGTTATGCCCAGCAGGGAGTTGTCTGGTGAAAGGAGTATTCCTGGGGGGATTCTGTGCCCATGCAGGGGTGCAGAATTCATGTGGTCCGCATTTTCCTGTGCCCCTCACACAGAAAAATGCAAAAGAAATCTGCTGGGGGACATGCACCACTTCCCCAGCAGCCTGGGCAGCGGGTCTGTTCCAGCGGGCATCAGGCAGCCTCAGAGACAAGGGATGGGGGCTGCTGGGCATGCGTTACTGTGTGATTATTGCCGGGGGAGGGGGGGGCACAGGGCGGTGCTGGGCCTATGTAGGCATGAGGCAGGGAAGAGGCACAAATGAAGCAGCCTGCTTGAGTTAATTGATCTCATTCTCTGAGGCACAAATGTAGCACCCTGACTGTGTAGTAAAGTTGTTAAAGTTGCTGTTGATAGTGAATTGATCTCATTCTCTGAGGCAGAAATGTAGCAGCCTGCCTACTACTGTTAGTTAAGGGTTTCCATTCTCAGTCAATTCCCCCAGGAGCATAAAACCTGTGAAAATTTTAAGGCCCCTACATTGCCAGAGTGATGTAAAAGAGCCTTATTATAAATGACAGTAAGGGAATCCGCAGCTGGGAAGATCTAGGTGCTTTCTCACTTATTTCCTGTGTCAAAGTGGCACAATGGGGTTAGATTACAGCTCAGGATTTATTAAATTTACCCATTAAAAAAAAAAGACTTTGAGGGCAAATAAAACATTGACTAAGCAGTCAATAAAATGTCAGGACAATCAGAACCAAGCACTTCCCAAAGTACCCCGCCGGGTCCAGGACAATTATTAGCAAACCTGTATGACTTTCATGCGTGAAAGTCTTAGCAATCTAAAATGCCATTTTACTTTTGTGTGTGTGTGTGCTGTTTGGTGTTCTGTAATGTAATTTAAATGAAAATCCAGGATTATAACTGGAAGGCAGGGTATTAGTTACCAAGCGTTTGTAATTTCACTTTCATGTGTTTAGGAAATGCTGAATACTTATTGTGACTTTTTTCTGTATTGTAGTTTAAATAAATTACCAAAACAATTGAAACTGGTGTGATTATATTGCATCATTTTGACAAATAAAATATGCAGAATTTTGCAGAATTTTGAATTTTTTGGCGCAGAATCCCCCCAGGAGTAAAGGCGGAAACGTGTAATTTCTGATTTACCCTGGTAATTTATCCTCCGGTATCTTAATCAGGAGATGCTCTGAGGCATAAATTCCAGCAGTACAGGGACCCCTAGCACCCTGATTGGGCACTGGGGGTCGGCATTGACTGGGAAGGGCGAATGCCCCCTACTGTCCCCTCAACACAGTGTTCCCTAGTGCCATGCTAGGGCATTGGGGTCAGCACTCATGGGGCAGGGCCTCCTACTGAGCCCCCCACCCCATGCCCTGAAACACTGGGGTCCCCTGGGACTTTGTTTCAGGTACTGCCAGGGGAGGAGCGGTTATAGCAGTTTCCAACCACCGGCACAGCCTCAGCTATGAAACCTCCTGGAGAGTCTCAGTCTGAGCCTTCCTACACCACGCGGGTGCGCCTAGTATTCAGCTGGCCTGCTGGTGCGGGGGAGGAAGATTGGAGCCAGAGATGAGCACAGTTTGACGCTGTTGCACACGCACGCAGACACATGGATAAGGGGCACGCGCACATGCAAACAGACACATAGAGGCATATGAGCTGCTGTGTGCGTGTACACACCTGCAGATGAGTGTACACTCATATACATGCACACACACACACACACTGATGTGCACATGCACACTCACAATATACACTCCCCCTATAAGCGTATGCACGTCTGCACACCCTGCACCTGCATGCAGAGATGTGTGCATACACAGATGAGGGCACACCACATACTCAAGCCTGTGCACACTCACACTGATTTGCCCCCCCCCAATAAGCAGATGAACACACAGAGGTGAGTGCGTGTGCACCACCTGCAATGTGTCAAGCCTGCTGCTCTCAGTCTGTGCTGCGGGAGAAGGTAACGCGGGGTCCAGGGGAGGGGGCCTGTCCTCTCCCAGTGTGACAGGACCCTGCCCAGCCCCATCCCTTGTGAGGGAGAAAGGCCAGAGTGAGGCTTCAGCTTCAGGGCCTAGTGGGCAGCCAGCTGGGTGCCTTGCTCAGATTGACCCTGGCAGCATCCAGGCCCCCCTTCACAATTGAAACCAGAGATGCCCCTTCCCCACCTGCCTGTGGATGGCCAAAGTGTGGGGGCCTGGGCCCCCTCCTCCCCCCAGTGGCCAGCCACATTTGCTGTCTTTCAGCCCAGGGTCTGTCTCAGCTGCCAGGCAGGCAATGCCTTCTAGACCTCCCCATGGGCATCGGGTGCCAGGGGTCTCGCTCCCGTAACTAGTAGTGGTCCCTGTTTCTCACTGGGCCTTTGGCTCGTTGCTGTGCCCTTGGCTTGGCCACTGAGACTGGCTTTCTTTTGTGCTGCGGCAGGAAGCCGGGCTCACCCCATCGGTTCTGCCTACAGCATTGAGGGTGGCACATCTCTGTACAAACACATGTGGTTTATTAAGGCATTTCTTTGAGAAATTGGCACTTGGGTCCGGGCCATGCTGGAGCAGCCCGGGGTCGTGGGCAGGCGAGCAGGGCCCAATACATGCAGTTCAGCGCGGACACGATACAAAAGGCTACAAACAAAGTAGAAAACAGAACCGCTTAGTACAAAGTGTAAAAATAAATAACTGGAGCCGCAGCTCCTGATGTGGTCAGCTGCACAGCCCCTATACTGTGTTCAGCGGTGCCCTTTCATGTCCACCCCCCCCATACTGCACTCAGCAGTGCCCGTTCGTGTCCATCTTCCCTGCCCCATACTGTCCTTAGCGGTGCCTGTTCGTGTCCATCCCCCCCATACTGTGCCCAGCAGTGCCTGTTTGTGTCCATCCCCCCCCATACTGCGCTCAGGGGTGCCCGTTTGTGTCCATCCCCCCCATACTGCGCTCAGCAGTGCCTGTTCGTGTCCATCCCCCCCATACTGCGCCCAGGGGTGCCCATTCGTGTCCATCCCCCCCATACTGCGCCCAGGGGTGCCCGTTCCTGTCCATCCCCCCCATACTGCGCCCAGCAGTGCCCGTTCGTGTCCATCCCCCCCATAATGCGCCCAGCGGTGCCCGTTCATGTCCATCCCCCCCATACTGCGCCCAGCGGTGCCCGTTCGTGTCCATCCCCCCCATACCGCGCCCAGCAGTGCCCGTTCGTGTCCATCCCCCCATACTGCACCCAGGGGTGCCCTTTCATGTCCACCCCCCCATATACTGCGCCCAGCGGTGCCCGTTCGTGTCCATCCCCTCCATACCGCGCCCAGCGGTGCCCGTTCATGTCCATCCCCCCCATACTGCGCCCAGTGGTGCCCGTTCCTGTCCATCCCCCCCATACCGCGCCCAGCAGTGCCCGTTCGTGTCCATCCCCCCCCCATACCGCGCCCAGCAGTGCCCGTTCGTGTCCATCCCCCCCATACCGTGCCCAGCAGTGCCCGTTCGTGTCCATCCCCCCCATACCGCGCCCAGCAGTGCCCGTTCGTGTCCATCCCCCCCATACCGCGCCCAGCGGTGCCCGTTCGTGTCCATCCCCCCCATACCGCGCCCAGCGGTGCCCGTTCGTGTCCATCCCCCCCCATACCGCGCCCAGCAGTGCCCGTTCCTGTCCATCCCCCCCATACCGCGCCCAGCGGTGCCCGTTCGTGTCCATCCCCCCCATACTGCACCCAGCGGTGCCCGTTCGTGTCCATCCCCCCCATACTGCGCTCAGCGGTGCCCGTTCGTGTCCATCCCCCCCATACTGCGCCCAGCGGTGCCCGTTCGTGTCCATCCCCCCATACTGCGCCCAGCGGTGCCCGTTCGTGTCCATCCCCCCCATACTGCGCTCAGCGGTGCCCGTTCGTGTCCATCCCCCCCACCATATGGCGCTCAGCAGCAGTGCAAGTACATGCCTATCCCCCCCTGCATACTACGCTCAGTGGTGCATGTATGTGTCCTCCCCTCCCCGACCCCCAGCAATGCTGCAATCAGCAGCAGTGCACATACCTGTCCATTCCTGCCCCATACTGCACTCAGCAGTGCATATATGCATCTGTTCCCCACCCCCATATTGCCATCAGCGATGCAGGCGTGTCGTCCCCCCCATATTGGGAGTCGTGCTACAACTATCCATGTCCTCGCCTTGACACACATTGGGGCTAGTGTGAGGGACCCAGCGGTCACTGGGGAGACGGATCTCTTGGGCAGTAGCCCCTTGGAGCCTGTTACCTGCTTTAGGGCTGCATTAGGGGCAGAGTGAGGACAAGACCTTCAGATCCCAGCAGGAGGGGCACAGGGATACCCTAGTCCTGGGCTGGGCAGAGAATTCTCTGGGCCACTGCCCCTGTCCACTCCTGCTGCCCCAGGAACACAGCCCAGCCCTGCCTGCGACAGGGGATCACGTGGCAGGGCCCCAGCTCCGGGGCTGTAGCCCCTTAGTTCTGCTGCGGCCAGGGGAGCATTGCACCTTAGCAAGTGCCCTGCACTGCAGCTTCTGTTCCGTCTTCCCAGGGGACCTCAACCCCTGCCACAGGCTCTCCCCATGTCACCGCACCCCCTCTGGGCCACCCCCCATGTCACCGCAGCCCCCCCAGGTCACTACCCTGCCCCTTGGTTCCTACCCCCCATGTCACCAGCCCTTCTGGGCTTTCCCCCCCATGTCACCACCAACCCCAGGCTCTCCCCACCCCCGGGTACTCCTGCATGTCCCTGTCCCAGGATAAGTGAGGGTGCTAGAGAACCACACTTGGGCTGAAATGCCCAACGAGCACTGGGAAAAGCAGCTCAAGGTGACTGAGCCGAGCTGATGGAGGGGGCTGGGCACAGACGGGCAGGGCCAAAGTGGGGGCAGCTGAGCGCAGAGAGGTGGGGGGCAGGACTGATGGAGGGAGGGGGCAGGGCTGAGCCACAAAATTCCAGCATGAAACTTTCACAATCAAACCACAAAGTTTTTCTCCCACAGCTGGGGGAAGGGGCACTCTATCCCCTGCTGTTATATACCCACCTGTCCCCAGCCACACCCAGTCCCCTGCTGCACCCTCCCCCAACCACACCCACCAAGTCACACCTTAGGTGGCTGCACCCTCCCCCCGCAACAGCCTGTTCACATCTGCTGCACCCTGCGCGGCTCTGTCCCCGCCTCACCCTGTCAGCCCAGCATCTGATTGCTTTGTGCGTCCAGGTGCTAGCCCTCCTGCCGGGTTATTGCTGCAGCCTGGTGGATGGAAGCGAACAGACAGATGTAGCCCCCCAAACGTAGCTGGGCAGGATGGAGAGCCTCTGTCATCCCCTCAGGGGTCCTGGACCCGGCCTTGGTACTGTGCATGGTGCTGGATGGCAGGGGAGCATGCTGCCTGTCTGTCGCAGCGTGTGTCCAATTCCAGTTGGTGCAGCCCCATAGCCCAGGCTTGTGCAAGACACAGGGTTGTGCAAGACATTCTGGTGCCAGGGCTGAGCATGTGAGAGTGACACTGGGGCACCAAGACGGGCTGCAGTGAGACATAGGTGGCAGCAGGAGGGTGGGGACTATGGGAGCATGTACCCGTGCCATGCTCACAGCACCATGTGGAGGGGAGATGAGCAGCCACAACCAATTGTCCACCCCTCCCACAGGGGAATATGGGGCTCCTACAGTGGAGGCCCTGGATGCAGGGACCCCAGCCCAAGGCAGACGGGCAGGGGGTGTCTTTCAACTGCACAGACCCCCCCCTCCGGTGTGGGAGGGGGCATCGTGGCTGCACAGACCCCCTCTGCCCCCACCCCTCCACCAGCAGGGCATTGCAGCAGCACAGGCCCTTCCCTGGATAAGGCATCATGGCTGCACAGACCCACCCTGGCTGGGGAAGGGGTCCTCATGGCTGCACAGACCTGCCCCTGCCTGGAGAAGGGGTCCTCATGGCTGCACAGACCTGCCCCTGCCTGGGGAAGGGGTCCTCATGGCTGCACAGACCCACCCTGGCTGGGGAAGGGGTCCTCATGGCTGCACAGACCCACCCTGGCTGGGGAAGGGGTCCTCATGGCTGCACAGACCCACCCTGGCTGGGGAAGGGGTCCTCATGGCTGCACAGACCTGCCCCTGCCTGGGAAAGGGGGCACTGTGGCTGCACAGACTGGGGGGCGGTGGGCTCTTTTGGATGCTGTCTTGCGGCCGAAAGAGAAAGTGCAGCAACACACCCAGGTGGGGCTTACAGCTGCTGAAAGCCCCAGGTGCGGTCCATGCTGTCTCCATCTGCCCTGTCCCTCCAGGGGCCACAGGACCGGCTCAGTCATGGGAGGGGCCCAAGCGTGTCTCTGGCCCTGGTACAGGTGATGCCCAAGGGGTGAAGTGGCTGGGAATCAGGGCATGCCCATGGAACAGGCGTGGTTCTGTGGCAGCCCTCAGGGTCTCTGGCCCTCCTAAAGCTGCTTCCTCCATGCAGCTTGTCTCAGCAGCAAAAAACAGAATCAATGAGCTGGAAAGCTCCTGGTGTGGATGATCTGTGGGGAACCAGATCTGCCCCCCGGAGCCAGACGAGCCTGCAGGGAATGGAATTCCTTCCCTGAGTCTGGATGGGGTGGCAGGGAACAGGATCCCCCCTGGGGTCTCGATGGGTCTACAGGGAACAGGATCCCCTGCCCTGGGGACTGGATGGGGCAGCAGGGAACAGGATTCCCTCCCTCCTTCCCCCTGGCAAGACTGCAGGGAACAGGATCTGTTCCCCACTGTGTCTGGAGGGGTTTGTGGGAATAGGACCCTCCACCCTGTGTTAGGCCAGACCTGCGGTGTAGGGTATCCCATCCCCCAGATCCCCCTGTGTCCTGTTTCCCTGCCCTGTATCCAGATTTCCCCCCATTCTGGGGCTGGACAGGCCTGCAGGGAATGGGATTTCTCCTGGGTCTTGGTAGGTCTGCAGGGAACAGGATCAGCCCTCACCGATGGGCCTACAAGTTGGAGGTGATGGGGAGTGGGAGACAGCCAGCTCAGTGTGGCGGAGTGAGCTCTGTCCATGTGCATGGCATGATGTCTGGTATGCTGGCCCATGCTCCCCCCACCCCTTTGGAATGTGTCCCCACCCCAGAAACCTTCACCCAGCGCTTTCCCGGCCTCTAGCTCACAGTCCGGCCCCCCAAACTAAATCCCAGGCAGGTACAGCTGCTGCCACTCCCGGCTGGGCAGCTTGGCCCACAGGACTGGAGGAATGAGGTCACGAGCGGCCATGGCCATCACAGGGGTGGCGAGGACACCACTTCGCCCCCCGCCCCCACCACTCAGGGCAAACAGTACCATGAGAGAGCAGGTCTGACACCAGCACCAGAACCGGCAGCCATTTGAGGCAGTGGGACCAGCACCACCGCAAGCAACCTATCGGGGCGCTGAAATTAGTAGTGGAACTGGCAGCCCATGTGGAGCGACTGGAACCAGAAGCAGCAACCTGCTGGGGTCTGAGAATGAAGCAGCCTGTGGGGGTGGCAGATCCAGCTCTTCCGCCCCCGCCGCACCTGGAGGCTGCAGAGAATAGCAGGAGGGGCTGAGAGTCCATGGGAGCCTGGCTAAATCCTGAGCTCAGCTTCCTCAGGGAGCTCCAGCGAGTGCTCGGCGCTGATGACAGAGGCTGAGGGCCCCTGGGAGACACCAAAAGGCGACACCACGGGGGAGCGGGCAGCCAGCGGGGACAGCGAGGGCGAGAAGCTGGGCGACATGGCCGAGGAGGAGATGGACCCCTCATGGCTGATGGGTGAGCGGCGCAGGGAAGACAGGTGCGGGAAGGTCCTGCCCACTGCTGGCTTGGGGGGCACTGACTTGGCCCCGGGATGGGCCACCGAGGTGATAAGGGGCGGCGGATCAATGCGGGGCTTGGGCTCTGCCTTGGGCTTGGCTTGGAAGGGCTTGCGCAGGGAGCTCTCATCCTTGAGCCGGGCGATCTCGGTGAAGACGCTGGCCAGGGGCTGGAACTGGGGGCACCAGTTCAGCAGGTAATCCCAGTTGTAGCTGCCACGGAGCTCCTCCTCGCTAGCCACAACGGCGGTGAGGGAGCCCTCCACACAGGGCTTGCCATCCTCGGGGAAGGTGTAGTCCTTGGGGTGGGAGGAGACGCTCAGGCCGCAGCCCACGCCCAGGAAGGTGCTACTGCCCCCTTCGTCGCGGTACAGCTGGGGCGGCTGCCCAGGCAGCAGCAGGCTGGAGCCCTTCTTGGTCTTGAACCACTGGGCACTCTCCAGAGTGGTGGGTTCACAGGAGATGTCAGAGAGCTGGTCGGCGTCCTGCTGGATGCCCGAGTCGGGACCGCGGGCTGAGATGTGCTCCTGCATGGAGGAGGTGACGCTGGCCACACGTGGGTATTCGTTAATCATCCGGATCTCATCGTCCTCGGCTGCCTCGGCTGAGCCACGCCCGCTGGAGTGGGAGGGGTCCAGGGAGCCACCCCGCGGGTAGGGTCCGGCTGACTCACTGCCATAGCCTGGCAGGGCCTGGTGGTAGATGCGGTCACTGCCGGGAAGCACTGGCTCCTCATGGCCTAGCTTCTGCAAGGAGCCACTCTGCATGCGGTTGAGCTGCGAGTCCTGCTCTGGCTTCTTGTGTCCCTGTTGGTGCCGGGAGCGGACCAGCACCAGGACGATGGCCACGGCGGCCAGCACCACCACCACGCCCAGGGAGGCAGCTACAGCTACTACCAGCAGCAAGTTGAGGTCCGGAGCCAGGCCGAAGGAGGTGTGGGTGATGTCGATGGAGACCTGAGCAGAGGCCGAGCGGGAGGAAGGCAGGGGGCTGCGGGCCTGCACCTCCAGGCTCATCTCTCGTGGCTCCCGCTTGGGGTGCCCTGCTGGCTCTGGCTGGCTGTCCACGCGCAGGTAGATGGTGCCGGTGGTCTGGTTGACCCCGAAGTATGGTGAGGGCTTAGCTAAAGAGTAGAGCACCACGCCGTCCACACCCTCGTCCTCGTCAGTGGCCAACACCCGGCCAATGCTCTGGCCCTTGTGGGCACCCTCAGGCACCTCGAAGCTGAAGTCAGGGCTCAGGAAGACAGGACTGTACTCATCCTCGCCGGTCACCAGCACCCGCACGGTGACGGTGGCTGAGGCGTTGCCAGCATCTGTGGCCTGCACCAGCAGCTGGAAGGCCTTGGCGCGCTCGTAGTCAAAGGCGAGACGGGAGCGTAGCTCCCCGGAAGAGCGGTTAATGAAGAAGCCATCCCTGCCCTCAGGGGCTCCCAGCTCCCCCACTGCCTGCTCCAGCACAGCGTAGTGCAGCTCTCCGAAAGCCCCAGTGTCGGCGTCGATAGCATGCAGAGTGGTGACCAGGGTGCCTGGCGGCAGATTCTCCTGCACGCTCGTGCTCAGCATCTCCACCGGGAAGTAGGGTGTGTTGTCATTGACGTCCTTCACTTCAATGGTGATGGGCACCAGCGTGAAATGCCCGCCGGGGCCGTCAGACGCCTGCACCACCAGGCTGTGCAGGGCCTGGGTCTCTCGGTCTAGGGGCTGTGCCAGGCGCAGGGCGCCTGTGGCCTCATGCAGCTGGAAGAGCCCGCACTGATCCCCGGAGCTGATGCTGTAGTGCACCTGGCCATAGGGGCCCGAGTCGGCGTCGTGGGCTGCCAGCCGCAGCAGCTCGGTGCCCGGGGGGGTGCTCTCGCTCACGGCCGTGCGGTACTCGGCCCGGGCAAAGACGGGCGGGTTGTCGTTGACATCCAGCACAGTGACTAGCACTGGCAAGGTGGTGCTGCGCTGCGGCACACCCCGGTCCGATGCTGCCACTGTCAAATTGTAAACGGGGGTGGCTTCGAAGTCTAGCGCCTCCACCAGCACCACGGCTCCCTGCGTGCGCAGGTGCCCCCGAGACCAGCCCACGTGGCTCTCCACCTGGAAGGCATTGCCACTGTTGCCACTGACGATGGTGTAGTCAAAGCCGGCGTTCTCCCGGGACAGGTCAGCGTCACCTGCCTCTAGCGTCAGCACGGTGGTGCCCGGGTGCAGGTCCTCAGGGACACAGGCATTGTAATGCGCCTGCTGAAAGGTGGGGCTGTGGTCATTCACGTCCAGCACCTGGATCTGCACTGTGGTCCAGGCCGAGAGGCTGGGAGATCCATGGTCACACACCTCCACCACCAGGTCCAGCGTGGGCTGGTTTGCATCCAGCTCCACCTGGCGGGAGGTGAACAGCGTTCCTGTGTGAGGACAGAGTAGTCAGTCAGTGCAGCCCTGGGCAGGGGCGCAGAGCCTGCCTGGCACCAATGGGTGAGCATAGGTGTGGGGAGAGTGTTGGGAGTGGGGGAAGGTGGGGCCAGAAGCAACCCCCACCCCCTGGGGTGAGGAGAGTCAGGGGACTTATTAACCTCAAGGCAAAATAGGGAGGCCAGACCCACTCCCACTGGTGATGGGGGTCACCGCTGGGGGGAAGTCAGACAGCTCCAGGCTGTGGGGCCCTGAAAGAGATATCGCTGTCCCCAGGAAGCCAGTTAACAGCTCCCTGTTGCTGGCATGGGATGGAGCTGCTTCTCCCAGGCACAGCAGCACCTTCCCACCTACCGTTGCTGGGGTTGATGGAGACATCGGAGCTGGGCACAGCCAGGCGATAGGTGAGCTCCCCATTGCTGCCAGAGTCCCTGTCCGTGGCACTGACGGTGAGGATGGTGCTGCCTGCCGGCGTGTGCTCCAGCAATGCCACCTAAGAGGAAAGCAAAGCCCAGAACCGTCAGACTCCTAGGAATCATAGGACTGGAAGGGACCTCGAGAGGTCATCTAGTCCAGTCCCTGCACTCATGGCTGGACTACGTATTGTCTAGAAGACCATCCCTGACAGGTGTTTGTCTAACCTGCTCTTAAAAATCTCCAATGCTGGAGATTCCACAACCTCCCTAGGCAATTTATTCCAGTCCTTAACCACCCTGACAGTTAGGAAGTTTTTCCTACTGTCCAAACTAAACCGCCCTTGCTGCAATTTAAGCCCTCTTGTCCTATCCTCAGAGGTTAAAAAGAACTATTTTTCTCCCTCCTCCTTGTAATAACCTTTTACATACTTGAAAACTGTTATTATGTCCCCTCTCAGGCTTCTCCTGGGGCTCACCCCGGAGCTCTGGCAATGGCTCCCAGTTTGGCAGGGGAGTCACAGGCAGGGTGTGCCTGCCCTAGAAGCATCAGGCTCTGGACAGAGGCAGGCACACCAGGCTGTGCAGCCCCACTTCTCTGATCCAGGAGTGGGGAACAGCAGGCTAGACGGGCACATTGGCTTGATCTGGCTAGAGTGCAGGGTGTTAGCATGTAAGACCAGAAGGGTCCAACAGATCATTGTGTCTGACCAGGCCATTTACTGCTGTCATGAGCCCAGTAACCTGTGAGTGACTGAACCCCCGAAGGCACATGCAGCGTGGAGCCACAGCCATTAATGAGGTTGATCAACGTAGCATTCCTGGGACCCAGCCCACAGTACGTTCGCTGCAACTGGGCTGGCCATGTGGTGAATTTACCAGACCAGCTGCCCATCCTGCTGCTGCTCACCATGACAAGGATCACAATGCCACTCCCTACATTTGGTCTCCCTGTACCGCCATCATGATGGGGGTGGCCAGGCCCAATTTGAGGGATTAGCATTGCAGCACTGCCATAGTCAGCAGGCCCTGAGTAGCAGCAGGATGAGCAACCAATCCTGGTGGATCCTCAGCATGGCCAGCCGAGCCATGGCAAGAGTATTGTACGGCTGGGTGTTGTTATTCATAAGAAGGTAAGGGCCCATAAGAGTATAGTGCCTATGGCCCACTGATGGGTTAATCCAGCCTCCGGCATCAAGGGATGGAGAATCTATCACTTCCCCTCGTACTTGGTTCCCATGGTTAATGCCTCTCACGGTTAACGATATGCACCTTATTAACACATACTCTGGTACAGAAAGGGGATGAAAAATACAAGAAATGCTGAACAAACTGGACTGTCTAAACAGAAGGCGTGGTATGATAATCATACTTGGAAGCACTTCCCTGACATGAAATTTGCTTCTGCAGTTATGTCTCTTAATACACAATCTATGGCAGGGGTCTCAAACTCAATTTACCTTAGGGCCAGTGCCAGTCCTCAAATCCTCCCAGTGAGCCAAAAATGTCACTGAAGATGGTGTTCACACCACGTCCCAGCCCGTTCCCACCCTTTTCCCTCGCTTCCTTGGCCTCATGCGGCGCCAGCTGACCCTGCCTCCATGGCTGACTCTGCCTGACAACTAATGATGCTGCCTCCACCGGCTGACTCCGCCCAGCAACTAGTGATGGTATCTCTGTCATAGAATCATAGAATAGAATCATAGAATATGAGGGTTGGAAGGGACCCCAGAAGGTCATCTAGTCCAACCCCCTGCTCGAAGCAGGACCAATTCCCAGTTAAATCATCCCAGCCAGGGCTTTGTCAAGCCTGACCTTAAAAACCTCTAAGGAAGGAGATTCTACCACCTCCCTAGGTAACTCATTCCAGTGTTTCACCACCCTCTTAGTGAAAAAGTTTTTTCTAATATCCAATCTAAACCTCCCCCACTGCAGCTTGAGACCATTACTCCTCGTTCTGTCATCTGCTACCATTGAGAACAGTCTAGAGCCATCCTCTTTGGAACCCCCTTTCAGGTAGTTGAAAGCAGCTATCAAATCCCCCCTCATTCTTCTCTTCTGCAGGCTAAACAATCCCAGCTCCCTCAGCCTCTCCTCATAAGTCATGTGTTCCAGACCCCTAATCATTTTTGTTGCCCTTCGCTGGACTCTCTCCAATTTATCCACATCCTTCTTGAAGTGTGGGGCCCAAAACTGGACACAGTACTCCAGATGAGGCCTCACCAATGTCGAATAGAGGGGAACGATCACGTCCCTCGATCTGCTCGCTATGCCCCTACTTATACATCCCAAAATGCCATTGGCCTTCTTGGCAACAAGGGCACACTGCTGACTCATATCCAGCTTCTCGTCCACTGTCACCCCCAGGTCCTTTTCCGCAGAACTGCTGCCTAGCCATTCGGTCCCTAGTCTGTAGCTGTGCATTGGGTTCTTCCGTCCTAAGTGCAGGACCCTGCACTTATCCTTATTGAACCTCATCAGCCAATGGAGCTGTGGGGGGCAGCGCTTGTAGCAGACAGCAGGCAGGGTGGCTGCATAGGTCTCTCCTCTGTGGCTTCCCCAGCAACAGCAGGGATTGGGAACTGCCCATTGCCAAGTGCAACCCCTGGGAGGGTCCCAGGAGCAGCAGGATGGAGCAACGTTAGGGGGAGGGACATGTGAATCTCTCCTGCCTGCTCCCCTCCCTCCCCCCCACAGCCGATAGCCATGAGGGCCAGATGAAAGAACTTTTTAAAAAGTTTCCGTGGGCCGCAGATGGCCCGCAGGCCGGGACTTTGAGACCCCTGATCTATGGGTTGAGACCAAGAATTTGGTACTCATAGTAAATCCTTTAAAAATGTGTAACATGCATGATTTTTGGAAGAAACTTTGGTCCAGGCTAGGAGTGGTAACACGGACGTCCTGTAAGAATACTGCTTCTCAGCTAGTACCTGTAAACAGGCTTAGAGCTTGGCACAGCAGAGAAAGCATAACCAATCTAGACTGCTGTGTGGAAGGGGAAACTGAGTCACACCTCCTCATGGTGTTGGTGGCTAAATGCCAAAACACCTACACTCTAGAAGATATTAATATCTACATTATGTTAACCATGCTGCACAATAAAAGGCTTTCAGGCAACTTGGAAAAAGGAACCTAGAACTTTGTGAAAACATCTGTGGGTAACAATACAATTTTTGGTAATACTAAGAAATTAAATAATTAAGCCCTAAAGAGGCAAAGAGTCCTGTGGCACCTTATAGACTAACAGATGTCTGTTAGTCTATAAGGTGCCACAGGACTCTTTGCCGCTTTTACAGATCCAGACTAACACGCGTACCCCTCTGATACTTAAGCCCTAAAGAGAATTTTAGGCACACTGCCTTCACATTAGTCAGTAACTAAACCTCTGGCAGTAATCTAAGGGGGGAGGTGTAACACTACACCCCATATTATTCACAGAAATATTGTTATGATATGAATATGGCATAACTAAGATACGTTTTATGCAATGTAGATCATGTGAGATATCATTGGAAAGATTTACTGAATATGATTATCCAATTTGTATGCATGTATCATGTCTGTATCTGAAGTTAGAAATATTGACTGTGTAATAATTACAGCTGTGTTTTCACCTGGGGAACATCCCACCAGACAGTATGCAAACAGCCTGGATGGACCATTAAGAAGGACAATAGGACTTTGAAGATACTAATCTCCCTCCTTCCTGAGAAGTTTCCTGGGATGCTGATTTGACACTGCAGGGTCAGGTGATCGTCTCACCTGGTACTAGACCCCATCTTGGACATCTAGTGTTTTTCCATTAAGAGGGAGTGGAAGTCAAACTGGGAAACAAAGGGTTCCCGTCATATGCAACTCCTATTTAAGGCTGGGAAGTGAGTTAATCTTGGCTCTTCTCCACTGCCTCCCTGCCCTAAAAGGAAAACTGCTGAAAACACCTGAAGAAACAAAGGAACTAAATGGGCAGGGGCTGAGCCCAGGCGAGAGTAAATGTCATGATCTTACACTGTATAGATCTCTATACAGTGCAAGACAATAAAATTTTGGGTTACACTCCAGAGGGTGTTTGCACCTGAGTGCTAGGCAATTCCCTGAGCTGAGTCTTCCTACACAGAGCTGATTGCAGATTCTGTGATTCTACAGCTAGGTGTGTCCCTACCTGTGTGTGTGTGTGAATGTAGGACAGGGTGAGGGAGCCCAGGCTGGTGGAACGGGCAGGCTCAGTGGGACCCCTATACATCAGGTCCAACCCATCATGGAAGGGTGTTAGGATGAACCGGGGAACAGAGGGCCTTGTGAGAGAGACTGGAAGAGCTTTGCTTGTTAGCCTGGCAACACCAAGGCTGAGCGGGGATTCTGACTGCTTTCTCTAAATACACTGTAGGGGTAAATCCCAGGGAGAGAAGAGCTGTGGGTGCTAAAGGACAATGCTGACACAAGAACCAATGGGGACAAACTGGCCAGGAGCAAACTCAGGCTGGGAATCAGAAGGTTTCTAACCACCAGAGTGGGGATGGCTTGGAGCAGCCTCCCAATAAGAGTAGGGGATGCAAACAACTCAACTCGCTTTAAAACGGACCTGGATAAGTTTGTGAACAGGAATATAGAAAGAGCCTGCCTGAGCCTGCCTGGGCTAGCCGAGGAATGGACAAGATGACTCAGGAGGTCCCGTCCAGTCCTCGGTTCTTATAAGGCAGGTTTTCCAGTCCTTTAGTCGTTCTTGTCGCTCTTTTGTGAATCCTCCCACATTGTTCAACATTCTTGTTGAATTGTGGGCACCAGAACTGGACTCGGGATTCCAACAGTGGCCACACCAGTGCCAATGGAGGTAAAATAACCTCTCTGCTCCAGAGTTTCCTGTGTACGCATCCAGGGATTGCATTAGCCCTTTGTCCCAGCATCACACTGGGAGATCACGCTGAGCTGCTTCTCCACTGTGACCCCGAGATGCCAGTTTTCAGGATACATGCCCCATACTGTCAATATGCCCTGCAGGTCCGGGCCTTTGGTGCAGCGCACCAGTCTGTCACAGATGGGCCCATTGGCTGGATCCAAGGAGGCAGAGAAATACCAGTGGGTTTACCGGGAGAGATGGGCCATAGACAGAGGTTAATGCCATTGACCCAGGCAAATCTCTCTACCCTGACCCAGAGGGCACCTGGGAGTGGCCCAGGCACATGCAGGTGAAGGTCCCAATGTTCCATGGGGGCCGGTGCTAGTGTAGTAGCACTGGGCAATACCGAGTAGAGGGATCTACGGTGTTTGTTTGTGTCTGTCTGTCTGTGGGGGGTGCTGGGGAGTGATGCTGGGCGGTACCTGGTGAGGCTCTGGGGTGTGTGTCCCTGTGGCAGGGGGACTAGGACAGTGCTCGGGGCGGTACCTGGTGCAGGCTCTGGGGTGTGTGTCCCTGTGGCAGGGGGACTAGGACAGTGCTCGAGGCGGTACCTGGTGCAGGCTCTGGGGTGTGTGTCCCTGTGGCAGGGGGTCTAGGACAGTGCTCGGGGCGGTACCTGGTGCAGGCTCTGGGGTGTGTGTCCCTGTGGCGGGGGGACTAGGACAGTGCTCGGGGTGGTACCTGGTGCAGGCTCTGGGGTGTGTGTCCCTGTGGCAGGGGGACTAGGACAGTGCCCTGGGCGGTACCTGGTGCAGGCTCTGGGGTGTGTGTCCCTGTGGCGGGGGGACTAGGACAGTGCTCGGGGCGGTACCTGGTGAGGCTCTGAGGTGTGTGTCCCTGTGGCAGGGGGACTAGGACAGTGCTCGGGGCGGTACCTGGTGCAGGCTCTGGGGTGTGTGTCCCTGTGGCAGGGGGACTAGGACAGTGCTCGGGGCGGTACCTGGTGAGGCTCTGGGGTGTGTGTCCCTGTGGCAGGGGGACTAGGACAGTGCTCGGGGTGGTACCTGGTGCAGGCTCTGGGGTGTGTGTCCCTGTGGCAGGGGGACTAGGACAGTGCTCGGGGCGGTACCTGGTGCAGGCTCTGGGGTGTGTGTCCCTGTGGCAGGGGGACTAGGACAGTGCTCGGGGCGGTACCTGGTGCAGGCTCTGGGTGTGTGTCCCTGTGGCAGGGGGACTAGGACAGTGCTCGGGGCGGTACCTGGTGGAGGCTCTGGGGTGTGTGTCCCTGTGGCAGGGGGACTAGGACAGTGCCCTGGGCGGTACCTGGTGCAGGCTCTGGGGTGTGTGTCCCTGTGGCAGGGGGACTAGGACAGTGCTCGGGGCGGTACCTGGTGCAGGCTCTGGGGTGTGTGTCCCTGTGGCAGGGGGTCTAGGACAGTGCTCGGGGCGGTACCTGGTGCAGGCTCTGGGGTGTGTGTCCCTGTGGCGGGGGGACTAGGACAGTGCTCGGGGTGGTACCTGGTGCAGGCTCTGGGGTGTGTGTCCCTGTGGCAGGGGGACTAGGACAGTGCCCTGGGCGGTACCTGGTGCAGGCTCTGGGGTGTGTGTCCCTGTGGCGGGGGGACTAGGACAGTGCTCGGGGCGGTACCTGGTGAGGCTCTGAGGTGTGTGTCCCTGTGGCAGGGGGACTAGGACAGTGCTCGGGGCGGTACCTGGTGCAGGCTCTGGGGTGTGTGTCCCTGTGGCAGGGGGACTAGGACAGTGCTCGGGGCGGTACCTGGTGAGGCTCTGGGGTGTGTGTCCCTGTGGCAGGGGGACTAGGACAGTGCTCGGGGTGGTACCTGGTGCAGGCTCTGGGGTGTGTGTCCCTGTGGCAGGGGGACTAGGACAGTGCTCGGGGCGGTACCTGGTGCAGGCTCTGGGGTGTGTGTCCCTGTGGCAGGGGGACTAGGACAGTGCTCGGGGCGGTACCTGGTGCAGGCTCTGGGGTGTGTGTCCCTGTGGCAGGGGTGCGAGGACAGTGCCCTGGGTGGTACCTGGTGCAGGCTCTGGGGTGTGTGTCCCTGTGGCAGGGGGACTAGGACAGTGCTCGGGGCGGTACCTGGTGCAGGCTCTGGGTGTGTGTCCCTGTGGCAGGGGGACTAGGACAGTGCTCGGGGCGGTACCTGGTGGAGGCTCTGGGGTGTGTGTCCCTGTGGCAGGGGGACTAGGACAGTGCCCTGGGCGGTACCTGGTGCAGGCTCTGGGGTGTGTGTCCCTGTGGCAGGGGGACTAGGACAGTGCTCGGGGCGGTACCTGGTGCAGGCTCTGGGGTGTGTGTCCCTGTGGCGGGGGGACTAGGACAGTGCTCGGGGCGGTACCTGGTGCAGGCTCTGGGGTGTGTGTCCCTGTGGCAGGGGGACTAGGACAGTGCCCTGGGTGGTACCTGGTGTAGGCTCTGGGGTGTGTCCCCCTGTGGCAGGGGGACTAGGACAGTGCTCGGGGCGGTACCTGGTGCAGGCTTTGGGGTGTGTGTCCCTGTGGCAGGGGTGCGAGGACAGTGCCCTGGGTGGTACCTGGTGCAGGCTCTGGGGTGTGTGTCACTGTGGCAGGGGTGCGAGGACAGTGCTCGGCACAGTACCTGGTAGAGGCCCTGGCTGAAGATGGGCGCGTTGTCGTTGATGTCTTCCACAATGACTGTGAGGTTGGCCTCGGTCTCGTGCCGGGAGTCAGAGGAGCGGATGGTCAGGACGTAGTGGCTGCACTGCTCGTAGTCCAGTGGTGCTGTCAGGGCGATGCGGCCTCCATAGCGCAGGATGCTGAAGGTTCCTGCTGTGCCTCCATCCGGCACCAGCGTGTAGGAGAGTGCTGGGCCTGAGTCCACGTCGTTCCCTGTCACCTGGGTGATCTCAGTGCCCAGCAGGGTGTCTGCAGGAGGGGTGCCATGTCAGCAGCCCACAGGCTCAGTGCTGGGAGTCCTGCCCCCACCCAAAAGTGCTGGGAGGGAACCACTGAGGCATGGCTTTTTGTGCGGGGGACAGGAACCCAGCTCAGCACTGAGCCAGAAGGGGATGCTATGTTACCTGTAGTCTATAGGGAAAGGGTCAGAGGGAGCTCCAGCAGGGAGAAGCCAGGGCTGACATGGGGTTAAGTGGCAGCGGATGGGGGCTGGAGTGGGAGGGCAGGGGGCTCCTGTGAGGGGAGCTGGGGCTGGTGAGGGGGCAGGCATTGATGGAAGGGTAGCCAGGGCTGGTGTGGGGAGCAGGGGGTTCCAGAAGGGGTGAGTTGGGCGGGCGGGAAAAGAGGTGTGGGGCTTTAACTGTGGGGCGCCAGGACTGGCAGGGGAAGCAGGGTGAGGGAAACCTGGGGCTGGCTGACAGGAGGGCACCACTTTGGGATGCGGCCTTCAGCCACCCATGACTAGCCCCTCTCCAGCGAGAGGGCTACAGCCACAGCCCAGGCCAGAGGCTCTGCAGGAAAGTGCCTCTGGTGCCCCCAGGGCTGTGTGAGGTGCTGCCCTGTCTTGTCCAACAGCACCCAGCCAGTACCCTGCAGAAGGGGCACTCTGGGCTGCGACTCTGTGGTTAAGCTCCACGTCTATGGTTAGAGTCCTCCAGCAGTCTCTCTAGAGACCTTGACTGGAACAGCACCCTGAGGCAATGGGACAAGGAGTTGAGGATTCATGTAAATTAGTCTTTACATATTAATTGATATGCAAATCTCAGGATTGCACAGGTAGCAGGGTTTGAGCCCCTACCGTGCTTGCCTCCATGTTACCCTACCCCCACCCTGTGCCCCACTTACTCTCGGGCACCCGCACCTCCCAGGGCAGGGGGATGGTGGGGCTGTTATCATTGATGTCCATCACCACCACGGTCAGCGTGGCTGAGCCAATGAGGGGCGGGTTCCCTCTGTCCATCGCTGTCACCACTAGCCTGCGGGGCAGAGACAAAGCCGCAGGATCAGCATCGTCCAGGACCCTGTGCACCTGCATGCACACTGGAAGAGGATGCATGGAACCCCAGGTGTTTGGGTCCTCAGAGTGTGGGGAGTGCTAGGGGATGGGGGGAGGGATAGTTCAGTGGTTTGAGCATTAGCCTGCTAAACCCAGGGTAGTGAGTTCAATCCTTGAGGGGGCCATTTAGAAATCTGGGGCAAAAACTGGGGATTGGTCCTGCTTTGAGCGGTTGGACTAGATGACCTCCTGAGGTCCCTTCCAACCCTAATATTTTATGATTCCATGATGCACAGAGCCCCAGGTGTGTGGGCTGGGTGCTCAGAGTGAGGGGAGTGTTAGTGGAGGCATGGTGCTGTGGGTGTGGGGGGGTGCCCAGTACACTTGGGCTGTGAGACAGGAGGATGAGTGTCCAGAGTGAATAGGCTAGAGGGGTGCATCATGCCCTGAGTGTGTGGGCTGTGGGAGTGTGATGTTATTGACATAATCTGGGAATGTATAGATCATTGTGGCAACCAAGGTCCTGTAGTGGCACCAAATCTTGCATAAAGGGGGTCAAATGAGGTGTCTAACACAAGGTGATGGTTTTCTGATTAGGATTATGCTGTCTATATGTGTGTATCATTTTTGTAGTTAAAAGTTATGAATATTGGCCTATTCTGTCTGTATTTCAAATTTAGGCTATGCTTCTGGGTGACACCCCAGACAAGTTGGTGTCAACTCTGCTCAGCCTGCTGGATGGCCCATTAAGGACCATCAGTGACACAACTGACCCATTGAGAGAAGGCAGACACACCTTGTGACTCAGCAAGGCATGCAGGGACCTGCCTATGGACAGAACTCTGAGGTGTTTCCAGGCCATGGGATGGGCAGCTTGTCCTTGGGACAAAGAAAGCAGAGACCACATGGCGAGAAAATATAAAAAGCTGCTGCAGCTCCTCCATCTGGTCTTCAGTCCTGCTTCTGACCTCTGGAGAAACTTTGCTACACTGAAGCTGTGAACCAAGGACTGAAAGATCCATCCCAGCTGTGAATATACTCCAGAGACTTGATTTGAACCTGCAGTTTATTCTATCATTGCTACAAGCCTGAACCAAGAACTTTGCCATAACTGTATGTAATTGATTCCATTTAACCAATTCTAGCTCTCATCTCTATCTTCTTCCTTTTATGAATAAACCTTTAAGATTTTAGATTAGAAAGGATTGGCAACAGCGTGATTTGTGGGTAAGATCTGATTTGTATATTGACCTGGGTCTGGGGCTTGGTCCTTTGGGATCAAGAGAACCTTTTTTCTTTTACTGGGGTATTGGTTTTCATAACCATTCATCCTCATAACGAGTGGCACTGGTGGGGATACTGGGAAACTGGAGTGTCTAAGGGAATGGCTTGTGTGACTTGTGGTTAGCCAGTGGGGTAAAACCAAAGTCCTATCTGTCTGGCTGGTTGGGTTTGCTTTGATGTGCACAGAAACCCCAGCCTTGGGCTGTAACTGCCCTGCTTTAAGCAGTTTGTCCTGAATTGGCACTCTCAGTTGGGTCCCACCAGAACCAGTATCGTTACAGGGGGAAATGGGGGCATGGTGCCCAGAGGGCATGGGCTGTGGGGAGGTGCGTGGTGCCCAGAGGGCATGGGCTGTGGGGAGGTGTATGGTGCCCAGTTTGTGTGGGCTGTAGGGGGGCGTTGCATAGGGCCCAGAGGACATGGGCTGTGGGGGATCGTTGCATTGTGCCCAGAGGTTGTGGGCTGTGGGGGGTCGTAGCATGGTGCCCAGAGGGCGAGGGCTGTGGGGAATTGCATGGTGCCCAGTTTGTGTGGTCTGTAGGAGGGCGTTGCATGGGGCCCAGAGGACATGGGTTGTGTGGGGTCGTTGCATTGTGTCTGGTTTGTGTGGGCTGTGGGGGGGTCTTTGCATTGTGCCCATAGGACGTGGGTTGTGGGGAGGCTCTGTGTGTGGTGCCCAGAGTATATGAGCTGTGAGGGGGCCACGATGCCCAGAGTTTGTGGGCTGTAGGGCAGGCATGATGACCAGTTCGTGGTCTCTGGAAGGGGAGGTTACATACTGCCCAGCGGGTGTGGGAGAGGTAGATATATATGGGGATTGGGCACGTGGTGCCCAGAGAGCTTGGGATGGGGCAGCATGGTGCCCAGTGGGAACGGTGCTCAGAGTGTGTAGCTTGGCAAGAGGGTTGGGGGATGCCCAGAGTGTTCAGGCTAGGCAGATGTGTGGTGCCTGGACATTCGTTCTTTCTGCCAGCCCCAAATACAAGTGAGAGTCACAGAGTTTATGGCCAGAAGGGTCTGTCAGAACTTGTCTGAACGGCTGCATAACACACGCTAGCGATGCCCACCCAGGTCTCTGTGTATGGAGCCCAGTGACTTGAGTCAGCTAAATTTTGCTAATGCAGCCAATGTGGATCTGAAGTCACTAAGAGATGGAGAATTTCCCACTTCTCTCTAATCGCATCCCTGGGATACACGGCGCCTTATTCCATTTGGCTGGCTTTCACGCACCGGGTCTGTGGCCAGATCTCCCTGTCCAGAATGGCTGCAGTGGTGATGGTCCCCATCTGGGCATCAATGTGGTACAGCCCGTTCATGGGCAGCGACTGGTTGATGGCGTAGGTCACCTGACCATTTGCACCCTGATCTGGGTCGTCAGCCAGAACCTGCAAAACAACAACACATGGGATTCAGTGTGCTGGCTCAGACCCACGAGCCACCCCAGCCCCGACCTTATGCTTCTGGCTCAGACCCACAGGCTGTTCCAGCCCTGGTCTCACGCATCTGGCTCAGACCCACGGGCTGCTCCAGCCCCAATCTCATGCTTCCAGCTCAAAGCCACAGGCCACTCCGGCCCCAATCTCATGCTTCCGGCTCAGACGCACGGGCCACCCTGACCCCGCTCTCATGCTTTGAGCTCTGACCCACAGGCTGTTTCAGCCCCGATCTCACACTTCCTGCTCAGATCCTCGGGCCATTCCGGCCCCGATCAGATGCTTCCGGCTCAGACCCTCGGGCCATTCCGGCCCCGATCTGATGCTTCCGGCTCAGACTCTCGGGCCACCCACAGGCCACCCACTCCGGCCCCGATATCATGCTTCCTGCTCAGACCCACAGGCCGTTTCTGCTCGGACCTCACGCTTCCGGCTCAGACCCACGGGCCATTCCAGCCCCGATCTCACGCTTGCGGCTCAGACCCATGGACTGTTCCAGCCCCAATTTACACCCCCCAGATCAGAGCAATGGGCCAGTTTGGCCCCAATTTACTCTCCCCACCTCAGATCAATGAGACCATCTAACCCCTGTTTACACCCCTCTGGTCAGACCAATAAGCCCATCCAACCCTGACCTATGCCCCCTTCATCAGACCAATGGGTCCATCCAGATTCAATACCCCCCAATCAGCACAATGGGCCCATCCAGCCCTGATTTTCCCCTCCTCGATCAGCCCAATGGGCCCATCCAGCTCTAATTCCCTCCCACCGATCTAACCAATGGGTCCATCCAGCCCAATTTATACCCCCCAGGCAGACCAATGGGCTCATACAGCCCCAATTCCCCCCCCCAATCAGACCAATGGGCCCATCCATCTCTGATACCCCTCCAAGCAGAGCAATGAACCCATCCAGCCCCAATTCCTGCCCCTGATCACACCAATGGGCTCATCCAGCCCCAATTCCCCCCCACCCCCAATCAGCCCACTGGGCCCACCTGGCTCTGTTCCACCCCCCTGGCCAGACCAATGGGCCCATCCAACCCTGACCCTCCCCTCAATCAGACCAGTGGGCCCATCCAATCCTGATTCCACACCACCACCCGGATCAGACCAATGGGCTCATCCAGCCCCGATTCCCCCCCACCATTAGACCAATGGGCCTATCCAGCCCAGTGCCCTCCCCTTCCCGTCCACAGGCCCCTTGGACTCATCATGTGTGAGGCTCCCATCGCCCCATCCTGGGGCTCCCCCGCCCCCGGTGGTACCTGTATGACGGGGGAGTCGTAGCTCTGTGACTCCCAGATAAAGGCCACATAGTTCTGCAGCTGGAAGCGTGGCAAGTTGTCGTTCACATCCTGCAGGTTGAGGTTCACTGCCATGAAGCCAAAGGAGGCGGCAGTCTCTGCTTGAACCACGAGGCGCAGCCGAGGGCTTGACTCGAAGTCCAGGCTGCTGGAGTCCTGCACTGAGATGGCACCTGGGAGAGGACGGGGTAAGCCAGTGCATGGAGTCCCAGGGTCACCAAGCTGACTAAGATGGTGCGCAGGCCCATGCATGAGCACATACACCCTTACATATACATCTCCACGCACCCACATATCTATCCAGCTATCTGTGGCACATCTGTGACCCTAGAACTGCAGTGCTGGTCACTTCACAATTGTTACTGCATTTCTCCTCACACTCCTGTGCAGCAGGGCAGAGCTGCTAACCCCCTATACAGTCGCACAGGGAGTTTGGGGGAAGCCTAGGAATTGCTGCCATCTTCAGCCTAGATGTCAAGATCAAAGACATCACAACCCAACCAACGTCCTGCACAGACTGTCACCTCATTAAGGTAGTGGTCACTGCTTTGCCAGGAAACAAAACAGACCTATGATCCTGATTCAGCTGCAAAGACTCAGGGACTCTACTAAATTTCAAAGACAACTAAAGGACAGCAGCACTCCACCCACAGGATGAGGACCTGGTGAATTGTTACCATTCCACACTAGCCTCAACCAGCAACATATTGACCCCAAAGAGCCTCTTCCTCCCCACACAGCTTTCCTTGGTTTGCTGACACCTTGAGCCAGATGAAGAGAGTGGGGCAGAAATTTAATTGCCAAAGCAGAAAACAAAGACTGATGCAGACAGGATGAAACATAACAAATGTCTCCAAGCCTATGGCAAGAGACCCTTCCTATGAGCTCCATTAAAGCTGACAAATCCCACCCCGAGGAGCTATTCAGGGTGGTAAACTGCTTCAGCAATTCTGGGTGGCTACAACCTGCATCTGAACCCAGCACCAAGTGCTGCAAAGGACTATATTCTACTGCGCTGAAAGATCATGCATAGTCAAGAAGGCTTCTCAGACAGCCTGGATCCACCCTGCCTGCACTCACCATCCAACAGCCTGCCTGAAATCATAGAATCATAGAATATAAGGGTTGGAAGGGACCCCAGAAGGTCATCTAGTCCAACCCCCTGCTCGAAGCAGGACCAATTCCCAGTTAAATCATCCCAGCCACGGCTTTGTCAAGCCTGACCTTAAAAACCTCTAAGGAAGGAGATTCTACCACCTCCCTAGGTAACGCATTCCAGTGTTTCACCACCCTCTTAGTGAAAAAGTTTTTCCTAATATCCAATCTAAACCTCCCCCACTGCAGCTTGAGACCATTACTCCTCGTTCTGTCATCTGATACCATTGAGAACAGTCTAGAGCCATCCTCTTTGGAACCCCCTTTCAGGTAGTTGAAAGCAGCTATCAAATCCCCCCTCATTCTTCTCTTCTGCAGGCTAAACAATCCCAGCTCCCTCAGCCTCTCCTCATAACTCATGTGTTCCAGACCCCTAATCATTTTTGTTGCCCTTCGCTGGACTCTCTCCAATTTATCCACATCCTTCTTGAAGTGTGGGGCCCAAAACTGGACACAGTACTCCAGATGAGGCCTCACCAATGTCGAATAGAGGGGAACGATCACGTCCCTCGATCTGCTCGCTATGCCCCTACTTATACATCCCAAAATGCCATTGGCCTTCTTGGCAACAAGGGCACACTGCTGACTCATATCCAGCTTCTCGTCCACTGTCACCCCCAGGTCCTTTTCCGCAGAACTGCTGCCTAGCCATTCGGTCCCTAGTCTGTAGCTGTGCATTGGGTTCTTCCGTCCTAAGTGCAGGACCCTGCACTTATCCTTATTGAACCTCATCAGATTTCTTTTGGCCCAATCCTCCAATTTGTCTAGGTCCTTCTGTATCCTATCCCTCCCCTCCAGCGTATCTACCACTCCTCCCAGTTTAGTATCATCCGCAAATTTGCTGAGAGTGCAATCCACACCATCCTCCAGATCATTTATGAAGATATTGAACAAAACCGGCCCCAGGACCGACCCTTGGGGCACTCCACTTGATACCGGCTGCCAACTAGACATGGAGCCATTGATAACTACCCGTTGAGCCCGACAATCTAGCCAGCTTTCTACCCACCTTATAGTGCATTCATCCAGCCCATACTTCCTTAACTTGCTGACAAGAATACTGTGGGAGACCATGTCAAAAGCTTTGCTAAAGTCAAGAAACAATACATCCACTGCTTTCCCTTCATCCACAGAACCAGTAATCTCATCATAAAAGGTGATTAGATTAGTCAGGCATGACCTTCCCTTGGTGAATCCATGCTGGCTGTTCCTGATCACTTTCCTCTCATGCAAGTGCTTCAGGATTGATTCTTTGAGGACCTGCTCCATGATTTTTCCAGGGACTGAGGTGAGTCCTGGAGTCCAGTATATTTACTCCTCAAGAAGTTCTGGACACTCCAAAGGAGTCTTGACTCAAGACTTGTGCACCAGACCCCTGCCATTTGTGGCTGGTGAAAGAGAGTAATGAGCAACTGATGCCACTGATGACTGTAATGGCCAATGACTCATTCAGAGAACTTTTTCCTTCCTCCTCTGAACACGCAACAGTGTGACCAACAATGACATTACCTGGATATGTTAGTTATAACCAACTATCACTTGGTGTCAAATCTCCCATTCCTTAGCAAGCTCATAGAGAGAAGTTAGCCAAAGGACAACTACAAGCTCATCTAACTCCTCCCCATAGAAGGAAAAGGCCTGGGTAGAAACTGTCGAATTGTGGAAGTCAACGAATGGCTACGCAGGTGGTGTCGGAGAGAAGGCTTTGGATTCTTTGACCATGGGATGGTGTTTCAAGAAGGAAGAGTGCTAGGCAGAGATGGGCTCCGCCTAACAAAGAGAGGGAAGAGCATCTTCGCAAGCAGGCTGGCTAACCTAGTGGGGAGGGCTTTAAACTAGGCTCACCCGGGGAAGGAGACCAAAGCCCTGAGGTAAGTGGGGAAGTGGGATACCGGGAGGAAGCACGAGCAGGAAAATGCGAAAGGGGAGGGTTTCTGCCTCATACTAAGAAAGCAGGACAAACAGCAAGTTATCTCAAGTGCCTATACACAAATGCAAGAAGCCTGGGAAACAAGCAGGGAGAACTGGAAGTCCTGGCACAGTCAAGGAATTATGATGTGATTGGAATAACAGAGACTTGGTGGGATAACTCACATGACTGGAGTACTGTCATGGATGGATATAAGCTGTTCAGGAAGGACAGGAAGGGCAGAAAAGGTGGGGGAGTTGCATTGTATGTAAGGGAGTAGTATGACTGCTCAGAGCTCAAGAATGAAACTGCAGAAAAACCGGAGAGTCTCTGTGTGACGAAGTGGGACTGTTCTTAATGTTTCCTCTGAATAGTGTGGGGGTGCCTCAGTTTCCCCTAGGCAGTTCTTGGGTGTCTAGGGGGTGGAGTAAGGGTGTATGATCATTGCAGAGCCCTAGAGGGCATGTGTGTGCAGGAGTCTGGACACAGAGAATGGCCGACACCCTGTTTCCTGGCAACTGATGGCCTGGGCCCTTCCCCCCCTGCAAGGTGAGAGCTGAAGGGTTGGAGAACAAAGGAATGAACAAAGCCCAGAGGAGGAGGGGCTGGAGGGGGTTTTCAGTTTGGGGCTGGCTGGGACAGGGAGTGAAGTGCAGACGTGGTTGTCTGGCTCACTGCCCCCCAAAATGGACCCAGCTGAGGGGTCCCGTTCTCTGCACCTGCAAGCTCTGTTTTAGACCATGTTCCTGTCGTCTAATAAACCTTCTGTTTTACTGGCTGGCTGAGAGTCACGTCTGACTGCGAAGTTGGGGTGCACGACCCTCTGGCTTCCCTAGGAGCCCCGCCTGAGCGGACTCGCTGGGGGGAAGTGCACGGAGGGGCAGAGGATGCTGAATGCTCCGAGGTCAGACCCAGGAAGGTGGAAGCTGTGTGAGCTGTGTGTCCTGAAGACAGGCTGCTCACAGAAAGGCGACTACCCCAGAGTCCTGACTGGCTTCATGGGGAGCAGTTCCAGAGCATCGCCCAGGGACTCCGTGACAACTGGTGGCAGCGGTGGGATGTACTGCACCCCGTGGATGGCGCTTCCTGCAGTAAGTGACTGGGGAGCAGTAACACGAAGGGGGATTGCCGAGGACCAGGCCTGCTGAAGGCTCAGAAAGGAGCGGTTTCGGGGGGCGGTTAACCCCTGGGAGTGTGTGACCAGCGAGAAGGACTGTGCAGTAATGGGGTCCCCCTGGGGACTGCAGTGAGCAGTCTCAGGGGCGGAGGAGTCTGCAGCTCGACCCTGGCAAAGAGGTGGTGACCTCGAGAAGGGCTGGCACACTAGGGGTTCTCCCTGGAAACCGTGGGGAGCTGAGAACACACGGGCCTGTGAGTCCAAAACAACTTGGGAGGAGCGGAGTGATGGCCTGTCACCGTCTCCTTAAGAAGGACATTGTAACCCTGTGCAAAAAGAGAGGGTTGAGTGTTGGAAAGTTCACCAAAGCAGAGTTAATTGTGCAGCTGGAGGAGGATGACCGCTCTAAGGAACAGATTCCTGACCCCAACTGGGGCTATAGCAGGATCTGGGAGCAGCTGGAGTGGGAGCCAGGCATCGCCAAGACTCCTGTCCCCGACCAGACGGGGGTCTTCACGATCGGGTTCCCCATCGGGGGATCGAGACAGACGGGATTGGAACTGAGTCCGAGAGAGCAAGAGGACTGTGGGAGACAGCGAGAGCCCGAGAAAGAGCTGCAGAAGCAGCAGCAGCATGAACTGGCGGTGGTGGGGTGGAGAGGCCTAGGGGACCTCCCAGGGGTGAGTGGGGATAGATCCCCGGGGGGCCAGTTCCGCAGGGAACCTCGAGACTAAATTGCTGCCCCTGGTTAAGGAGGGGGGGGGTGTGGATGCCCACCTCACTGCCTTTGAGCAGGCTGGCGATTTGAACGAAGGGGACCCTGCGGAAAAGCCCCGGTGTCTAGCTCCCTTGCTGGGTCCCAAGGCCATAGACTCCGTCAGCCAGATGGTTGGGGATGTGGACAGGCTCCCACTCCTGACCCCAACCTATATGTCTGTGTGGAGTTTCCTGGGGCCAGGCCCCTCGGACCTCCAGTGGGAGCAGAAGGTGATGGTCAATGGGGAGACATTCTTGGGGTGGCCAAAGGGCATGGGCTGCATAAACCTTCCCACATGCGGCCTGCGAGTGCTATCGACCACCCCTGACCTAAGGGAGGGCGTGAAACTGGAAGAGCCTGGTGTAACTCCTACCAAGGAATGGGAGAGATGCTGGGGCATCCATGGGAACGTTGGTGGCTTCGAACTTCCCCAGGTCACCGGCTAAAGTGACCCCGCTCAGTTTGATCTCGAAGGGGGGAGAGATGTGACGAAGTGGGACTGTTCTTAATGTTTCCTCTGAATAGTGTGGGGGTGCCTCAGTTTCCCCTAGGCAGTTCTTGGGTGTCTAGGGGGTGGAGTAAGGGTGTATGATCATTGCAGAGCCCTAGAGGGCATGTGTGTGCAGGAGTCTGGACACAGAGAATGGCCAACACCCTGTTTCCTGGCAACTGATGGCCTGGGCCCTTCCCCCCCTGCAAGGTGAGAGCTGAAGGGTTGGAGAACAAAGGAATCCGGTGACCACCTGGCCCGGGAAAGGAACAAAGCCCAGAGGAGGAGGGGCTGGAGGGGGTTTTCAGTTTGGGGCTGGCTGGGACAGGGAGTGAAGTGCAGACGTGGTTGTCTGGCTCACTGCCCCCCAAAATGGACCCAGCTGAGGGGTCCCGTTCTCTGCACCTGCAAGCTCTGTTTTAGACCATGTTCCTGTCGTCTAATAAACCTTCTGTTTTACTGGCTGGCTGAGAGTCACGTCTGACTGCGAAGTTGGGGTGCACGACCCTCTGGCTTCCCTAGGAGCCCCGCCTGAGCGGACTCGCTGGGGGGAAGCGCACGGAGGGGCAGAGGATGCTGAATGCTCCGAGGTCAGACCCAGGAAGGTGGAAGCTGTGTGAGCTGTGTGTCCTGAAGACAGGCTGCTCACAGAAAGGCGACTGCCCCAGAGTCCTGACTGGCTTCATGGGGAGCAGTTCCAGAGCATCGCCCAGGGACTCCGTGACACTCTGGATTAAGTTTAGAAGTGTGATCAACAAGGGTGATGTCGTGGTGGGAGTCTGCTATAGACCACTGGACCAGGAAGATGAGGTGGACGAGGCTTTCTTCCGGCAACTCACGGAAGTTACTAGATCGCAAGCCCTGGTTCTCATGGGGGACTTCAAACACCCTGATATCTGCTGGGAGAGCAATACAGCGATGCACAGAAAATCCAGGAAGTTTTTGGAAAGTGTAAATTTCCTGGTGCAAGTGCTGGAGGAACCAACTAGGGGCAGAGCTCTTCTTGACCTGCTGCTCACAAACCGGGAAAGAATTAGTAGGGGAAGCAAAAGTGGATGGGAACCTGGGAGGCAGTGACCATGAGATCATCAAGTTCAGGGTCCTGACACAGGGAAGAAAGGAGAGCAGCAGAATGCGGACCCTGGACTTCAGAAAAGCAGACTTTGACTCCCTCAGGGAGCTGATGGGCAGGATCCCCTGGGAGAATAACATGAGGGGGAAAGGAGTCCAGGAGAGCTGGCTGTATTTTAAAGAATCCTTATTGAGGTTACAGGGACAAACCATCCCGATGTGTAAAAAGAATAGTAAATATGGCAGGCGACCAGCTTGGCTTAACAGTGAAATCCTTGCTATTCTTAAACACAGAAAAGAAGCTTACAAGAAGTGGAAGATTGGACAAATGACCAGGGAAGAGTATAAAAATATTACTCGGGCATGCAGGAGTGAAATCAGGAAGGCCAAATCACACCTGGAGTTGCAGCTAGCAAGAGATGTTAAGACTAACAAGAAGAGTTTCTTCAGGTATGTTAGCAACAAGAAGAAAGTCAAGGAAAGTGTGGGCCCCTTACTGAATGAGGGAGGCAACCTAGTGACAGAGGATGTGGAAAAAGCTAATGTACTCAATGCTTTTTTTGCCTCTGTCTTCACAAACAAGGTCAGCTCACAGACTGCTGCACTGGGCAGCACAGCATGGGGAGGAGGTGACCAGCCCTCTGTGAAGAAGTGGTTTGGGACTATTTAGAAAAGCTGGATGAGCACAAGTCCATTGGGCTGGATGCGCTGCATCCGAGAGTGCTAAAGGAGTTGGCGGATGTGATTGCAGAGCCATTGGCCATTATCTTTGAAAACTCATGGCGATTGGGGGAGGTCCCGGACGACTGGAAAAAGGCTAATGTAGTGCCCATTTTTAAAAAATGGAAGAAGGAGGATCCTGGGAACTACAGGCCAGTCAGCCTCACCTCAGTCCCTGGAAAAATCATGGAGCAGGTCCTCAAGGAATCAATTCTGAAGCACTTAGAGGAGAGGAAAGTGATCAGGAACAGTCAGCATGGATTCACCAAGGGTAAGTCATGCCTGACTAATCTAATTGCCTTCTATGATGAGATTACTGGCTCTGTGGATGAGGGGAAAGCAGTGGATGTGTTGTTCCTTGACTTTAGCAAAGCTTTTGACATGGTGTCCCACAGTATTCTTGTCAGCAAGTTAAAGACGTATGGGCTGGATGAATGGACGATAAGGTGGATAGAAAGCTGGCTAGATTGTCAGGCTCAACGGGTAGTGATCAATGGCTCCATGTCTAGTTGGCAGCCGGTATCAAGTGGAGTGCCCCAAGGGTCGGTCCTGGGGCCGGTTTTGTTCAATATCTTCATAAATGATCTGGAGGATGGTGTGGATTGCACCCTGAGCAAGTTTGCAGAGGACACTAAACTGGGAGGAGAGGTAGATACGCTGGAGGGTAGGAATAGGATACAGAGGGACCTACACAAATTAGAGGATTGGGCCAAAAGAAATCTGATGAGGTTCAACAAGGACAAGTGCACAATCCTGCACTTAGGACGGAAGAATCCCATGCACCGCAACAGACTAGGGACCAAATGGCTAGGCAGCAGTTCTGCAGAAAAGGACCTAGGGGTTACAGTGGACGAGAAGCTGGATATGAGTTAACAGTGTGCCCTTGTTGCCAAGAAGGCCAATGGCATTTTGGGATGTATAAGTAGGGGCATTGCCAACAAATTGAGGGACGTGATCGTTCCCCTCTATTCGACATTGGTGAGGCCTCATAGAATCACAGAATCATAGAATCACAGAATATCAGGGTTGGAAGGGACCTCAGGAGATCATCTAGTCCAACCCCCTGCTCAAAGCAGGACTGATCCCCAACTAAGTCATCCCAGCCAGGGCTTTGTCAAGCCTGACCTTAAAAATATCTAAGGAAGGAGATTCCACCACCTCCCTAGGTAACGCATTCCAGTGCTTCACCACCCTCCTAGTGAAAAAGTTTTTCCTAATATCCAACCTAAACCTCCCCCACTGCAACTTGAGACCATTACTCCTTGTTCTGTCATCAGCTACCACTGAGAACAGTTTAGATCCATCCTCTTTGGAACCCCCTTTCAGGTAGTTGAAAGCAGCTATCAAATCCCCCCTCATTCTTCTCTTCCACAGACTAAACAATCCCAGTTTGGATTGGGGTGCAGTCCTGGAGGTAGTGCGGTTCTTCAGTGTCCAGTGATGGTCTCACTGATCTCGTATAGGGGTAATATCACCTCCTTGCTACTTCTGGATACTACCCTGCTTATCCAGACCCCCAGGGTGGTGTCTGCCCTCTCATCTAGAGCACCTGTCTGGGAGCTCATGTTCGGCTGGATTCCATCAGGACTTTTCACTGAGCGTGTCTAAATAAACACTAAATCAGGAACACTATCCACGATAATGTCACGGCTAACCTGGTGGCTGAACTTTGTGACTTTGTCCTCACCCATAACTATTTCACATTTGGGGACAATGTATACCTTCAAATCAGCGGCACTGTTATGCGTACCTGTATGGCCCCACAGTATGCCAACATTTTTATGGCTGACTTAGAACAACGCTTCCTCAGTTCCTGTCCCCTAACACCCCTACTCTACTTGTGCTACATTGATGACATCTTCATCATCTGGACCCATGGAAAAGAAGCCCTTGAGGAATTCCACCATGATTTCAACAATTTCCATCCCACCATCAACCTCAGCCTGGACCAGTCCACACAAGAGATCCACTTCCTGGACACTACAGTGCTAATAAGTGATCGTCACATAAACACCACCCTGTACCAGAAACCTACTGACCGCTATTCCTACCTACATGCCTCCAGCTTTCATCCAGACCACACCACACGATCCATTGTCTACAGCCAAGCTCTACGATACAACCGCATTTGCTCCAACCCATCAGACAAAGACAAACGCCTACTAGATCTCTATCAAGCATTCTTACAACTACAACACCCACCTGGTGAAGTGAAGAAACAGATTGACAGAGCCAGAAAAGTACCCAGAAGTCACCTACTACAGGACAGGCCCAACGAAGAAAGTAATAGAACGCCACTAACCGTCACCTTCAGCCCCCAACTAGAACCTCTCCAACGCATCATCAAGGATCTACAACCTATCCTGAAGGACGACCCATCACTCTCACAGATCTTGGGAGACAAGCCAGTTCTTGCTTACAGACAGGCCCCCAGCCTGAAGCAAATACTCACCAGCAACTACACAACAAAAACACAACAAAGCCCGTTGCCAACTGTGTCCATATATCTATTCAGGGGACACCATCATAGGGCCTAATCACATCAGCCACACTATCAAAGGCTCATTCATCTCCACATCTACCAATGTGATATATGCCATCATGTGCCAGCAATGCCCCTCTGCCCTATACATTGGCGAAACCGGACAGTCTCTACATAAAAGAATAAATGGACAGAAATCAGACATCAAGAATTATAACATTCAAAAACCAGTCGGAGAACACTTCAATCTCTCTGGTCACTCAGTTACAGACCTAAAAGTTGCAATATTACAACAAAAAAACTTCAAAAACAGACTCTAACAAGAGACTGCTGAATTGGAATTAATTTGCAAACTGACACTATTAAATTCGGCTTGAATAAAAACTGGGAGCGGATGGGTCATTACACAAAGTAAAACTATTTCCCCATGTTTATTTTCCCCCCCTGCTGTTCCTCACATGTTCTTGTCAACTGCTGGAAATGGCCCACCTTGATTATCATTACAAAAGGTTTTTTTTCTCTCTTGCTGGTAATAGCTCACCTTACCTGATCACTCTCATTACAGTGTGTATGCTAACACCCATTGTTTCATGTTCTCTGTGTACATAAAATCTCCCTACTGTATTTTCCACTGCATGCATCCGATGAAGTGAGCTGTAGCTCACAAAAGCTTATGCTCAAATAAATTTGTTAGTCTCTAAGGTGCCACAAGTACTCCTTTTCTGAATCTACCCCGCACTAGCCTGCTCCACACTACCCATTCCCTAATGCACTTTGTTCTACTCCCGTTTTACAGCAGGGTTAATCAAAGAGCACAAGAGAACGTTTAGTGCGCAGCAGCAGAGTCCACATGGACACTTAGTGCGCAGCAGGCTAGTGCAGGGTAGGTGTACACTCCAGCTTGCCACGATTCACATCAGATATGCTCACCATCACTGCTTTGCATCCTGTATGCCTAGAAGGATGACCGAGTATTGGCTGCATTAAATAACATGTTGTGCAAATAAGCTCACCTTACTAGTGATCCAAGTCGCTCTGTAGCACTGACCTGTCCCCACCATTATTTACCACTCCACCAATTTTTGTGTTGCCTGCCTATTCTCTCAGCAGTTACTTTGTATTTTCTTCCAGAAATGGAGGAATGATGAAGATATTGAATAGCACTGGGCTGTGAACAGATACTTGCAGAACCCCACTACAAACATCTCTCTGGATGAGGAGTCCCTGCTTACCATTACTTTTAAGATCTCTCCGCTAGCCTGTTTGAATCTATTTCATATGGGCTACGTTGGGATTGTGTCTGATAAAGAATTAGCACGAATGCTGTGTGGGATGAAGTCAGCTGCTGCACAGAAGGCCTTGTCTCCTGGCCTAGGGGTTTCCAGCTGGAGTGGGCCAGGCAGATGTGCAGGCAAGCAGGCAGGCCTACACAAAGACAGGGCCTTGGGGAGCCCTGCAGATCACTCCATTTACGCTTCTCCATAAGGGTGCAGTACCACTCCTGTGTTCCCTCCTTCTCCCCATACCTGAGCTGGGCTGGATGCGGAAAGCATTCTTTTCATTGCCACTCACGATGCTGTAGGTGATGTGTCCCGAGGAGCCCCCTGCGTGCATGGCCTGGATGCTCACCACCACGGTGCCTTGGAGGAGAGTGAATACAGCATAAGTGTCACAGTGACACCCCCAGAAAGAGGGGAAGGGATGAAGAGAGTCGGGAGAGAACGTAGGTGTGTGCGTGTATGAACAAAACCACATGGCTCCTGGGGGACGCTGGCAAATCCTTGAGACAACCCCGGGGACTGCCACTGTCATCTGGAGAGAGATTGAGTGGGTTAGAGTGTATGTGTGGGGGTGCCTGGGAGCCAGGACGACTGGGTTCTATCCCTGCCTCTGGGGGCAGGGGAGCAGAGGATAGTGGGTAAGGTGAGAGGCGGAAGCCTGGGTTACGTCCTTGGCTCACTGTGATCAGTCTGTATGTCTGAGCCACCCCTGGAGCCCCAATGACCCCCCCGCCATGCTCCCAACTGATGCCCTCGGCACTGCCTCCTTGGAACCCACTTTAACCCTACTAACCCTGTGACACTACGCCCCATATTCTTCATAGAGATACTGTTATGATATGAATATGGGATAACTAAGATGTGTTTCATGCAAGATGGGTCATGTGAGATATCATTAGAAAGGTTATGATTTACTGAATGTGATTATCCTATTTGTATGCATGTATCATGTCTGTATCTGAAGTTAGGAATATTGACTATGAATCAATTGCAAAAGTGTTTGCACCTTGGGAACACCCACCAGACAAAATGCAATCAGTCTGGCGGGTTAGTCTATAAACCATTAGGGAGAACAACAGGTCTTTGAAGATGCTAATCTCCCACCTTCCTGGGATGCTGCTTTGACACTGCAGGGTCATGTGATCATGTCACCTGGTACTGGACATCATCTTGGACTGCTGGTATTTTTCCACTAGTAGGGGGTGGGGATCAAACTGGGAAACAAAGGATTCCGGCCACACGTATATCCTATTTAAGGCTGGGGAGTGAGTTAATCAGGGTCTATTCTTCACTGAATCCCCACCCAAGATGATTGCTAAAACACCTGAAACTGAACTGGGGAAGAACGGACCCAGGCTAGAAGGTGTCTGGCCTGTGAAAGGAATATCTGGAATTCTAAGCTGCAAGCAAAAGAAGTTTGTTTGCAAGAACCTCTGCAACCTGCTTAAAACAACATTTAGAGTGAGAAATTACTACTTGTAGCCAGTTTCTTCAGTGTATTAAGCTTAGTTTGTGTGTTTGCTTTATTTGCTCAGTAATCTACTTTGATCTGTTTGCTATCCCTTACTCTGAAACTTGCTATCCCTTATAATCACTTAAAATCTATCCTTTCTAGTTAATAAACTTGTTTTGTTTTCTAAAACCCAGTCTGTACAATTCATAACTGGGGGAGGGAGGGGAGCTGTGCATATCTTCCTCCACATTGAGGGAGGGAGCGAATTTCCATGAGCAGCGCAAGACAATACAATTTTGGGTTTACACTCCAGAGGGGGTGTGCACTTGACTGCTGGGCAATCCCCGAGCTGAGTCTTCCCATGCAGAGCTGATCACAGTGTCTGTGTCTTTTTGCAGCTGGGTGTGGCCCTACCTGTGTGTGTGCTAGAGAAGGCTTGAGGGCCTGGCACCAGTGGCGCAGCTAGGGGGGGAGCGGGGCAGCGGCCGCTCTGCCACTGAGCACAAAGCGGCTCCTTGTCAATGTCGTGGGGCCTTTTAAATTTTCTCCCGTTGAGGGAACAGGGGGAGCGATCCAAAAAAAAGGCGCCACCCACTGCAGCACTTTTACTCACTTGGTGGCGCTCCGGGTCTTTGGCAGCACCTTGGTGGCGGGACCTTCAGTGCCGCCGAAGACACCCGGAGTGAGTGAGGGTCCGCCCCTGGAGCGGGTGACGCCTTTTTTTTGGATCGCTCCCCCTGTTCCCTCCACCCAGCTACGCGGCTGCCTGGCACTGCAGGACAGGGTGAGGGAATCCAGGCTGGTGGAACAGGCACGTTCAGTGGGACCCCAGTACATCAAGTGGCACCCCAAAGTGGGGGTAACCCGTCACAAACCCCCCTCTGACCCTACTGTTGCCCCAGTTATGTCCCTAGAGCTCCACTGAGCTGCCTGGGACATCTGTGCTCCAACAACCCAAATCTGCCCGTAGCATCCTATTACCCTCCCTGCACAGATAGGAATGGAGGCCTAGAGACTGTGCTGCAGAATGTCGCTGTGGCCTGGTTCATGGGACTTGCCTAAGATCACATGGGAATCCTATAACCAAGCAGGGAACTGAAACCAGGTCTCCCAAGTCCAAGGCTAGTGTGCTAACCTATGTCCCTGTCCCCAGTCCCCCACTGTTCCCAGTTATCCTGGTGTCCTGTGTCCCTTCCCCAAGTACCCCAGTGCCCCATGCCCTGTCCCCAGCATCTCACTCTTTCCAGCTACCCCAGAGCCCTGTGACCCTGCACCCAGTCCTCCTTGTTCCCAGTTACCCCATGTCCCCATCCCAGAAGCCTGTGCCCCACTTCTAGAACCCTGCTGTTTCCTCTTGCCCCATGTGCCCCTAGCACCCTGCAGTTCCTCAATACTGATGCCTGTTAGTGTGCCAGACCACCCTCCCCAGGGGTCTCACTCTTCCTTCAGGGTTAGCCATGCGGCCTCGCAACCTCCTTAGACTGGACCTCTGGGGCTGCAGCACTCCTACTTCACACCGTAAGCTCTGTTCAGCAAGTCTCACTGAGACAGACTCCTGGTAGAGACTTGTCCACTCTGCAGGGATTAATGCACCTCACCAAGCGCTTGCACTCACACCCAAACAGCATTGTCACAGCAACTGGATTTATTGGTCAGTGGCACACAGCACAGGAAGCCCTTAGATAAGCCCAGAGAAATGAAGGTTAAAGTACATACTATCCTGGTCAGCCCAGCGCCCAGCCAAGCTGTAGTGAACCCCTTTGTTCAAGTTGTGTGTGTCTCTCCATCTGACCTCCTTCGTCAGACTCCAGGTGAGAGACTCTTAAGACTCAAGGTGAGAGACGCTTAAGTTCAGTTGACACCTGAGGCTCACAGGAAAAGGTTTTGGGTGTAAAAGACTCAGGGTACGACATATATGGTTGCCACCGCCCTGCTGGGAGAATCTCTCCACTAATGGGATAAGGTCAGTGGTGAGCTGGAGCCGGTTTGCTCTGGTTCGGTAGAACCACTTGTTCGCACCGGTTCGTACTGGTTCGCTAGAACCACTTGTTAAATTTAGAAGACCTTTTAGAGCCGGCTGTCCCGTGAGGGACAACCGACTCTAAAAAGGGCTTCTAAATTTAACAACCAGCCAAAAGCGGCGCCTTAGGTGCCAACTCTGTGGGTGTTCCGGGGCTGGAGCACCCACGGGGAAAATTTGGTGGGTGCAGAGCACCCACTGGCAGCTCCCCGCCCTGCGCCCAGCCCCAGCTCACCTCTGCTCCGCCTCCACCTCCTCCCCTGAACTTCCTGCAAATCAGCAGTTCGCACGGGACGCCTGGGAGGGCTCAGAAGCAGGCGGCGGCTTTGCGCTCAGGCCGAGGGTGGCGGAGGTGAGCTGGGGTGGGGAGTGGTTCCCCTGTGCGCCCCCCCCCACCCCGGGGTTACCTGCTGAGGTGTGGGCGGCCCTCCCCGCGCCCCCCCACCCCAGCTCACCTCTGCTCCGCCTCTATTTCCCTATGCCTGAGCGCGAAGCCGCCGCTTGCTTCTCAACTCCCCCCCTCACCGGCTTCCAGTGCAAACAGCTGATTGGCAGGAAGCGGGGGTTGGGGCGGAGAAGCAGAGCGGGGCGGCACGTTCAGGGGAGGAGGTGGAGTGGAGGTGTGGTGAGCTGGGGCTGGGTGTGGGGCAGGGAGCTGCTGGTGGGTGCTCTGCACCCACCAAATTTTCCCCATGGGTGCTCCAGCCCTGGAGCACCCATGGAGTCGGCACTTAAAGCGCCACTTTTGATGTGATCAGTGGCGGGAGCGGCCGCTCCCTCTGCTCCCCCCCAGCTGTGCTCCCCCGCCCCTAGGAGCCAGAGGGACCTGCCAGATGCTTCCTTGGAGCTGCCCCAGGTAAGCACCGCCGGGACTCCCCACCTTGCAGGCTGGTTGGCAGATGAATTTGTCGACAGAAGGCCCGGGTATGAAAAGAAACCCAAAGGGATTGGCCCAGATCTGGGACCCGGTGGTTACACAGGGGTGCTCCAGAAGTGGGACATGAGCAAATCCAAACCAGGGTGACAGCTGATGTGGTAGCCCTCTCCATGTGAGCTCAGGCCCTGAAATGTAATGTTTGTTGGAAAACAGGGCATAGGTGGGCAAAACTGCCAAGGGTTAATGAAACAGTAGCCAAACGAAGGGTTAACTTGGGGCAAGCCCAGCTGGAAGGAAGGCCAGATCCTCAGGTTGCCAGGGCTGACAGTGTACCTGTGGCTCGGGGGGAGGAGGCCTCCAGGTCAGCCCATCTACAGGGTGTGATGTTCAGGCCTCTGCTGTCAACCCACACGACCCAGTGAATCCAACTCACAGGGTGTGCACCGGGCAGCCATCACCATATCATCCCCAGAGAGGTGGATGGGAGGAGGGCCCAGGGGTACCAGGACACAGGTGCTGAGGTGACTCTGGCATGGCCCGATGTGGTGGCCCTGGATCAGTTTGTGCCCATTGACTAGCTGGCGATGAGGAGGGGTGTTCAGATACAGTGAGGTGCTGTAGTGAAGATATCCCTGAAATAGGGGTGCCAAGGAAGGGCACAAAGAGGCTGGGGCTCAGGATCATCTACCAGTGAAGGTGCTGATGGCAAATGATCTGGATGATGGCCGGATGGTGCAGAGAGCATCCTGGTTCTTTCCAGAGCCAAAGAGCACTACCCTGACCCAGGGTCCTGGACTACCAAGCATGGGGCTAATCAGCCTCCTCTTTGGGGGAATATGCTACCTGGGATGGGGCTGAGCCTGAGACTTTGTCCTGAGGTGGGGAACTAAACTGGGGGGAGAGGTAGATACGCTTGAGGGTAGGGATAGGATACAGAGGGACCTACACAAATTAGAGGATTGGGCCAAAAGAAATCTGATGAGGTTCAACAAGGACAAGTGCAGAGTCCTGCACTTAGGACGGAAGAATCCCATACAGCCCTACAGACTAGGGACCAAATGGCTAAGCAGCAGTTCTGCCAAAAAGGATCTAGGGGTTACAGTGAACGAGAAGCTGGATATGAGTCAACAGTGTGCCACTGTTGCCAAGAAGGCCAATGGCATTTTGGGATGTATAAGTAGGGGCACTGCCAGCAGATCGAGGGACGTGATCGTTCCCCTCTCTTCGACATTGGTGAGGCCTCATCTGGAGTACTGTGTCCAGTTTTGGGCCCCACACTACAAGAGGGATGTGTAAAAATTGGAAAACGTCCAGCGGAGGGCAACAAAAATGATTAGGGGACTGGAATACATGACTTATGAGGAGAGGCTGAGGGAACTGGGATTGTTTAGTCTGCGGAAGAGAAGAATGAAGGGGGATTTGATAGCTGCTTTCAACTACCTGAAAGGGGATTCCAGAGAGGATGGATCTAGACTGTTCTCAGTGGTACCAGATGACAGAACAAGGAGTAATGGTCTCAAGTTGCAGTGGGGGAGATTTAGGTTGATTATTAGGAAAAACTTTTTCACTAGGATAGTGGTGAAGCACTGGAACGGGTTACCTAGGGAGGTGGTGGAATCTCCTTCCTTAGAGGTTTTTAAGGTCAGGCTTGACAAAGACCTGGCTGGGATGATTTAGTTGGGGATTGGTCCTGCTTTGAGAAAGGGGTTGGACTAGATGACCTCCTGAGGTCCCTTCCAACCCTGATAGTCTATGATTCTATTAACATAGAACCATGGGATTAGAAGGGACTACAAGGGTCATCTAGGGTCATCACTGTCTAGGAGGTTAGACTAGAAACCGAGGCACAGCCAAAGGTTGCTGTGACTCCAGCCCCTACCAGCAAAGAGGGACAGGTCACACTCACTACCCAGGAGTTGAATTTCAGACTGAACTGCAGAAGGATTCCCTCCTTGGAGAAGCTGAGGGCCACAGCTGACCACAGCACTGTAAAATCCCTTAAGGAGTACGGTAGGGACACATTCCAGTGGGAGAAAAGATTCCTGTACCAGGAATCAGTTCCCACTGGGAAAATTGAACCTTGCGGGGATCAGGAGGCAGCTGTTGATTCCCCAGAGGTACCACTGCAAACTATTGTACCTGGCCCACGATATCCTCTCAGGACATCAGGGGACATAGCACACCCAGCAAAGGCTACTGGCCTGGAGTCTTTGACACAGTCAAATAGTACTGCAGGTCCTGTGACCCCTGCCAGAGGATGGGGTGAAGTATAAAGCAGTGCTGAGATCATTGCCCATCATAAGGGAACCTTTTCAGAAGGTGGCGATAGTGGGGACCCTTAGCAAGGCAACCCGGGCAGGGAAGAAATACATTCTGATGGTGGTTGATTGCGCTACCCGCCACCCAGGGGCAGTGGCTCTGTCCTCCATTGAGGCAGACACGCTGCTGACTATCTTCAGCAGAGTGGGGTTCACCTGGGAGGTCTTTACAGACCAGGGGTCCAATGTCATGTCAGCCCTACTCTGGGGCTTGTGGGAGAAACTGGGGGTCCAGCACACCTGGGCCTCTTCTCATCACCCTCAGTCCAACAGGCTGGTGGCGATGTTTAATAGGATCCTGAAGATAGTGTTGAGGACTTTTATGGACCAGCATCAGCAGGACTCGGATAAGTGTTTGCTGTTTGCTTATAGGGAAGTGCCCCAGAAATCTACAGGGATCTCCCTTTTTGAATTGCTGTGTGGGAGGAGAGTGAGGGGACCGCTGGACATGATGAGGGATGAGTGGGAGGAGAAGGCCTCCCTCAAAGGGCAACTGGTGGAGGACTATGTGCTGTCCTTTTGGGAAAGGCTCACTGACCACTCCGCTCTGACGTGCTGCATGAAATGAAAGGGTTTAATGCCAAACTTCTAAGCTGGAGTTTGACCCTCCAAGATTATGATATTGAAGTGATTCATGTTAATCGGAGTGAAAATGGTATAGCTGATACCTTGCCATGAAACCGGGAACCTGAACTTCCCCAGTGCAGGCAGAAGGCAAAGCGCAGGGCAGGCTCGAATGGGGAAGGGATGTGCAGTGGCAATTTTTGGTAATATTTTTATGAATTCTATGTGTGCCTCAGTTTATCCTGTATGCTGCATTGTTACCCAGTGGGGTGGAAAAGGAATGCTTCCAGGGCAGGCTAACAGACATAGGTGTGGGCGTCAGCTGACGGTCTGGGCCTTGACCCCCATATCAGTGGAAGAGTTAAGACAATGGAAAACCCAGTCACCAAGACATGGACAACTAGAAAACAATGACCCAGAGGGAGATGGATTTCCCCACCTCCCAACAGGGAAGCTGAGTAACATTCCTGGACTCAAGAACAAAGGACAGGAAGGTGTGAGCTGGCGGGGAGAAGAACTGGCTTCTGGAAGGAGTTGCGGCTCTCACCTGGAGTCTAAACGTGAAGTCAGATGGAATGACACACAAAACTTGAACAATAGGACTCACTCCAGCATGGCTGGGCTCTGGGATGACCAGGATGGCCTGTGCTTTCCCCTTCAGTTCTATGGGCTAACGTCAGAGCTTCTGGTGCTGTGCGCCACTGACTAATGAACCTGACTGTTTTGACAACACTGTGTGTGTGTCATGGCAATGCTGGGTGAGGTGCACTGATCCCTGCAGAGTGCACATACTCTATCTGGAGTCTGTCTCACTTGGACTCACTGCACAGAGCTCACAGTGTGAAGAGGAGTGCTGAAGTCTCAGAGCTCCAGTGTGAAGCAGTGGTGAGGCCATGTGGCACATCCTGCAGGAAGAGTGAGACCCCTTGGCGGTCTGGCACATTCCTCCTAGAGATGGTTCCAAAGCTAGGGGTGTAGCACTGATCCTGGGAATCCATGGCACCCCATGCAATACCCCTAGCGCCCCACTTTCCTCTGTTTCCCCCAGTCTCCCTGTCCGAGCACCCTGCTGTTCCCAGTTACTTCCACTGCCCCACTCCAGATTTTGCTGCTCCCCAGTGTCCCTGGTGCCCCACTGTTCCCCAGTTCCCTTGGCACCCAGTTCCCATTCCCAGCTGTTCCCTGTTATCCCTGGCACCCAGTTCCCATCCCCAGCTCCCGGCCGTTCCCTGCTACCCTTGGCACCCAGCTCCCATCCCCGGCTCCCGGTTGTTCTCTGTTACCCCTGGCGCCCAGTTCCCATCCCCAGAGCCCGGCCCTTCCCTGTTACCCCTGGCACCCAGTTCCCTCCCCGGCTCCCGGCCGTTCCCTGCTACCCCTGGCACCCAGCTCCCATCCCTGGCTCCCGGTCGTTCTCTGTTACCCCTGCCACCCAGTTCCCATCCCCAGCTCCCAGCCATTCCCTGTTATCCCTGGCACCCAGTGCCTATCCCTAGATCCTGGCCGTTTCCTGCCCAGCCCCGCACTGTTCACCCTGTGCCCTGTCTGGCTGGTGGCACTACCTGTGGCGGCATTCTCAGGTATGGCTACGTCTCTGGTGCTGCGGGGGAAGCGCACGCCCTGGTAGCTCTCTTCCTGCAGGTAGATCACCACCACGCCGGTGGAGGAGAGGGCTGGTTGGCCCAAGTCGGTGGCCAGGATGAAAAGGGTGCGCTGGCGCTGGCTGAGAGAGCCTAGGGGCTGCAGCAACTGGATGGCGCCAGTGTAGGAATTGATGGCGAAGCTGGGGTTGTGTGTGGCAAACCGGTACAGAATGGAGGCGTTGGCACCTGCGTCTTTGTCCTCAGCCCGCATAGTGGCCACCACCTGCTTAGGTGGCGTGTGGCGGGAGAGATTGACGGAGAGTGGGCTGTACAGGAAGGCAGGTGCATGGTCGTTGACGTCCCGCACGACGACTGTGACACGCACGACCGCGCTCTTGGGCTCCCAGGGTGCCGAGTCCACGGCTTTGGCCAGGAAGCTGTAAATTGGGCGGCGCTCACGATCCAAGGCCTGGGCACTGGTGATGAGCCCGCTCTGTGGTTCCACCTGGAACATGCCCAGCGACTCATTGCCCAGGTAGTAGGAGACCTGCCCATTGGTGCCCTCATCCGGGTCCAGTGCCACCAGCTGCAGGACCAGTGCCCCGACAGCCAGGTCCTCAGGCACCTCCACAGTGTAGGCTGCCTGCGCAAAGTGCGGTGCATTGTCATTGAGGTCCAGCACCCGCACATTCAGAGACATGGTGGCACTGCGCTGGGGTGTGCCGTGGTCTCGTGCCACCACAGTCAGACGGTAAGAGGCCACCAGCTCTCGGTCCAGGCTGCGCGAGGTGGAGAACACACCAGAAGCAGGGTCCAGGCTGAAATCCTGGGCAGGGTCTCCATCTGGGAGAGAAGAGATGGGAATGAGAGAACCTCCCTGATATGGCCTGGGAGCCGGGGGGGGGGGGGGGGGCGGGTAATGGGAGCAAGGAACCCTCCCGATATGGCTCAGAGGGGGAGTGGGAGCAAGTGACATTTCCTGATACTGCCCAGTGGGAGGGGAATGGGAATGATGGACCTTCCCTGATATGGCCCCTGAGGTTCTGCAGACAGACCCCTGCAGGCAGGGAGCCATGGTGCAAACAGGATGGGGTCTCTCCCCTCTGAATTGCACAGAAAATGGCCCACAACTGGCACCACCTCAGTGGCAAACACTTCCCCAGTGCAGAGTAGAAGTGGCAAACCCAAACAGCATGCACAGTGTAGCCCCATCCCAGCATGCCCCACAACCACTCCTCCTGCCATCGAACAGCACTCAACTAGCCCCCAAGAGCCCCAAGAACGAGGCACCAGAACCAGCCACAGCTTGAGGGCTTTGACCTGGCCCAGATGACTGGTGCTGCAGAGACCTCACCACAGAGCTGTGTGCAAACCTCAGCCCGACCCCCCGATACAGATTCAGCAGGAACAGATAGGAGAGGACCGGGGAGGCCCCAGGAGGAGCAACTGCAGCCAGTGTTCACAACCCTGGAGGCACACTCTACTGAGGTCCTCGGAGGGGCAGCAGTCAAGAGCCATGCCTTGCCTGGCACAGAACCAAGCCAATGTGGATTGTACCCCATGCTGCAGGGGCTGCAGCACACATGGCAGATGGGGGATTGCTGCTCATGCCAATGGTCTCAGCGAAGGACCCCCATGTGGGAGCTGGGGTCAGAAGGGGGAGCACCAGCACAGAGTGAGCCATGTGCCCGGTGGCCCTCACCCATCACATGGTACTCCAGACGCCCATTCTCGCCCGCATCCAAGTCTGTGGCCCGCAGAGTGTAGAGCGCCACGCGGCTCTGGTTCTCGGGCACCTCCAAGGAGCAGGACTCGCTCTCGAAGCGCGGGGCATGGTCGTTTTCATCTCCCACCAAGATCCGCACTGTCACTTTGGCCAGGTTGGGGGGCAGGCCACCATCCTGGGCATAGACTGTGGGAAGAGAGGGAGGGGGTCCTGGAGACCCTAGGTGCCACCCATAGGACCACACCCACCACCTGCAAGGAGCAGCTCCACCATGGCCCATCTCCCCCAGCCCGCACCCTGTGCCCAATCTGGGTCCCTCCACTCTCCTGTCCCCCTCCCTTCCTGCCTCACCCACCCAACACTCTTACATCAAAACCTGAACATTCCCCACTCCCTTTCTTTGCCCCACACAATACACCTCCTTCCTCCAGCAAACATGCTGATGTCCATGCCAGCTGGGAGCACAGCTGGACCCCCTCCCATCTCCTCCCCTTAGTCCCTGCTACCCTCACTGCCACTCTCCACTTCCCATACAGCACCTTCCCCCCCCAAGCCCAACCCCCAGGTCTGGCCATACCTGTTAGCATGTGCTGCTCCCGCCTCTCCCGGTCCAGGGAGCGCATGGTGGTGACAAGCCCAGTCTGTGGGTGGATGGAGAAGGGGCTCCCAGAGAGGCCCCCATATGACACATGCCCATTGGCCCCTGCAAAAGAGAAACCTCTGGTCTGAAGGGGTAAGTGCAGACAGCTCCTGCAATGGTCCCAGGACCAGGCCCTCTTTCCACTTGCCTGCCCCAGGCCTCTGCACCCACTGTGCCTCCTCCCACCTGCCCCAGGCCATGCTCCCTTCCCTTTCCCCACAAGGGAGCAGTGTGGGGGCTGGGTGGGGAAAGACCCCTAGAGGCAGGAGGGAAGGGGCAGAAGTGGAGATGTCAGGAAGGCTGAGGAAAGGAGACAGCTGTGGCCAGGCTAAGGGGACCTGGGCAGGCTGGGGGTCAGTTGGAGGAGAGGGTGGGGAGGGACTGCTGCTTGGTGACAGTCCCTCAGGCCCAGGCCACGCTGTGGGGACGACGGCAATTGTGACATGGATCTGTGTTGGTCTAGTGTGACAGGGCTCCAATCTCCGATGCCCCTCAATGCTCAGGGACTGGCTCTCTCATCTCCCGCAGGTAAGGCGCCCAACCCTGGGGCTCCCTGGATACTGCCTTGGCAGATGAGGAGCAGGGGAAGGCCTGTGGTGATCACGTACTCTTCAGCCCCTGGGCCAATGCCTTTGGCGCAGCTTTGACCCAGCCAACCTCCCTCCCCGAGGGCCACCTGTTCCAGCCCCAAGGCTCTCACCCAGGTCGCAGTCTGTGGCCAGCAGCTGCAGCACGGGGCTGCCTGCTGGCAGATTCTCCATGACACTGGCTTCATACTCAGCCTTCTCGAAGGCAGGTGCCTCATCATTAACGTCCAGCACCAGCACTGTCAGCAGCTGCGTGGACGAGCGGCGCGGGAAGCCGTGGTCCATGGCCACCACTGTCAGGTTGTGCTGGGATATCTCCTCCCGGTTCAGAGTCCGCACAATGGAGAGGGCACCTGGGGAGACACCAGGACAGACTGAGCCTGGGACAGAGGAGTCACAGGGAGCTGGGCTGAGCCAGGGTCACTGAGGTCAGGCTCCATGCTTGGTGCCCAGCAGCACTACAAACCCCACACCTTGGGCTGCGGAGCTGCGCCCAGCTCTCCCTGCACACGCTGGCACCTGCCTGCTTCTGTCCCTCATGCTGTGGCCAGGCCCCTCCTCCCGCCTGGGCCCAGTGGGAATCTCTTACCCACTCCAGGCTGGGTCAGGAATCTACTGTCACCACTGCCCCCATCCTCCCACTGGGTCCCCATGCCTCCCCGATGCTCCTTATCCATTGTGTCTACCTGTCTTCCCATCCCCCACATCTATCACCTCTTCCCCTTCGCCCCCTGTGTCTCCTGTGTCCCCTCCCCCACATCCATCACCTCTTCCCCTTCGCCCCCTGTGTCTCCCGTGTCCCCTCCCCCACATCCATCACCTCTTCGCCTTCACCCCCTGTGTCTCCCGTGTCCCCTCCTGCACATCCATCACCCCTTTTCCTTCCCCCCTGTGTCTCCCGTGTCCCCTCCTGCACATCCATCACCCCTTTTCCTTCCCCCCTTGTATTTCCCATATCCCCTCCCACCCCCCACATCAGCCACCTCTTCCCCTTCACTTCTTGTGTCTCCCATGTCCCTTGCCCTCCTCTCCCCCACAGCCCCAGCATCTCCCTGCAGCCCCACAGGCCCCTTACCTGTGCTGGGGTTGAGGTGGAATCGGCCCTCGGCGTTGCCTGCCTGCAGGGTGTAGCTCACCCGTCCATTTTCGCCCAGGTCCCCATCCCGCGCCACCACATGCAGCACCATGAAGCCAGTGGGCTGGTCCTCCATGACGCTAACGGTGGCTGGTGAGAGGAAGACGGGCGTGTTGTCGTTCTCGTCTGTCACAAAGACGCGGGCAGTGACGGCAGCGGAGCGGCGCTGGCTGACGTTGAGGGCCTGGTCTGTGGCCTCCACCACCAGCAGAAAGGAGGGGGCAGCCTCGCGGTCCAGCCCCTGCTGGAGGCTCAGCAGCCCAGAGTGGGCATCCAGCTGGAAGTGGGAGCCGGGGGGCTCCTGGTGCAGCAGCCTGTAGCACACCTGGCTGTTGGGGCCAGCACCGTCTCCATCTGGGGCCTGGAAGGTGAAGATGGAGGCACCGATCTGGGTGTTCTCGGGCACCACAATAGTGATGGGGTCCTCGGGGAAGGCAGGCGCCTGGTCATTACAGTCCTGCACATGGATCTGCACCAGCACCAGCCGGTTGGCAGGGTAGCCGCGCTGTGTGTCCTCGGCGCTGATGTGCAGCGTGTGCTGTGCCCCCAACTCATAGTCCAGCTCCCGTGCCGCGTAGATCTCCCCCGTCACGCTGTCCACCACAAAGGTGCCGTCTCCACCTCCCCCCAGCAGGGTGTAAGTCAGATGCCCCTGTGCAGAGGCCTCAGGCGGCGCCACCGAGCCAATCACTGAGCCAGGTCTGACCCCTTCCACCGGGTGCAGTGTAAGCACAGTGGCATCTGGCTGTGGCAGCACCCGGGAGGATGGCAGTACCTGCAGGTGAAGAGAGAGGGGAAGGGGGAGTGAAAGTCTGAAGTGGGACCTGTGGGGTTGGAAGAGGTGAGGTGAGAGGGGGAAGTATGGGGCAGCAGTGGGGATGTGAGGCAGGAGCGGGAGCTGTGGGGCAGTAGTGGGGGTGTAAGGCGGGAGGAGAGAGCTGTAGTGTAGCAGTGGGGAAGTGGGGTGGCAGGGGGGACCTGTGGGGCAGTAGTGGGGATGTGTTGCCTCACTCCTTTACTGGGTCCCAAAGCCATTGACACCTATAGCCAACTGAACAGAACTGACACTGGGAGCTACAAACAGTTCAAAAGAGCCTTATTGCTTAGGTTTGAGCTAACAATGAAGGCAGAAATAATCAATTATTTTTGTCCAGGTGAAAGATTTTGTGGTCTGTTCAAAAGCGTCTGGCAGGCTGGATTTGGCCAGCAATCTGCCTATTGCCTACCGTGGCCTAAGACCTATAGGAAAAGGTTTTGGCATGTGCAGTAGAACAAAAGGCTGGCACCCTGACAGGTGAGTACTCCCACAGGTGGAGTAACGGAGCTGGTGTCACTACCCTGGAATCTTTGTAAGACCTGATCAGGTTAGAACTTTATATGAAATATGTCCCTCTGATCCTAAAATGTGATTAGTATATTGAGCACCTAAGAAAATCCACATAATGTGGGCTGAGTGGTGGATCAGTCTGTGGGCAGTACGTCCAGATATGGAAGTTAGTTAAACAGAAATTAAAAGGTGCAGTGCCAAAAGTGAAATCCCTGCAAGCTGCATGGAGACTTTTTAAAGACATCATAAGAGAGATTCAACTTAAATGTATGCACCAAATTAAAAAATACAGTAAGAGAACCAAAAAAGTGCCATGGTGGCTAAACAACAAGGTAAAAGAAGCAGATACAGGCAAAAAGGAATCCTTTAAAAAGTGGAAGTTAAATCCTAGCGAGGAAAATAGAAAGGAGCATAAACTCCGGCAAATGAAGTGTAAAAATATAATTAGTTAGTTAGTTAGTACCTGTGACAGGATACCTGGAGTGCAGTGTGGGACTGTGGGACCTCTGTGCCCCCTTAACTCTCTAGCCTGGGCTGTCTCTCACAATGCTTTGCTAGTGACAAGCAGCAAACCCCTCCAGGCGCTGTGATTACTCAGCAACAGCAGGTGGAGCCCCTCAGCCAGCTAGATTGCATGAATGCTCCCAGAGCCGGTCATGAATCACTCAGAGAAAGGCACCAGCCAAATTCCCCCAGCTCCCATCCTTATACCTCAGGAATATACTGTCTTGTACTGCTCAAGATGAGCAGTACAAATTTATTAATTGGTTCACCACTTCATTAATGGAAAGTGGATATACACTCGCCTTTGTAAAACCTGAGCAAATTTACCAAACACTTCAGGCAAACTCACTGGCAAAGATAAATAGTAAAACAAATGTATTGACTACAAATGATAGATTTTAAGTGGTTATAAGTGATAGGCAAAATGTCAGAGTTAGTTACCAAAAGAAAATAAATTAAAAGCATGCAGTCTAAACTCTCAACCCTATTAGACTGGGCAACATCTAGATTAAGCAGTTTTTCTCACCCTACTGGATATTGCAGTCCTTAATATACAGGTTTGTCCCTTAAATCTGGGCCAGTCTCCTCTGTTGGAATCTTCAGTCTTTTGAGTGTCTTTGTTGCTTGCAGCATAGGTGGGGGCAGGAGAAAGGTGAAGTATTGGCCCCCTGTGTTCTGGTTTACACCTTTAGTCCATATGCTTGGAGAACACAAGTCCAGGCATGTCTGGAGGGCATTGCTGAGTCCCCAGGCAAGGTTGAGCACTTCCCCTTGTATGGCCTTATGCAGGTGAGTCACTGAATTGTAGCTCCCTTGATGGACAATGGCTGTTGATGGTGGTTTGACACCTACCTGGGCGTTGGTTACTTTTTGTTGGCATTGTCTCTGGAGAGCTAGCATTTGGTCACTTCCCAAACCCACAGCATATTTTAGTTACAACCATACAACACAATTCTCATAACTTCATATGTATTAATTATATACATATTTACACAGAACAAAAACAACAAGGAGTCCTTGTGGCACCTTAGAGACTAACAAATTTATTTGGGCATAAGCTTTCGTGGGCTAGAACCCACTTCATCAGATGCATGGAGTGGAAAGTACAGGAGCAGGTATATATACATAGTACATGAAAAGATGGGAGTTGCCTTACCAAGTGGGGGGGGGGGCAGTCTAATGAGACAACTCAATTAACAGTTGAATACCAAGGGAGGAAAAATCACTTTTGTAGTGGTAATGAGGGTGGCCCATTTCAAACAGTTGATAAGAAGGTGTGAGTAACAGTAGGGGGAAATTACTAAGGGGAAATTAATTTTTGTAATGACCCATCCACTCCCAGTCTTTATTCAGGCCTAACTTGATGATGTCCAGTTTGCAAATTAATTCCAGGTCTGCAGTTTCACTTTGGAGTCTGTTTTTGAAGTTTTTTTGTTGAAGAATTGCGACTTTTAAGTCTGTTATTGAGTGACCAGGGAGATTGAAGTGTTCTCCTACTGGTTTTTGAATGTTATAATTCCTGATGTCAGATTTGTGTCCATTTATTCTTTTGCGTAGAGCCTGTCTGGTTTGGCCAATGTACATGGCATAGGGGCATTGCTGACACATGATGGCATATATCACATTGGTAGATATGCAGGTGAATGAGCTCCTGATGGCGTGGCTGATGTGATTAGGTCCTATGATGGTGTCCCTTGAATAGATATGCAAACAGAGTTGGCACTGGGGTTTGTTGCAGGGTTAGGTTCCTGGGTTAGTGTTTTTGTTGTGTGGTGTGTAGCTGCTGGTGAGTATTTGCTTCAGGTTGGGGGGCTGTCTGTAAGTGAGGACTGGCCTGTCTCCCAAGGTCTGTGAGAGTGATGGGTCGTCCTTCAGGATAGGTTGTAGATCCTTGATGATGCATTGGAGAGGTTTTAGTTGGGGGCTGAAGGTGATGGCTAGTGGCGTTCTGTTATTTTCTTTGTTGGGCCTGTCTTGTAGTAGGTGACTTCTGGGTACCTTTCTGGCTCTGTCAATCTGTTTCTTCACTTCACCAGGTGGATATTATAGTTTTAAGAATGCTTGATAGAGATTCTGTAGGTGTTTGTCTCTGTCTGAGGGAGTGTCTCTTTGAAAAACCACCAACTGTCTTCGGTTGTTTTTCCCCTTAGACTTGCTTCCCTAGGGGATTTAGTCGTTTAAAAAAAGCCTCATCTGCCCCTTCTTCCCGGTTAGGTGGTCTGTAGTGGACCACAACCATGACACCATCCTTGTTTTTTTACCCCTTTTATCCTTACCCAGAGCCTCTCAACAAGTCTGTCTCCTATTTCTGTCTCAACCTCAGTCCAAGTGCGTCCATTTTTAATGTATAAGGCAACACCTCCTCCCTTTTTTCCCTGCCTGTTCTTCCTGAGTAAGCTGTACCGTTGTCGATCTAATGCCTCTTGGCATGTCTTTTGTTGTACGCCGTATTACCCAGTAAGCATTGTTCTATTATATTTCGTAGAGTGAAGATCTGGTCTGTGCATCCACACTCTTTCGGAAAACTGGTTTGCTCTTTTCTGAGAATGCTCAGTTTGATTTTGAAAGGGAAAGAGATGTGATAAAATGGGATTTTTTTGTAATATTTTTATGATACCTATGTGTGCCTCAGTTTCTCTCTGGACTTTGTGTTACCACTTGGGGTGGGGTGCAGAAGTGTTAACACTGCTCCTGGGACACTGTAGGAGACACAAGTCTGGGTGACACCTTGTGGTCTGGTTGGAATAAATAGGGTCATTAATTAACTAGTTGAAACCGACCCAGAATAATAGCAGGTCCAGAGAGACAACAGGACGTCCCAGTGACTGAACCCTGGCAGGCGAAGGACGTGAACTAAATTGGAGAACAAAGAGGAAAAGGGACCTGGGATAAGAGCTACTCTTTGGAGGCACTAAGAAGCTCTCCCCTGGGTGGACAGAAAGGAGAGCATGGATGCATAGGCACTGACTCCACGTGGGTGCTCCGGGGCTGGAGGTGTGGTGGGGGTGGAGCCTCAGGGAGGGGGCAGAGTGGGGGTGAGAAGAGGTGGAGAGAGGGTGGGGCCTTGGGAGATGGGGTGGAGTGGGGGTGGGGCCTTGGGGTGGAGCACCCCCAGGGAAAGCTGAAAGTTGGCACCTGTGCTGGGATGGAATCCATTACAGCTTGGCTGACACATGGCTCTGGCTTGGCCAGGATGGACTATGACTTAACTTTTGCCTCTCTGTGCTAATCCAAGGATGTGCACATTCTGTAGGCCAGGTGACTTATAACTTGTTTCCTTGTTTGCAAAGGCTGTGTTTGCAGAGGCTGTGTCGCTGTAAATACTCACTGAAAGCATTGCATTCTGAAAGGGAGCAGTACCAGCCTCCCACAGGGGCCTCGCTTGGCTGGATTCGCTGCAGGCAGCCACATGTGACCGGATGTGTACTAGAATGTGGATGATGGCCACATGGCAGCAAGCCAGGAAGCTGTGGGGCAGGGGGAGGTGAACTGGAACATGGATGATGGCCACAGAGCAGGGGCACAGAGGGTTTGGGAGCTGCAAACTGAAATGCGGGGGGGGGGGGAGGGAGTGGCACTATATGTGAAAGAAAATGTAGAATGAAATGAAGTAAAAATCTTAAACGAATCCACGTGTTCCATAGAATTTCTATGGATAGTAATTCCAGGCTCTAATAAGAATATAACAGTAGGGATCTATTATTGATCACCTGACCACGACAGTGATAGTGACAATGAAATGCTAAGGGAGATTAGAGAGGCTATCAACATAAAGAACTCAATAATAGTGGGGGATTTCAATTATCCCCATATGGACTGGGTACATGTCACCTCAGGATGAAATACAGAGACAAAATTTCTCGATACTTTAGATGACTGCTTCTTGGAGCAGCTGGTACAGGAACCCACAAGGGGAGAGGCAACTCTTGATCTAGTCCTGAGTGGAGAGCAGGATCTGGTCCAAGAGGTAACTATAACAGGACCACTTGGAAATAGTGACCATAATATAATAACATTTAACATTCCTGTGGTGGGAAGAACACCTCAACAGCCCAGCATTGTGGCATTTAATTTCAGAAAGGGGAACTGTGCAAAAATGAGGAGGTTAGTTAAACAGAAATTAAAAGGTACAGTGACTAGAGTGAAACCCCTGCAAGCTGCATGGACACTTTTCAAAGACACCATAATAGAGTCTCAACTTAAATGTATACCCCAAATTAAAAAACACAGTAAAAACTAAAAAAGAGCCACCGTGGCTTAAGAACCTGTAAAAGAGGCAGTGAGAGATAAAAAGGCATCTTTTAAAAAGTGGAAGTCAATTCCTAGTGAGGTAAATAGAAAGGAGCATAAACACTGCCAAATTAAATGTAAAAATGTAGTAAGAAAAGCCAAAAAGGAGTTTGAAGAACAGCTAGCCAAAAACTCAAAAGATAATAACAAAACGTTTAAGTACATTAGAAGCACGAAGCCTGCTAAACAACCAGTGGAGCCCCTGGACAATCGAAAAGACGATAAAGTCATCACAGAGAAACTAAATGAATTCTTTGCTTCAGTCTTCATGGGCTGTGGATGTTATGGAGATTCCCAAACCTGAGCCGTCTTTTGTAGGCTACAAATCTGAGGAACTGTCACAGATTGAAGTGTCACTAGAGGAGGTTTTGGAATTAATTGAGAAACTTAACAGTAACAAGTCACCGGGACCAGATGGCATTCACCCAAGAGTTCTGAAAGCACTCAAATGTGAAATTGCGGAACTACTAACTATGGTTTGTAACCTGTCCTTTAAATTAGCTACTGTACCCAATGACTGGAAGATAGCTAATGTAACGCCAATATTTAAGAAGGGCTCTAGAGGTGATCCTGGCAATTACAGGCCGGTAAGTCTAACATCAGTACCGGGCAAACTAGTTGAAACCATAATAAAGAATAAAATTGTCAGACACATAGAAGAACATAAATTGTTGCGCAAAAGTCAACATGGCTTCTGTAAAGGGAGATCATGTCTTACTAATCTATTAGAGTTCTTTGAGGGGGGTCAACAAACACATGGACAAGGGGGATCCAGTGGACATAGTGTACTTAGATTTTCAGAAAGCCTTTGACAAGGTCCCTCACCAAAGGTTCTTATGTAAATTAAGTTGTCATGGGATAAGATGGAAGATCATTTCATGGATTGAGAACTGGATAAAAGACAGGGAACAAGAGTTGGAATAAATGGTAAATTTTCAGACTGGAGAGGGGTAACTAGTGGTGTTCCCCAAGGGTCAGTCCGAGGACCAATCCTATTCAACTTATTCATAAATGATCTGGAGAAAGGGGTAAACAGTGAGGTGGCAAAGTTTGCAGAAGATACTAAACTGCTCAAGATAGTTAAGACCAAAGCAGACTGTGAAGAACTTCAAAAAAATCTCACAAAACTAAGTGATTGGGCAACAAAATTGCAAATTAAATTTAATGTGGATAAATGTAAAGTAATGCACATTGGAAAAAATAACCCCAAGTATACATACAATATGATGGGGGCCAATTTAGCTACAGCTAATCAGGAGAAAGATCTTGGAGTCATCGTGGATAGTTCTCTGAAGACATCCATGCAGAGTGCAGTGGCAGTCAAAAAAGCAAACAGGATGTTAGGAATCATTAAAAAAGGGATAGAGAATAAGACAGAGAATATCTTATTACCCTTATATAAATCCATGGTATGCCCACATCTTGAATACTGCGTACAGATGTGGTCTCCTCAACTCAAAAAAGATATACTGGCATTAGAAAAGGTTCAGAAAAGGGCAACTAAAATGATTAGGGATTTGGAACAGGTCCCATATGAGGAGAGATTAAAGAGGCTAGGACTTTTCAGTTTGGAAAAGAGGAGACTAAGGGGGGATATGATAGAGGTATATAAAATCATGAGTGGTGTGGAGAAAGTGAATAAGGAAAAGTTATGTACTTGTTCCCATAATATAAGAACGAGGGGCCACCAAATGAAATTAATGGGCAGCAGGTTTAAAAAAAATAAAAGGAAGCTCTTCTTCACATAGTGCACAGTCAACCTGTGGAACTCCTTGCCTGAGGAAGTTGTGAAGGCTTGGACTATAACAGAGTTTAAAAGAGAACTGGATAAATTCATGGAGGTTAAATCCATTAATGGCTATTAGCCAGGATGGGTAAGGAATGGTGTCCCTAAGGAATGGTGTCCCTAGCCCCTGTTTGTCAGAGGGTGGAGATGGACGGCAGGAGAGAGATCACTTGATCATTACCTGTTAGGGTCACTTCCTCTGGGGCACCTGGCATTGGCCACTGTCAGCAGACAGGATACTGGGCTGGATGGACCTTTGGTCTGACCCAGTATGGCCATTCTTATGTTCTTATGTTAATGTGGATGATGGCCATGGGGCAGGGTGGGATAGGGTTGCAAAACAGAATGTGGATGATAGCTACATGGCAGGGGAGCAGAGGGTTGAGGGACTGTGAACTGGAATGCAGATGATGGCCACATGGCAGTGGAGCAGGGAGTTGGGGTGCTGCACACCAGAACACAGATGATAGCTATGGGGCAAGAGGGTGAGAAGTTGGGGGACTGCAAGATGGACCACAGATGATAACTATAGAGCAGGGAAACTAAAATCCAGAATGGGATGATGGCCTGTGGCAGGGGGGCTATGAACTGAATGCACCCCATAGTTCACACCATACACACCATAGTCATAATCTTTGTAAAAAATATGCCTAGTGAGGTATCATTTGAAAACTAATAACTTGCTGGTCAATAACAGCACAGTGAAATGGGTGTAGCAACATCATATGTAAAGGTATAAACATAAGCTTAAATTATAATTGAGATACGTTTACTAGACAAGTCTGGGGAGGGGGTAAGCCTGTTCCTCAAAGACAAAGGACAAGTCAATGTCTCTAGCTAGGTGTCATCGAAGTTGGCAAGTGGGTGTTCTTTGGCAGTGAAGCGGGGCATGAACAGATTATGATGAAGCAGGACTGTTCTTAATGTTTAATGGAGCAGTCCAAGGGACGGAGGAGTCTGCAGCTCGACCCTGGCAAAGAGGTGGTGACCTCGAGAAGGGCTGGCACACTAGGGGTTCTCCCTGGAAATGGTGGGGAGCTAAGAGCGCACAGGCCTGTGAGTCCACAACAACTTCGGAAGAGCGGAGTGATGGTCTGTCATTCTCTACTTAAGAAGGACATTGTAATCCTGTCCAGAAAGAGAGGGTTGAGCATTGGGAAGTTCACCAAAGCACAGTTAATCGTGCAGCTGGAGGACGATGACCGCTCTAAGGAACAGATTCCTGACCCAAACAGGATCTGGGAGCAGCTGGAGTGGTAGCCAGGCATCCCCAAGACTCCTATCCCCGACCAGAAGAGGGTCTTCACGATCGGGTTCGCCATCAGGGGATCGGAGACGGACGGGATTGGAGCTGAGTCCGAAAGAGCAAGAGGACTGTGAGAGACAGCAAGAGCCCAAGAAAGAACTGCAGAAGCAGCAGCAGCAGAAACTGGTGGTGGTAGAGCGGAGAAGCATAGGGGACCTCCCAGGGGTGAGTGGGGATAGACCCCAGGGTGCCAGTTCGCAGGGAACCTCGAGACTAAATTGCTGCCCCTGGTTAAGGAGGGGGGGATGTGGATGCCCACCTCACTGCCTTTGAGCAGGCTGGCGATTTGAACCAGGGGGACCCTGCGGAAAAGCCCCGGTGTCTAGCTCCCTTGCTGGGTCCCAAGGCCATAGACTCCGCCAGCCAGATGGGTGGGGAGGTGGACAGGCTCCCACTCCTGACCCCAACCTATATGTCTGGGTGGTGTATCCTGGGGTCAGGCCCCTCAGACCTCCAGTGGGAGCGAAAGGTGATGGTCAATGGGGAGACATTCCTGGGGTGGCGAGATCCTGGGACAGAGGGAACTGTTGTCAGTCCCCTGGTGGTGCAGCCTCAGAGGCTGAGGGGCTGTGTGAGGGTCCCAGGGATGAAGCCTATCACCCTGCCTATGGCCCAGATTCCTGTGCAGACCCAGGAGAGGTGGGGCTGGCTGGTCGTTGGGGTTCTCCAGGATATTGGCTGTGAGACCCTGTTGGGGAGTGACTGTGTCTCTTTGGGACAGGATCCAGGCCCTACTCCTGTAACGGCCAAGGGTTTGAATTTGAATCCAGGGGACCAATCGGCGGAGAGGGAAATGGTCAGTGAAAATGCAGATGACCTGGCTGGCAGCAGGGAGGAGCTGCTAGGCTTAGGCTGCCTGCCTGCCTGTAAGCAGACCCCTGGGGCTGGGTGGGACAGAGAGATGCTCCCCGCCCCCTTGCACACTGGAGAGGGGACTCACGCTGGCTCTGATGCAGTGAGGAAAGCAGTGAACTTGCTGCCAGCCCCACTGGGACAGCAAGGGCAGTGCTGAGCACAGTGGGAGCGGAGACCCCAGCTGAGTGCGGGGAGACACAGGCAGGACAGGGGATCTGTGGGGAGTGGTAAGGTGCTTGGTAAGGGAAGTTTGGATGAGCCTAGGCAGCCTTGTGAGCTGATGGCTGTGTCTAGTCAGCAGCGTGGGAAGGCGAGGAGAGTGGAAGATGAGTGTCCCTGTACCTTACCTGTTACCTGGGTGGAGAATTGTGACAGGGAAGGAAACGTGCCTGTGTCTGTCAGGGGTATTGACTTGCCTATGGAGGGAGCTACCCCGGTCTCCAAGCAGTTGTCTGTGAACAGCCCTGTGTGCTGGGACCAGGGGAATGAGATCCCAAGCTGGGTGTCTGGGAAAGGAGAAGGTGTGTCTGGCTCTTCTTTGTCTGTGGAGCAGACAGAAGGGGCCTTTCAGCCTGTGACGGTTGAGAATAGTGCAGTTGTCTCAGAGTTGGTTCTGGATTCAGCTAAAGTGCAGGAAGGGAAGGGCCTTAAGTTTGTGTCTGCTCGGGAGAATGGCCCTGTAACTAGGTCGCAGCCAGTTAGTGTCTATGCAAAATCCCAGAGCCCAGACAATTCTGGTGCTTGCCTGTTGCTAGTGTGTTGTTGGGAAAGGATGTAGCAACTCTGTCTAATCAGAGTGAGATCCTAGCCAGGGCACAAGGAGAGCAGAAAGGTGATTTGATTGTGTTACCTACTGAGGGTGTGGAAACCTGTAGCAAGAAGGAAAAGATTCCTGAACTTGTGTGTGGCAAAGGGAAGGAGAATGCTTCTAACCTTTTATCTAGGAAGTCTCTAAGTTTGCCTGAAAGGGGATTGTGTAGGAATCTGCCTGATGGGCCAGAGGTAATTCTGGATGTAAGTGAGACCCAGAAAGAGTCTGTTGTTGCTCAGGAAAGTGTTCCTCTAGAGCAAGCCCTAGGTAAAGAGGGTAAGAGCAGAATTTCTGTGAAGGGTGAATTGTTGCATAGAAAAGCCCCTAGGGAAAGGAATCCTCATGGTAGTCTTTGCAAGCAATTTACTGCAACTGAAGGGTGTGAAAGTGATTTAATCAAGAAAGTTTCAGTTCCTAACAGCCAGAAATTTTCCGTTGTGAATGAAGCCACTGACTTTCCTGTTGAAAGATCCAGTGTGGATAGCTTTGAGAAGGTCTCAGATGAAGTGAAAGCTGTTAAGAAAGTTAAACAGTCCTATAACCAAGTGGCTGTGTTTGGCCAGCTTGTTGGGGAGACAAGGTTGTTGAGAAAGGAATGTCTCCATATTAGTTCTGTAAGTGAACAGTATGTGGCCCAGGTCAAGATGGGGGCCCTTAACCAAGAGAGCCCGAATTGCAGCCCTCCAGACTGGAGCGCTGGGAGAAGACCTGATCCCAGTTTGACCCCAGGGGTTTTGGGGTGGCAAAAGCGCACCGGCCGCATAAACCTTCCCATATGCAGCATGCGAGTGCTATCAACCACCCCCGACCTAAGGGAGGGCGTGAAACTGCAAGGGACTGGTGTAACTCCCACCAAGGAATGGGAGAGATGCTGGGGCATCCATGGGAACGTTGGTGGGTTCGAACTTCCCCAGGTCACTGGCTAAAGTGACCCTGCTCAGTTCGGTCTCAAATGGGGGAGAGATGTGATGAAGCGGGACTGTTCTTAATGTTTCCTCTGAATAGTGTGGGGGTGCCTCAGTTTTCCCTAGGCAGTTCTTAAGTACCTAGGGGGTGGGATAAGGGTGTATGATTGTTGCAGAGCCCTAGAGGGCAGGGGTGTGCAGGGGTCTGGACACAGAGAATGGCCCTTCCCCCCTGCAAGGTGAGAGCTAAAGGGTTGGAGAACAAATGAATCAGGTGACCTCCTGGCCCAGAAAGGGACAAAGCCCAAAGGAGGAGGGGCTGGAGGGGGAGGCAGTTTGGGGGTGGCTGGGGACATGGAGTGAAGTGCAGACGTGGTTGTCTGGCTCACTGCACCCTAAAATGGACCCAGTTGAGGGGTCCTGTTCTCTGCACCTACAAGCTCTGTTTTAGACCATGTTCCTGTCATCTAATAAACCTCTGTTTTACTGGCTGGCTGAGAGTCACGTCTGACTGTGAAGTTGGGGTGCAAGACCCTCTGGCTTCCCCAGGACCCTCCTTGGGCGGACTCGCTGGGAGAAGTGCACGGAGGGGCAGAGCGGATGCTGAATGCTCCGAGGCCAGACCCAGGAAGGTGGAAGCTGTGTGAGCTGTGTGTCCTGAAGACAGTCTGCTCACAGAAAGGAGACTTCCCCAGAGTCCTGACTAGCTTCGTAGGGAGCAGTTCCAGAGCATCGCCCGGGGACTCCATGACACAGATCAATCTGCGTCTTAGCAAAAAACAACATGAAACGTTTTTCACCATGGAGTCATGTCTCCATCCTCACAGCTGGAAGAAACTTTATCCAGGTGTAACCCTCAGGAAAATGCATTTCAAAGGGTGACAGGACTATAAAAACGAGGGGCAAAACCACCCTGAGGTTTGTTCTTTCTTTCTCACCCTATCTCTCTCTCACCCATGAAGACAAAGGAACCAGCCTTTGGATTTTGTGAGGAGTTCTGACCTCAGAATTTGATCGTCCCTGTTGCTGGGAACATGTGGTAAGGATTTTACCTTGAACCAAGTCTAGTTTGTTACATTTTAGTTACTAGAAACCTTTTTATCTTTATTTCTCTTGTAACCATTTCTGACTTTAATGTCTTATACTAGTACTCACTTAAAATCTCTCTTTGTAGTTAAAAATGCTTATTTTATTCTTTAAATCAACCCATTTGGGAACTCCAGTTAAAAAACAAACTGTTGCATATTGACCTCTTATAAGGGCAGCAAACCAGGAGGAGGCTGGACAGTGCAGAACACATGCTTTTGGGAAAATCCATGATTGGGAGTGTGTTGGGGTCACACTGCAAATGGTAACCAAGGCTGGTGGAAACCAGAGTGTGACTGGAGTGTGCTGACAGGTTGCAGCTACACACAAATACTCAGGGTGTCATGCAGGCTGTTTGTGAGGGGTCCAGCTTGGGAGCTCCCACAGCAAAGCATTGTGAGGCACCCAAGGTAGCAGGGCTGGTAGTGACAAAACCCCTTACTGGTCTGGACTGCACCCTAGAATGTGATAGAAGGGCTGCAAAACAGACCGTGGATGATGGCCCCATTGGGTTGGGAGGCTCTGAACTGGAATGCAGATGATGGCCATGGAGGATGGTACAAAGGGCCCTGTGAACCAGAACATGGATGATAGCCATGTGGCAGGGAGGTGGGAAGCTGGGGGACTGTGAAGTGGAAGATGGATGATGGCTGTGTGGCAGGGAGGTGGGAGGTTAGGGGGCTGTAAACTGGAACATGGACAATGGTTACATAGCAGAGGGGGTAGGGGATTGGGGGACTGTGAACCGGAACACAGTTGATGGCTGCGGGATTAGGGGCTGTGTGTGGGGGTGTGTGTACCAGAACTTGGATGGTGGCTGTGGGTGGCAGGGTTTGGGGGGGCTGTGCAATATCCCACCTAGATTGTCTTTGTTCTGAGTGGGCTACAAACTCCACCGAGAATTGCACTTTTGTAGTCTTCTTACACTATATTTTATTGAAAAGTGTTCTGTGTTTTGAAAATGACATTGCAGTAATACACTGTGACAAAGTTCCTGCTCTACCTTGGTGGGTCTTGTGCTTATTGGTGGATTTGCTCGCCTTGGAGCTTCACAGCACCCCTCAGCTTGGCCTTTTTTCTGAACCCACAGTCCAGGTTGACTCCTCCTGTGTCTGACCAGGAGTTGGGAGGATTGGGGGGAACCCGGGCCCGCCCTCTATTCCGGGTTCCAGCCCATGGCCCTGTGGAATGCAGCTGTCTAGAATGCCTCCTGGAACAGCTGTGTGACAGCTACAACTCCCTGGGCTACTTCCCCATGGCCTCCTCCCAACACCTTCTTTATCCTCACCATAGGACCTTCCTTCTGGTGTCTGATAATGCTTGTACACCTCAGTCCTCCAACAGTCCGCGTTCTCTCTCTCAGCTCCTAGTGCCTCTTGCTCCCAGCTCCTCACACACACACCACAAACTGAAGTGAGCTCCTTTTTAAAACCCAGCTGCCCTGATTAGCCTGCCTTAATTGATTCCAGCAGCTTCTTGATTGGCTGCAGGTGTTTTAATCAGCCTGTCTTAATTGTCTCCAGAAGGTTCCTGATTGTTCTGGAACCTTCCCTGTTACTTTACTTAGGGAAAAGGGACCTACTTAGCCTAGGGCTAATATATCTGCCTTCTATTACTCTCCTATAGCCATCTGGCCCGACCCTGTCACATATCCCCGCCCTCTGCTCAACACTACGGGGTTGGGCCACTTGGGACGTCAGGCAGTGTACTCGTGACAAGCCATCTGTATTGCCATGGTGGCTTCCAGCCTGGTGTTGTATGGTGAATTGGAAAGGTTGTAGGGACAGGAACCATCTGGTCACCCTTGCGTTCTTCTCTTTATTTCACTGCATCCACTGAAGGGGTGCATGGTCGGTCACAAGGGTAAACTGTCATCCCAGAAGGTAATAACGTAGTGTGTCCATGGCCCATTTCACAGCAAGGCACTCTCTTTCAACCATGGCATACTTCTGTTCTCTTGGGAGGAGTTTCTTGCTGAGGTAGAGGATTGGGTGTTCTTCGTCTCCGACCATCTGCGATAGGACAGCTCCCAATCCTACTTCAGATGCATCTCTTTGTAAAATGAATTTTTTGTTGAAGTCTGGGGCTATAAGCACGGGGTTACTGCAGAGGGCTGTCTGTAGATCCATGAATGCTTTCTCTGCGGCATCTGTCCACTTCATCATGTCTGGACCCCGGGGTTTTATCAGGTCTGTCAGGGGACTCGCTCTGGTAGCAAAATGGGGAATAAATCGTCGGTAGTACCCAACCACACCCAGGAATGACCGGACTTGCTTTTTCCAATTCGGCCGGGGCCAATTTTGGATAGCCTCTAGTTTGTTTAGTTGGGGCTTGACCATGCCCCTTCTGACAATGTAGCCAAGGTATTTAGCCTCAGCTAGCCCTATAGCACACTTGGCTGGGTTGGCTGTGAGGCCAGCCTGTCTTAGCATGTCCAGAACTGCTTCCACCTTTCCTAAGTGGGTTTCCCAGTCGGGGGTGTGAATAATCACATCATCCAGGTATGCTGCTGCATAACTGCTATGGGGCCGTAGGAGCTTGTCCATAAGACGCTGGAAGGTGGCAGGTGCCCCACAGAATCATAGAATCGTAGAATATCAGGGTTGGAAGGGACCTCAGGAGGTCATCTAGTCCAACCCCCTGCTCAAAGCAGGACCAATCCCCAATTAAATCATCCCAGCCAGGGCTTTGTCAAGCCTGACCTTAAAAACTTCTAAGGAAGGAGATTCCACCACCTCCCTAGGTAATGCATTCCAGTGTTTCACCACCCTCCTACTGAAAAAGTTTTTCCTAATATCCAACCTAAACCTCCCCCACTGCAACTTGAGACCATTACTCCTTGTTCTGTCATCTGCTACCACTGAGAACAGTCTAGATCCATCCTCTTTGGAACCCCCTTTCAGGTAGTTGAAAGCAGCTATCAAATCCCCCCTCATTCTTCTCTTCCGTAGACTAAACATCCCCAGTTCCCTCAGCCTCTCCTCATAAGTCATATGTTCCAGTCCCCTAATCATTTTTGTTGCCCTCCGCTGGACGTTTTCCAATTTTTACACATCCTTCTTGTAGTGTGGGGCCCAAAACTGGACACAGTACTCCAGATGAGGCCTCACCAGTGTCGAATAGAGGGGAACGATCACATCCCTCGATCTGCTGGCAATGCCCCTACTTATACATTTCAAAATGCCATTGGCCTTCTTGGCAACAAGGGCACACTGCTGACTCATATCCAGCTTCTCGTCCACTGTAACCCCTAGGTCCTTTTCTGCAGAACTGCTGCCTAGCCATTCAGTCCCTAGTCTGTAGCGCTGTATGAGATTCTTCCGTCCTAAGTGCAGGACTCTGCACTTGTCCTTGTTGAACCTCATCAGATTTCTTTTGGCCATTCCTCCAATTTGTCTAGGTCCCTCTGTATCCTATCCCTACCCTCCAGCATATCTACCTCTCCTCCTAGTTTAGTGTCATCTGCAAACTTGTTGAGGGTGCAATCCACACCATCCTCCAGATCATTTATGAAGATATTGAACAAAACCAGCCCAAGGACCGACCCTTGGGGCACTCCACTTGATACCGGCTGCCAACTAGACATGGAGCCATTGATCACAACCCGTTGAGCCCGACAATCTAGCCAGCTTTCTATCCACCTTATAGTCCATTCATCCAGCCCATACTTCTTTAACTTGCTGGCAAGAATACTGTGGGACACCATGTCAAAAGCTTTGCTAAAGTCAAGGAACAACATGTCCACTGCTTTCCCTTCATCCACAGAGCCAGTTATCTCATCATAGAAGGCAATTAGATTAGTGACTTGCCCTTGGTGAATCCATGCTGACTGTTCCTGATCACTTTCCTCTCATGCAAGTGCTTCAGGATTGATTCTTTGAGGACCTGCTCCATGATTTTTCCAGGGACTGAGGTGAGGCTGACTGGCCTGTAGTTCCCAGGATCCTCCTTCTTCCATTTTTTAAAGATGGGCATTACATTAGCCTTTTTCTAGTCGTCCGGGACCTCCCCCGATTGCCATGAGTTTTCAAAGATAATGGCCAATGGCTCTGCAATCACATCCGCCAACTCCTTTAGCACTCTCGGATGCAACGCTTCCGGCCCCATGGACTTGTGCACATCCAGCTTTTCTAAATAGTCCTGAACCACTTCTTTCTCCACAGAGGGCTGGTCACCTCCTCCCCATGCTGTGCTGCCCAATGCAGTAGTCTGGGAGCTGACCTTGTTCGTGAAGACAGAGGCAAAAAAAGCATTGAGTACATTAGCTTTTTCCACATCCTCTGTCTCTAGGTTGCCTCTCTCATTCAGTAAGGGGCCCACACTTTCCTTGACTTTCTTCTTGTTGCTAACATACCTGAAGAAACTCTTCTTGTTACTTTTAACATCTCTTGCTAGCTGCACCTCCAGGTGTCATTTGGCCTTCCTGATTTCACTCCTGCATGCCCGAGCAATATTTTTATACTCATCCCCGGTCATTCGTCCAATCTTCCACTTCTTGTAAGCTTCTTTTTTGTATTTAAGATCAGCAAGGATTTCACTGTTAAGCCATGCTTGTCGTCTGCCATATTTACTATTCTTTCTACACAAAAGATGCAGTCCAAAAGGAAGAATAGTATATTGAAACAGACCCTCTGGGGTAGAGAATGCCGTCTTTTCTTTCGCATCTTTGGCAAGGGGAATCTGCCAGTATCCCTTTGTTAAATCAAGGGTGGTCAAAAATCGGGCATTGCCCAGGCGGTCAACTAACTCATCGATACTGGGTATGGGATATGCATCGAATTTGGATATCTCATTCAGCCGGCGAAAGTCATTACAAAACCTAGTGGTGCCATCAGGTTTGGGCACCAACACAATCGGGCTTGACCACTGACGGTGGGACTCTTCGATGACTCCCAGCTCCAACATCCTTTTTACCTCTGCCTTGATCTCCTCCCTTTTTGCTGCTGGGACCTGATAGGGCCTTAAAGTTACCTTTGCCCCAGGGTCTGTGAAAATGTGGTGATATGCTTCGGTGGTCCGGCCTGGTTTGGTTGATTCTCATGGGTGACTTTAATTTTCCTGATATCTGCTGGGAGAGCAATACAGCGGTGCATAGACAATCCAGGAAGTTTTTGGAAAGCGTAGGGGACAATTTCCTGGCGCAAGTGCTCGAGGAGCCAACTAGGGGGGGCGCTTTTCTTGACCTGCTGCTCACAAACCGGGTAGAATTAGTGGGGGAAGCAAAAGTGGATGGGAATCTGGGGGGCAGTGACCATGAGTTGGTTGAGTTCAGGATCCTGACACAGGGAAGAAAGGTAAGCAGCACGATACGGACCCTGGACTTCAGGAAAGCAGACTTCGACTCCCTCAGGGAACGGATGGCCAGGATCCCCTGGGGGACTAACTTGAAGGGGAAAGGAGTCCAGGAGAGCTGGCTGTATTTCAAGGAATCCCTGTTGAGGTTACAGGGACAAACCATCCCGATGAGTCGAAAGAATAGTAAATATGGCAGGCGACCAGCTTGGCTTAATGGTGAAATCTTAGCGGATCTTAAACATAAAAAAGAAGCTTACAAGAAGTGGAAGGTTGGACATATGACCAGGGAAGAGTATAAAAATATTGCTAGGGCATGTAGGAATGTTATCAGGAGGGCCAAATCGCACCTGGAGCTGCAGCTAGCCAGAGATGTCAAGAGTAACAAGAAGGGTTTCTTCAGGTATGTTGGCAACAAGAAGAAAGCCAAGGAATGTGTGGGCCCCTTACTGAATGAGGGAGGCAAACTAGTGACAGAGGATGTGGAAAAAGCTAATGTACTCAATGCTTTTTTTGCCTCTGTTTTCACTAACAAGGTCAGCTCCCAGACTGCTACGCTGGGCATCACAAAATGGGGAAGAGATGGCCAGCCCTCTGTGGAGATAGAGGTGGTTAGGGACTTTTTAGAAAAGCTGGACGTGCACAAGTCCATGGGGCCGGACGAGTTGCATCCGAGAGTGCTGAAGGAACTGGCGGCTGTGATTGCAGAGCCATTGGCCATTATCTTTGAAAACTCGTGGCGAACCGGGGAAGTCCCGGATGACTGGAAAAAGGCTAATGTAGTGCCAATCTTTAAAAAAGGGAAGAAGGAGGATCCTGGGAACTACAGGCCAGTGAGCCTCACTTCAGTCCCTGGAAAAATCATGGAGCAGGTCCTCAAAGAATCAATCCTGAAGCACTTGCATGAGAGGAAAGTGATCAGGAACAGCCAGCATGGATTCACCAAGGGAAGGTCATGCCTGACTAATCTAATCGCCTTCTATGATGAGATTACTGGTTCTGTGGATGAAGGGAAAGCAGTGGATGTATTGTTTCTTGACTTTAGCAAAGCTTTTGACACGGTCTCCCACAGTATTCTTGTCAGCAAGTTAAGGAAGTATGGGCTGGATGAATGCACTACAAGGTGGGTAGAAAGCTGGCTAGATTGTCGGGCTCAACGGGTAGTGATCAATGGCTCCATGTCTAGTTGGCAGCCGGTATCAAGTGGTGTGCCCCAAGGGTCGGTCCTGGGGCCGGTTTTGTTCAATATCTTCATAAATGATCTGGAGGATGGTGTGGATTGCACTCTCAGCAAATTTGCGGATGATACTAAACTGGGAGGAGTGGTAGATACGCTGGAGGGGAGGGATAGGATACAGAGGGACCTAGACAAATTGGAGGATTGGGCCAAAAGAAATCTGATGAGGTTCAATAAGGATAAGTGCAGGGTCCTGCACTTAGGACGGAAGAACCCAATGCACAGCTACAGACTAGGGACCGAATGGCTAGGCAGCAGTTCTGCGGAAAAGGACCTAGGGGTGACAGTGGACGAGAAGCTGGATATGAGTCAGCAGTGTGCCCTTGTTGCCAAGAAGTCCAATGGCATTTTGGGATGTATAAGTAGGGGCATAGCGAGCAGATCGAGGGACGTGATCGTTCCCCTCTATTCGACATTGGTGAGGCCTCATCTGGAGTACTGTGTCCAGTTTTGGGCCCCACACTTCAAGAAGGATGTGGATAAATTGGAGAGAGTCCAGCGAAGGGCAACAAAAATGATTAGGGGTCTGGAACATATGAGTTATGAGGAGAGACTGAGGGAGCTGGGATTGTTTAGCCTGCAGAAGAGAAGAATGAGGGGGGATTTGATAGCTGTTTTCAACTACCTGAAAGGGGGTTCCAAAGAGGATGGCTCTAGACTGTTCTCAATGGTATCAGATGACAGAACGAGGAGTAATGGTCTCAAGTTACAGTGGGGGAGGTTTAGATTGGATATTAGGAAAAACTTTTTCACTATGAGGGTGGTGAAACACTGGAATGCGTTACCTAGGGAGGTGGTAGAATCTCCTTCCTTAGAGGTTTTTAAGGTCAGGCTTGACAAAGCCCTGGCTGGGATGATTTAACTGGGAATTGGTCCTGCTTTGAGCAGGGGGTTGGACTAGATGACCTTCTGGGGTCCCTTCCAACCCTTATATTCTATGATTCTATGATTCTATGAAAACACGTCCTGGTATCAGTTGTTCATCTCAGTTACCTCCTTCTTCTGGTTTGGTGTCAGATCAGTGGATATCCTGATCTGCTCATGCATATTATTTCCCTGGATCGGGGTCTCTTGGGCCACTACACACACCTCTCGTTGGTGCCAAGGCTTTAAGAGGTTAATGTGATAAATTTGTTCTTGTTTCCAGTGTCCTGGCTGCCGCACCTTGTAGGTTACTTCCCCCATGGGTTCAACAAACTCATAGGGCCCCTGCCATTGGGCCAAAAGCTTGCTTTCTGCCTTGGGTACCAATACCATCACCCGATCCCTGGTTGGAACTGTTGGACTTTTGCCTGGTGATTGTAATGGGTTCGCTGTGCCTCCTGCGCCTTTTCCAAATGTTCCCGTACAATAGGGGTGACCCGGGCTATCCATTCTCGCATCTGCAACACATGGTCAATTATATTTCTCCCCTCATTGGGTTCCTCTTCCCAGATTTCTTTTGCAATATCTAGTATGCCATGGGGGTGGCGTCCGTATAATATTCAAAGGGGGAAAACCCAGCTGAGGCCTGACGTACCTCCCGGATTGCAAACATAAGATAAGGTAGTAGGGTGTCCCAATCCTTCCCGTCTCGACTTACCACTTTCCTTATCATTGCCTTGAGGGTTCGGTTAAACCTTTCTACCAGCCCATCGGTCTGCGGATGATAGACTGAAGTTGTCAGGATAGGTATATGTAGCATTGAATAGAGGTCCTTCATTAGCTTTGACATAAATGGGATACCTTGGTCTGTTAATATCTCCTTTGGTAGCCTCACTAGGGCAAAGATCCCCACCAACTCTTTAGCTATCGTTTTAGACGCTGTGTTCCGCAGGAGGACGGCTTCTGGATAGCGAGTAGCATAATCCAGAACAACAAGTATATATTGGTGACCCGGGGCTGTCTTCTCCCAGGGTCCCACTAGATCCATGGCTATTCGCTCGAAGGGGACCTCTATGATGAGAAGGGGTACTAAAGGTGCCCTCAAGTGGGAACGGGGACTGTGCAGCTGACACTCCGGGCAAGATGCACAGTACCTCCGCACTTCTTCATGTACTCCGGGCCAGAAGAATCGTTGCAGGACCCATGCCAGGGTCTTCTCTACCCCCAAATGCCCCCCAAAAAGATGACTGTAGGCCAGACTTAATACAGTATTCTGGTGTTTTTGAGGTACTAGGATCTGCTGTACCTTCTGCCCCTGTACTGGTGCAACCCGGTATAAGAGATTCTTCTTCATTATGAAGTAAGGTCCTGGTCCCTGGGTTTTCCCTTCCATGGGGACCCCATCTATTTCGGTCACCTCCTTCCTAATGTTGCTGTACCTTAGGTCTTCAGCCTGGTCCTGTCCAAAATTTCCTCTCCCAGGGCTAATCTGCCCGAGATCTAGGGGGCCAGTCTCTGTTGCCTCTACTGGTTCAGAGGCGTTAGGGTGTGGGTCAGACTCGGGTGCTTCTCCCTCCTGGGTGGCCTCCTTTTCAGCTGCTCGGGTCTGCCTACCTACGAAAGCGACCCTCTGGCTTTGGGACAGTATTCGGGTTCCCAAGGCCTTAGCTGCCCTTCTTTCCGTTTTCATCTTTCTACACTGTCTGGGAGTGGAAAACAAATCCGGGGATATTTCAGAGAAGGTTGGGGGTTGACAGTCTACTGTGGATGTCTCACTACTTTCAGGGCTTCCCCCTTTCTCCAATTCCCCTACCAGGAGTCAGTCTCCAAACGCTGGGAAGTCCCTCCCGATGAGCACTGGGTATGAGAGTTTAGGGACTACACCTGCTGCTACCTCAGTAGTGTTCCCCTGAATCTCGATTTTTACTGGGATGGTGGGGTAATAACCAACTGTCCCATGGACACATGTTATCCCCGTACTCTTAGCCCACGGCTGCTGACTACGCTTCATGAGCTTCGAGCTTCTCCAAGACAAGCGTGATAGCACTCCCCGAATCAACCAGTGCTGTGGTCTCTACCCCATTTAGCTTCACTGGTCTAGTGTACATATGTGGGGTTAGTGAGACCCCCACAAGGTGGATTAGGGAGCATGGGTCTACCCAGTTCCCCAGGTTACACTGAATAGGCTCCTCGGCATTGGGACACTGTGCAGCTATGTGTCCCCACTCCCCGCAGGTGTAACATCTGTATGGAGCCCTAGGCATTCCCCAGTTTCTTGGTATGGGTAATCTAACATCACGATCCTCTTCACCCTCAGTGCTCCGACTCTTTGTGGCTTCTGGTGGGCCTTCAGCCCCTCTCTTTTTCCACCTGGGCTCTCCTGGTGACCCAGTCACCCAAGCTCTAGGGCTTGGTGCTGCTAGTTTAACCCGGGGTGCTTCTTCCTTAACTGGTCGGGTCAGCTCCCTCGCCGTCCTTTGCCTTTCTTCCAGCGCGACAACCTCGTCGTAGGTGCAGGGTTTGTTCTGGCTTATCCAGGAATGAAGGTCTGGCAGTAGTCCTCTCAAGTACCGGTCGATGACCAGAACCTCTAGTATCTCCTCCGGACTCTGGGACTCAGTTCGTAACCACTTTTGTGCGAGATGGATGAGGTCATACAATTGGGACCACGGGGTTTTGTTTTCCTGGTACCTCCACTCATGATATCACTGGGCCCGCACTGCGGTCTTTACCCCAGATCTGGCCAGGATCTCTGCTTTCAGCTGGGGGTAGTCTGCCGCAGCCTCTTCAGGCAAATCATAGTAGGCCTTCTGGGCCTCCACACACAGGAATGGAGCAAGGATGCCAGACCACTGTTCTCGGGATCAAGCCTCCCACAGGGCTGTCCTCTCAAAGGCCAGGAGGTATGCCTCTACATCATCCTCCTGCGTCATTTTCTGCAGCCAATTGCTGGCCTGCATGATCTGCGTACCATCATGGCCGCGGTTCAGCTCTGTAAGGGCCTTTATGTGGTTTACCAATTCCCGCAACATAGCTCAGTCTTGAGCAGCCTGGTCCATCAGCAGGCGATTAGTCTCCTGCTGCAGCCGCAGTGCCTCCTGCTGTGCGGCTGCCTGGACACGAGTAGTCTCCTGCTGGGCAGCTGTGGCTTGTATCAGTGCCCGCACTACCTCCTCCGTTGTGGTGAAAAAAATAAAAATAGACCCTCTTCCCCTTTTTTTTTTTTCTTCCTTCCAAACACCCTCCTTCTGCCGCTGCGCTGTGGACACCAGATCCCACTTCCGACACAAGTTGTGACAAAGTTCCTGCTCTACTTTGGTGGGTCTTGTGCTTATTGGTGGATTTGCTCGCCTTGGAGCTTCACAGCAGCCCTCAGCTTGGCCGTTTTTCTGAACCCACAGTCCAGGTTGACTCCTCCTGTGTCTGACCAGGATTTGGGAGGATTTGGGAGGGTTTGGGAGGATTGGGGGTTTGGGAGGATTTTCTCACTCTCAGCTCCTAGTGCCTCTTGCTCCCAGCTCCTCACACGCACACCACAAACTGAAGTGGGCTCCTTTTTAAAACCCAGGTGCCCTGATTAGCCTGCCTTAATTGATTCTAGCAGCTTCTTGATTGGCTGCAGGTGTTCTAATCAGCCTGTCTTAATTGTCTCCTGAAGGTTCCTGATTGTTCTGGAACCTTCCCTGTTCCCTTACCCAGGGAAAAGGGACCTACTTAGCCCGTGGCTAATATATCTGCCTTCTATTACTCTCCTATAGCCATCTGGCCCGACCCTGTCACAACACACACACCCACACACACACACAGGGACACACCAGCCCACATAGCTGTGGGTTGGGAACCTATTAACTGTGCCACTGCAGCATTTCAAGTGTAGACAAGCCCTTGGACTATGCTTTAACCTTCATTTCTCCGTGCAAAGAGCAGGTTTCTTACCTGTAACTGGAGGTTCTTCGAGATGTGTGGTTCCTAGCTGTAGTCCACTGTGGGTTACGCATGCACACAATGAGCCCAGAGTTGGACAATTTGAAAGTAATGTCCGTTCGTCTGCCCATGTGTCCTGGCTTGCCCTTGCCTCTGACTGAGGGGATAAAGGGAGGGGCGAATCAACTGCCTTTTCAGTTCCTTCTCCACCATGCATCAAGAAGATCTGAAGCAGAGGGGAAGGAGGGCAGGACTCGAATACAGCTAGGGACCACACATCTCAAAGAACCTCTCGTTACAGGTAAGTAGCCTCCTTTTCTTCTTTGAGTGATGGTCCCTAGTGTACTCCACTGTGTGTGACTCACAAGCAGTACCTAAGTAGAGGGAGGGTGCGAGGATGAAGATGATAGGGTTGAGCAGAGAACCACAGTACCAAAGGAGGCATCAGCAGCAGAGTCCTGCACCAGGGCATAATGCCTTGGAAACGTGTCAGTGGAACTCCATGTGGCTGCTTTACAGATGACCAGGAGGGATATGTCCTGAGGAGATCCTATGGTCACTGCTTGAGCTCTGGTGGAATGAGCTCTTACTCTGTGTGGGGTGGGAGGTTTGAGAGCTGATAGCAGAAGAGAATGCAGCCCCGATATCCATTTGGAAATTCTCTGGGTGGAGATGGCAAGTCCTCTGCCTGTTTCTGCTATAGTAACAAACAATCTTCAGGACTTCCTGATTGCCTTTGTTCTCTGCAGGTAAAAGGCCAAGGCTCATCAAACACCGGAGGAGTGGAGCCTATGTTCTCTGCAGACATGTGCAGTTTCAAAAAGAACACAGGTAAGTGAATGGATTGATTAAAGTGAAATCCAAAACTACTTTAGGGATAACTTTGGGGTGTAGGTGCAACAAAACTTTATCTTTATGGAATACAGTGTATGGAGGGTCTGCTCCTAGTTTGACAGCCCTTCTCACTGACATGATAGCTTCAAGAAAGGCAACCTTCACTGGACAGAGGGACATGGAGCAAGTAGCTAAATGGCTCAAAGGGGGACCCTCATTCATACTGAAAGAATGAGATTCAGGTCCCATTGGGGCACAATCCTCTGAGGGGGTGGGAAAGTTCTTATCAAGTCTTTTCAGAATCTATGGTTCGAAGGTGTGTGAAAATGGAGTAGCCTTCAGCAGGTAGATGGTATGTACCAGTTGCCTCTTAGTGGACTTGTAGGGAGCTGAGGGATAGACGTGATGTCTTCAAAGGTAGGATATAGTCCAAGATGAGGGGAAGAGCTGCAGCTTGCGGCAGAACGTTTCTTTGCTGGGTCCAGGATGAGAAGCATTTCCATTTAGCTAGGTAACATTTTCTAAGAGAGTCCTTTGATTTAATTGGAGATTGGTCCTGCTTTTGAGCAGGGGGTTGGACTAGATGACCTCCTGAGGTCTCTTCCAACCCTGATATTCTGTGATTCTATGATTCTTTCTGCTATTGGAGAGATGTCTCAAAGTGCTGAGGAGCAGGCACATTCTAGGGATTATGCCCATCCAACTACCACACCCTGAGGTGGAGCAGTCATTGACTGGGGGATTTGATCTTGCTGTTGCACTGTGCCAGGAGATCAGGGAATGTCGGGAGGGAAATCGGTGGGCGAGATAACATGCATAGGAGGTTGGGGGACCAGAAAGGGGCAATCAGGATGACCTTCACCCTGACCTGTCAGATCTTATGTAGCACTCGTGGCAGGAGCAGCAGTGGAGCGAAGACATAGCGGAACTGGTCTGACCAAGTAAGCTGGAGTGCATCGCTCTGGGAGCAGTAGTCTTGGGCGCCTCTGGAGCAATATGTGGTGGGAGGTAAATAGATCTCTGGCTGGGGTTCCCCATAGAGTGAAAATGTCAAGCAGCACCATGACATGAAGTTCCCACTCGTGATCATCGTGATCATTGTGATCATTGGGGGGAGGGATAGCTCAGTGGTTTGAGCATTGGCCTGCTAAACCCAGGGTTGTGAGTTCAATCCTTGAGGGGGCCATTTAGGGATCAGGGGCTAAAATCGGGGATTGGTCCTGCTTTGAGCAGGGGGTTGGACTAGATGACCTCCTGAGGTCCCGTCCAACCCTGATATTCTATGATTCTATGTAGTGTCTGCTGAGGCTGTGGATAGGGTGATCTGACTGCTGATAGCCCAGTTCCAGAGACTGACTGTTTCTGCACACAGGCAGGTGGATCTCACTCCCCCTACTTGTTGATGTAGAAAACAGTCCTAGTGTTGTCTGACAGTATCAGGACATGGTGAGAGCAAATGAGTGGAAGAAATAATTTGCACACCTGCCTTACTGCCTGTACTTCCAGGTTACTGATGTACATTCTGGACTAGGCAGCAGTTCTGCGGAAAAGGACCTAGGGGTGACAGTGGACGAGAAGCTGGATATGAGTCAGCAGTGTGCCCTTGTTGCCAAGAAGGCCAATGGCATTTTGGGATGTATAAGTAGGGGCATTGCCAGCAGATCGAGGGACGTGATCGTTCCCCTCTATTCGACATTGGTGAGGCCTCATCTGGAGTACTGTGTCCAGTTTTGGGCCCCACACTTCAAGAAGGATGTGGATAAATTGGAGAGAGTCCAGCGAAGGGCAACAAAAATGATTAGGGGTCTGGAACACATGAGTTATGAGGAGAGGCTGAGGGAGCTGGGATTGTTTAGCCTGCAGAAGAGAAGAATGAGGGGGGATTTGATAGCTGCTTTCAACTACCTGAAAGGGGGTTCCAAAGAGGATGGCTCTAGACTGTTCTCAATGGTATCAGATGACAGAACGAGGAGTAATGGTCTCAAGCTGCAGTGGGGGAGGTTTAGGTTGGATATTAGGAAAAACTTTTTCACTAAGAGGGTGGTGAAACACTGGAATGCGTTACCTAGGGAGGTGGTAGAATCTCCTTCCTTAAGGTCAGGCTTGACAAAGCCCTGGCTGGGATGATTTAACTGGGAATTGGTCCTGCTTCGAGCAGGGGGTTGGACTAGATGACCTTCTGGGGTCCCTTCCAACCCTTATATTCTATGATTCTATGATTCTATGACTCTAGACAAGTGCATACTCCTGTGTGGTTGTCCATGTGGGAGCCCCATAGGGATGCTTCCATAATTATGGTTTTGTCTGGAGAAGAGGGGACAAAGGGGACCCCATGGATACATGATGAGGATGGGTCCACCAAAGGAGGGAGGGCAGTACCTTGGTTGGAATTGTTAGTGTAAAGTTCATGGAGTGATGGCTTGAGGTGTATACCGACTGTAGCCATGCTTGAAGGCAACGAAGGTAGAATCTTGCAAATGCAGTGATGTAAGTGCACAAGGCCATGTGGCTGACCGGGACAGACATGTTTTGACTGTTATCCAAAGTGAGTTTTGATTTCGTTCATGAGTGTACCTGCCCATAGACAGGTTCCACAGCTAGTGGTGATAGAATTCAAGGTTGCTCCAACAAAGTCCAAAGATATCATGGGAGTAAGAAAGGATTTTTAAACGTTGATTCTGACTCCCAGTTGAGAAAGGAGGTGAAGCACCATAGAGGTTGACACGGCGGGATTTGGTAGCAAGAAGACAGTCATTGAGGTACGGAAAGACAAGGAAGCCATGATGTCTGACGTGAGCTGTCACCACTGAAAATACCTTGGTAAAGACTCTGGGAACAGTTGCTATCCTGAAGGGGAGTACTCTGTATTGAAAACAGTTGGACCCCACAGTAAATCTGAGAAATCATCTGTGGGCAGGGTGAATATCAATGTGAAAGTAAGTATCCTTCATATCGAGAGATATGAATCACATGCCCTTTTCTAAAGATGGAATTATTGCTGCCAACGTGACATTGTAAAATTTGAGTTTGCGAATGAAGAAGTTGAGGTGGTGGAGGTCAAGGATTGGAGGGCTGGGACAAGCTCAGTACACAGATCCAGGAATGTGGCCTTGAGCATCCGGAAGTTCTGCAGCCACTGCTTATCATCCCAAACCTGCATTACGATGTGATCCCATCCGTCATGCTTGTTTCTCAGGCCCAGAAATGGTATTCCACCATCTGCAGCTGCGCCGTGAGCACCAACAACGATCTGGAATTTGTTCTTGCTATGTCCCACAGCAATCTGTCCTCCAAGGCATCGTCATGTTCCCTCCCCACTCATTCAGTTCTTCTTGCAGCTCTGCAAATACTCTAGAATCATGCGCACTGTCTTGCAATGCTCATGACAATAGTGCAGAGCTGTGCAGGCTCCATGCTTCTGTCAGAGATGACAGACAGTGAGCGAGGAGGGCTATACAGGTTTGTGGGATTTTGAAAAAAGGTGCAAAAATTGTGGTATACAGATAACGTTACTGGATGAAGTCAGTTGCTGTGACGGAGTAGGGAGTGGGGAGGATTGACCTGGGAATGTTGGGTGGGAGTTTTACTGGGACTGTCTGCATTGGGGATGGGATATCAGGGTGTGACTTCACTTGAAGGATGATACCTGAGCATGTAACCTGAGCCCAGGATGGGGGCTGGGGCCAGGTGACACCTTTGCCCGGGAAACTGGACAAAGGCTGGAGGAAGAGCCGGGGGGAGGCTGGGCGAGACAGCTGGAGGGGGTTTCAGTTTGGAGCTGACTGGGGAAATGGAGGGAGGCCCAGATGGGGCTCTGGGCTCCCTGCCCCCCAAGACGGACCTGACTGAAGGGTCCTATTCTCTGTGCCTACAAGCTCTGTTTTAGACTATGTTCCTGTCATCTAATTCAGTGGCTCTCAAAGCCAGTCCGCCGCTTGTTCAGGGAAAGCCCCTGCCGAGCAGGACTGGTTTGTTTACCTGCTGCGCGGGCCAAGGGACGTGCTGTCCGCCCTTCCCGCAGCCCCCATTGGCCTAGAACGGCGAACTGCGGCCAGTGGGAGCCGCGATCGGCCGAATCTGCGAATGCAGCAGGTAAACAAACCAGTCCGACCCACCAAGGGTTTTCCCTGAACAAGCAGCGGACCGGCTTTGAGAACCACTGGTCTAATAAACCTTCTGTGTTACTGGCTGAGAGTCACAGTGAATCACAGGAAGTGGGGGGTGCAGGGCCCTGACTCCCCCACACTCTGTGACAGTTGCAAAATGGGAAGTTGAACCCATGCTCCCGCTCACCCCGCACAACTCATTTTGACCCATCATGCATTGCCAAACTTCCCAAAAGACAATGTGTTGGACGGTGGCAAGTTGCACAGTGGGATACCTACCAATGGTGCATCACACTCTGCAATAATACGCGCTCTGCCAACACAAGAAGCCAAGCACGCACGCGGAAAGCGATGTACTAATCGCAGCGGCTATATGCCAATGTAACTTGAGTCAGCATAACTTTGTAGTATAGACATGGCCTAACCATGGTAGAATCAAAACAAGGAAAGCCATGTTCACTGACAGGGGAAAGGAAGCCCACCAGAAGGGAGGAACAGCATGAGGTCAGCTTGCTCGTGGACGCAGCAAGCTGAACACACAGAAGGACTTCCTGCCTCCTGAAGAAAGGTCATTAAACTTTGGGAGATATAAACAAGGACAGAAAGCCATTTTAGGCACCCATCACGAGACAGACACAAGGAAGAAGAGTTCTCACGAGCTGAGAAAGATCGGTCCTTCATCCAAGGTGGGCCTGAAATCTCTGGGAACTGAATACAGAGGACAAATCTGCTTCGGCAAAGATTGTACCTTTCTAGATTAAATTTGAGATTTTTAGAAGCGTATTTTGTTTTGGTTTTACTTGTAATTCTTTCTATCTTCATTCCTTATACTTGAACTCATTTAGTCCTATGTGTATTTTGTTAATACATTTATTTCATTTTTACCATAACCCAACTCAGTGCTGAGTTTAAAGGGCAGCGTGTATTTACACTCAGTCAAGTTAATAAGTTGCAATGTGTTCTGTGTTTGTAGAGGAACAAACCAACCATATATGTCTCTCAACTGTCCAGGAGCGGGCTGGACATTGCAGAGCACGCATCTTTGGGGAAACTCAGGGCTGGGAGTGTGTTGGGGTCACCTTGTTGGTTGTAACCCAGGCTGGTGGAAGTTAGCATGAGGCTGCAGGACTGTAGACAGGCTCCTGGGCTCAGAGCTGCTGAACCAGGGCTGTCTAGCGCACAGACACGCATCAGGGTGTGACCTGCATGCTGCTAGGCTACTTATGTGGGAGCTACAACACCAAAGCTTTGTGAGGTACCCAGGGTTACAGGGCAGGTGGTGACATAGTTCCCATTGGTCTGGATTTGTACCCCAGGGTGTGACAGGTCCCTGTACCAGGATTCAGATGATGGCTGTGGGGTCGGGGGGTGGGACTTGGAGGGCTCAGGAACCTGGATGCAGATGGTGGGCATGGGGAAGGAGGCAGGGGTTAGGGCCCTCCCCCCCATGTACCTGGATGTGGATGACGGCCCTGGGGGGCAGGGTTGGGGGTCCCATGTACCTGGATGTGGATGACGGTCGTGGGGGTGGTGGGTCTGTGGGCCTCAAGTACCAGGATGTGGATGACAGCCCAGGAGGGGCGGGTTTGGGGGGGCCCATGTACGTGGAGGTGGATGACAGCCCTGGGGGGGCAGGTTTGGGGGGCCCAGGTACCTGGATGCGGACAGTGGCTGCTGTGCTGCAGGGCACTGTGCCTCGGTCACTGGCCGTCACAGTGAAGATGTACTCGGCCCGGTCGGTTCGGCGCAGCACGGTGGCTGTACGCAGCTCCCCCGTGGCCGTATGCAGCGTGAAGCGCTCGGCCCAAGCCCCTGTGGAGAGAAGGGGAGATGCTGTTGCATGGGTCAGAGCAGGTTAGACATGGTGTAGAGCAGGCTTGGGGAATGCTGGGAGTGTGCGTGTGTGTTTGTGGGGAGGTCAGGACCATAGTCCTAGGCAAATGACTGGAGGTGATGGTGCCATACCGCTTTCCCTCTTTCCCCCATTACCTGTTAGTGAGTAGAAGATGGTCCCATTCTCAGCCTCGTCTGGGTCCTTGGCCTGAAGGGAGGTGACCAGCAGCCCTGAGGGCTTCTCCTCCAGCACCTGTCACACAGAGAGGGGAGCTGGAGATAGTATAACAGCCAGCACCCAGGCCCCGCATCACAGAACCCATAATCCTCCCAGCACAGCCACCTCCACAGCAGACCCCATGCCCCCCATTCCACCACACAGCCCCACTAATGCTGGAACTAGGGATGTGGCAGCACCCCCTGGCTTTAAGGGGCTTCCATCATATGCAGGGTTTACAGTTTGGTTCAATGGCTCTCAGCACCTGCACTATACAAATTGTTTCAGCATCACTGCTCAAGACCCTCCAAGCACAGATATCCCCCTCACCAGCATAGATCCTATATTCCTCATTCCACCACACACCCCCACAGATCCTCCAGCACACAGATCCCATAATCCTCCCGGCACAGACCCCCACATCTCTCCAGCACAGACCTCACAACACTCCACACTCCTCCCAGCACAGGCCCCCGTAATCCCCACCCTACAGCACAAACCTCAGAACCAACTGTCTTCCTAAGCAAGGCCCGGTAGTGATAACCAGGCCTACAAATGTACCTTAATTGTGAGTTCAACTTAGTAAAGACTGAGTGAAACTTTATAAAGTGCCACAATAACCTATAACCACAAATGTTGATGGGAAAAGAGACAGAAAGCCTGAATATGTCCGTACAGAAAGGGTGTCACTGATACCACTCAAGGTTTGTGTCAAGATTATGAATGATATATAGGAGGAGCAGAGGACTGGAAATCAATGAATCAAAAATTGTTGTGTCAGAAATTAGGGCTATTGGTGGACAAAATGATGAGAGGATGGACTATTACACCCAATACTGCTTTCTGGGGTTCTTAAAAATAAAAGACTTCAGGGAAAAGACAGCAGAAGAAGCCACAGTCTGCCAACAACTGCTGCAGTGAACTTCATCATCATGATAGATTTCATGATTCTAAAGAAAGGAAGGAGTGAGAGCAGCAGATTTTAACAAACTCAGAGAACTGGTAGGAGCTCTTTAATTATCTGAAAATCAAAAAGAAATCCTACAAAAAGTAGAAACATGGACTAATTGCTAAGGAGGAGTACAAAAGAGTAGCACAAGCAGGTAGGGACAAAATCAGAAAATCTAAGGCACAAAATGAGTAACACCTAACAAAGGATATCAAAAGGCAGCAAGAAGAGTGTCTTTAAACGCATCAGGAGCAAGAAAAAGACAAAGGTAAGTATAGGTCTTCTGTTCAGTGGGGAAGGAGAGCTAATAACTGATGACATCAAGAAAGCTGAGGTGTTTAGTGAAGACTGAAGTGAAATAGGCATTAAAGACATTAATTGTGACCAGATACTCAACACAATCAATATTAACAAGGGGGAAGGAACACAAGTCAAAATATGGAAAGAACAGGTGACAGTATATGTAGATAAGTTAGAATTATTCAAGTAATCAAGGCCTGATCAAATTTATCTTAGGCCTTGTCTACACTGCCACTTTACAATGCTGCAACTGTCTCGCTCAGGGGTGTGAAAAAACACCCCCCTGAGCGCTGCAAGATACAGCGCTGTAAAGTGGCAGTGTAGACAGTAGCAGGTAGCTACTCCCCTTCTGGGGGTGGTTTTTTTATAGCTCCCGGTCCAGGCTGCTCCCAGTCCAGTGCTGTGACTAAACAGCCTCATTAAAGCGCCTTTGCTGGTGAAGACATGCCTTTAGAGTACTTAAGGAATTAGCTCCCTCCTCCTCCTCCCCACACTGTCTCCTCCCCCCACCCCAACCTGCACAGGGGCTCTCTCCTCCTCCCCACACCCAACCTGCACAGGGGCTCTCTACTCCCCCACCAAGAGCTCTTGGCCCCCACAACCTGCACTGGGAGCTCTGCCCCCCAATCTGTACTGAGGGCTCTGGACCCCACAACTTGCACATGAAGCTCCCACCCTCACAACTTGCAGTGGAAGTGCCTGCCTGCCCCCCTCACCTGCACCAGGAGCTCCCGCCCGCCCAGCACATGAAGGAAAGCTGGCACATTGTCATTCTCATCCAACACGGTGACATAGACGGTGCCCGTGACGCTGCGTGGTGGCGTCCCCCCATCCTGCACGATCACCAGCAGCTGATAGCTTGACTGCTGCTCCCGGTCCAGGCTGCGCTTGGCAGTGAGCTCTCCTACCAGGGAGAAGCAAGGACACAGCTCAGCTCCCAGAGAGCCAGCTCCCAAGGGAGACTCCCAGCAGGGAGACAACTCCAGATGGGGAACTGTCTACCATAGTCTCTAAGGTGCCACAAGTACTCCTTTTCTTCATGGGAAGAGAGGAGCCCCAGTGTGCGAGGCAGGACAGAGCCCAGGGGAATGGACTGTGGGCAGAGAGATAGCCCTGGACTAGGGGGATGGAGTCACAGTCCTTGGGAATGGGCTGGGAGGAGGGAGGGGGGGAAGAGAGCCTGCCCGAAGGAGCAGGCCATGGAGAGGGAGGTGGCCGTGGGATGGTGGGGACAGGACAAGGGCCCATGGGGAAAGGGCAGTGGGAAGGGAGCCAGCTGGGGTTGGTGGAACACGGTTAGAGCTGCTCTCTGAAATTGCATAAGGGTCCCCTATTGCACCCCACTTAGCCATGGCCCCTTGTGCCAGCCATCAAGGACCATGATGCGAGGCAGATGCCAGGTCAGGGCAGGAGAGCTAACGCTGATGACAAGAGAGCCATGCCAGCTGCATCAGGCCCTCCTCTGGGGTGTGACCTCTAACCTCCCATGAGACGGGGTGACACCGACCCACCTCCTGTGAGACGGTGACACCGACCCACCTATGGGGTGTGACCCCTAATGCCCTGACCCTCGTCTGGGGTGTGAGCTCTAACTTCCTGTGAGACAGGGTGACACCGACACACCTCCTGAGGTGTGACCCCCCCCGACAACGCATCCTTGTGCATACGCCCTTTCACGACCCCTGGGCCCATTATATATCCCTCTTGACAAGCTTCCTTAAATCTCAGCACCTGTGTTCCGGCTGGGCCCTGCTGACCTGAGCACCGGGCTCTGGGCTGGGCGGGTGGAAAGCGGGACCACCCCACCAGTCATATCTGCAGCTGCAGTAGCTCAGTGATGGGCCTGGCTTTGCCTGAAGGGCTGCTGGCACCACCCGTGCCATGAGAGCTCTGTGGGAGGGATGGCAATCCCAGACAAAGCACTCTGCTGTGGGATGGCTCTGGTATCTCTCAGACCCAGGAGTTAGACTCGGTAGCATGATGCTACCCTCACCTCCCTCCTTGAAGCACAGCACCCCCTAGTGCCATGTTGGGGCCAGCACTGCTCTACCCTCACAGTCACCCCCTGCTGAGCTTCACAGGCCCCTCCATGCCCACTCGGATCTCGGTGGGCTCTCTCTCGCCCATGCGGTCTCTCACCAGACTGCATGTGAATGAGGAAGTTGGGGTCATGCTGGAGGAGGCGGTAGGTGAGGCGGCTGTTCTGCCCTGTGTCCCGGTCACTGGCTGTCACCCTGCCCACCCTGCTGCCTGGTGGCTGGTTCTCGGGAATGGTGAAGAAGTAGCGCTCCTCGCTGAGCCGGGGGCTGTTGTCATTCTCGTCAGTGATGCTGACCCGCACTGTGCTGGTGCCCGTCTTCCTGGCCTCGCTGCTGGTGCTGCCTGCCCCTGCAGATGCTAGCACTGTCAGCATGTACAGGTCCCGCGTCTCCCGGTCCAATGCACTCTTGACGTAGAGCCAGCCGCTCTCGGGCACGATGGCAAAGCTAGCGGCGTCGCCATCGGCACGCAGGTGGTAAGTGAGGGGCGTGGCACCAGCATCCCGGCCCAGGGCCCGCACCTGCAGGAAGCGAGTGGAGACAGGCGTGCCCTCCCGCACCTCCACACGGTAGGTGAGTGTGTCAAAGATGGGCCCGTGGTCGTGCTCTGCCTGTACGTGCACCAGCAGGGTGAAAGTGGCACTGAGCTGGGGCACACCACTGTCCCGGGCCACTATGGCTAGGCCATAGGCGGCACTGGCTTCGTACTGCAATGCCCCCACCAGACGCACTGTCCCAGAGGAGCGCTCCACGCTGAAGATGCCGTCCCCACCTGACACCAGCTCAAAATGCACCTGCCCGTTGGAACCACTGTCACGATCCTCTGCCTGCAACGTGTAGACAGTGGCCCCCACCTCTGTGGCCTCTGGCAGCAGGATGGAGTCAGAAGGGGCCAGGAAGGCTGGTGCATTGTCATTCACGTCTGACACAGAAATCTTCACCTGTGTGTTGCTGTAGGCAGGCGGCGAGCCGCTCCGGGCCTGCACGTCCAGAACCAGAACCGCCTGGACCTCATGGTCGATAGGGAGGTTGGTGCGGAGCTGTCCCAAGCTGGAGTCAATGAAGAAATAACCATGGGGATCTCCCGAGGAGATGGAATAAAAGATGTCATCAGAGTGACCTGGGGACAAGGGAATACAGAGCAAGGACAGTGAGAGAAGCACTCCGCTCACTCCCCCAGCCTGCCCCAGCAAGGGGAGCCATGGGGGAGGGCAGGCCACTAGTTGTGGGGGGTGATTCCACCAGGAGGCGCCATGGGGGAGGGCAGGGCACTGGCTGTGGGAGTGAGCTCCCAGCAGGGGGTTCCATGGGGAAGGGCAGGTCACAGCTATGAGGGGAGCTCCCAGCAGGAGGCACCATGGGGGAGGGCAGGCCGCTAGCTATGGGGGAGATACCAGCAGGAGGCACCGTGGGAAGTGGGGCAGGAGCGTGGGACCCCTGAAATGGAAACATGGGCCCAACATGGTTTTGGGGCTGCAATGGGCCCATACCTGGGGGGTTATGGGCCCGGACGGCCCCAACACTCGCCCCCTGCTGCGTATTCTCAGGCACTGTGAAGAAGTAATGTGCCTGCTCAAAGACAGGGGGCGAGACTGTGCCAGCCACGATGCTGATGTTCACTTGGGCGTTGGGTTGGGCTGACAGGCCCCCCCCATCCCGTGCCGAGATCACCAGCTGCACCAGCGTGTTGGCTTTGCCACTCAGGGACCATGAGAGGGACACAACACCTGGAAGAGAAAGAAACTGATAGGGGAAGCGCTACAGGATTGAACACTGTGTCCCCCTCCCCCAGCAGGAAATTCACCTCCCCTCCCTGCTCTAGGGATGTAGAAACAAGCCACGTGCCTGGGAATAACCAAGGGAGAGAGATGCCAACCCCAGAGATTGGCTCCAGAGGTCAGAGGGGGAAGGAAGGGAGATGGGGGCTACATCTGGGAGCAAGGAGAGGCAGCCCCTCTCTACAGGGGTCTGAGGAGACCCTACTCCCTTCCCCTTCTCTCCCCTCCCCCTGTATTCAGCCCTCGACCCATCTGTCCTAGAAAGGCCAAAAGAGGCTGGAGGGGGAGAGTGAACCTGGCCCCGTTTACATCAGCACTAGCTGTGGGGAGATCAGTCCGCTGATCCTGGGGGGATGGAGGGGTGTGACACTATTAACATAATCTGAAACTGTATAGATCACTGTTGCAACCACTGTTATATATTTGCAGCAAATATTGTACAAATGTTGTCATGTGAGGTGTCTATGGGAAGGTTATGATCTGCTGGTTATAATTATGCTATGTGTATATGTGTATCAGTTTTGTAGTTGAAGTTATGAATATTGGCTCTATACTGTCTGTATTTCAAACTTATGCTATGCTTCTGGGTGATACCTCAGACAAGTTGGTGTCAACTCTGCCTAGCCTGTTTGATGGCCCATTAAGGACCATCAGTTATACAATTGACCCGTTGAGAGAAGGCAGACACACCTTGTGACTCAGCAAGGTATGCAGGGACCTGCCTATTGGACAGAACTCTAAGGTTTTTCTATGCCATGTGCTGGATAGAAACAAAGAAAGCGAAGACCACATGGCAAGAGACTATAAAAGGGTGATGTCTCATCTTCATCTTGTCTTCAGTCCTGCTTCTTGCCTCTGGAGGAACCTTGCTACAAACTGAAGCTCTGAACAAAGGACTGAATGACCCATCCCAGCTTTGGATGTACTCCAGAGACTTGATTTGAACCTGCAATTTAATCCATCACTGCTACAAGCCTGAACCAAGAACTTTGACATTACTGTATGTAATTGATTCCATTAACCAATTCTTACGCTCATCTATATCTTTTTCCTTTTATGAATAAAACTTGTGGTAATACAGGGAAACTGGAGCGTCTAAGGGAATTGCTTGTGTGACCTTTTCGGTTTTGCCCACTGGCTAACGATGTCTTCTCTGTTTGGCTGGTTTGATTTGCCTTGGTGTGCAAAGGAACCCCAGCTTTGGGCTGTAACTGCCCTGCTTTAAGCAATTTGTCCTGAATTGGTCCTCTCAGAAGTGTACCACCAAGGGCAGATGCTGGCTTTGGTGGGACACAACTCAGTGCCAATTCAGGACAAATTGCTTAAAGCAGGGCAGTTACAGCCCAAAGCTGGGGTTCCTTTGCACACCAAGGCAAACCAAATCAGCCAAACAGAGAAGACATCGTTAGCCAGTGGGCAAAACCGAAAAGTCACAAAAGCAATTCCCTTAGACACTCCAGTTTCCCAGTATCACCACCAGTGCCACTAGTTATGGGGATGAATGGTTATGAAAACCAAGACTCCAGTAAAAGAAAAAGGTTCCCCTGATACCAAAGGACCAAGCACAAGACCCAGGTCAATATACAAATCAGATCTTACCCACAAATCACGCTGTTGCCAATCCTTTAGAATCTAAAATCTAAAGGTTTATTCATAAAAGGAAAAAGATATAGATGAGCGCTAGAATTGGTTAAATGGAATCAATTACATACAGTATGTGACGAAGCGGGACTGTTCTTAATGTTTCCTCTGAATATTGTGGGGGTGCCTCAGTTTTCCCTATGCAGTTCTTAAGTATCTAGGTGGGGGATAAGGGGGCATGATCATTGCAGAGCCCTAGAGGGCAGGGGTGTGCAGGGGTCTGGACACAGAGAATGGCCAACACCCTGTTTCATGGAGCAGGTCCTCAAGGAATCAATCCTGAAGCACTTACATGAGAGGAAAGTGATCAGGAACAGTCAGCATGGATTCACCAAGGGAAGGTCATGCCTGACTAATCTAATCGCCTTCTATGATGAGATTACTGGTTCTGTGGATGAAGGGAAAGCAGTGGATGTATTGTATCTTGACTTTAGCAAAGCTTTTGACACGGTCTCCCACAGTATTCTTGTCAGCAAGTTAAAGAAGTATGGGCTGGATGAATGCACTACAAGGTGGGTAGAAAGTTGGCTAGATTGTCAGGCTCAACGGGTAGTGATCAATGGCTCCATGTCTAGTTGGCAGCCGGTGTCAAGTAGAGTGCCCCAAGGGTCGGTCCTGGGGCCGGTTTTGTTCAATATCTTCATAAATGATCTGGAGGATGGTGTGGATTGCACTCTCAGCAAATTTGCGGATGATACTAAACTGGGAGGAGTGGTTGATACACTGGAGGGCAGGGATAGGATACAGGACCTAGACAAATTGGAGGATTGGGCCAAAAGAAAGCTGATGAGGTTCAATAAGGATAAGTGCAGGGTCCTGCACTTAGGACGGAAGAACCCAATGCACAGCTACAGACTATTCTATTCGACATTGGTGAAGCCTCATCTGGAGTACTGTGTCCAGTTTTGGGCCCCACACTTCAAGAAGGATGTGGATAAATTGGAGAGAGCCCAGCGAAGGGCAACAAAAATGATTAGGGGTCTGGAACACATGAGTTATGAGGAGAGGCTGAGGGAGCTGGGATTGTTTAGCCTGCAGAAGAGAAGAATGAGGGGGGATTTGATAGCTGCTTTCAACTACCTGAAAGGGGGTTCCAAAGAGGATGGCTCTAGACTGTTCTCAATGGTATCAGATGACAGAACGAGGAGTAATGGTCTCAAGCTGCAGTGGGGGAGGTTTAGATTGGATATTAGGAAAAACTTTTTCACTAAGAGGGTGGTGAAACACTGGAATGCGTTACCTAGGGAGGTGGTAGAATCTCCTTCCTTAGAGGTTTTTAAGGTCAGGCTTGACAAAGCCCTGGCTGGGATGATTTAACTGGGAATTGGTCCTGCTTCGAGCAGGGGGTTGGACTAGATGACCTTCTGGGGTCCCTTCCAACCCTTATATTCTATGATTCTATGACTAGGGACCGAATGGCTAGGCAGCAGTTCTGCGGAAAAGGACCTAGGGGTGACAGTGGACGAGAAGCTGGATATGAGTCAGCAGTGTGCCTTTGTTGCCAAGAAGGCCAATGGCATTTTGGGATGTATAAGTAAGAGCATAGCGAGCAGATCGAGGGACGTGATCGTCCCCCTCTATTCGACATTGGTGAGGCCTCATCTGGAGTACTGTGTCCAGTTTTGGGCCCCACACTACAAGAAGGATGTGGATAAATTGGAAAGAGTCCAGCGAAGGGCAACAAAAATGATTAGGGGTCTGGAACACATGACTTATGAGGAGAGGCTGAGGGACCTGGGATTGTTTAGTCTGCGGAAGAGAAGAATGAGGGGGGATTTGATAGCTGCTTTCAACTACCTGAGAGGTGGTTTCAGAGAGGATGGTTCTAGACTATTCTCAGTGGTGGAAGAGGACAGGACAAGGAGTAATGGTCTCAAGTTGCAGTGGGAGAGGTTTAGGTTGGATATTAGGAAAAACTTTTTCACTAGGAGGGTGGTGAAACACTGGAATGCGTTGCCTAGGGAGGTGGTGGAATCTCCTTCCTTAGAGTAACAGCCGTGTTAGTCTGTATTCGCAAAAAGAAAAGGAGTACTTGTGGCACTTTAGAGACTAACCAATTTATTTGAGCATGAGCTTTCGTGAGCTACAGCTCACTTCATCGGATGCATCTCAAAGCTCATGCTCAAATAAATTGGTTAGTCTCTAAGGTGCCACAAGTACTCCTTTTCTTTTTCCTTCCTTAGAAGTTTTTAAGGTCAGGCTTGACAAAGCCCTGGCTGGGATGATTTAATTGGGGATGGGTCCTGCTTTTGAGCAGGGGGTTGGACTAGATGACCTCCTGAGGTCCCTTCCAACCCTGATATTCTATGATTCTATGATTCCTGGCAACTGATGGCCTGGCCCTTCCCCCCTGCAAGGTGAGAGCTAAAGGTTTGGAGAACAAAGGAATCAGGTGACCTCCTGGCCCGGGAAAGGGACAAAGCCCAGAGGAGGAGGGGCTGGAGAGAGTCAGTTTGGGGCTGGCTGGGCACATGAAGTAAAGTGCAGACGTGGTTGTCTGGCTCACTGCCCCACAAAATGGACTCAGCTGAGGGTTCCTTCTAATAAACCTTCTGTTTTACTGGCTGGCTGAAAGTCACGTCTGACTGTGAAGTTGGGGTGCAGGGACCTCTGGCTTCCCCAGGAGCCCGCCTGGGTGGACTCGCTGGGGGTGTCATGGAGTGTGGGGGAGTCCAGGCCCTGCACCCCTCTTCCTGGGATTCACTGAGACTCTCAGCCAGCCAGTAAAACAGAAGGTTTATTGAACAACAGGAACACAGTCCAAAACAGAGCTTGTGGGGTACAACCAGGACCCCTCAGTCAAGTCCTTCTGGGGGAGCAGGGAGCTTAGACCCCAGCCCTGGGGTTCCTTGTGTTCCTCCACCCAGCCCCAAACTGAAACTAAACCCACCCAGCAGGTTCCTTTCTGCGGCCTCTCTTCGCATTCCTGGGCAGAGGTGTCACCTCCCTCTCCCCCTCCTGGCTCAGGGGACAGGCTCTCAGGTCTCCCATCCCCAGGGCACATTCCCAGGTCAACACTCCCCACTCCCTGCTGTGTCACATCGTCACAGGGGGAAGCGCACGGAGGGGCAGAGGATGCTGAATGCTTCGAGGTCAGACCCAGGAAGGTGGAAGTTGTGTGAGCTGTGTGTCCTGAAGACAGTCTGCTCACAGAAAGGAGACTTCCCCAGAGTCCTGCCTGGCTTCGCAGGGAGCAGTTCCAGAGCATCGCCCGGGGACTCCGTGACACAGTAATGTCAAAGTTCTTGGTTCAGGCTTGTAGCAGTGATGGATTAAATTGCAGGTTCAAATCAAGTCTCTGGAGTACATCCACAGCTGGGAGGGATCATTCAGTCCTTTGTTCAGAGCTTCAGTTTGTAGCAAAGTTTCTCCAGAGGCAAGAAGCAGAATTGAAGACAAGATGGAGATGAGACATCACCCTTTTATAGTCTCTTGCCATGTGGTCTTCGCTTTCTTTGTCCCAAGGACACGCTATCCAGCACATGGCATAGAAAAACCTTAGAGTTCTGTCCAATAGGCAGGTCCCCGCATACCTTGCTGAGTCACAAGGTGTGTCTGCCTTCTCTCAACGGGTCAATTGTATAACTGATGGTCCTTAATGGGCCATCAAACAGGCTAGGCAAAGTTGACACCAACTTGTCTGGGGTATCACCCAGAAGCATAGCATAAGTTTGAAATACAGACAGTATAGAGCCAATATTCATAACTTCAACTACAAAACTGATACACATATACACATAGCATAATTATAACCAGCAAATCATAACCTTCCCATAGACACCTCACAAGACAACCTTTGTACAATATTTGCTGCAAATATATAACAGTGGTTGCAACAGTGATCTACATGGTTACAGATTATGTTAATAATGTCACAAGGGGAGAGGGGTGGAGTTCAGGCTAGAAAGGGCCCGGGACCTGGCCATGGGTGGAGGGGGGGGTGCTGAGGGCCCTGGGGAATGGGCCATGGGTATCGAGCCTTTCTGGGCCCAATCAATGTGGTCAGGAATGCAGGGAATAGGGTTGCCAGGCATCCGGTTTTCAACTGGAATGCCTGGTTGAAAATGGACTCTGGCAGCTCAGGTCGGCACCGCTGACTGGGCCATTAAAAGTCCTGTTGGTTGTGCAGCAGGGGCCTAGGGCTAAGGCAGGCTCACTGCCTGCCCTAGCTCCATGCGGCTCCTGGAAGCAGCTGCCAGGTCCTTGCAGCCCCATGGCGAATGGGCAGCCAAGGAGGCTCTGTGTGCTACCCCTGCCCCAGTGCTGGCTCTGCAGCTCTCATTGGTCAGGAACTGTGACCAATAGGAGCTGCGGGAGCAGTGCCTGTAGGCACAAGGGGAGCCTAGGGGCCACAGGGGCCTGGCGGCCACTTCCTGAGAGCTGCAGTAATCACTGCTGCGACCCTGCATCCCAAACTCCCTCCTGCACCCAAACTGTCTCCCAGAGTCTGCACCCTCCCAACATCCCAACACCCTGCTCCAGCCCTGAGCCCCCTCCTGTACCCCAAACCCCTCATCCCTGGCCCCACCCCAGAGCCCACACCCCCAGCCCTCACCCCCGCCCTGCACCCTTGGCCAAGCAGGGAGGGGAGGGATAGTGGAAACAGGGGAGGGGGAAGACTGAGGAGAGAGGTGGGTGGTGGGGCTGCCCTTCTGTGGAGCTGATGAGCATGCTGTACAGTAACACTGACAGGTGTCACATCCCCCCATACCCTCTGTCTGCGGCTGACTGAGCATCACCCTGGGGAAGCTCCCTTCCCCCCACCCATCCCCAAACCTGGCCAGGACGCCAAGGGCTCTTACCTGTGTCCTTGTGCAGAGAGAAGAGAGGGGGCGAGTTCCCTGAGACAATGTGGTACGTCACCTTCCCGTGGGGGCCCTCGTCCTTGTCGTGGGCCATGACACGCAGCACGGCAGTGCCCGGCATGCTCTGTGTACTGATGCTGGCTGCGTACTCCAGTGGGTAGAATGCCGGACGGTTATCGTTCACATCCTCCAGGAAAACCTTCACGTACACCATGGAGTTCAGACCGCCCTGGAGGAGGACAGGACCAGGCATAACTCTGCCCAGGGCTGGGCTGCTGGGAGGCCCTCATTGCCCTGGGAGGATGGGATGACAGGGATAACCTTCTGAATAGTACTAGGCTGGGGGCATAACTCCCTCCTCCACCCAATTGCTCACTCCCCGTTTGCCCATCCCCCGTTTTCCCCATCACTCAGCACCCCCCAGGGCCCAGCAGCCCCTGCCCCATTGCTCACAACCCCCAGGGCCTAGCTGCCCCTGCACCACTGCTTAGTTCCATCCCACCTTTCCCCATCGTCCCATGACCTCCTTCCTTCATTACTCAGCCTCCTTCCCCATTGGCCCATCCCCCATCACTCAGCCCTTTCCCCCAGGGCCCATCCTGCTTTCATCAGTGCTCACCCCATCGACAGCAGTGACAGTGAAGTCATAGGCAGTGGCCCCCTCGTCGCGGTCCAGGCCCTGCACCGTGCACAGCTGCCCAGTGTGCTCATCAATGCTGAACTGTGTGGGGACAACGCTGCCGATGCCAGAGCCGATGGAGTAGGAGAGGGAGCCGAAGGGACCACTGTCTGCATCCGTGGCTGTGATCTGGTGGAAAGGCTCTATGTCAGTGGGAGCAGCAGTGGGGCTGGAGCCCAGCAGCCAGGCCCAGCTCCTCCGGCCATCCCCAGGGCAGCTCAAGACCTTCTGCCCTAGGAGGCAGGATGGCAGCAGTTAGTGGGCTAAGCTAGGACTCAGGAAGCCCGGGTCCAATTCCATGCACCACCAAAATCTGTCTGTGTGACCACAGGCGAATGACAGCTTCTCTGGGCTGCTGTTCCTGTCTATACAGTGGGGATGCTGCACAGGGGGTTGGGAGGGTAAACACTTTACAGATACTGAGGCACTCAGATATTCCACCAAGGATAGGTAAATTGATACCCCCCCCCCCCCCCAGTAGGTGATCAGAGCAGCTACTCTGCTCAGTGCAGTGTTCTTCAAGGGATGGTGGGAGCACTTCCCGCCTTGCAAACTGGAGGCAGGGGGCTCAGACAGAGGTGCTCTCCCCTTGCAGTCAGTGCTCGCACTTGGGATGCTGCAGGAAGTGGGGTGGGGACTCAGTAACGGGAATTTCTGCCCTCAGTCGGAGCTGGCCCCACTGCAGCAATAAGGGTTGCTGTGCTGCTGGAGGTGCCATGGGTCAGGCCGTTACTACTCATGTTCTCAGTTTAGACGCTGTTTCTGTGCCCATCATTGTGCTGTCCAGGGCCCAGATGGTCTTGGGACTTGCCCCAGGAAAGGCCACTGGGCAGAGAGGCTGAGCTCCACAGATTTACCCCAGTGCCCTTTCCCAAGCCCAGCCTGAGGGATGCGAGCCTGTCCCACAGTGCTGAACAGGCTGGCACTCACCTGCTGCTCTCCCCACCATTCTCAGCCTTTTCATGGAGCCTGTGTTTCCCAGGACCCTCCTTCCCCCTCAGCCAGCCTCATCAGCATGCACCCTCTCCTGGGAATGGGAAAGGAAACCAGAGATGCTGCAGGGCTAGCAGCTAGCCCGGCCTTGCTCCTCACCTTCCACTGAGCAGCCAGCACCTCCCACTGCCCTCTCCTGCTGGACATTCCCCTGCAGCACTGCTGGGGGGCCTGGTGCTGCAGCCGGGGCCCAGAGGTCCTCTTCTTGGTCTCTTTGCAAGTGACCCAACTTCAAGAGGGACAGAAGAGTCAGCCTTATTCTGAGCACCCCATTGTGCTCTCTGGGACATAGGGGCTGGAAACATCCCTCCAGCACCTCAGGATCCCATCCTGCTGTCAGGGCCCCAAGTGCCAGCACTCCCAGACCTCTGGCCAGGGCTGCAGTGAGGAGCCGGCTGTTACAGGCTTAAGGGACAGGCTGAGCTGCAGGCCAGCACACCCTGCCCACCTGCTCCCAGCTGGGCTACAGCACAACTTCCAGAAAGACTCCTTGGCGCTGAGCTTCTCTGTGGCAGGGACAGGAGAGGAGGCCTGGCCCTGCCAACTGCTGGGCCCGGAAAGAAGGCGAAGGGGCAGGGGGAGCCAGCATTGCCAGAGCATCAGGGGCACCTGGGGGTTCCGACCCTGCTCCTTGAACCCAAGGCTCCTGCCCATTATCCTGGGCTCTCCTTTGTGTGGGAAGGCTTCTCCAAGATCCCTCCAGTTCCCTGCAGTTCCAGGTCAGCCACTAATAGCTCCTTTCCCCAGAACATCCCCTCCGGGGGATGCTGCCCAGGGCTCATCCCCTGCTGAGAGCTCGGAGGGGAGAATACACCCCGGAAAAGGAGGCAGCTGGGACAGGCCCGGGTGAAGTGAAGTTCACGCTCCATTGCTGCAGCTCCTGCTCACACTGGGGCTGCGGCCTCAGCTCCCGTAAGCAAGCAGCACAGGAACATAGACGAGCGCCAGGGAAAGGGCCCAGCTGGGAGCTGCGAACAGCTCTTAGGAGCCTCCTAACCTGGGTCACACGTCAGCCCCTCAGGCAGCTCAGGCCCCAGCAGCAATTTCACCACTTGCCTATCCTGCTGGGAGGTTAAGACTAGAGTAAGAGGGAGCCCCCGCCCAGCACTCTTGCCCCACTCCCTACAGAGCTGCATGCTGACCCCTCCCACCAGCCACAGCTCCCACCCCACTCCCTACAGTGCCCCCTGCTTCACCCTCCCTCCAGAACCTGAGTTCCTGCCCTACTCCCACCACCTCTCCTGCCATTCACCCTAGAACACGTCTTGGTGGGAGAGGAGGGGATTGGAGTATCCAGGAGCTCCCACAACGGCCAGCACTCCTGTCTGACTCCCTACAGGCCTCCCTACTGAGAGAGGCTTGCACTGGAGTAGTCAAGCACTTCCCCACATTGTGAGCCTGGTTCCTTGGCGCCCTGTGTGCATTTCATAGGGAACTCATTCCCTCCCATCTTACTCCCCTTGCCCCTCCAGCTGCTGGAAGTAGTCCCATGTAACAGGATCCCCTTCTCCTGCCACCAGCTACAGAATCCATGCAGCTGCGGGCAACATGAGCTCTGGAGCAGCCACCCATCTTCTTCCCACTTTCCACTCCTTTTTTTCCTGTTTCTCCACTCCCTTGCTCTTTTGTTTTGTCCATCCTGGAGACTGGAGGGACTGGACATAAAGCAAGGAGCTCCTGGAGCAAAGCGGCTCCCAGCAGCAGGCATGCACAGAGTATGGCAGGTTGGGTGAGGGACATGGGGGACAAGTGGACAGAGCACAGCAGGCTGTGAGAAGGGGTGACATGGCCAGTTGGATTTGGGGAGATTACACAGCACGCTGATGTGTTGGACAGAGGGTGTGAGGTCCAGCTGCTTCAGTGGGGGCAAAAGTGAGGCACAGTATGAGCCAGTCTGAGCACTTGTGTCACCTGGAGAATCCCACCCTGTGACTCCTGCATCCAGCCCAGAATGCCTGGCTGAGCCAGAACAAGTCTTTTAGCAAAACTATCCACTAGCCATTTACTGATTTTAAGTGAGGGAGAATCCATCATGCCCCAGGACGAACTGTCTAAGGTTAATTACCCTCACTGATGAAAACCTTCAGCTGATTTCCAGTCTGAATTTGTCTGGCTTCAGCTCTCAGCCACTGCACCTTGTTCAGCCTTTGTATGGGAGCTTAAAGAGCTGCCTGCTCTCAGAAATCTCTTCCCCATGCATGTATTTGTAGACTGTGATCAAGTCACCTCTAAATAGACTGAGCTCCTTTAGGGCTTGGCTACACTTACATTTTATAGCGCTCTAACTTGCTGACGCAGGGATGTGAAAAATCACCCCCCTGAGCGCAGCAAATAAGAGCACTTTAAAGCACTAGTGTAAACAAGCTCCAAGGCTGGGAGCTAATCCCCTCTTGGAGGTGGATTACCGTTGGGAGAGCTCTCTCCCAGCACACTCGCACTTCAAAGCGCTGCCTCGGGACGGCTCCTGCGACAGCGCTTTGAAGTTTCCAGTGTAGCCATGCCCTTTAAGGGTCTTTCACTATAAGGCAGGTTTTCCAGACTTCAGCTGCTCATTCTTGTATTTCTTTTCTGAAGCCCAAAACAGGACACAGTATTCAGTAACTGTCTCACTCATGACACCTGTAGAGGTCATACCATCTACCTACCCCTACTCAATATTCACCCGCTTGTTAAAGTGAGGGAGTAGCACCATAATAGCACATGTTGAGAGTTGCTTACTGTTAACAGCCAAGTTTTCTAAGTGCTATAAAATCCACATGCTGACTCAGACTGCTTGTAAAGTGCTCTGCCTCAGTGGGGTTCCGGGGTGTGTCAGTGAGCCGAATTTGGGGCTGTTTACCAAGGGGTTCCCGACATAGAACAGCCCTTAGAAAATCATGTGATATCAACATGTTAGGGTTTTAATTGTTAATATTCAAAATGCTTTAAAACCCACATGCACAGGGAGGTTGTCTTGACAACTGGTACTTTGCAGCATGAAAGCAGATTTTGTGGTGCAAACTGGTCATTTCATCAACAGTTTCAGATATACAGCCCCTCCCCCAAAATGAGCTGCTTATAATTTTCAAAATGCATATGTAAATTGCCTTAAACTGTGGTGCCATATCAGGAGCTGGAGTAGAGCTTGTGGTGCAAATGTGGAGTCATTTGAGCAAGGGTTCCCAAGAAACAGCCACTAACAAAATGAGCTTCTTTTAAGTTTCAAAGTGCTCTAAAAGCCACATGCATAGGGAGAAAAGGAGGACTTGTGGCACCTTAGAGACTAACCAATTTATTTGAGCATAAGCTTTCGTGAGCTACAACTCACTTCTGTGGAAAAACATCCGATGAAGTGAGCTGTAGCTCACGAAAGCTCATGCTCAAATAAATTGGTTAGTCTCTAAGGTGCCACAAGTCCTCCTTTTCTTTTTGCAAATACAGACGAACATGGCTGTTACTCTGAAACCATGCATAGGGAGCTGTTGGTATTCCACAACAGAAACTGGGGTAGACTGTGAGGGGGTTAGGAAGAAAATGGGTCAGTTCACACCTCTCAGAGCTCAGGTGTCATTTCCATGGGATGGTCTCAGGTTTGTGCAGAATCCCTTCCCCGTTAGCCCCCAAAGGGGAGTAGAGCATCTGCAGTGTGCCTCCCCTCCCTCTTGGGCCTCCAGCTGATAAATGTACCCCTCACAGCCCCTTGGTTACCACTTTCCCTCTGCACAGCCACTCCAGCCCTACTGGGGCCAGGGATGACCAGGTGGAGGGCAGAGCTGCTAGCCAAGAGGTGGTGCAGTATGCCCACAAAGTCCCCTCATTCCTACACTTCACAGATGCCCCTTAACACAGAGTAAGGGTAACTGGTGGGGTCTCGTGCCCTTCCAGCATAATACAGCTTGGCACACATCCAGTGGATTAAATGTTATCTAAATGAGCAATCATAGCACACAGGACTGGATCGCTGTGTCCAGAGTCCTGCTATTACAGGTAACTCCATCATATAATCCTGTTCATAAATTTATCAAGCTGTATTTTAAAATTAGTTAGGTTGTTTGCCCCTGCTACTCCTACTGGGAGGTTGTTCCAGAACCGTGGTCCTCTGGTGGTTAGAAACCTTCTTCTAATTTCCAGCCTAAATGTATTCATGCCAGTTTATACTCATCCTCATAGAGTGTGTGGGTTTCTAGTGGGGTCCTGAAGGGATTGGTTCTTGGCCCTATGGTATTTAACATTTTTCTCAGAAAAATGGAAGAAAGTGTCATCATTATTGTTACATTTGCAGCAGATGACACAAAGATTGGGGGAGTGGTAAATAATGAAGAGGACTGGTCACTAATAAAGAGCAATCTGGATTACTTGGTAACCTGAGTGCAGGCAAACAATATGTTTTTTAATACAGACAAATGTAAGGTCATACATCTAGCAATAAGGAATGCAGGCCATACTTACAGGATGGGGGAAGTTATGCTGGGTAGCACTGACTCTGAAAAACATTTGGGGGTCCTGATGGATAATCAGTGACCACAACAAGTTCCCAGTGCAATGCTATGGCTGAAAGGGCTAAGATGAGCTTTGGCTGTATAAACAGCAGGATCCGGCTGTATAAACAGGGGATTATCACATTACCTACATAGGGAACAAAAGATTCTAGCACATGGGAAAGTGTTCTCTAGTATATTATTGAACCAAATCAAACTGGTTATAGGTGAAAAAGCGTAATAAGCAAGCAGGATTTGGACTGAAAAGATTGTGTGTAGATCACATCTTTACCTGGAGATGATTGACTAAGAAATGGCTCACCTACCAGAGAAGATTAGTCTTGAACTTCATAGATTTCAAGCTTTCAACTGCATTCATAGAATCACTATGGAAGTTCTTGCAATAATATGGGCTTCCTAGAAAGATAGTGCCACTGGTCAAGATGTTACAGAAAGTTTCAGAATACTGTGTAAGGACAGTAAGTGGAGAATGGATTAGTTTGATATCATCACTGGAGTAGAGCCGGGTTGCATTTTATCGCTTCTTCTTTTTTGCACTGTGGGAGATTACATGATGTGAAGAGTAACATCAGAGGAAGATACAAGAGTTTGTGGAGTAGAGGAAATATCTCACTTTGCAGATGACATTATTCTGTTGGATACAGATGACAATGCCATGAAAAAGACTACTATCAATGTCATATGTGAGGATGCTACAGTAGGATTCAAAATCAGTCAAAAGAAAATGAAAGTCACAGTCATTGAAAGAGGAGTTAGCAATGATGGTACATATGTAACTGATGGGGAAGACTACAAACGCATTAATCAGGCCATATTGTAGGAGGGGGAGATTTTTTGGAGCTCAGAGCCCAGTAACATGCCTGGACCACTGCCCACAGTTGTTATGCTGGGACAGAGTGGGAATGTTCTTAATGTTTTGTCTGAATACTGCATGTGTTTCCCCTATGTGTTATTCAAGTATCTAGGTGGTGGGACAAGGCTGTGTGATCGTTGCAGAGACCCCTGTGACTGCCATCTGGCTGCCTGGGCACAGACAATTGCTGACAGTCTGTAGCCTGGCAACTGATGGTTGGGGCCCATTCTCTGCAAGAATCAGCTGGAGGTGTTGGAGAACAAAGTAAGAGATGGAGGTTGGGTGTTCTGTTTGCTTGGGAAAGAGACAAAGGAAGGAGGAGAGCAGGTGTGCATGACTGAAGCTTGGCTGCTGAAGCTGGTCAGTCTCCTGGCTGGAACTTGGGGGGAGAGCCCGGGGGGAGCCTTGTGGGAAGAGCTCTCCCCCACCCCCAAGATGGACTTTGCTGTAACTTCCTAATTTCTGTGCTAACAAGATCTGTTCTATGCTGTGTTCTAGACAACTAATCAACCATTCTGTTTTACCTCGCTGGCTCAGCGTCACTGCTAACTATGAAGTTTGGGGTACGTGACCCCATTGGAGGTGCGTAAGGCTTCACCAGATGTCCTATCCAGGTTGACTCACTGTGGGGAGCTCCTGGTATGGAACAGAGGTGCTGAACGGTCCAAGGTCAGACCCAAGGAGGCACTGAAGCCAAGGAGTCTTGCCCTAGTGAGAGTGTGCCCTGGGGGGGAGTCACACTACAGAGGGTCCTGTCTGACTTCATTCAGAGCGGTTCCAGAGCACCCAGCCTGTGCACTCCGTGACATATGCTCGTCACTGAAAGGAGCTAGAATGAACATTTCTGAAGCCTTAGCACAACTAATAGACCAGGAGGGGAGGGGAAGTGAGTGACCACGAGGAGTAAACATGACCCTCTGCCCTCCTGACTTGAGCTTTTGCTGGAGCATGCGGTTTTGCAAGATGGAAAGTCTGGCAATAGTTAAATATTGCTATGTGAAATACAGCTGGTTAACTGATAGAAAATTCCTTGCTTGATAGGCTGGAAAACTACAGGTTGGAAAACTCCGCACTTAACTTAGCTTCTGCTCAGCAGTTATTGTTTTTTGATGAACAAGCTGTGTAATACTAACAAATTGGATATAAAAAGAGGAAGAAATCTGAGACTGGTGGACACTTGAAGGCTTTGACACCTCTCAGGTTCCTCTGCAGATGGAAGGCTAGCCACTACACGTCTACAGTTATTCACTCAAGACCTCCTCAAGACCCTGAGTAAATATTAATCTGAGGGTAATTTGGGGTGTTTAATTAACCTGTTGCAGATGTAAATGCTTGAGACTAAATAAAGTGTTAAGTGAAAGCACTCTTGTATTACACTGCTTGTGTCAACCATCTATTGGTCAGACAGCTGTGTCCCCATTGATTTATTTCCTGCCACCGCCTCGCCAAGAGTAAAAGTTACTAAGGGCTTTGGGTTCAGAAACTCCGGATAACAATATAGCTTGGAAGCACTGTCAGTGCTGATGGACAATTCCATAAGGAGATGAAAGCAAGAATTGGGAAGGCAAGTGGAGCTTTTTCAAGACTGGAAAATATTCGGAAAAATAAGGAGGTTCACACACGAACCACGAAAGTTATACCTGTACAATGTTATTGTGATACCCACATTGTAGTATGTTTCTGAAACTTGGCAAACACTAGAAGCCTGCAACAGGAAATTTAACACATTTCATCAGAGATGCTAGCAGAGAATATTTCATGTCCACTGGTGGGAAAAATGTGGGTATCACAATAACAAGAGCCAGGGTGAGACCGTGTGTCTGTGGGCAGGCTGCAGGTGTCAAGGAATTGAAACATAGTGGCACAGCACGAAGGCCCTAAGTTACAGGCCAGACAATGACAGAACCCCTTATTGGTCTGAGAGGACCCCAAAATGTCACAAAAACCATTGGGAAAGATGTCATTGTCTTGGAAACCAACTATAATGGAGAAAGAAATGTGGCATTAACCAGACAGAGGTGGAAACAATGGGTTGCTTCATGTGTCAAAAGGCACAAAAGCATCTAATCTAATCTAGCAGTCAAAGGCTTAACACATCCAACGGCTGGAATTTGAAGTTAGACAAATACAGATTGGAAATAAGGCACAAACTTTTAACAGTGAGGATAATTAACCAGGGGTGTGGCGGGGTGCATAGTAAAATCGCTGCACAGGGGCTGCTGGATCTTGGAGGGCAGGAACTGTGGGCTGCTGGGGTCTCCACCAGCTAGTGACCCCATCTCTGCCCCTTCAGGCAGGACAACGAGAGCCTCCTGCAGATGCCGCCCCCCCAACATGCTGGGGCCTCTAACTAAGGGCACGGGGGGAGGCCACCCTGGTGCAGCAGAGCCTAAATGGAGGGATGGGAGGATGAGGGCAGGGGGGCAGCTCCAGCAGGGTCAAGAGTGAGGGAAGGAGACAGACTGGAGCAGGGGGAGGAGAGAGGCATGGGGGCCAGGGCAGGACTGTGGGGACAAACACATCCAGCCTCCTCCACTCTCCTGCCCAAGGTCCCTTGAACAGGGCTCACGCTAGCTGTGTGCTCACAAGTGGCTCAGGGCTTGACAGTAGCTGCTAAGGGCTGGGAGGTAGTGCAGCAGCATCTCTAGGGAAAAGGCTTCTCTGAACTTTCCAAGCCCCTGCCCACTTCTTCCTTGGGCACTTCCCCCAAACCTCTCAGCTCTCCCTGCAAAGTCGGCACAAAGCAGGATCCTTCCTGGTGGCCATGGGGCCAAGCTGGGGGAATGCGAGGCATTTGGGAGGGGCTGCAGCAGCAGAGCCCCCTAATCCCCATTAATCCTGCACAGGGAGAGGGACCCGGGATTAGCTGGACGAGCCTCAGATTCCCACATTCCAGCAGGCAGGGCCCTGGATCAGGGTGACAGCTCACATGGCACTCACCCTTCCCCACTCCCACCCCACCATGCAGCAGGTGCCCTGACATAGCTGAGTCCCCACAGGCCAAGGTCCCAAGCCCCTTGGGGTTCCCTCTGGTGCAATATGTACAGAGTGCTCCCCTGCCTCCAGTGCACCCATTACAAAATCAAATATATTGGAGAATAAGTCGGAGACTGTCCTCATGCTCCAGAATCAACGGAGCACCCCAAGCACCCCTCTGGGTCTGCTCCCGTTACCCTCCTCTGCACCGCTCTGGGTCTGTTCCCGTTACCCTCCCCTGCACCGCTCTGGGTCTGCTCCCTCTACCCTCCCCTGCACCGTTCTGGGTCTGCTTCCGTTACCCTTCCCTGCACCCCTGTGGGTCTGCTCCCCTCTCTGCCACTGGTACCATGCTGAGTCTGCTCCCCCCACACACCCCGACATCCCACTGGATCTGCTCCTCTCTCCACCCTACCACCTAGCTGGCTCTGCCCCACCTTCCCCACCTCCAGCACAGCACTGGGTCTGCTTACCCCTCCTCCTAACACTGCCCTGGGTCTGCTCTCCCCTTCCCTCCTCTGGCACTGTGCTGGTATTGTGCCCTCTCCCCCAGCCCCCAATCTAGGACAGGCGACAGCACAGATGGGAATGATCAGAGTTTGGAGAGATTCCTGCCCAGGAAGCGAGTGACCGGGCCATGCGAGTTAGTGCCAGAGGGGATGGGATGGAGGGAGAGAAAATACTGACTAGAATAGTGTCTAACTGGGGCACGTCCTATGTCACCCTAACCGCCACGCAGGAATGGGGGTGGGGAGGTCACTGACACTGGCAGGGACCAAATTTATGCTCGGGCAAAGGAAATGTTTCTAACCCCGGTGCATAACTGGCCTGTGGAACTCACTGCCACCAGGTCCCCCTGGGCCAGGAGCTGAGCAGGAGCCAGGAATGTCCTGGCATCTCAGTGGCAATCACATCCTGGCATTACATTATGGAACCACAGTATCAGTTACAGTTGATGGCAGTGCCTGCCTGTCAGGTGCTGGGCACTTGTTAACCAATGACCCCGTTCCCTACCACTAGATCTCAGAGTTTGTCCCTAAGTCCTCCTGCCACAGGAGAGAGCCCACCCCAGCTGAGGATTTGGGGCAAGTTATCTTCCTGGGGTAACCCCTGAAAGCACTGACCCCCCATTTCATTTCTATAGGGTGAATTTGGCCCTGACTGCCCATAGGGGGAGTGTCTTGCAATTTCAGAGTGCTGCCAACTCCTATTTTATCACAAACCCTGTGAGGTTTGGATTATTTTGAGCTTCTTTTTATCTCAGAATCATTGGGACGTAGGGGCAGGGCAGGGCCACTAATCTCTTTATGTCCTCCTACAGGAGTGGACGGAGGCACAGGCCACATACATGGCTTTGACAGACTCTGCTAGTCAAAAACACTTCAGCCCCATGCACATGTGCACCCACGTTCGGAACCACACTGACTACAACACCTCAAAGAACCACAGCTACTGCAGGGTAAAGAACTGTTCCTTCCAACCAGGAGACTGAGAGAACAGCTCTTAAAATGAAAGTTCAGATTCTGTAACATCTGGATTCGTCACAAAGGCCACAAATGTGCACCATTTGGGTCAGGCAGACCCCACCCGGTAGCCCTGGCCCCTGTCCTGAATGACAGCTACCACTACATCACAGGATCTCTAAAACCAACAACTGTGAACAGCTTTTATGTGCCTGCTGGAATTGCTCCACTGGATATTAGGAGAGTGGACACAAACAAAATAGAATGATTACAACAGGTTGGCGATACCAGACATCCACTCTATGGCCACACAGCAGCAGTTAGGTGCCTGAAATCACAGAGAAGCATCCTAACTGGAACAGAACTGCTTACAGAATCATCAGTGGCTACATAACTGGAAATGTGGTGCACGCAGTCTGAAAACAAGGATGTCAAATGGCACACTGACATTGCCAAATGCCTTCCACAGGTACAGAGAACGACTGGTCAACCTGGAGATGTTTAAAATCACCTCTGAACAAGAGCTGGAAGGCCAAAAGTCCATATGCGGAAGTGGGGCTATTCCAAAGACCTAGGCACATGTGACTGTGGTAAAACACATACCATGGAACATCTGTTGGTCTGCCAGCTCCTGGAGGAACCGTGCAACACAGACGATCTCACCAGAATTCCAGACCAGACATAGGATGTGCCCAATACTGGAAAAAAACCTGACTGAGGTGGAAGGACATAAGAAGAAGCCACACTAGTCTGTCTGCAGTCTCTGATGGAGCCACACCCAAATGCTCCAGAGGAAGGTGGTGTTGCCAATCTGAAGCATTCAAATAGTATGAGATTGGCCTGTTCTTTTTAAAAAATGTAATTTAAAAACAATCTGCTTTCTGGCTTTTTTAGCCTTTGTGGAAGCCACAGCCACCCACCCATCCACATGGCAAGTGAAATTAAATGTTGGGAATTGCAAAGCAATTAACATTGGAAGAACAATATCAACCCCCTCATACACATATAGGGGCCTAAATTAACTATGAGTTCAAGGAAGGGAGCTGGGTACAACTGTAGGCAGTGCAACAGAGACCTCTGCTCAATGCCCAGCTGCAGGCAAAACAGAAAACAAGGTATATGAATGCATAAAGGATGGGATGAGAATAATACAGAGATTATTCTAATGCCCCTCTGTATCAATCAATGGTGCAGCCCCATCTGGACACTGTGCAGGATTAAAAGAAAAGGGGTACTTGTGGCACCTTAGAGACTAACCAATTTATTTGAGCATGAGCTTTCGTGAGCTACAGCTCACTTCATCGGATGCATCCGATGAAGTGAGCTGTAGCTCACGAAAGCTCATGCTCAAATAAATTGGTGCATCCGATGAAGTGAGCTGTAGCTCACGAAAGCTCATGCTCAAATAAATTGGTTAGTCTCTAAGGTGCCACAAGTCCTCCTTTTCTTTTTGCGAATACAGACTAACACGGCTGTTACTCTGAAAGCTGTGCAGGATTAGTTCCCCATCTCACACAGGACAGTGCAGAGCCAGAGGGTGTCCATGTGTAAAGCTGTGTAAGGTAATCTGAGCAATAAGGCTTTGGAGCTTACTGCCTCTCTTTGCTGATGTAATAAGTTGGTGTACCGAGTGCTCAGACAGTGGTTCTGTATGTTTTAGAACAAGGGTGGCCAACCTGAGCCTGAGAAGGAGCCAGAATTTACCAATGTACATTGCCAAAGAGCCACTGTAATACGTCAGCACCCCCCCACATCAGCTCTGCCTACCCGCTCCCAGCACCTCCCATCCACTGGCAGCCCCGCTGATCAGCGCCTCCCCCTCCCTCCCCACACCTCCCAATCAGCTGTTTCGTGGCGTGAAGGAGGCTCTGGGGGAGAGGGGGAGAAGCGAGGGCACTGCAGGCTCAGGGGAGGGCGTGGGAAGGGGTGGAGTGGGGGCAGGGCCTGTGGCAGAGCCAGGGGCTGAGCAGTAGCACCCCCTGGCACATTGGAAAGTTGGTGCCTGTAGCTCCAGCCCCAGAGTCGGTGCCTATACAAGGAGCTGCACATTAACTTCTGAAGAGTCACATGTGGCTTTGGAGCCCCAGCTTGGCCACCCCTGTTTTAGAAGGACAACATTGTGGTCCCAAGTGGGAGTTGAGTCTCTGACTGGAGGGCATGATGAAAGCCCTTGAGGAATTTTGATGTCATAGGGTATGAGCAGACTGTGTATGACTGTATCAGGGTGTGACACACAGATATCTCAGCAAGGTGGACCTTAAGGGTATTAAATGACAAGTGTACATGTTTCAGGACCATCATATAGTCCAACATCTTCCATATCAGGGACTCTGCTGGGTCATTGTCATTCCGAGCTACCCATATGCCCAATCAAGGAAGAAGGCCACACTGGGACGTGAAGGCAGTATGGGGACGTGAAGGAAGCTATAAAATATTACACACACACACACATAACAAATGGAGAAAGGGGAAGCTGACAACAATGAATATAGATTAGAAGTTAGAAATTGCAGAAAATTGATAAGGGTAGCAAAAGGACACAAGGAGAAAGCTATGGCCAGCAGAGTTAAGGACAATAAGAAGGAGGTTTTAAAAAAAATATATTAGGAACAAAAAAATCCTAACAATGGTATTGGTTCATTATTAGATGAAAATGGTAGAATTATCAATAATAATGCAGAAAAGGCAGAAGTGTTCAATACATATTTCTCTTCTCTATTTGGGGAAAAAACAGCTGATATAGTCATATCAAATGATAAAACTTGTCAGCAAGCGGCTATATTTCCAGTGAAGTCCCACAAGGACTGGTTCTTGGCCCTACACTAGTTAACATTTTTATCAATGACCTGGAAGAAATCATAAAATCATCAATGATAAAGTTTGCAGGTGACACCAAAATTGGGGGAGGTGTAAATAATGAAGAGATCACTGATAGAAAGCGATGTATTGCTTGGTAATCTGGATGCAAGAAAACAATATGCATTTTAATAAGGCTAAATGTAAATGTAAATATTTAGGAACAAAGACTGTAGATCATACTTACAGGATGCGGGATTCTATTCTGGGAAGCAGTGTCGATGCTAAAGCCAAAAGAGCTAATGCAATCCTGTGATGCATAAACAGGGGAATCTTGAATAGGAGGAGAAAGGTTATTATACCTCTATATTTGGCACTGGTGCGATCCCTGCTGGAATACTGTGTTCAGTTCTGGTGCTCACAATTCAAGAATGATGTTGGAGAGGGTTCAGAGAAGAGCCACAATAATGATTTAAGGATTAGGATGAACAGGGGAATCTTGAATAGGAGGAGAGAGGTTATTATACCTCTATATTTGGAGTAATGGTCTCAAGTTGCAGCGGGGGAGGTTTAGGTTGGATATTAGGAAAAACTTTTTCACTAGGAGGGTGGTGAAGCACTGGAATGGGTTACCTAGGGAGGTGGTGGAATCTCCTTTCTTTGAGGTTTTTAAGGTCAGGCTTGACAAAGCCCTGGCTGGGATGTTTTAGTTGGAGATTGGTCCTGCTTTGAGCAGGGGGTTGGACTAGATGACCTCCTGAGGTCCCTTCCAACCGATATTCTATGATTCTATGACTAGATCACAGTCTATTAGTACCTACATGAGAAACTTTTCAGAGGAACAGCCGTGTTAGTCTGTATTCGCAAAAAGAAAAGGAGTACTTGTGGCACCTTAGAGACTAACCAATTTATTTGAGCATGAGCTTTCGTGAGCTACAGCTCACGAAAGCTCATGCTCAAATAAATTGGTTAGTCTCTAAGGTGCCACAAGTACTCCTTTTCTTTTTACATGAGAAACAAATATTTAATAATGGGCTCTTCAGTCTAGCAGAGAAAGCTCTAACAAGATCCAATGGCTAGTTGAAACTAGACAAATTCAGACTGGAAATAAGGCATAAATTTTTAATGGTGAAAGTAATTAACCATTGGAACAATTTGCCAAGGGTTGTGGTGGATTCTCCATCTCTCACAATTTTTAAATCAAGATTGGATGTTTTTCTACAAGATCTGCTTTAGGAATTATTTTGGGGAAGTCCTACAGCCTGTGTTATACAGACTAGATGATCACAATGGTCTCTTCTGGCCCTGAAATCTATGAATCTGAGTCACTGATAAAAATGTTAAATAGCGAAGGGCCAAGAACCGATCCCTGTGGGACCCTACGAGAAACACACTGCCCAATGCTGACTCTCCATTTACAATGACATGTTGTGACCTACCAGTTAACCAGCTTTTAATCCATTCCAGGTGTACAGGCAGTGGGGTGGGGGCTAAGCAGGGGAGCACTCTCTTCTGGCAGAAAGCACTGGTGTGCAGTGCTAGGGGTAAAGTTGCCAACTCTCCAGGATTATCCTGGAGTCTCCAGGAATTAAAGATTAATTTTTAATTAAACATTATGTAATAAAATGAAAACTCCAGGAATGCATCCAATCGAAATTGGCAACCTTATCTAGGGGGCGCTGCACTGCAGAGCGTGGGGGTGATGGGCTCAGTATGGGTCATTCTCCCCTCTCAGTAAGTGTAGGTCCTTATGCCCCAGTGACATGAGACATAAAACTGACCCTTCAGCTCCCAAGACAAGATGTGAATCCAGGTGTCCTGGTCAAATCTAAACAGAGAGAGTTCAAGTTCCCCTGGTAGTTTCCATTGTGTAAATGATTCCTGCCTTCCAGTCCCAAGCTGCAGAGCAGTGCGGCTGTACAGTTAACCATGTGTCTCCCAGAAAGGGTGGCTCTGTGCAGGTATGCAGAGCTGGTGAGGCCTTGGAGCTGAAAGTGTCCTGGTCGGAGCAAACTGCCCCCACTCTGGGACAGGGGAGTGACTCCTTGGTTTATTTCCACCTCTGAAGTGACTGAGCTACCTGTCCTGGTGGGGGCAGAGTTGAAGTTGCCAGCACTGAGTCTGTCACGGTGACACCCTTTCACCCACACAGGCCTCCGCAATGGAGAGCTGAGCACATGAATAATGGAGCAGCCAAGACAGGCACTGAATAGACCCTTCTGCAGAGCCGAGCATCCCACACCTGGGACTCAGATTTCACAGCAAAGTGCTCACACTGATCTGGCAGCATAGGTCTATCTGTGCCTGAGGCGCACATCAGGGGCCCACGACGTTTCAGCCCTCGAACCCCATGCTCTGAGGCACTGGGGTCAGCAGTGACCGTGAAGGGAGAGTGCTCCCAACTGAGCCCCCACACTGCAGCACAAACCCCCTAATGCTGTGCTGGGGCACTGGGTCCGGCACTGACTGCCAGGGAAGAGCACCCCCTAGAGAGCCCCCACCATGCAGCTTCTGGGTCATTTCTGGAAGTTTCCCATTCAAGCTGTTATCCAGCCTGACCCTGCTGAAGCTGGAGTTTGAGAGTCTTTCATCATGAACTGCTGTGGCTAACACCGGGCACAGAGCTGACTAGCAAACCAGAGGCTGGTGAGGGAGCTGCCTGCTGGGGAGAGGAAGAGGATGAGATTCTTGGAGACCCCTAGCTCTGTGTCAGGATAGGGGGAGCAGTCCTGTTCATCTCTGCCCTGGCTGTGCAGCAGGAAGTGGAGCCGGGGGCCAGGCAGGGGGAGATGTGGCTCAGGTTTTACATCCTGTCAGGATTAGAAACAAAGAAAACCTGTACTAAATCCAGGGAAAGCACCCAGCGCTGAGCAGATACAGGGAGGGAGAGGGTGCAGGGCACCATGGGGTCCCTATCCCCCAAAAGTGCTGAGCATGGACAGGGAGGGGGATTCATGGGGATAGGAGGGTGCCCATTTCCCCCCCAGGACTGGGAAGGTACGATGGGGGAGCAGGGCACTGTATGCGGGGGTCCCTTTGTCAATGTGTCAGATGCAGTGAGGGAGCCTACTTGTTTCCAGAAACCCATTTGGAGAGCACGAGAGCCCCAAAACATCAGCACCACCCCAAGCTCCCCAAACCTCAGTGTTGGTGCCACTCCCACCCCCAGAAAACAAGTGCAACCCCTGGTGCAGGGGATGAATTGGGGCAGAGACTGGACATGTCAGGGAGGGGGCGTGTCACCCTGTGCCCCTCTCAGGCTGACTCCACCTTTCGAGGCTGTCCTCCCTGTCACCAGCAGGCCCAGCCTGCAGGCAGGGAGCCCAGCTGGAACTCTGCCCCAGCTGAGTCTCTGCTGTGCACATGTTATGCTGTGGCTTGGCAAACATCTGGCTCTGGGCTCCCGCCCCTCCGAGTGATGGCTCTTGGTGGGAGAGGCGGGGAGGCTGGCGCCAGTGTGGTCAGCGATCCCACGCACAGCTCCTTCTGCCTGATTGCATGCCAGGCACTCTGCCCTCCCCAGCCCTGGCACAGCTGCTGACCAGCTAAATGCAGCCTGGGAGTGGCCACTGCTTCTATTTCAGGAGTGGATTGTTTCTAGCTCCTGGCTACTACAGAGGGCTGTAGTGTGCTTGAGCCTTGGGGGAGGGAGAAGGGTCAGGGATCAGCCCCTGGAGCATCCTGCACATGCGGCTGGGGTGAGGGGTCAGGTCCCAAGGCAGCATAGAGCATGGCCATCTGCACAGCCACTACACAGACTCACAGCTCTCATTCCCCACAGCCCCAGGCAGCAGCAGTGCACACACACAGGGACTTCTCACTGGCAAGTTGACAGGTTCTAGGCCCCCAGGCACAGCTAATCCAGAGCCAGCAGGCAGAAGGGTCCATGAAGCATTACCCATTCTCATAGGGAGGGGCAAGGAATGGTGAGCAGCTTGGGACATCTAGGGGCTGGATCCAGGCAGAAACAGCTCAGGCGACGGACAGAGACAGGAGTACAGTATCCTGGCAGCTGAGCTGAGCCAGTGCCAAGTGAGTTGCAAAGTGCCTGAAGGGCCAAGAAACTGATCGCAGGTGCAGTGCTAAGGGGCAGAGTGTCTGGCACTGCAAGCTCCATGGGGCACTAGAATGCTCAGCACAAAGTGAAGAAGGGATGGACCCTGCCCCAGGAGCCCCAGACAGACAATGGGGAGGGGTGGAAGCAAGTTCTTTATGGACACCACAAAAAGGATAGGGATTCAGGAGGGAAGCAAATGTGGAATGAATGTGGAGGTGAGCAGCACCACTCAGGATGGGCACTGAGAGCCTGTGGTCTCTCATGGGCAGGCAGGGGTTGAGGCCTGGTGGGTGTCTGCGAAGTGGGCCTGGCAGGTATGGAAATCCATGAATAGGGGCAATGTGGGGGAGCCGTGGAGACCACCGAGTGCGAAGCTGACATGAGTGGCTCAGGCTGGCACCACTGGCAGAGCAGCAGGTTGAAGAGGGAGTTGGGAGGGGACAGCAGTGGGGATGCTGTATGGGGCAGGGGCATTGCGGTGTCATGGGGCTGGAGAGGAGGAGCACAGTGATTGAGCTGGAAGTGGTGAGGAATGCATGGGGCCAGGCGATGAGGACTCAAAGAGGATGTCTAGGTTATGAGCCTGAATGATGGAGAGGGTGGGAACAGGTAGGTGTTGCTGAAAATGACTGAGAATTGTTCAGGGGATTGGGGCTGGGCTTTTGCTATGCAGAGGTGAGGATGAAATGCCCAGGAGACATTAGCAGCAGGCCACAAAGCAGAATCTGAAACATCAGAACAGAGATGGGAGTCATTGTGGGGGGATGAGTATTGAGGCCCGTGGGACCCCCGGCAGAGAACAGAGAGAGGATCCACCAACAAGGGGGACAGAGAGATAACAGGGGAGCCAAGAAGGGGTGGTGCAGGAAGCCTGAGAGGAGGGAGAAGAGACTTAGAGAGGAAAAGGCCATGAGAGGTCTTGGTGAGAGCGCTCTGGTGAAATGAAGGGGGAGGGTCCAGCAAGGGGGAAGCAGCCACACACTCCATGGGGTGAGGGGAGTGCACAAGGGGATGGGGAGGGCAGCAGGGGTTGGGGTGGGAAAGGGGAATATATGAGGAGGCATGGAACGTAGAAGGGGGCATAGTGGAGGTAGAGGAGGAAAGTATGGGAGCATGTGAGGGGGCTGAGGACTTGGGTGAGAGAGTGCAGGGAGTGTGTGAGGGAGCTGGAAGTTAGGATGTGTGAGGGGAGTGTTGGGGGGAGCACGGGAGAGCAGCTGTGGGAATACATGGGGGCAGAGGGCTGTGCTATGTTGCGGGAAGGAAATGTGTGAGGAGGAGGTAGGGCAGGAAGGCAGTGGGGGTTGGGGAGGGGAGTGTTTGAGGGGAAGGGGAGTGTGTCAGGGGGTTGGGGTGGGAGAATTTGGAGGGGGAAGTGTGTGATAGGGCTGGGGGTTGGATGTGGGAATGTATGTGGGGGGCTGTATGAGGGAGACAGGAGGAGAACATGTAAGGGGGTGGAGGAGGGTAATTTATGAGGGGAGAAGAGTGTGAGGGACATGGGGAGGGGAGTGTCTGAGGGGATGGGGAGCTTGTCAAAGGGGTTGGGATGGGGGAGGGAAGGGAATATATGAGGGGTGGGGAGTGTGTGAGGAGGAGGGGAATGTATGAACAGGACAGGAAGGGAGGTGTGAGAGAGCTGGGGATGGGGTGGAGGTGGCGTGGGGAGGGAAGAGGAGCGTGTGAGGGGACTAGGGATGGGGCGGGGAGCATGTGAGGGGGTTGGGAATTGAGTGGGGGGAGGGAGCATAGTAGGGGGAGGGGAGAGGAGCGTGTGAGGGGGCTGGGGCCTCTCCGCTGCAGTGGAAAAGCTGCTGCAGCTCCAGGGGAAATGCTACTTGAATTAATCATGGCGCTGGCTGCCGTGCCAAGCCCAGGAGGAGGTTGCTGGCAAGGGGAGGAAATAACTTTCACAGGAATTTGGAACAAACGTGGCTCTTCTGGCTGTAACAGCAACATTCACCTCCCTCACAACTCTCCTCCCCCATGTACCATCACAGCCCCTTCCCCTCCTCCCATGGACCTTCCTGGCCCCCATACATCCCTCCACCTACTTTCCTTTTTTCCCAGCACATCCCCCTCCCACCACCTGCCTCTCCTCTAATCACCACACTCTTCTCTCGCTCTTCCACATCTCCCCATCCATTCCCAGGAATTGCCTCACTAGGTCCCTCAGAAGGAGTCTGCAGCACAGAGCTCTGAAAATGGGATCACTTCCAAACCCCTTCTCCCATGGAAAACTTTGTGCACCATAATTTTCTCCCACCTGCCCCCATTGCTATCTCCAACAGAACAGTTTGCGCACCATTATTATCCCCCTCCCCCCTCCCACTGTCCAGGGAATAGTCTGTGCACTATTATTATTATTAGATGCAAAACCCAAAAAACTCATCTCCTCATGTGCCTCCCTAGGACTTTCACACATCATCTCTAGTCCACCCTACACATCTGGTCATAGCCTGTACCTGATCTTGGACATATATCAAGACAGAGGACATTAGAACCTGGCTGCTGTCTTGGACAATCAACCCATTAAGGCAGTGGCCAGAGACCTTCCAGCAATAAAAAAGACCAATAATCCATATTCAACCACAAAGAGTCATGGATTTCAACCATTTCCAAAGCTTGCTAAAGGACAACAGCATGCACTCACAACACAAGGAGTCAAGCACGTGGTGAACCTATTCTACACTGGCCTTGACTGCTGACAAGCTGGTCCCCAAACAGCCCCTTGCTCCCCATTGCTCACACAGATCTCCTTGGTTTTCTGACATCCTGCACTGGATGAAGACAGAGGTGCAGCAACAGGCAGAAAACAAAGGCCATTGGCCAACAAAGGATCAAACATAAATTCCTCAAAGTCTATGCTGAGGCTTTATTACTGGCCAAGAGAACCTGTCTATCAGCCTCCATTGAAACTGCCAAATTCATCCCCAAGGAGCAATCTAGGGTGGTAAACTGCTTCATCAATCTTTGGTGCCTAGAGTCTGCATCAGAGCTGAGCAACAAGCGCTGCAAAAAACTACCACACACATTCAGGAAGCCTTCTCAAAATGCCCGGATCTGCCCTGCCTGCAACCATCAGCTAACAGCCCCCCTGCAGAATTCAGCACTATCAAGACATCCAAGGGAATACACTAAAATGGTTTGAGCCCTCCCTGGAGGGATACACCCAAAGAGTTGTGATGGGAGACTGCACCTCCACCACTAGACCTCTCACCTGCGGGGATCCACAAGAATCAACTGATATTTTCTCTGATCATCCTTTCCTTTTCATCCTCTACATGCAACCACTAAGTGGTCAGACACCATGGACTCAAGCATCAGCAATATGCAGGTGACACACAGCTCTACCTACCCTTCACCACATGCTACCACCAACGTGACACAGAGGTTGGATGAAATAAACTCATGAATGAAAGATAACTGGCTGAAACTGAACCCAAGGTGATAATAAAGGTGATACTGGTGGGAAAAGGAAAGTATTCTGATGCATTTGCAGCTATGGTGCAGTCTCCTTTGATTGAAAGTTCATATCCACAATTGGCTAATTCAGTCTGTAGTCTAGGAGAACGCTTGGATTCCTCGCTGAGCTCTCGCATCGCAATGGTAGTGAATAATGCTTTCTACCATCTCTGGTTGGCTAGGAGACTCCATCCCATCCTGACAGCCAAAGACCTGGACTCAGTTATTCATGCCTTCATCACCTCTCAGCTGGACTACAACGATGTTATATACCTCAGCATGAAACCTTCAGCACTTAGGAAACTCCAGCTAATACAGAATGCTGCAGAATGGCTCTTCAACAACACAAGCTATGGTAAGAAACATCACACCTGTCCCTGCTCTCTACAATGGCTTCTCCTAGCATTTTGAATAAATTTCAAGGTCTCAGTTCTTATCTTCAAAGTGCTCTATGACCTGGGCCCAGGATACCTAAAAGACCATCTAAAGTTCTAGGATGAGGACAGTGGTTGGCTGTTTGCTCCTCTGGAACAATGGAACTCTCAACAATAAGAGTGAAGCTTACCTGTGCAAGAGACAGAAACTTCTCCAGGCGCAGCATGAGACTGTGGAACGAACTCACCCAGGAACTAAGAACCATCACAAATCTCACCACTTTCCCCTCCAATTGCAGAGCATGTCTTTGATCCTACCTTCTCTAATACAAACACATAGTAACATCTATATTTATTTAAAAACATAATTTAAAAAACATACCTAAACAAGACACTTCACTGCACACACTTTTCCAGCTGTTGAGAGGATGAGAGAACAAACAACACATGACAGATGTGTGGTCATGTTGCTTAATGCACTACTGGAAGGCACTCAAATACTACGTCATGGGTGCAGTACGAAAACCTACACAGAATAGAATAGAATGGAATAGAATCCACTCCATCACTATCTTCAGTGGAACAGTCCATGCACCATTATTTACCACCCCCCATCACTCTCTTCAATGGAACAGTCTCTGTACTATAGTACGTAAGGAGCTCTGGGTCTGACTGTGAGCTGCTAAGGCAGGCATGGCTGTTGGGGCACCACCATCCCATTGTGCAGCAATGGCGGTGGGTAATGCCTTCACTCGCCTCTGCTCACATGTCTTCAGCCAAGAGTGAACTGCAGTGGTTGAGAGCGGCTGAGTGGCTGTGCAAACTATCTGCGTTGTGCCCCTCCAGGGCCTGGACAACTCCCTGAGCTTCTCAGACTCAGTTCCTCTTCAGTGGGTCTCAGATACACTCCCCCAGGCTCTGCTGGGCTCAGATGCCCTTGCTGCAGTTCAACTATTTGCCATAATCCCTTGGTCTGGTTTTGTCTCTCCAGGGCTCAGATATTTAATATAATTTTTTGATGAAATCACGAGTTTGGTTGATAAAGGTAACTCTATTGACACAACAGACTTAGACTTCTGCAAGGCACTTCAGTACCATGTGATCTTCTGATCCAAATATTAGTTCAGTTCACTGACAAATGGATTAAAAACTGGCAAACAGATCACAAAAAGTAACGGTATGGATCTGTTCTCAGACCAATGCTATTCAATATCTTTTATCAATGATTTGGTAGAAAATATGAAATCACTGCTGGATATCACTTGGCAAATTCAGCTCATTTGAACAAAACGTGTTTTAATATAGCCAAATGCAAGGTGGAACATAGGTCACAGTTAAAGGGAGGGAGACTGTATTTTTGGAAAGCAGCGACATTAAAAATGACTCGGTGATCATGGTGAAAACCAGCTGCACATGAGTTCCCAGCAGGATATTGTATCTAACAAGGCTAATGGGATCCTTGGGTGTATGACCAGGGGACTACACAATAGGAGTAGGGAGGTGGTGTTACCTCTGTATACAGCATTGGTGAGACCATTATTCGAATGGTTTGAGGCCTGAACCCCCTGACATATAGCAAGAGACTTAGGAAACTCAATCTATATAGATTATCCAACAGAAGGTGAAGGCCAAGCTGGTGTGCTGAAATTGTTTCCTTCTTCTCCCGTCAGTTTGTATCCACCAGTCGCCTTTTGTCTTATACTTAGATTGTGAGCTCTTTGGGGCAGGGGCTATCTTTTGGCTCTGTGTTTTCACTGGGGCTCCCTGGCAATACAGCAATACAAATAATAAATAATAATAAGATAACTCAATCACGGTCTAGAAGTATCTACATGGCGAGGAGATTTCTGAGAGAACATGGCTCTTTATCTCACACACAAAGGCACAATGAGATCCAACGGCTGGGAGCTGTAGCTAGATAAATTCAGACTGGAAATAAGATGCAGATTTTTAACAGTGCAGGGAATGAACCACTGCAACAACTTACCCAGGGATGTGGCGGATTCTCCGTCATTCAGAATCTGTAAATGGAGACAGGGTGCCTTTCTGAAAGACCCATTCTAGCTCAGCCAGACGTTCTGGGCTGGACACAGGAGTTATTTAGTGGGATTCTTTGGCCTGGACTCTGCAGGAGGTCTGACTGGATCATGAGGCACTAAAAGCTATGGATTTGTGCCCCCTGGGCTCTGCTCGGTTCTTCAGGCCTGGCTTCCCCTTGCTGGGGCCCAGTGCCGAGCCTAGTTGCCTGCCAGGCTCCTTTCCCATCCTCTCACGTTTCCCGGCTCAGAGGAAGCAGCAGCAGATGTGTGAGCTGTTTGCTTTGTGCTGTGACCACGTGGGAGTTACCTGCACTCGGCCCAGACCTGCTGTTTCCAAACGAAACATGAGGACTGAGCCAAAGGCCCGAAATCCAGCCAAACCCTCAGCCACTTTGGCCTGCTTGGACAGCTCCCGCCACTTGCATGATTCACAGGAGAAGAGCCTCCAGCTGCAATCCCATTACACAGGGAGTGGAGGCTGCTGCCCAGGGCCTGCTCCAGCCCCTAAGAGTCACGGCTGCCCTCCCTCCAGGGCAGGTGTGGAGTCTGCGGAAGTTCAGCCAGAGACAAGAGGGGCCTTCAGAGGCAATGTTCCTGATTCCCAGGCCCCGCACCAACAAACCAGGCTCCCCCTCCTCCCTCACTCTGAGGCAGGGACTCTCCTGCTCCCTTCCCCCTTTTCCCCTTGCTGCTCCCAACAGGCACAGAACTCCAGTCCCTTCTCCCGCAATTGCATTTCCAGAACCCGGCTCCGCCTTTCCCCCACAACTCGTGAACCAAACAGAAAAGTGCTGAGAGAGGCATCCCTTCAGGGGTACGGGCCGGGGAGGGGTGACTGCTGTGTGACACCAGCCCCCATGGCTCACCCTACTACAGCATTGCAGACTCAGCCCCAGTGCTCACCTTCCCACACCGCTCGGCCCCTCCACTCACCTTCCCCCCACTGCCTCTGAGCCACCCCTCCCCTGCACCACTCACCCTTCCCCGCACTGCCTCAGAGCCACCCCTCCCCCACACCGCTCACCTTCCCCCCACTGCCTCAGAGCCACCCCTCCCCCACACTGCTCACCTTCCCCCCACTGCCTCAGAGCCACCCCTCCCCCGCACCACTCACCTTCCCCCCACTGCCTCAGAGCCACCCCTCCCCCGCACCACTCACCTTCCCCGCACTGCCTCAGAGCCACCCCTCCCCCACACCGCTAACCTTCACCCCACTGCCTCAGAGCCACCCCTCCCCCACACCGCTAACCTTCACCCCACTGCCTCAGAGCCACACTTAACCCACCACCGCTCACCTTCCCCCAACCGCCTCAGAGCCACCCCTCCCCCGCACCACTCACCTTCCCCGCACTGCCTCAGAGCCACCCCTCCCCCGCACCACTCACCTTCCCCGCACTGCTTCAGAGCCACCCCTCCCCCGCACCACTCACCTTCCCCGCACTGCCTCAGAGCCACCCCTCCCCCACACCGCTAACCTTCACCCCACTGCCTCAGAGCCACCCCTCCCCCACACCGCTAACCTTCACCCCACTGCCTCAGAGCCACCCCTCCCCCGCACCACTCACCTTCCCCGCACTGCTTCAGAGCCACCCTCCCCCACACCGCTCACCTTCCCCCCACTGCCTCAGAGCCACCCCTCCCCCGCACCACTCACCTTCCCCCCACTGCCTCAGAGCCACCCCTCCCCCGCACCACTCACCTTCCCCCCACTGCCTCAGAGCCACCCCTCCCCCGCACCGCTAACCTTCACCCCACTGCCTCAGAGCCACACTTAACCCACCACCGCTCACCTTCCCCGCACTGCCTCAGAGCCACCCCTCCCCCACACCGCTAACCTTCACCCCACTGCCTCAGAGCCACCCCTCCCCCACACCGCTGACCTTCACCCAACTGCCTCAGAGCCACCCCTCCCCCGCACCACTCACCTTCCCCGCACTGCTTCAGAGCCACCCTCCCCCACACCGCTCACCTTCCCCCCACTGCCTCAGAGCCACCCCTCCCCCGCACCACTCACCTTCCCCCCACTGCCTCAGAGCCACCCCTCCCCCGCACTACTCACCTTCCCCCCACTGCCTCAGAGCCACCCCTCCCCCGCACCGCTAACCTTCACCCCACTGCCTCAGAGCCACACTTAACCCACCACCGCTCACCTTCCCCCAACCGCCTCAGAGCCACCCCTCCCCCGCACCACTCACCTTCCCGCCACTGCCTCAGAGCCACCCCTCCCCCACACCGCTCACCTTCCCCCCACTGCCTCAGAGCCACCCCTCCCCCGCACCACTCACCTTCCCCGCACTGCCTCAAAGCCACCCCTCCCCCACACCGCTAACCTTCCCCGCACTGCCTCAGAGCCACCCCTCCCCCACACCGCTAACCTTCCCCGCACTGCCTCAGAGCCACCCGTCCCCCGCACCACTCACCTTCCCCGCACTGCTTCAGAGCCACCCCTCCCCCACACCGCTAACCTTCCCCGCACTGCCTCAGAGCCACCCCTCCCCCACACCGCTAACCTTCCCCGCACTGCCTCAGAGCCACCCCTCCCCCACACCGCTAACCTTCCCCGCACTGCCTCAGAGCCACCCCTCCCCCGCACCACTCACCTTCCCCGCACTGCCTCAGAGCCACCCCTCCCCCGCACCACTCACCTTCCCCGCACTGCTTCAGAGCCACCCCTCCCCCACACCGCTAACCTTCCCCGCACTGCCTCAGAGCCACCCCTCCCCCACACCGCTAACCTTCCCCGCACTGCCTCAGAGTCACCCCTCCCCCACACCGCTAACCTTCCCCGCACTGCCTCAGAGCCACCCCTCCCCCGCACCACTCACCTTCCCCCCACTGCCTCAGAGCCACCCCTCCCCCACACCGCTAACCTTCCCCGCACTGCCTCAGAGCCACCCCTCCCCCGCACCACTCACCTTCCCCCAACCGCCTCAGAGCCACACTTAACCCCACACCACTCACCTTCCCGCCACTGCCTCAGAGCCACGCCTCCCCCACACCGCTCACCTTCCCCACACCGCCAAAGAGCCACCCCTCAGCCCCCTCCACTCACCTTCCCCCCACTGCCTCAGAACCACCCCTCCCCCACACCAGTCACCTTTCCCCCACTGCCTCAAAGCCACCCCTAACCCTCCTCCGCTCACCTTCCCCCCCACTGCCTCAGAGCGCCCCCTCAGCCCCCTCCGCTCACCTTCCCCCCACTGCCTCAGAGCCACCCCTCTACCCCCCTCCACTCACCTTCCCGCCACTGCCTCAGAGCCACCCCTCACCCCCCACCACTCACCGTCCCCCCACTGCCTCAGAGCCACCCCTCTACCCCCCTCCACTCACCTTCCCCCCCACTGCCTCAAAGCCACCCCTCACCCCCCACCACTCACCTTCCCCCCCACTGTCTCAGAGCGCCCCCTCAGCCCCCTCCACTCACCTTCCCCCCACTGCCTCAGAACCACCCCTCCCCCACACCAGTCACCTTTCCCCCACTGCCTCAAAGCCACCCCTAACCCTCCTCCGCTCACCTTCCCCCCCACTGCCTCAGAGCGCCCCCTCAGCCCCCTCCGCTCACCTTCCCCCCACTGCCTCAGAACCACCCCTCCCCCACACCAGTCACCTTTCCCCCACTGCCTCAAAGCCACCCCTAACCCTCCTCCGCTCACCTTCCCCCCACTGCCTCAGAACCACCCCTCCCCCACACCAGTCACCTTTCCCCCACTGCCTCAAAGCCACCCCTAACCCTCCTCCGCTCACCTTCCCCCCCACTGCCTCAGAGCGCCCCCTCAGCCCCCTCCGCTCACCTTCCCCCCACTGCCTCAGAGCCACCCCTCTACCCCCCTCCACTCACCTTCCCGCCACTGCCTCAGAGCCACCCCTCTACCCCCCACCACTCACCTTCCCCCCACTGCCTCAGAGCCACCCCTCTACCCCCCTCCACTCACCTTCCCCCCACTGCCTCAGAGCGCCCCCTCAGCCCCCTCCGCTCACCTTCCCCCCACTGCCTCAGAGCCACCCCTCTACCCCCCTCCACTCACCTTCCCCCCCACTGTCTCAGAGCGCCCCCTCAGCCCCCTCCGCTCACCTTCCCCCCACTGCCTCAGAGCCACCCCTCTACCCCCTCCGCTCACCTTCCCCCCACTGCCTCAGAGCCACCCCTCTACCCCCCTCCACTCACCTTTCCCCCACTGCCTCAAAGCCACCCCTAACCCTCCTCCGCTCACCTTCCCCCCCACTGCCTCAGAGCGCCCCCTCAGCCCCCTCCGCTCACCTTCCCCCCACTGCCTCAGAGCCACCCCTCTACCCCCCTCCACTCACCTTCCCGCCACTGCCTCAGAGCCACCCCTCACCCCCCACCACTCACCTTCCCCCCACTGCCTCAGAGCCACCCCTCTACCCCCCTCCACTCACCTTCCCCCCACTGCCTCAGAGCCACCCCTCCCCCACACCACTCACCTTCCCCCCACTGCCTCAGAGCCACCCCTCACCCCCCACCACTCACCTTCCCCCCCCACTGGCTCAGAGCCACCCCTCCCCCACACTACTCACCTTCCCCCCACTGCCTCAGAGCCATCCCTCCCCCACACCTGTCACTTTCCCCCACTGCCTCAGAGCCACCTCCTGCCCCCAATAACTCAATTTCCCCACCGTGCCCCCACTCATCCCTTGCTCATGTCAGACAGACACCCCGCACACTAGCTCCCCAGGCATTTCCCCCTGCATGGACTTGCCATCTTATGGAGCAAACCCCTTCCCTCTGCCCATCTCTGCTCCTGACCCCGAAGCTGCCCCCCTGCATCTCTCATCCTTCTGACTGCACCTGCAGATCTCATCCTCCCTTCACCCCGGGCCTCTTCTTTCTCTCCCAGCTGGCTACGGGCACCCAAAGCAGCAGCATCCCATCTCCAGCATGCTCTGTCTCTGGCACAATCCCAGGGGTTTGTGAGGGATTTGGATGGTACTGAGCAGTGACGCTGGCTCCTAGGTTATTGTTAGGGAGGAACCACTGTTCAGTGATGAGGGCAGGGGACTGAGAGTCTGGATTCCCGAGTTCTTTTCCCAGCTCTGAACAGACCAACTTTGACAGACTGAAGAAGTTCCACGTATCTCAAAGCCACTAAATCACACACTTTCACAGAAATCAGATCTCAGTCGGGGTCTGTGTGGCACCCAGCACAAGGGGGCCCCTGATCTCAGTCACAGGCTCTAAATGCCACTGTAATACTGTTACTGATAATATTACCCATCCCAGACCCTGCTGCCTATCCCACACAAGGCGGGGGACTCCACTCTGACCCATACACCCACTAGTCCCTGACCTCTTCCCCTTCCAGGTCAGTCCCCCACACCCCCAACTCATCCATCCCAGGCCCTGATTCCTCTCCCATTGCCCCCCATCTCCTCTGCCCTCCACGCCCCTCCTTCTGCCCACATACAATATCCCCCACCCTTGGCCTTGATCACTCTTCAGCCTGACCATCCAACTGCTCTGAACCCCAGGCCTCTCCCGCTGCCTGGCCACCTCCTACCCTCCACGCCACGCCTCTCCCCATGCCTGGCTACCCTCAGCCCCTCCGCCTGCCTGGCTACCCTCCACTCTAAGCCTCTCCCCCTGCCTGGCCACCCCCAGCCCAGCCATCCCCACCCTGCACCCCAGGGTGTCCCCCATTTGTCCGGCTGTCCCCCCACCTGTAGGAAGCAGGTCCCAGCGGGTGTGTTCTCCTTCAGGGATATATTGTAGAAGTTGCTCCTGAACACAGGCTCATTATCGTTGATGTCCTGCAGGGCCACGTGCACCACGGCCGTGGAGGAGAGGACAGGTGTCCCTCTGTCCGTGGCCAGCACCGTCAGCTGGGGCTGAGGGTCCTTCTCATAATCCAGGGAGGCAGCAGTGGTGATGATGCCTGTGGCTGGGTCAACGGTGAACCAGTTGGAGTGGGTGTCCTGACTGTGTAGGATGCTGTACCGTACCTCCCCATTGGGACCCTGGTCCTTGTCACGGGCTGTCACCTGCAGGACAAAGCTGCCTGGGTACACCACCTCAGGGATGCTCTGTTTGTATTCCTGCTGGTCAAAGAGTGGTGGGTTGTCATTGACATCCATCACCTGCAGCACAAAGGCCGACTCTGCCCGCAGCGGAGGGGTCCCTGAGTCAGTGGCCGTCACCCGCAGGTCATAGGAGTCTCTCTCCTCCCGATCCAGCAGCTGGTCCACACAGATCAAGTAGATGATATTGTCCTTGGTGGTGAGGGCAAATTTGCCATCTCCCCCCTCCAGGGAGACATTGACATTGGAATACTCACCATAGTCGGGGTCCGAGACAGAGATGCGTGCCACGTACTGGCCGGGCTGGGCACCCTCGGAGATCTGTGGTGAGCCGTCCTCGCTCAGGAAGATGATGGTCATAGTGGGCTGGTTGTCATTGTAGTCGCGCACGTGGATGGTGACAAAGGCTGTGGTGACTTCTGGGTGCATAGCCTTGTCCCGTGCCTGCACCACCAGCTCATGCACCTTCCTCATCTCATAGTCCAGCCCCTTGTTAAGCTTGATGACACCCGTCCTGGAGTCGATGGTGAAGTACTGATCAGGGTCACTCTGCCGACGGTTGATCTCATACACCACAGCCCCATTGTCACCCTCATCTGCATCGGAGGCAAAGACCTGCAGGATGCTGCTGCCTGGCTTCAAGTTCTCAGAGATGAGGGTGTGGTAGCGGCTCTGGTTGAAGGCAGGTGCATTGTCGTTGATGTCCTGTATGGCCACATCCAAACTCATCTGAGTGCTCCGGGGAGGGGAGCCGCCATCATAGGCCTCCAGCAGCAGAGAATACGACGAGCAGTTCTCCCGGTCCAGGACGTTGCTTACCACCAGGTCCAAGTACAGGACGCCACTGGGGCCCCTGCGGGTCTCCAGGCGGAAGGCTTGGCCCACATTCTCCCCTTTGAGCACATAACCCTGGGTGTTCAGCAGGCCACTGTCAGCATCGAAGGCTGGGTCCAGGGGGAACCTGCTGCCAATGTGGGTGTGCTCTGGGATGTGAAAGGTGCGGTGGTGCTTGGGGAATTCTGGTGCATGGTCATTGATGTCATTCACCTGGACATTCACCTCCACTGTGATGCCCTCAGGGGTGACAGCAATGAAACTGTAACGGTCCCGGCTCTCTCGGTCCAGCACACGGGCTGTTTTGATGATGCCTGTGTTCTCATCTATCTCCAGGTCCGTGGTGACACCGCTGCCCTCCTGTGCAGAGATGAAGTACATGTAGGCAGTGGTGCCGGGGGGCAGTCCAGCACTGATGTCCCCGATGATGGTGCCAGCTGGCTGCTCCTCATCTATCTGTAAATCCAGGGTGCCCAGCACAGTAGAGCCCTGCCCTGGCCTTAGGCCCCCAAGTAGCAGCAGCTGCAGCAGCAACTGGGCTGATCTTTTCAGGCACCCCATCACTAACAAATCCCTGAGGCCCTGGGGACGGAGGTGAAGGTTGGCTCAGTCTCCTTTTCAGTGTGCGCTCCTTAATCCTGCAAGGAATGCAGATCAGAGGAGGCTGGTCAAGAGGGGAGCAGCAAGCAAAGGACAGGAAAAGCATAAGGGGGAGGGGAGCCCTGCCAGGTACCCCCAGCCTCCTCCCTGTGATTCCTTTCCCTCTAGCAGGAAACCTATGAGACAAAGAGGTCGTTACACAAAATTAGACCCAGAGGAGAAAGAGTAAAACCAGGGCAATACAGAGGAGCAGAAGCATTTGCTGGTGCCTGAGGAGAAGGCCTGGGGCTCCCTCTGGGGCTGCATGTCCAGCTCCAGGCAGGCTACAGAGCTAACAAAGAAGTTCAGGCTTGTACTATACACTATAACGGACCATTCCCATTGCAGCTTGTGCTCTTCCCAAGAGCCATCCCGGCTCTGCAGCAGGGTCACAAAGAAGCTGAGTGCTGGTCAGGACTCCTGGGTTCTATTCCCAGCGCTGACCCTGACCTTCAGCAGGCTTTTCCCTTGTCTGTGTCCCAATATCCCCCTCTGTAAATGAATATAGATGGGTCAGCTCTGTCAGGCTGGGTCTGCCCTACGCTCTGGAAGGGTTCCAGAGGGGCTGGTGCTCAGGACTGCAGGTTGCCAGGGCACTGAGCAATGTCATCATTACCAGGTTTGGTCCCTCAGCTCTCACATGCCAATGACCTGGGGAGCACATGGTATGAGCCTGCGAGAGATGTTGACAGGCCCTCTCAGGGCACTCCCCTGGGGGAAAAGAGGTTAGGTGTGAAAAATGGGGGATCCAAACCTGATATCAACTGGAAGGTGCCAGTGTGCAGCCGAGCTGGATGGGGGCTCATGCCCCAGTGGCCAATAAATCAGCAGGGCTCTACCACCCAGCAGGCATCTACCATTTAGAGATTGCCCAGCTTAAAACCTGGTCCCTCTGGAGCAGAAGTGACCCATCATTTTAGCCTGGCACAGATTTGGGATGCCCCTGAGTGGACACTGTGCCAGGATGGTAACAGCAGAGTGGGAATGTGGCAGCTGGCTGTAAGCCCCACAGCTGCCCTGGCTTTCCATGCATTTTCTCCCTGTCCCACATACCCTCTGATGCTTGCACTCCTCCTTTGTCTCCTTCTCCCTGCTTCTTGGCTCTCTGGCTCCTTTGCTCCATCCCCTTCACTCCCCCTACTGCAGCTTCAGCTCACTGCAGCGGTGGGCGAGGGATGGGCAAAGGAGGAGTGGCTGTGATGCTGCTACACCGAGAGCCTGAGGGCTGCCTGGCCCCCTGGGCATGGCTCACACGCCCCAGGAGCAGGCAGGGCAACTTAACAGTCAGGAAGCTCATCAAGGCGCACAAGCCCCAGTGCCGCTCTTAGCCCCCGGTGAAGCAGGGCTTAGTGGTCTGCAGGGATGGCGTCAGCATGAGCTCATACTTGGACTCTCTTGAAAGCATTTGCTGTGGGTCCCATAACCACACTCAGGAGTTGCTCATGTCAGACATGGGGCGGCAGGAACTTCACTGCGTTCAGGGATGGAGATGGGTGGGGCTGCTGGCTTCCAGCTGGCGATAAACTAGTGTGTGACTGGGGAGATGGATGTGACTGGACCGGCTGAAGCACCCCATAGCAGTATTAAGCCTTTCCAGGGGCACAGAGAGTCAGGACTCCTGGGTTCTATTCCCAGCTCCAGAAGTGGATCTGCCTTAATACAAATAGCTTCCCTGTAAGCTGCAACAATTGCTAACATGGAAAGCGATCTTAGGTAAACATTTTCTATACGTGTAGTTTCTTTAAACACAGACCAACATTTGGACCCATAGAGGAGCAGCCGGTGCCCCGGGACTCCATGCTTCTCTATGGACCATGGTTTAGTAACCACTGCTCTAGGGTCCCGGCTCCTGGGGCTCGATCATCTCCCAGCAGGATACAAGAAGTCAGTGGGACTTACTCATATCCTGGCACTGGCTTCAAGTTGGACTTATGCCACTGCGTCACTGAATGGCCTTGAAAAATCACTTCACTTCCCCCTGCTAAAGCAGTGATAATGATACTTACCCAGATTGGGGGTGGTTCAGTGGGTTCTGTGTGTGGATGGGGCAACAATTTCTGGCAGTTGAGACAGGCTAGACCCTTGGCCTGTAATGAGTCTCAAGTGACCCAACCTTGGCTTGCTGGGGCCCATGCTGAGTCAGGCTAAGAACAATGGGAGGTGGGGAATCTCGGGTTTAGGCCTTTGGCTGAGGCTAGGCAGGTGGGGAGCAGAGGGTCTGTCCCATGGAAGTCAAAAGAGAGAGAGGGAGCTGGAGCGTGACAGTGGGACCAAGGCTCAATGCTGTTGTGATATAAACAGAAGTGGGTAAACTAACCTAAACTCCATATTTCCCAAAGGAGACATGGATAAACTAATTATCCATGTGTGCTCTGAACTACCATGCTGAAAGGGCTGGGTTTGCACAGGAGAGCAAATCCCATTAGTGCCAGGAGGGCAGCAAACCTAGGAAGGTGCTGGGTGAATTTGGAGGGTGACTGGGGAAGGAATGAAGCTGAGGGGTATCGAGGGCAGCTGGGTGTGTGTGGAGTGTGTGCAGACTCGTATCTCCCGTCTCATGTGTGCCCTGGTAGGGTTGGGGACTGGGAGGTTCAGGCCTGTTCCCCCTCCCCACACCGGGAGGCCCGGCTGTTGGATCTCCCTGCTTGCCCTGGGCAGAGGTTGGGAGCAGGCTGTTCAAGGCGCGGGCAGACCCGCATCCTGATGAGCCTCACAGGCTCAGGCCAGTGGGGAAGGCTGCGGTGACCTCAGTGGATGCAGAGTCACCAAATCCCAACAGCTGCTTCCAATTAGCAGATAGCTCAGTGCAAGGGGCTGGCGCGGCTGGTCCAAGCCCTGCCTGTGTAATGTGAGCCAGGCTGCCTCGCTCGCTTGCTCACTCCCCTCCCTTCCAGAGGCACTGAGCTCCCTATAAAACCAATGGCAGACTCAGCCACCCTGCAGAAAGCCATTAGCCAGCAGCACCCCCCACCATGCCACACCAGGATTCCAGACCACAGAGCTGGGGGTGGGGAGCGGGGGCGTGGAGAGGGAAAGAGGCAGGGGAGATGATGGGGCTTTAGCAAGGTTTGTGTTCTGGATTAAAATGCACTGGGTTCCCTCCAGCAACTGCACCTCCAGCTTCACTCATGTCCTTGGGCCTCCAATACCCGGCACAGGGCTGGCATATCAGAGGTACTGGGAGATCCAGGCCCAGGGGAAGGAGAGGCAGGTTATTGATGAGCAGGGGAAGGAAACAGCAGGAAAACAGAGAGCACATGCAACTGTCCATCCAGCTACAGAATTTCCTGTCTCCTGGCATGTCTAGGGGTACGTCTACACTGGACCTGAAGTGTAATTTCCAGCCCGGGTAGCCATACCCGCACTAGCTCTGATTGAGCTAGCATGCTAAAAACTGTAGCTGCAGGAGGACAGGCTAACCCCATGAAGATGTACACAGGATTTCAGACAGGATCCTGCTTCAGATAACTAGCCCGTCCTGTGCCATCAGTGCACCACTTCTATTCTTAGCATGCTAGAATTTTGATTAGCACTAGAGTGAGTGTGTCCACCCATGCTGGAAATTATTTGCCCAGCTTCAGTGTAGATTTACCCAAAGTGCCATCTACTAGGCATGGTGAATTAGGCGCCAATGACCCCTACTGGAAGGACAGTGAAGGGAGTGGCACAGAGGGTATGACCAAGCAGCATAGGCACAGTCAAAGACAATGCAAATAGTGCTAATGCTGCATGCTGGCTCCATAGAAATACACTCACAGTATACACGGCACTGGTGAGACCTCCCCTGGAATACGGTGTGCAGTTCTGGTCTCCCATGTTTAAGAAAGATGAATTCAAATTGGAACAGGTGCAAAGGGCTACTAGGATGATCCGAGGAATGGAAAACCCACCGTACGAGAGGAGACTCAAAGAGCTTGGCCTGTTTAGCCTAACCAATAGAAGGCTGAGGGGAGATACGATTGCTGTCTATATATACGCATCAGAGGGATAAATACAAGGGAGGGAGAGGAGTTATTTAAGTTAAGTGCCAATGTGGACACAAGAACAAATGGATACAAATTGGCCATCAACAAGTTTACGCTCAAAATTAGGCAAAGGTTTCTAACCATCAGAGGAGTGAAGTTCTGGAGCTGCCTCCCAAGGGGAGCAAAAACACCTAACTGGCTTCAAGACTGAGCTTGATAAATTTGTAGAGGGGATGGTATGATGGGACTGCGCACAATGGCATGTGTCCGATCGGTGACTGCTAGTAGCAAAACTCCCCAACTGCTGGAGACGGGACACTAGATGGGGGGGCGGGGGGAGGACTCTGAGTGACTACAGAGAATTCTTTTCCAGGTATCTCCTGGTGGGTCTTGCCCACTGACTAGATGATCATGATGGTCAGTCCTGGCCTTAAAGTCTATGAGGTCCCTATATGTGTAAAAATATTATTGAGCCCTAGTCTTCACGCAGACTACCCTGTACCCACAACTTCAAACCGCTAGCCTTCAAAGCCAGACAAAGCCCATCAATGACCGGCAGTGGTTCTGCCTCCCAACCCCTACCCAGCTGGTGCACAGCTGCCCCCCCCGCCCCATATTCTCCACTTCCCCTTCCAACCCCAGTCCATCTCCTCCTGCTCTGCAGCATGACCCCATATCCACTGCTCCCCTTTCCAACCCTACCCAGCTCCCCCATGGCCTGTACCCTGACACCCTCTCTTACACTCCTCCTTCCAGGCCCTACTTGGCTCCCCCATGGCCTGCAGCCTGACCTTTCTCCACCGCTCCCCCTTCCAGCCCCTCCTCGGCTCCTCCTGGCCTGCAGCATGACCCCATCTCCCTACCATTACTATGTACATTGGTGCCCTCCTCCCCCATTCCCTTACCAGCAGTCTGGGTCTGCAAATGCCTTGAGCAAAGGCTGGCTCTGGAGCAGCCAGATCAACATCCACCCGTACTCCAGACCCTCTCAGATAGTGTACCACAGCCTTGTCATGCACACAACACACTCCCAGCTGGCGCGCACACACAGCCCTCTCTCTCTCAAACACACACACACAACGTCACTCTCACACGCACAATACACTCCCACCTGGCTCACACACACACACACTGTGTGTCTTTCTCTCTGTCTCACACACACACGTCTCTCTCTCACACACAAACTACACTCAGTGGGTGCGCACACACAGAGACATACACACACATACAATACACTCAGTGGGCACACACACACAATGTCTGTAACACACACAATACACTCAGTGGGCGTGTGCACGCACACACACAATGCACTCACAGCTGGCACACACAGTGTCCAGCACACACGTCCAGCTTTTATACCCTCACAGCTGTTTAGTGCAGAAACACACTCACAGTCTCTCCCACACCCTCTCTGCCCACGCAGCCCGCGCAGCCAAAGCACCCGAGTGGCCTGACACGTTCCCGGAGCGTGGCCAAAGCCAGACCCTGGGACCCTCTGGACCCGCTGCCCCTCCAGACACAGCATGGGCAACCCCCCCCCCCTTGCGGGCACCCCCCTTCCAGGCTCCGCACCCCATTGTCTCGCACTGCCGAGCAGAACAAAGCGCTCGGTTTCCCCAGCAAGAATTTACCGGAGGGGCCGTGACCGTGTAAACGGGGCGGGCCGGGAACCCCGTTCTTACCCCCCATCCCGGAAAGGAGCGGCGCCCAACGGTCTCTGGGCTCCGGAGCGGGTACCTGGGCCATGGGAGGGATGCGGAGCAGAGGCCGAGAATGGGGAAGGGACTGCGGGGACGCGGCTGGGGCCCGCGGGAGCCTGCTCCAGTCCCCGTGCCAGGAGAGCACAAAGCGGCCATCCCCGCTGTGTCTGGGCGCCGCCCCATGCGCGGCGCCAAGCCGGGGGGAGGAAGAAGGGGGGCGCGGGACTGGGAGCCGGAGGGGTGGGTGTGGGGCGGGGAGCCGGGGGCGGGGAGCCTGGGGATGGCGCAGGGTCGGGGGAACCGGGGGGGGGCGGGGACGGGGAGCCGAGGGGGGAGGCGCAGGGGCTGAGGGGGGCGCGGGACGGTGAGTCGGAGCGGGGGGTGCGGGGACGGGGAGCCGCAGGGTCCGGGGAGCCGGGGGGGGGGCAGGGACTGGGAGCCGCAGGGTCGGGCGAGCCGGAGGGGTGGGTGTGGGGCGGGGAGCCTGGGGATGGCGCAGGGTCGGGGGAACCGGGGGGGGGGGGCGGGGACGGGGAGCCGAGGGGGGAGGCGCAGGGGCTGAGGGGGGCGCGGGACGGTGAGTCGGAGCGGGGGGGCGGGGACGGGGAGCCGCAGGGTCGGGCGAGCCGGGAGGGCGGGGAGCCGAGGGGGGAGGCGCAGGGTCGGGGGAAAGGGGGTCCGGCCCCAGCGCTCAGCACTTACACCCGTCGGGCTCCGCGGCGCAGTCACGGCCCCGCAGCCGGCCCCGCACAGCGCCCCTGCGGAGCCGGGCACCGACTCCCCATCGCGGCTGCCGAGCGCCGGTGCCCGCTGCAGGGATCTTCGCTGCCTCCGTCCTCGAGCTCCGCTGGCTGCTCGGGAGCCGGGGACGCAGGGTCCGCACTGGGCTGGGAGCGCAGGCTCCAGCTGCAACCCGATCCGGCGGCCCCCTCCCCGCCCCTCACCGCCCCGCTCCCTCCTTCCTCTCCATCCCCCCTCCCCAGGCTGCACGATTCCTCGCGCCTCCGGGAGCAGGGCCAGGGGAAAGAGGGAGCCGCGCACAGCTGGGCTGGGGGCTGCCTGCCGGAGCGGGAGGGAGGGGCCGGGGAGCAGAGAAGGGACAGCGAGAGGGGAGCGACGGGAGGAAGAGACAAGAAAGGACAGCGAGAGGAGGGGGCTGGGCGGGGAGGGGGGAGCAGAGACGGGACAGTGAGGGGAGGGGGCAGGGAGGGGGAGCAGAGACGGGATAGTGAGAGGAGGGGTGAGGGGGGAGCAGAGACGGGATAGTGAGGGGCGGGGGCAGGGAGGAGGAGCAGAGAAGGGATAGTGAGGGGAGGGGGCAGGACAGGGAGGGGGAGCGGAGAAGGGTCAGTGAGAGGAGGGGTGAGGCGGGGGGAGCAGAGACGGGATAGTGAGGGGAGGGGAAGGGGGCAGAGAGGGGGGAGCAGAGACGGGATAGTGACGGGAGGGGAAGGGGGCAGAGAGGGGGGAGCAGAGATGGGATAGTGAGGGGTGATGGCAGGGAGGGGGGAGCAGAGACGGGATAGTGAGGGGAGGAGGCAGGACAGGGAGGGGGAGCGGAGAAGGGTCAGTGAGAGGAGGGGTGAGGCGGGGGGAGCAGAGACGGGATAGTGAGGGGAGGGGGATGGGGCAGGTTGGGGGAGCAGACATGGGATAGTGACGGGAGGGGGCAGGGGCGCAGAGACAGGATAGTGATGGGAGAGGGCAGGGTAGGGACGGGGAGCAGAGATGGGATAGTGAGGGGAGGGGCACGGAGCGGGGACCACAGACGGGATAGTGACAGGAGGGGTGGGGGGAGCAGAGATGGGATAGTGAGGGGAGGGGATGAGGCAGGGAGGGGGAGCAGAGACGGGATAGTGAGGGGTGCGGGCAGGGAGGAGCAGAGAAGGGATAGTGAGGGGAGGGGACGGGGCAGGGATTGGGGAGCAGAGACGGGATAGTGCGGGGAGGGAGAGGGGGCGGGGGGGGCAGAGACGAGAAAGTGAGAGGAGGGGTGAGGCGGGGGGAGCAGATATGGGATAGTGAGGGGAGGGGGCAGAGGGCAGGGAGGAGGAGCAGAGATGGGACAGTGAGGGGATGGGGCAGGGAGGGGGAGCAGAGATGGGATGGTGAGGGGAGGGGGCAGGGAGGGGGACAGAGACGGGATAGTGATGGGAGGGGGCAGGGTAGGGAGGGGAGCAGAGACGGGATAGTTAAGGGAGGGGGCAGGGAGGGGGGCAGAAAGGGGATAGTGAGGGGAGGGGGCAGGGGAGGGAGGGGAGCAGAGACGGGATAGTGAGGGGAGGGAGAGGGGGCAGGGGGGAGCAAAGACGGGATAGTGAGGGGATGGGGGAGCAGAGACGGGATAGTGAGGGGAGGGGGATGGGGGCAGGGAGGGGGAGCAGAGACGGGATAGTGAGGGAAGGGGACAGGGAGGGGGGCAGAGACGGGATAGTGAGGGGAGGGGACCGGGAGGGGGGCAGAGACGGGATAGTGAGGGGAGGGGGCAGGGAGGAGGAGCAGAGATGGGATACTGAGGGGATGGGGCAGGGAGGGGGGAGCAGAGACGGGACAGTGAGGGGAGGAGGCAGGGAGGGGGGAGCAGAGACGAGACAGTGAGGGGAGGAAGAGGGGGCAGGGAGGGGGGTGCAGAGACGGGATAGTGAGGGGATGGGGAAGGGGGGGGAGCAGAGACGGGACAGTGAGGGGAGGGGGCAGGGAGGGGGGACAGAGATGGGATAGTGAGGGGGATGTGCAGGGAGGGGGGAACAGAGACGGGATAGTGAGAGGAGGGGCAGGGAGGGGGGCAGAGACAGGATAGTGATGGGAGGTGGCAGGGTAGGGAGGGGGAGGAGAGACGGGATAGTTACAGGAGGGGGCAGGGAGGGGGGCAGAAATGGGATAGTGAGGGGTGGAGCATGGAGGGGGGAATAGAGACGGGATAGTGAGGGGAGGGAGAGGGGGCAGGGGGGAGCAAAGACGGGATAGTGAGGGGAGGGGGGAGCAGAGACGGGATATGGAGGGGATGGGGCAGGGAGTGGGAGCAGAGACGGGATAGTGAGGGGAGGGGGATGGGGCAGGGAGGAGAAGCAGAGATGGGACAGTGAGGGGATGGGGCAGGAAGGGGGAGCAGAGATGGGATAGTGAGGGGAGGGGGCAGGGAAGGGGACAGAGACGGGATAGTGATGGGAGGGGGCAGGGTAGAGAGGGGAGCAGAGACGGGATAGTTAAGGGAGGGGGCAGGGAGGAGGAGCAGAGATGGGATACTGAGGGGATGGGGCAGGGAGGGGGGAGCAGAGATGGGATAGTGAGGGGATGGGGAAGGCGGGGAGCAGAGACGGGATAGTGAGGGAAGGGGACAGGGAGGGGGGAGCAGAGACGAGACAGTGAGGGGAGGGGGCAGGGAGGGGGGGCAGAGACGGGACAGTGAGGGGAGGGGGCAGGGAGGGGGGCAGGGACAGGATAGTGATGGGAGGTGGCAGGGTAGAGAGGGGGAGCAGAGACGGGATAGTTAGGGGAGGGGGTAGGGAGGGGGGCAGAAATGGGATAGTGAGGGGTGGGGCATGGAGGGCGGAGCAGAGACGGGATAGTGAGGGGATGGGGAAGGGAGGAGGGAGCAGAGATGGGATAGGGAGGGGATGGGGCAGGGAGGAGGGGCAGAGATGGGATACTGAGTGGATGGGGCAGGGAGCGGGGAGCAGAGACAGGATAGGGAGGGGATGGGGAAGAAAGGAGGGAGCAGAGATGGGATAGGGAGGGGATGGGGCAGGGAGTGGGGAGCAGAGACGGGATGGGGAGGGGAGGGACAGGGGAGAATGTGCATTGTGAGCAGGCTGTGCTGAGTGGGGTTGTGCCCTCTCTCTCCCCAGTAAAATGCCCTTTTTCTGAGCAGAGCCCTGGGGGTCTGAGTCTCCTGCAGCCTAGAATTGCCGGGGCCAATCTCAGAGTATCAGGCCCCTGCTCTTGTGAACTGTTACCGTCCCTACAGCTGTGAAGGCCACTGGGGTGGGGGGTGGGGGTGGGGAGGGATGGGGAGTTACTTGCTCCCTTGGGCCCAGCGTGGGAGTAACTTGGGTCCGTGATCCCTGGCCACAGGGTGCTGCTGCTGGCCCGATGGCCCCAAGCTGAGGCGGGCAATGCGGATAGCGGCTGCCTGGAGTGGGCCTGGCTGGGCAGATGCCCTTCTCGTAGGTTGTGTCTACAGTCCTGAGAGAAAGCAAGCCACAGCCGGGGACCCTGCCCAACTTTCCCAGCTCGAAGCCAGGACTGAGCTGGTTCCCCCTCAGCATCATTCGTCAGTAATCTTTGAGCCTCTTAACACCACAGTGGATAAAGGGGACCTGCCTTTTGTATCTGGACTTTCAGAAAGGATGTGGGGGAGGGGCTGCACTGCCCCTCACATCCTGCCCCCTGGCAGGGCACGGGGGGGGGTGTGCACTGCCTCTCATGTCCTGCCCCCTGGCAAGGCACTGAGCTGTGGGGGCTGCCCTGCCCCTCACGTTCTGCCCCCAATGGGGCACTGTGGCCAGGTGCCACGCTGCCCTTCATGACCTAGGGGGAAGGGCCTGACCTGTTACTATTTCCTGGTAGATGGAATTTGGCACTTGAATTGGGGTTTGGTGTAACCAGTCAGGAGACCCAGCTGAGGCCCTTGGGTGTCAGGCTCCTGCCCACCTTCACCTCTTATGCTGGCATCTCTGGTGGTGAAGTCACAAACAGGAAATCCTGCCAGGATGTGCTTGGGCCCCGATTCCGGATGTTCCCAGCCATCAGCAACTTCCTGCATCCAGATGGAGGTTAAAAATAAGTGAAGAAATCAGGCACCTGCTAGGCCTATGAGAGTCCCAGAGCTCCAGGGAGAGGGGGCAGGATTCCCCGCAATGGGAATGAACTGTCTGGGTAGCAGCACTCCACTCCTGGTGAGACTGCCTCAGCACTAAGGTCACACCATTTACCCATGTCCCTGCAATGTTGCCTGGGTGATGGGAACTGGTACCTTGGCTTTGTAGAATCGAAGCTATGTTTGCACATTGCTGCGAGGACAGGTTTGGACAAGGCTCTCCAAAGGTTAGTGCAGGCATGGAGCCGCCCATCTGGCTGCTTCTCCTCTGTTGGCCCTCATGAATGACCACACAGTGTTCCTGCTGATGGGCGCCTCCTGCATGTTCCCATCCTTCGGGTTTTGATCAGGCCCAAACTGAAGCCCTGAGTGCAAGGCCCATCGTAGGGCTGTGTGAGATTGTCTGCTGCAGGGGCGGGGGAGAGATGGAGGAGGATATGGTTTCTGTTAATTTGTTTACAAGAATGTTTACAATCATGGAAACTCTGTATGGCTCTGACAGCCCCTTTGGAGACAGCTGGATTGAGCAACAGCATCTGCATCACACTGATGCTGCAGATCCCCTGCAGAGAGGGTTCTTTGACCTGCCCCCTCCCTTCCATTCTCAGCGAGTCCTTCTCCTGGGGCCCACGACAGGATCGATCCCTATGGTCTATTTCCTAGGACTCTGCCCTGTCCAGTCCTAACCATTCTGAGCAGGGGAGCTTCCACCCCATGCTCTGGAAGACAATTCCCTGCCTAATATCTCACTCAACAAATAATGTGACCAGCCTCTGCATCTCCACAGCCTGAGGTGTCTGTGATGGCCCTGTTCATTCTGATTCACCTATCCCAGCCCTCGGTTCCCACCTGCCAACTCTGCCAAGGCCCCTCAGTTCCAACTAGCAGCGCGCTTGCTATCCCTGTCCTGGGCGCCGAACACAGCTCACTTGGTGTTACAGGACCACCTAGAGGCCAAGGCGCCAGTGTGCCAGGCGCTGTACAAACACAACAATAAGACAGTATCTGCCCCAGAGTTTATGAGCTAAGGTCAAGACAAGAGGCAGCAGGTGGATAAAAGAAACAGATGGGAAGCACCAGGCAACTGTGAGCCGGTTGTGATGTTCAGTAGTGGTTTGTGTTCACAACACAGCAGCTGCCTGACCATTGCCAAGTGTTTACAAAACACCACAGCATAAGTGGGTTTTAAGGGGAGATTTAAAAGGAGAATAATGTAGTGGCCTTGTAGATTATTACACGGAGCTACTTCCACGTATAACAGGTAGTGTGGGAAAATACACAAGGCTGCTAGTTGGAAAAATTGACAAATTACCTCAATCCACTTGATATAATTTTCTGAGGAGATCACAGTTTGTTTGGTAAAGGTAATTGTGTTGACATAACAGACTTGAGATGGCATGAGTAAGGCATGAGATGTAGTCCCATACAACATTCTGATTAAAAATTAGTTTTATACAATATATTTGTAGCCCATATTTAATGGCTTTAAAATTGGTTAATTGTTCTACAGTAGCTTTCACTGATCAGAAAGCAAATATGAAATCATTACACAGGGAATCCTGAGCAGAAGTGGGGAGGTGATATTACCTCTGTATACTGCTCTTGGTGAAACCGGCACTGGACAGTGTCCAGGTTTGGTGACCACGCTTTACAAAGAATGTTGAAAAATTGGAAAGGGTCAAACTTGCCTCACAGTGAGAAGCTAAAGGAGATCAATCTATTTATTTTAACAAGGAAAAGGTTAAGCAGTGAATTGATCATGGTCTGCAAATACCTACATGGGGAGAAGATTTCTGATCATAGAGAGTTCTTTACTTTCACAGACTTAGGCAGAAAAATTCCAACAGGAAATAAGAGGCAACTGTATAGCAGGGAAGGGAATGAACTATTAAAAAAACTCACGCAGGGGTGTGGTGTAATTGCTGTCACTGGGCGGCTGCAAATAGAGACTGGGCATCTGGTTGTAAAAGATTTGCACTAGCTCAGGCAGAAGTTGTTGTGCTGGATGCAGTAGTCACAGGGTGACCTGCTCTGGCCTGTGTTATTCAGATGGTCAGACTAGCTCATAATAGGCCCTTCTGGCCTTAACATCAACTAATCTCTTTATCTGGGAATCCCAGTGTGAAGGACCTGCTGTTATTTGGGGATTCTCCCAATTAGACTGAAGAACTGTGTCAAACTGTGAGGTGAATAAGGGGGAAACCAACAAACACCTTCTAATCTGGGAACGAAGACAGGATTGAAACCTACATTTCTAGCAGTGATTAAAGTGTGTGTGTGCTGGGCAGGGGGGAAGGGGGGACAAGGGAGCAGATGCACGGAAAAAAATTCAGTCAAGCCAAGTTGCTGAGGGGTGCTCTTTAAGCGCTATTTTACCAAAGCTGCTGCTCCCAAATTATAATAGCCCTTCTACCACAATTTTCAGACCATAAGAACATAACCTAAGAACACAAGAATGGCCATAAGGGGTCAGACCAATGGTCCATCTAGCCCAGTGTCCTGTCTCCCGACAGTGGCCAGTGCTAGGTGCTTTAGAGGGAATGAAAAGAACAGGCCAATCAGTGAGTGATCCATGCCATCATCCAGCCCCAGCATCTGGCAGTCAGAGGCCTAGGGACACCCAGGGTATGGGGCTGTGTCCCTGACCATCTTGGTTAATAGTCAATAGATGGGTCCCAAATGGGTCTCTGTAGACGCGCGCGCACACACACGCACACGCACACACACGCACACACACACACACACACACGCGCGCGCGCGCTGGGTCACAGACATATTTTTTTTTAAAATGGGGAAGATTACTTAGGAGGTGCACATTTTTAGTACCCCGGGGGAAAACATCCTGATTGGCTGCTTTCCCCATGTTACCCTCTTCCTGGGGAAGAGCAGCCAGTCACCGATCAGGGCTGCTGCTGGGGGCAGCAGGCAGAGCTCTTCCTGCATCCCTCAGGAGCCCTCACCATTCTCCGAGGATGAGTTCAACATTCTCAAAGTGCTCACAGCTGCTCCCCTCTCTCCCCACTCCCCTGCTGCTCCTCTGCTCTGTGCCCCTCCAGCCCCGGGTTCCTCCTTGCACACTAAGCCTGGGAAGGGGAGAGGGGGATGGAGGTCTCCTTAGCTGCAGGAGGAACAGAGGGGAGGCTGGAGGCAGGGGCAAGAACTGATGTGAGGGCAGAGTGACGGAGGCGGGGGCAGAATTGATTTGGGGGTTGTGGGGTGAACCAGTTGCTGGGCAGGGGAGATGGGCTAATGTGTGAGTGATGATAGACACCCCCCGTGCCACAGACACACCCTTTTTTTCCAGCCCACTTTAAGAACGGCCCTTAACCCCCATCTCTTCTTAGTTCTTGTCCTGGCCGCCTCTTCTAACCTCCTCCTCCGGAGTCTCTTCCTCCATGCTTCTGCAGCACAGCGACCTCACTTGGCAGGGATTACCCGGCAGTACATGCCTCGTTCTGATAGGTGCCTCTTAGAAAGCTGCTCACTTAGGCCTGGACTTCCTCCCTTGTAGCGAACAGTCTCCTTCTGTTCCCCTGGAAATCAGCTGGGAGGAAGCAAGATGGGGAGGTGGTTTCCGAAATGCTGTGGATTGTGATTACAGACTTCATCTCAAACTCCATTGGGGGTGGGGAGAGCAGGAATGGCTGCCTGGGGGACTTGAGTTATTTTGGTGCAAGTTGAACATGTGCCTTTGATCAACACTGCTCACGGACAGATGCAAACCTGGTGGTGAGGGGCTTGCTGGCGTTTTGTAAAGGGAAGCAAACAATTTGGGGAATGTCTCTTCTCAAGGAACAAGCTGGTTGCTTTGGAGGATCCGGAGCTTTCTAAATATAGAGAGGGGATTATTTCAGAATGGAAAATGTTTGTTCAGGAAGGAAAGGCTCTGAGATCAGCCGACTTGAAACTCACCCACATGCTGTTGACTCCAACAGACCTCTCCAGCTTGGGAGCAGGGACCGGGGTGTGGAGACTGCAGGGAGGAGGAAAATCTCCAGGCATTACCCATTAGTGCCTGAATTTGTTCTCATGCAGTAGCCTTCTCTCAGCTCTGGGCTAGCATTTAGGGACAGGTTTCAGAGTGGTAGATGTGTTAGTGTGTATCAGCAAAAAGAACGAGGAGTACTTGTGGCACCTTAGAGACTAACAAATTTATTTGAGCATAAGCTTTCGTGGGCTAAAACCCACTTCATCGGATGCAGGCAGTGGAAAATACAGTAGAAAGAAATATATATATATATATACACAGAGAACATGAAAAAATGGGTGTTGCCATACACACTATAACGAGAGTGATCAATTAAGGTGAGTTATTATCAGCAGGAGAAAAAAACCTTTTGTAGTGATAATCAGGATGGCCCATTTCCAACAGTTGATAAGAAAGTGTGAGTAACAGTGGCAGGGTAGGAAATAAGCATGGGGAAGTAAGTTTACTTTGTGTAATGACCCATCCACTCCCAGTCTTTATTCAAGCCTAATTTAATGGTGTCCAGTTTGCAAATTAATTCCAATTCAGCAGTCTCTCATTGAAGTTTGTTTCTGAAGTTTTTCTGTTGTAATATTGCGACTTTTAGGTCTGTAATTGAGTGACATGGGAGATTGAATTGTTCTCCAACTGGTTTTTGAATGTTATAATTCTTGACATCTGATTTGTGTCCATTTATTCTTTTACACAGAGACTGTCTGATTTGGCCAATGTACATGGCATAGGGGCATTGCTGGCACATGATGGCATATATCACATTGGTAGATGTGCAGGTGAACGAGCCTCTGATAGTGTGGCTGATGTGATTAGGTCCTATGATGGTGTCCCCTGAGAAGATGTGTGGACAGAGTTGGCAACAGGCTTTGTTGGAAGGATAGGTTCCTGGATTAGTGTTTTTGTGTGGTGTGTGGTTGCTGGTGAGTATTTGCTTCAGGTTGGGGGCCTGTCTGTAAGCAAGGACTGGCCTGTGTCCCAAGTGAGAGTGATGAGTCATCCTTCAGGATAGGTTGTAGATCCTGGATGATGTGTTGGAGAGGTTTTAGTTGGGGGCTGAAGGTGACGGCTAGTGGTGTTCCGTTACTTTCTTTGTTGGGCCTGTCCTGTAGTAGGTGACTTCTGGGTACTTTTCTGGCTCTGTCAATCTGTTTCTTCACTTCAGCAGGTGGGTATTGTAGTTGTAAGAACGCTTGATAGAGATCTTGTAGGTGTTTGTCTCTGTCTGAGGGGTTGGAGCAAATGCAGTTGTATCGTAGAGCTTGGCTGTAGAGAATGGATCATGTGGTGTGGTCTGGATTAAAACTGGAGGCATGTAGGTAGGAATAGCGGTCAGTAGGTTTCCGGTATAGGGTGGTGTTTATGTGACCATTGCTTATTAGCACTGTAGTATCCAGGAAATGGATCTTTTGTGTGGACTGGTCCAGCTGAGGTTGATGGTGTGATGGAATTTGTTGAAATCATGGTGGAATTCCTCAAGGGCTTCTTTTCCATGGGTCCAGATGATGAAGATGTCATCAATGTAGCACAAGTAGAGTAGGGGCATTAGGGGACGAGAGCTGAGGAAGTGTTGTTCTAAGTCAGACATAAAAATGTTGGCATACTGTGGGGCCATGCGGGAACCCATTGCAGTGCCGCTATGAGGACATTTTTTCATGTTTTCTGTGTATATACACCTCTACGCCGATATAACGCAGGTTCGCATACAACGTGGTAAAGCTCTGACATGCTGCTCTGAGCAGAGTGTTAAGGGTGCCGGGCTGGGGCCGAGGAGTTGGATAAGGGGCAGAGGGTCTCGGGGGCAGTCAGGGGCTCCCTCCCCTCCAGAGTCTGGGAGGCAGGAGCTGTGGGGGGGCACTTTTGGGGGCCCCGCAGTTCCAGAGTGGCCCGGGGCATTAGCAGGGGGCTGGGAACAGCCCGCTCCACTTCCCTCGCCCCGGCCCTGGACGTGTCGCTCGGTGGAGGGGGTTTGGGGGAAGGGATCCCCCGGCACTCACTGGCAGCGGCAGAAGCTGAGCAGCCCGGCCCCAACCCGCTGTACTCCACCAGCGCCCAGCCTCGGCGCTCCGCTTCCCGCTGCCGGTGTGTGCGGGATCTTTCCCCAACCCGCCAGCGACATGGCTGGGGCCGCGGCAAGGAAAGCGGAGAGGGCTGGGGCCGCGTCGCACCACTTACCACCACCGGTGAGTGCGGGGGGCGTCCTTTCCCCAACCCCTGCACTCACCGGCGGCGGGAAGCGGAGCGCCGCCGCTGGGACGTAGCGGGATGAAGCGGGCTGGGGCCACGTTGCTCCGCTTCCTGCCGCTGCTGGTGAGTGCCTGTCAGGGGGCGGGGGGTGTGGATAGGGGTCGGAGCAGTCAGGGGACAGGGAGCAGGTCAGGAAATGGTCAGGGGGCAGTCAGGGAACAAGGAACGGGGGGGGGGGGCAAAGCAAGTTTGATATAATGCAGTCTCACCTATAATGTGGTGAGATTTTTTTGTCTCCCGAGGACCGCATTATATCGGGGTAGAGGTGTATATATATCTTCCAACTGTATTTTCCACTGCATGCATCCGATGAAGTGAGTTTTAGCCTACAAAAGCTTATGCTCAAATAAATTTGTTAGTCTCTAAGGTGCCACTTAGGGACAGGTTTCTGAAGCAGAGACACATGTGGGGCCTGGTGAGTCCTCCTGGGAGAGAAGGAAGAAGAAAAAAAACAACCCAAACCCTGAATCATAAGGTTCCTCTTGGTTTTAAATCACAGACAACTGGGTTCTATCTACCACGCTTCACACATGCTGAGTACTAGATCATGCCGAATATCCCCAGCAAGCACCCCCACCCCTACACACACAGGTGAACAAATGGCATCAGTCAACATAGTAACAGTGCACATACACACTGCCACAAACACAGTACTCTCTAGCAATACTGCAGCAAAAGAGAGAGAGAGAGACACATACACACACACACACACACAAACGGATAACCTGGTATGAAATCGCTCCATCTAGTGGCAATTTTTATTTAAACAGTTTACAAAAAGAAAAGGAGTACTTGTGGCACCTTAGAGACTAACAAATTTATTTGAGCATAAGCTTTCAAGAGCTACAGCTCACTTACTGTAGCTCACAAAAGCTTATGCTCAAATAAATTTGTTAGTCTCTAAGGTGCCACAAGTACTCCTTTTCTTTTTACCAATACAGACTAACACGGCTGCTACTCTGAAACAGTTTACAAAGTAATTACTAGTATGATTATTTATTATCTGTATTGTGCATTATCTGTATCACCAGGAGCCCTAGTCACAGACCAGGACCCCACTGGGCTAAACTTATTGTTACATTTTCATTAATTACAAGAGGCAAAACCACTTGTTAATATGTAGTCAAAGTTGCTGTGTTGCCTGTAACGTGCAGTTTAGCGACCTCAGCACTGTGCTGCTGAACTATGGGTAAATATCCAAACTCGCAGCCCCCCAAAGCCCACAAAGATGCACACGTAAGCCACTCCATTGCATTTCTCAGAACCTCGCATGCTGAATCACAGCCCCCTTCCCACCTGCAAGGTCAGATATAGCCCCCTGATACCTGCTCCTCACTTCGCCCCTCCCTGCCTTCCAGACACGGCCCTCAGGTACCTGTCCCAACTGCCATGCCTGGAAGCTGCCTTGCCAGATACATCCCATTCCAGACAGTTTCAAGGCAGTTTCTATGGGCTATTACTGACATTGGAGAAGGGCAGTTTATCTGCAGAAGAGTCACATCAGTGATTTCTAGAGGTCTGAGCCGTGAACCTGATAAGAACAGTCATACTGAGCCAGACCAATGGTCCACCTAGCTCAGTATCCTGCCTTCTGACAGTGGCCAGTGCCACATGCTTTGGAGGGTGTCATAAATATAAAAGGAAGGGTATACACCTTTAAATCCCTCCTGGCCAGAGGAAAAACCCTTTCATCTGTTAAGAAGCTAGGATAATCTCACTGGCACCTGACCAAAATGACCAATGAGGAGACAAGATACTTTAAAAGCTGGAGGGGGGGAGAAACAAAGGTTCTCTCTGTCTGTGTGTTGTCTTTTGCCGGGACCAGAGCAGGAATGCAGGTCAGAACTCCTGTAAAGGGTTAATAAGCAATCTAGTTAGATATGTGTTAGATTCTGCTTTGTTTAAATGGCTGATAAAATAAGTTGTGCTGGATGGAATGTATATTCTGGTTTTTGTGTCTTTTTGTAACTTAAGGTTTTGCCTAGAGGGATTCTCTATGTTTTGAATCTGTAAGGTATTTACCATCCTGATTTTACAGAGGTGATTCTTTTACTTTTTCTTCAATTAAAATTCTTCTTTTAAGAACCTGATTGCTTTTTCATTGTTCTTAAGATCAAAGCAGTGGATGTATTGTTTCTTGACTTTAGCAAAGCTTTTGACACGGTCTCCCACAGTATTCTTGTCAGCAAGTTAAGGAAGTATGGGCTGGAAGAATGCACTATAAGGTGGGTAGAAAGCTGGCTAGATTGTCGGGCTCAACGGGTAGTTATCAATGGCTCCATGTCTAGTTGGCAGCCGGTATCAAGTGGAGTGCCCCAAGGGTCGGTCCTGGGGCCGGTTTTGTTTAATATCTTCATAAATGATCTGGAGGATGGTGTGGATTGCACTCTCAGCAAATTTGCGGATGATACTAAACTGGGAGGAGTGGTAGATACGCTGGAGGGCAGGGATAGGATACAGAGGGACCTAGACAAATTGGAGGATTGGGCCAAAAGAAATCTGATGAGGTTCAACAAGGATAAGTGCAGGGTCCTGCACTTAGGATGGAAGAACCCAATGCACAGCTACAGACTAGGGACCGAATGGCTAGGCAGCAGTTCTGCGGAAAAGGACCTAGGGGTGACAGTGGACGAGAAGCTGGATATGAGTCAGCAGTGTGCCCTTGTTGCCAAGAAGGCCAATGGCATTTTGGGATGTATAAGTAAGAGCATAGCGAGCAGATCGAGGGACGTGATCGTCCCCCTCTATTCGACATTGGTGAGGCCTCATCTGGAGTACTGTGTCCAGTTTTGGGCCCCACACTTCAAGAAGGATGTGGATAAATTGGAGAGAGTCCAGCGAAGGGCAACAAAAATGATTAGGGGTCTGTAACACATGACTTATGAGGAGAGGCTGAGGGAGCTGGGATTGTTTAGCCTGCAGAAGAGAAGAATGAGGGGGGATTTGATAGTTGCTTTCAACTACCTGAAAGGGGGTTCCAAAGAGGATGGCTCTAGACTGTTTTCAATGGTAGCAGATGACAGAACGAGGAGTAATGGTCTCAAGTTGCAGTGGGGGAGGTTTAGATTGGATATTAGGAAAAACTTTTTCACTTGGAGGGTGGTGAAACACTGGAATGCGTTACCTAGGGAGGTGGTAGAATCTCCTTCCTTAGAGGTTTTTAAGGTCAGGCTTGACAAAGCCCTGGCTGGGATGATTTAACTGGGAATTGGTCCTGCTTCGAGCAGGGGGTTGGACTAGATGACCTTCTGGGGTCCCTTCCAACCCTTATATTCTATGATTCTATGAAAGGGTTTGGGTCTGTGTTCACCTATGCAAACTGGTGAGGATTTTTATCAAGCCTTCCCCAGGAAAGGGGGTGTAGGGTTTGGGAGGATTCTGGGGGGAAAGACGTTTCCAAGCATGCTCTTTCCCTGTTATATATTTGTTAGACGCTTGGTGGTGGCAGCAATAAAGTCCAGGGGCAAAAGGTAAAATAGTTTGTACCTTGGGGAAGTTTTACCCTAAGCTGGTAAAAATAAGCTTAGGGAGGTTTTCATTCAGGGCCCCACATCTGTACCCTAGAGTTCAGAGTGGGGAAGGAACCTTGACATGGTGGCAGAGTGGTGGGATTAACCTGAAATCATTTTGAGATCAGTTTGAGATTTTTTTTGAACCAGAAGCACAGATTTTAAAAAAGGACATTTTTTCCCCCCTTTGGGCTGCTAGAAAGCAGGTTTTAAGCTGAAAGCAGTTAGAGTTTTTTTGTCTCTGCTTGGGGGCCACAGCAGAGACAAAAGGGAATTGTCTTTTGTGAGCTGGAGTTTTCTCTACCTAAAGGCAGGGTAGTTAACCTGCTGCAGGGAAATTCACAAGTCTTCACAGACCTGAAGTTCTTTTTTAGCTAAGAGCAACTACAGGGGTTTTCTCTCTATTTGCCTGGAGACAAAGGTGTTAGTTTTTGGGGTTTTTTTAAGGATTTTTCTGTAGGCTGACAATCACTATCAGAGAACATCAGGATCCGGTTACAGCATAACCTATATATATATACATATATTTTTTTGACAAGCCAAGTTTTTTTTGTTTGTTTTGTTTGTTTTATTTCTAACTCTCAGGTGTAAAGTTAGTTAAAAACAGAGAGGCAACATGACAGAAATCCAGGCACAACACAAACTGGAGTTAACCAGACTGGAGGCAGCAAAAGAGGCAGAAAAAGCCCTAGAGGCTGCCCACAGGAGAGCTATGGAGGCAAGGGGGAAAGAACTGGAGGAGAAGGAAAAAGAGAGGAAGCATACACTGGAGATGGAGAAGGTAAGGGCTGAGCAGAATCTACTGGATAACCCTAACAATCCTTCCCCAACAATCCACAAATGGGACCGACTATGTCCACAGTATAATGAATCCAGTGATATTGCTGAATATTTTCTCACCTTTGAGATACTGTGCACTCTCCATAAAATTCCTGAAGCTCACAAGATGACCACATTGCTCGCAAAATTGTCTGGAAGAACTCTGGACATATTCAATAAGATGCCTATTGATGAGGCTTCTGACTATAATAAGTTCAAGGATTTGGTTTTAAAGCAATTTCAAATTACATCTGAAACATACAGAGTAAAATTTCAAACCCTCAAGAGGGGGCCTGGACTAAGTAATGTGGCTTATCTAAACCAGATGAAGGATCTGTTAAATGGGTCCAAGGAAGGGGTGTCACTAGCTTTAACGGAATGTGTAATTTGATAGCTCAGGAGCAATTCCTGAATATGTCCAAGGAGGAAATAAAACAGTGTTTATGGGATAATGAAATGGACTCAGCAGAAAGTCTTGCTTCTTATCCTGATCGATACGAGCAATCCCACACTGCCAGAGAGGCAGGGCAAGCTGGAACAAAATGGGTGGAGAGAGGAACAACCCTGGTCGCAGTTGGAGTGGATACCAGAAGAGACACCCTCAGACCACACCCTACTACCAGGGGCAGCCCAAGGCCCCAACTACACACCAAGGAATACTCCAGACACTTTATTGTCCTTCCACACTGTTCTCCAGAAACCCACCTTGCCCCAGTGACCCGTCAGCTGGACAATGTTTTAAATGTAACAAGCTGGGGCATGTGAAGGCCAACTGCCCCAAGAACCCCAACAGATTACAGTACATTGCACCAGAATCACACCAGAGGTCCTCAGACCCAGACACCTCCCAGATACCCTTGGAGAGGAGGGAAACTGTGAGTGTGGGTGGGAAGAAGGTCACCGCGTGGAGGGACACCGGAGCACAAGTGTCGGCTATCCATGCTTCCTTAGTGGACCCCAATTTAATCAACCCAGAGATCCAAGTGACAATTCAACCCTTCAAGTCTAACTCTTTCAATTTGCCTACAGCCAAGTTGCCTGTCCAGTACAAGGGCTGGTCAGGAACGTGGACTTTTGCAGTCTATGATGATTATCCTATCCCCATGCTGTTGCGGGAGGACTTGGCCAATCATGTGAAGCTCCCAAGACGGTAGGAATGGTCACCTGCAGCCAGGCTAAGCAAGCCGTCACGCCTACAACTGTTCCGGAAACTTCTACCAGGACCCGGTCAGAGGTAATGGAACCATACCCCACGCCAGCGTCTGTAACAGCAGCAGTGGATCCAGTCCCAGAGACCCAGACAAAGCCAGTCCTAGAACCGGAACCGGCAGAACAACTAGCACCAGACCCATTGTCAACACTGAATCCAGTATTTGCAACCCCAACACCAGAGGGCCCCACCGAACCTGAACCGGCAGCAGCCGATAACCCTACACAAGAGGCTCAGCCGGAGCCTGAACCCCAATATAGTGCACCAGCGGAGAGCGGTTCACAGTCAACGGAAACAGCCCCATCCCCTACATCGCTTCCAGAGGGACCAAGCCTAGGTCCACAATCCAATGAGGAACTGATGTCTCCAGCATCAAGGAAACAGTTCCAGACCGAACAGGAAGCAGATGAAAGCCTCCAGAGAGCTTGGATGGTGGCACGGAGCAGCCCACTGCCTCTCAGCTCTTCTAATCGATCCAGGTTTGTTGCAGAAAGGGGACTTTTATACAAGGAAACTCTTTCTGGTGGACACCAGGAAGACTGGCATCCTCAAAGACTGGTGTTGGTAGTTCCAACTAAGTACCGGGTCAAGCTCTTGAGCTTGGCCCATGATCATCCTAGTGGCCATGCTGGGGTGAATAGGATCAAAGACCATTTGGGGAAGTCATTCCACTGGGAGGGAATGGGCAAGGATGTTTCTACCTATGTCTGGTCTTGTGAGGTATTCCAAAGAGTGGGAAAACCCCCAGACCAGGTCAAAGCCCCGCTCTAGCCACTCCCCATCATTGAAGTTCCATTTCAGCGAGTAGCTGTGGATATTCTGGGTCCTTTCCCGAAAAAGACACCCAGAAGAAAGCAGTACATACTGACTTTCATGGACTTTGCCACCCGATGGCCGGAAGAGGTAGCTCTAAGCAACACCAGGGCTAAAAGTGTGTGCCAGGCACTAACAGACATTTTTGCTAGGGTAGGTTGGCCCTCCGACATCCTCACAGATGCAGGAACTAATTTCCTGGCAGGAACTATGGCAAGCCTTTGGGAAGTTCATGGGGTGAATCACTTGGTTGCCACCCCTTACCATCATCAAACAAATGGCATGGTGGAGAAGTTTAATGGAACTTTGGGGGCCATGATACATAAATTTGTAAATGAGCACTCCAATGATTGGGACCTAGTGTTGCAGCAGTTGCTCTTTGCCTACAGAGCTGTACCACATCCCAGTTTAGGGTTTTCACCATTTGAACTTGTATATGGCCGTGAGGTTAAGGGGCCATTACAGTTGGTGAAGCAGCAATGGGAGGGGTTTACACCTTCTCCAGGAACGAACATTCTGGACTTTGTAACCAACCTACAAAACACCCTCTGAACCTCTTTAGTCCTTGCTAAAGAAAACCTACAGGATGCTCAAAAAGAGCAAAAAGCCTGGTATGATAAACATGCCAGAGAGCGTTCCTTCAAAATAGGGGACCAAGTCATGGTCTTAAAGGCACTCCAGGCTCATAAAATGGAAGCGTCATGGGAATGGCCATTCACAGTCCAGAAGTGCCTGGGAGCTGTTAATTATCTCATAGCCTTCCCCACCTCCAACCGAAAGCCTAAGGTGTACCATATTAATTCTCTAAAGCCCTTTTATTCCAGAGAATTAAAGGTTTGTCAGTTTACAGGCCAGGGAGGAGATGATGCTGAGTGGCCTGAAGGTGTCTACTACAAAGGGAAAAGTGCTGGTGGCATGGAAGAAGTGAACCTCTCCATGACCCTTGGGCGTATGCAGGGACAGCAGATCAAGGAGCTGTGCACTAGCTACGCGACTGACTGAACGGGCATACCACTCCATTGACACAGGTAATGCTCACCCAATTAAAGTCCAACCTTACCGGGTGTCTCCTCAAGCTAAAACTGCTATAGAACAGGAGATCCTGGATATGTTACAGATGGTGTAATCTGCCCCCTGGCAGTGTATGGGCATCTCCAGTGGTTCTATTTCCCAAACCAGATGGGGAGATACGTTTCTGCGTGGACTACTGTAAGCTAAATGCTGTAACTCGCCCAGACGACTATCCAATGCCACGCACAGATGAACTATTAGAGAAACTGGGATGGGCCCAGTTCATCTCTACCTTGGACTTAACCAAGGGGTACTGGCAGGTACCACTAGATGAATCCGCCAAGGAAAGGTCAGCCTGCACCACACATGTCGGGCTGTATGAATTTAATGTACTCCCTTTCAGGCTGCGAAATGCACCCGCCACCTTCCAAAGACTTGTAGATGGTCTCCTGGCGGGATTAGGAGAATCTACAGTCACCTACCTTGACAATGTGACCATCTTTTCGGATTCCTGGGCAGAAAACCTGGAACATCTACAAAAAGTCTTCGAGCGCATAAGGGAGGCAGGACTAACTGTTAAGGCTAAGAAGTGTCAAAAAGGTCTAAACAGAGTGACTTACCTTGGCCACCAGGTGGGTTAAGGAACTATCAACCCCCTACAGGCAAAAGTGAATGCTATCCAAAAGTGGCCTGTCCCAAAGTCAAAGAAACAGGTCCAATCCTTCTTAAGCTTGGCCGTGTATTACAGACGATTTGTACTGCAATACAGCCAAATCGCCACCCCACTGACAGACCTAACCAAAAAGAAACAGCCAAATGCCATTCAGTGGACCAAAGAGTATCAGAAGGCCTTTAACCAGCTTAAAGTGACACTCATGTCTGACCCTGTGCTAAGGGCCCCAGACTTTAACAAACCGTTCCTTGTAATCACAGATGCGTCCGAGCGTGGTGTGGGAGCAGTTTTAATGCAGGAAGGACCTGATCAAGAATTCCACCCTGAAGTGTTTCTCAGCAAGAACCTGTCTGAGAGGGAAAGCAACTGGTCAGTCAATGAAAAAGAATGTTACGCCATTGTCTACACTGTGGAAAAGCTACGCCCATATAAGTCAGCAGTGTGCCCTTGTTTGAGTCAGCAGTGTGCCCTTGTTGCCAAGAAGGCCAATGGCATTTTGGGATGTATAAGTAGGGGCATAGTGAGCAGATCGAGGGACGTGATTGTCCCCCTCTATTTGACATTGGTGAGGCCTCATCTGGAGTAGTGTGTCCAGTTTTGGGCCCCACACTACAAGAAGGATGTGGATAAATTGGAAAGAGTCCAGCGAAGGGCAACAAAAATGATTAGGGGTCTGGAACACATGACTTATGAGGAGAGGCTGAGGGAACTGGGATTGTTTAGTCTGCAGAAGAGAAGAATGAGGGGGGATTTGATAGCTGCTTTCAACTACCTGAGAGGTGGTTCCAGAGGGGATGGTTCTAGACTATTCTCAGTGGTAGCAGATGACAGGACAAGGAGTAATGGTCTCAAGTTGCAGTGGGGGAGGTTTAGGTTGGATATTAGGAAAAACTTTTTCACTAGGAGGGTGGTGAAACACTGGAATGCGTTGCCTAGGGAGGTGGTGGAATCTCCTTCCTTAGAAGTTTTTAAGGTCAGGGTTGACAAAGCCCTGGCTGGGATGATTTAATTGGGGATTGGTCCTGCTTTTGAGCAGGGAGTTGGACTAGATGACCTCCTGAGGTCCCTTCCAACCCTGATATTCTATGATTCTATGATATGTTTGGGGACGGCGTTTCCACCTGCAAACCGACCATGCTGCACTACAGTGGCTTCATACCGCCACGGGAAATAACAAAAAACTTATTCAGTGGAGTTTAGCTCTCCAAGATTTTGATTTCGACATCCAACACATCTCAGGAGCTTCTAACAAAGTGGCTGATGCACTCTCCCGTGAAAGTTTCCCAGAATCAACTGGTTAAAATCGTCCTTGAGATGTGGAAAATATTGTTAATCTTTATATACTTGGTAGTATATTTATAGGTGCATGTGTCTTATTAACTCTGTTTTCTCCTAGAGCTCCAGGAAGAAATCACAGCCAGTGTTTCACCCTATCTGTGATTGGGGGAGGTGTGTCATAAATATAAAGGGAAGGGTAAACACCTTTAAATCCCTCCTGGCCAGAGGAAAAACCCTTTCATCTGTAAAGGGTTAAGAAGCTAGGATAACCTCACTGGCACCTGATCAAAATGACCAATGAGGAGACAAGATACTTGAAAAGCTGGAGGGGGGGAGAAACAAAGGTTCTCTCTGTCTGTGTGTTGTCTTTTGCCGGGACCAGAGCAGGAATGCAGGTCAGAACTCCTGTAAAGGGTTAATAAGCAATCTAGTTAGATATGCATTAGATTTTGATTTGTTTAAATAGCTGATAAAATAAGTTGTGCTGAATGGAATGTATATTCCGGTTTCTGTTTTTTTGTAACTTAAGGTTTTGCCTAGAGAGATTCTCTATATTTTGAATCTGATTACCCTGTAAGGTATTTACCATCCTGATTTTACAGAGGTGATTCTTTTACTTTTTCTTCAATTAAAATTCTTCTTTTAAAAACCTGATTGCTTTTTCATTGTTCTTAAGATTGAAGGGTTTGGGTCTGTGTTCACCTATGCAAACTGGTGAGGATTTTTATCAAGCCTTCCCCAGGGAAGGGGGTGTAGGGTTTGGGAGGATTCTGGGGGGAAAGATCATAGAATCATAGAATATCAGGGTTGGAAGGGACCCCAGAAGGTCATCTAGTCCAACCCCCTGCTTGAAGCAGGACCAATTCCCAGTTAAATCATCCCAGCCAGGGCTTTGTCAAGCCTGACCTTAAAAACCTCTAAGGAAGGAGATTCTACCACCTCCCTAGGTAACCCATTCCAGTGTTTCACCACCCTCTTAGTGAAAAAGTTTTTCCTAATATCCAATCTAAACCTCCCCCACTGCAACTTGAGACCATCACTCCTCGTTCTGTCATCTGCTAATCCTAACATCCTAAGATGTTGCCAAGCGTGCTCTTTCCCTGTTATATATTTGTTAGACGCTTGGTGGTGGCAGCAATAAAGTCCAGGGGCAAAAGGTAAAATAGTTTGTACCTTGGGGAAGTTTTACCCTAAGCTGGTAAAAATAAGCTTAGGGGGTTTTTCATGCAGGTCCCCACATCTGTACTCTAGAGTTCAGAGTGGGGAAGGAACTTTGACAGAGGGAATAAACAACACAGAACAATTTTCAGTGATCCATTCCTGGCAGTTAGAGGTTTAGGGACACCCAGAGCATGAGGTTGTGTCCCTGACCATTTTGGGTAATAGCTATTTATAGCCCTATCCTCCATGAACTTATCTAATTTTTTCTTGAACCCAGTTACACTTTTGGCCTTCACAACATTCCCTGGCAATGAGTTCCACAGGTTGATGGTGTGTTGGTTGAAGAAATGCTTAGTTTTAAACCCGCTGCCTATTAATTTAATCAGGTGTCCTCTGGTTCCTGTATTATATGCAGGGGTAAAAATCACTCCCCCTTCCCGTGCAGGATTTAGTGGACCTATAGCAGATCCCCGCTTAGTTGTCTCTTTTCTAAACTGAATAGTCCCAGTCTTTTAAATCTGTCCTCATATGGAAGCTGTTCCATACCCCTAATCATTTTGTTGCCCTTCCCTGCATCTTTTCCAATTCTAATATATCTTTTTTCAAATTGGGTGACTAGAACTTCACGCAACATTCAATTTGTGATGTACCATGGATTTATAGAGTGGCATTATATTTTCTGTCTTATTATCTATCATGTTTATAATGGTTCCTAACATTCTGTTCGCTTTTTTCACTGCCACGGCACACTGAGCAGACATTTTCAGAGAACTATCCAAGATGACACCAAGATCTCTTTCCTGCATGGTAATAGCTAATTTAGATCCCATCATTTTTGTATATATATATATATTTGGGAGTGTGTGTGTGTGTGTGTGTATGTATATATATATATATATACAACGGGTAGTGATCAATGGCTCCATGTCTAGTTGGCAGTTGGTATCAAGCAGAGTGCCCCATGGGTCAGTCCTGGGGCCGGTTTTGTTCAATATCTTCATTAATGAGCTGGAGGATGGCGTGGGTTGGACCCTGAGCAAGTTTGCAGATGACACTAAACTAGGAGGAGTAATAGATATGCTGGAAGGTAGGGGTAGGATACAGAGGGACCTAGACAAATTAGAGGATTGGGCCAAAAGAAATCTGATGAGGTTCAACAAGGACAAGCAGAGTCCTGCACTTAGGACAGAAGAATCCCATGCACCGCTTCAAACTAGGGACTGAGTGGCTAGGTAGCAGTTCTGCAGAAAAGCACCTAGGGGTTATAGTGGAAGAGAAGCTGGATATGAGCCAACAGTGTGCCCTTGTTGACAAGAAGGCTAACAGCATTTTGGGCTGTATAAGTAGGAGCATTGCCAGCAGATCGAGGGATGTGATCGTTACCCTCTATTCGGCATTGGTGAGGCCTCATCTGGAGTACTGTGTCCAGTTTTGGGCCCCACACTACAAGAAGGATGTGGAAAAATTGGAAAACGTCCAGCGGAGGGCAACAAAAATGATTAGAGGACTGGAACACATGACTTATGAGGAGAGGCTGAGGGAACTGGGATTGTTTAGCCTGCAGAAGAGAAGAATGAGGGGGGATTTGATAGCTGCTTTCAACTACCTGAAAGGGGGTTCCAAAGAGAATGGATCTAGACTGTTCTCCGTGGTAGCAGATGACAGAACGAGGAGTAATGGTCTCAAGTTGCATGGGGGAGATTTAGGTTGGATATTAGGAAAAACTTTTTCACTTGGAGGGTGGTGAAGCAGTGGAATGTGTTACCTAGGGAGGTGGTGAAATCTCCTTCCTTAGAGGTTTTTAAGGTCAGGCTTGACAAAGCCCTGCCTGGGATGATTTAGTTGGGGATTGGTCCTGCTTTGAGCAGGGGGTTGGACTAGATGACCTCCTGAGGTCCCTTCCAACCCTGATAGTCTATGATTCTATGATTATGTTTTCCAATATGCATTATTTTTCACTTATCAATGCTGAATTTCATCAGCCATTTTGTTGCCCAGTCACTTAATATTGTGATCTTTGTAATATTTTACAGTCAACTGTGGACTTGAGTCATTTTGTATTATCTGTAAGGTTTGCTAACTCACTGTTCATCCCCTTTTCTAGATCATTTATGAATATGTTGAACAGCACAGGTCCCAGTACAGATCCTTGGGGGATCCCCTCTATTTACCCCTCTCCATTGTGAAAACTGCTCATTTATTACTTCCCTTTGTTACCTATCTTTTAACAAATGTACTGATCCATGAGAGAACCTTCCCCTTTATCCCATAACTGTTTACTTTGTTTAGCCTCTGGTGAGGGATCTTGTCAAATGGTTTCTGAAAGTCCAAGTACATTATATCCACTAGTTTCAGAGTAGCAGCCGTGTTAGTCTGTATTCGCAAAAAGAAAAGGAGTACTTGTGGCACCTTAGAGACTAACAAATTGGTTAGTCTCAAAGGTGCCACAAGTACTCCTTTTCTTTTTATATCCACCAGATCACCCTTTTCCACATGCTTGTTGACACCCTCAAATAATTCTAATTGATTTTCCCTTTAGAAAAGCCATGTTGACTCTTTCCCAACATATTGTGTTCATCTATGTGTCTGATAATTCTGTTCTTTACTATACTTTCAACCAACATGCCTGGAATTGAAGTTAGGCTTACCGGCCTGTAATTGCCAGGAGAGCCTCAGGAGCCTTTTTAAAAAATTGGCTGGTACAGAGGCTCATCTAGGAAACAGGGTACATATCACAGTAGTTTTGCAAGTTCACATTTGAGTTCCTTCAGAACTCCTGGGTGAACAGCATTTAATTTATCAATTTGTTCCCAAACCTCCCCTACTGACACCTCAATCTGGGACAATTCCTCAGATTTCTTACCTTGAAAAAATGGCTCAGGTTTGGGGATCTTCCTCACATCCACTACAGTGAAGACTGATGCAAGGAATTCATTTAGCTCAGCTCCAAAATGGCCCCTTTACCGGTTTCCATCACCACAAATCAGCCTTAAAGTCAGTGGACTGGACAGCGGGGTAGTGGTTGGGTAACCTTTCTGCCAGATGGAGTCAGGAGCAACAAGGGCCAGGTTCAATATCTAAAGGGTCCTCTTCACAATCCAAAACAGAACTGGCTTGAATCCCCAGCCCAGTAATCTGGGGAAACTTAACACCATGCCTGGACACCTCTAAAAGGCAATATTTCCTCACTCGTAAGTACTGAGTCTGTGTACAACAAAAGAAAACTTTTATTTAAAGGGAACAAAGCATTAGTTCAGGAAAAGACATTCAAAAGCATGTGACCATAAGCAAACCTGTTCCCACAATGCATTAGGCTGTGTCCTTTGTCTCGGTGGTGGGAAAGTCTGACGAATGTCTGTCCCTTTAACACACAGCTCCCCTCTCCCTCCTCTGCACCCAGAGGTGAAAGTAAGTTGGTACGCTCTGGTACAGCGTACCAGTAAGAGCTGGTGTGCAGTACCAGGACCAGCTTTCAGAGAGGGCAATTTAAAGCCCTGGGGTAGTGGCGGCGGGGCTCCGGCGGGGATTTAAAGGGCCCCAGAGCTCCAGCCGCTGCTACCCACCCCCTCCCAGGGCCCTTTAAATCCTGGCCTGAGCCCTGCTGCCCGAGCCCCGGGGTAGCAGCGGCGGGGTTCCGGCGGGGATTTAAAGGGCCGGGGCCAGGGCGGTAGCAGCAGCTGGAGCCCCAAGCCCTTTAAAATTCCCACCAGAGCCCTGGGGTAGCGGCGGCAGGGCTCTGGCGGGGATTTAAAGGGCCCCGGAGCTTCAGCCGCAGCTACTGCCCCGGCCCTTTAAATCCCCGATGGAGCCCGGCCACCGCTACCCCAGGGCTCAGGCAGCAGGGCTCAGGCAGGGATTTAAAGGGCTCGGGGCTCTGGCAGCTGCTACCACAGCAAAGCCCCAGGCCCTTTAAAGCTCTGCCAGAGCCCAGAGCCCCGGGGTAGCAGTGGCAGCCGGGAGCCCTTAGGGCTCCTCAGTGATTTAAAGGGCCCAGGGCTCCACAGCAGCAGCTGGAGCCCTGGGCCCTTTAAATTGCCTCTGAGCCCCAGGGCTCCCAGCCGCCTCTGCAGGTGATAGCTTGGGGGTGATTTAAAGGGCCCCGGGCTCCCAGCCACCACTACTGCAGCTGGAGCCCTGGGCCCTTTAAATTGCCTCTGAGCCCCGGGGCTCCCAGCTGCCTCTGCAGGTGATAGCTTGGGGGTGATTTAAAGGGCCCCGGGCTCCCAGCCACCACTACTGCAGCTGAGCCCTGGCCCTTTAAATCAAGATTTAAAGGCTCGGGGATTTAAGGCCCTGCCTCTTCTGGTTGAGGCCACGCCTCTTCCAGTTGAGGCCACGCCCCCTGCTCAGGACTCCGGCATACTGGTAAGTCCTCTAACTTACTTTCACCCCTGGCTGTACCCCACTCACAGTTGGCTGTCATGGTTAGAGAAGACCCAGAGTTCAGAGGTGTGTTCACAGAAGTTCACCTCCCACCCTGAAAAAGGATGTTGAGCAATGTCTCTGTTATGGTCTGTTCCTGAAGCCTTTTCTTTCATCTCACCACTAGTTGTCAGGGGAGAACTCATTCAAACTCTGCTTACAGGGGCAAAAAGTCACCCAGTTGTGACAGCTCCCAGATACCATCTCCCAGCTGCTGGCCAAGGATTCCCTGTACCAGGACAATCCCTGGCTGCTCTAAATTAAACCAGGGGAGACCCCAGAACAGATCAGGATTAGGAAACACAAAGGTGGTTTAAGGCATCCTACCACTTGAGCTGTCCTGTGTGCTTGGTCACTGCAGCAGAGGATGGGGGCTATGGATATTAAATAGATTTTTAAGGCCAGAGGTGACCACTATGATGATATCATAACATTCTGTTTTTATACTGATTTTTATACTTCCCTCATCACCATAGTATCTGATCACATTCTAGCAGTGTGTCTCATAAACAAACTAGGGAAATATAGTCTAGAGGGAGCTACTATAAAGTGGGTGCGTAACTGGTTGGAAAAAGTAGTTATCAGTGGTTCACAATCATGCTGGGAAGGGCATATTGAGTGGGTTCTTTGGGATTGGTCCTGGGTCTGGTTCTGTTCAATATCTTCATCAATGATTAGATAATGGCATAGAGAGTACACTTATAAAGCTTTCGGATGATACCAAGCTGGGAGGGGTTGCAAGTGCTTTGGAGGATGGGATTAAAATTCAAAATGATCTGACAAACTGAAGAAATGGTCTGAAATAAATAGGATGAAATTCAGTAAGGACAAATGCAAAGTACTCCATTTAGGAAGGAACAATCAGTTGCACACATACGAAATAGGAAATGGCTACCTAGGAAGGAGTAGTGTGGAAAGGGATCTGTGGGTCATGGTGGATCACAAGCTAAACATGAGTCAACAGTAGAACACTATTGCAAAAACAAAAAAAGAACATTCTGGGATGTATTAGCATCACTGTTGCAAGCAAGACACAAGAAGTAATTCTTCCACTCTGCACTGAGAAGGCCTCAACTGGAGTAGTGTATCCAGTGCTGGGTGCCACATTTCAGGAAAGATGTGGACATAAGAACATAAGAATGGCCACATTGGGTCAGACCAAAGGTCCATCTAGCCCAGTATCCTGTCTACTGACACTGGCCAATGCCAGGTGCCCCAGTGGAAATGAATAGAACAAGTAATCACCAAGTGATCCATTCCCTGTCACTCATTCCCAGCTTCTGGCAAACAGAGGCTAGGGACACCATCCCTGTCTATCCTGGCTAATAGCCATTGATGGACTATCCTTCATTAACTTATCTAATTCATTTTTGAACCCCGTTTTAGTCTTGGCCTTCACAACATCCTCTGGTAAGGAGTTCCACAGATTGACTGTGCGTTGTGTAAAAAAAAAAAAAAACTTCCTTTGTTTATTTTAAACCTGATGCCTATTAATTTCATTTGGTGACCCCCTAGTTCTTGTGTTATGAGAAGGAGTAAATAACACTTCCTTATTTACTTTCTTGACACCAGTTATGATTTTATAGACCTCTATCATATCCTCCCTTAGTCATCTCTTTTCCAAGCTGAAAAGTCCAAGTCTTATTAATCTCTTCTCATACAGAAGGTGTTCCATACCCTAATCATTTTTGTTGCCCTTTCTTTTCCAATTCCAATATCTTTTTTGAGATGGAGTGATCACATCTGTATGCAGTATTCAAGATGTTGGCATGCCATGGATTTATAGAGAGGCAATATGATATTTTCTGTCTTGTTATCTATCCCTTTCTTAATGATTCCTAACATTGTGTTAGCTTTTTTGACTGACGCTGCACATTGAGTGGATGTTTTCAGAGAGCTATCCACAATGACTCCAAGATCTCTTTCTTGAGTGGTAACAACCAATTTAGACCCCATCATTTTGTATGTATAGTGGGATTATGTTTTCCAATGTGCATTACTTTGATTTATCAACATTGAATTTCATCTTCCATTTTGTTGTCCAGTCACCCAGTTTTGAGAGACCCTCTGTAGCTCTTTGCAGTCTGCCTGGGACTTAACTATCTTGAGGAATTTTGTATCATCTGCAAATTTTGCCACCTCACTGTTTACCCTTTTTTTCAGATCACTTATGAATATATTGAATAGGACTGAGCACAGTACAGACCCCTGGGGACACCACTATTTACCTCTCTCCATTCTGAAAACTGACCATTTATTCCTACCCTTTGTTTCCTGTCTTTTACCCAGTGACATATGAGGGTGGCAGCCTGGAAGTGCTGTTCGACCAGCTTGCTCGGGCGTGCTCTATTCCAGTGCGGTACCTGTGACATATGAGGATGGCACTTGAAAGTGCTGCTTGGCCCAGCCCACTGAGTCCAGAGACATATAAGGGGTCTGCTTGAAAGTGCTGCTTGATCCGGTCCACTCAGACTTCCTCTGTTAATTGTGTGTGTGTGTGTTCATAGAATCATAGAATATCAGGGTTGGAAGGGACCTCAGAAGGTCATCTAGTCCAACCCCCTGCTCAAAAGCAGGACCCATCCCCAATTAAATCATCCCAGCCAGGGCTTTGTCAAGCCTGACCTTAAAAACTTCTAAGGAAGGAGATTCTACCACCTCCCTAGATAACTCATTCCAGTGTTTCACCACCCTCCTAGTGAAGAAGTTTTTCCTAATATCCAACCTAAACCTCCCCCACTGCAACTTGAGACCATTACTCCTTGTCCTGTCCTCTTCTACCACTGAGAATAGTCTAGAACCATCCTCTCTGGAACCACCTCTCAGGTAGTTGAAAGCAGCTATCAAATTCCCTCTCATTCTTCTCTTCTGCAGACTAAACAATCCCAGTTCCCTCAGCCTCTCCTCATAAGTCATGTGTTCCAGACCCCTAATCATTTTTGTTGCCCTTCGCTGGACTCTTTCCAATTTATCCACATCCTTCTTGTAGTGTGGGGCCCAAAACTGGACACAGTACTCCAGATGAGGCCTCACCAATGTCGAATAGAGGGGGACAATCACGTCCCTCGATCTGCTCGCTATGCTCTTACTTATACATCCCAAAATGCCATTGGCCTTCTTGGCAACAAGGGCACACTGCTGACTCATATCCAGCTTCTCGTCCACTGTCACCCCTAGGTCCTTTTCCGCAGAACTGCTGCCTAGCCATTCGGTCCCTAGTCTGTAGCTGTGCATTGGGTTCTTCCGTCCTAAGTGCAGGACCCTGCACTTATCCTTATTGAACCTCATCAGATTTCTTTTGGCCCAATCCTCCAATTTGTCTAGGTCCTGTATCCTATCCCTGCCCTCCAGTGTATCAACCACTCCTCCCAGTTTAGTATCATCCGCAAATTTGCTGAGAGTGCAATCCACACCATCCTCCAGATCATTTATGAAGATATTGAACAAAACCGGCCCCAGAACCGACCCTTGGGGCACTCTACTTGACACCGGCTGCCAACTAGACATGGAGCCATTGATCACTACCCGTTGAGCCTGACAATCTAGCCAACTTTCTACCCACCTTATAGTGCATTCATCCAGCCCGTACTTCTTTAACTTGCTGACAAGAATACTGTGGGAGACCGTGTCAAAAAGCTTTGCTAAAGTCAAGAAACAATACATCCACTGCTTTCCCTTCATCCACAGAACCAGTAATCTCATCATAGAAGGCGATTAGATTAGTCAGGCATGACCTTCCCTTGGTGAATCCATGCTGACTGTTCCTGATCACTTTCCTCTTGTGTAAGTGCTTCAGGATTGATTCCTTGAGGACCTGCTCCATGATTTTTCCGGGGACTGAGGTGAGGCTGACTGGCCTGTAGTTCCCAGGATCCTCCTTCTTCCCTTTTTTAAAGATTGGCACTACATTAGCCTTTTTCCAGTCATCCGGGACTTCCCCCGTTCGCCACGAGTTTTCAAAGATAATGGCCAATGGCTCTGCAATCACAGCCGCCAATTCCTTTAGCACTCTCGGATGCAACTCGTCCGGCCCCATGGATTTGTGCACGTCCAGCTTTTCTAAACAGTCCCTAACCACCTCTTTCTCCACAGAGGGCTGACCATCTACTCCCCATGTTGTGATGCCCAGCGCAGCAGTCTGGGAGCTGTCCTTGTTAGTGAAGACAGAGGCAAAAAAAGCATTGAGCACATTAGCTTTTTCCACATCCTCTGTCACTAGGTTGCCTCCCTCATTCAGTAAGGGGCCCACACTTTCCTTGGCTTTCTTCTTGTTGCCAACATACCTGAAGAAACCCTTCTTGTTACTCTTGACATCTCTTGCTAGCTGCAGCTCCAGGTGCGATTTGGCCCTCCTGATTTAATTCCTACATGCCCAAGCAATATTTTTATACTCTTCTCTGGTCATATGTCCAATCTTCCACTTCTTGTGAGCTTCTTTTTTATGTTTAAGATCCGCTAGGATTTCACCGTTAAGCCAAGCTGGTCGCCTGCCATATTTACTATTCTTTCGATTCATCGGGATGGTTTGTCCCTGTAACCTCAACAGGGATTCCTTGAAATACAGCCAGCTCTCCTGGACTCCTTTCCCCTTCATGTTAGTCCCCCAGGGGATCCTACCCATCCATTCCCTGAGGGAGTCGAAGTCTGCTTTTCTGAAGTCCAGGGTCCGTATCCTGCTGCTTACCTTTCTTCCCTGTGTCAGGATCCTGAACTCAACCAACTCATGGTCACTGCCTCCCAGATTCCTGTCCACTTTTGCTTCCCCCACTAATTCTTCCCGGTTTGTGAGCAGCAGGTCAAGAAAAGCGCCCCCCCCTAGTTGGCTCCTCTAGCACTTGCACCAGGAAATTGTCCCCTATGCTTTCCAAAAACTTCCTGGATTTTCTGTGCATCGCTGTATTGCTCTCCCAGCAGATATCAGGAAGATTAAAGTCACACATGAGAACCAGGGCGTGCGATCTAGTAGCTTCTGCGAGTTGCCGGAAGAAAGCCTCATCCACCTCATCCCCCTGGTCCGGTGGTCTATAGCAGACTCCCACCACTACATCACCCTTGTTGCTCACACTTCTAAACTTAATCCAGAGACACTCAGGTTTTTCTGCAGTTTCGTACCAGAGCTCTGAGCAGTCATACTGCTCCCTTACATACAGTGCTACTCCCCCACCTTTTCTGCCCTGCCTGTCCTTCCTGAACAGTTTATAACCATCCATGACAGTACTCCAGTCATGTGAGTTATCCCACCAAGTCTCTGTTATTCCAATCACGTCATAATTCCTTGACATCACCAGGACCTTCAATTCTCCCTGCTTGTTTCCAAAGCTTTGTGCATTCGTATATAAACCCGTTTTGTTCAATATCTTCATAAATGATCTGGAGGATGGTGTGGATTGCACCCTCGGCAAGCTTGCAGACGACATTAAACTGGGAGGACAGGTAGATATGCTGGAGGGTAGGGATTGGGTACAGAGAGACCTAGACAAATTGGAGAATTGGGCCAAAAGAAATCTCATGAGGTTCAACAAGGGCTAGTGCAGAGTCCTGCACTTAGGAGGGAAGAATCCCGTGCACCACTACAGACTAGGGACCAAATGGCTTGGCAGCAGTTCTGCAGAAAAGGACCTAAGGGTTACAGTGGACAAGAAGCTGGATATGAGTCAACCGTGTGCCCTTGTTGCCAAGAAGGCCAATGGCATTTTGGGATGTATAAGTACGGGGAGATCGAGGGACGTGATCGTTCCCCTCTATTCGACATTGGTGAGGCCTCATCTGGAGTACTGTGTCCAGTTTTGGGCCCCACACTACAAGAAGGATGTGGAAAAATTGGAGAGAGTCCAGCGGAGGGCAACAAAAGTGATTGGGGGACTGGAACACATGAGTTATGAGGAGAGGCTGAGGGAACTGGGGATGTTTAGTCTTCAAAAGAGAAGAATGAGGCGGGTTTGATAGCTGCTTTCAACTACTTGAAAGGGGGTTCCAAAGAGGATGGTTCTAGCCTGTTCTCTGTGGTAGCAGATGACAGAACAAGGAGTAATGGTCTCAAGTTGCAGTGGGGGAGATTTAGGTTGGATATTAGGAAAAACTTTTTCACTAGGATAGTGGTGAAGCACTGGAATGGGTTACCTAAGGAGGTGGCGGAATTTCCTTCCTTAGAGGTTTTTAAGGTCAGGCTTGACAAAGCCCTGGCTGGGATGATTTAGTTGGGGATTGGACCTGCTTTGAGCAGGGGGTTGGACCAGATGACCTTCTGAGGTCCCTTCCAACCCTGATATTCTATGAAAACACAAGTGACACAAGCAGTACATTATCAGAATTACAGAACCCCACCACCCAGAAGAGTAACCCTAATAAATGAGTGTACCCCAAAGTAACAGCAAATCTGGTAACATACATCCCTATTTGATATCTTTTTTTGATGAGATTACTAGTTTGACAGAAAGAAAAGGAGTACTGGTGGCACCTTAGAGACTAACCAATTTATTTGAGCATGAGCTTTCGTGAGCTACAGAATCTATCTTCCATAAACCCATGTTGATATCCGATGAAGTGAGCTGTAGTTCATGAAAGCTTGTGCTCAAATAAATTTGTTAGGCTCTAAGGTGCCACAAGTACTCATTTTCTTTTTGTGAATATAGACTAACACGGCTTCTACTCTGAAACCTACCATTAATTACATTACTCTCTTTTAGCTTTTGATTAGTCAAGTACCATATTGGCCGCTCTACTATCAACATCAGGCTGACATGCCTATAATTACCCAGGTCATCCCATTTATCTTTTTTAAATAATGGCACAATATTAGATGTCTTCCAGTTTTCTGGAATTTCCCTAGAGTTCCAAGATTTATTGAATATCAACATAAATGATCCAAAAAGAAAAGGAGTACTTGTGGCACCTTAGAGACTAACCAATTTATTTGAGCATAAGCTTTCGTGAGCTACAGCTCACACGAAAGCTTATGCTCAAATAAATTGCTTAGTCTCTAAGGTGCCACAAGTACTCCTTTTCTTTTTGCGAATACAGACTAACACGGCTGTTACTCTGAAACCTGTCATAAATGATCCAGTGAGCTTCTCAGCCAAGCCTTTTAAAATTGTTGAATGCAACTTATCTGGACCTGTTGAATTACAAATGTCTAACCTTATGCCATGTCTACACTAAAAAGTTAGGTTGACCCAGCTACAACGCTCGGGGGGGTGGGGAGGGCAGTGTGTGTGAAAAATCTGGTTAAGCTGACATACTTTGTAACTAATGTGTTGCTCTTACCAAGAACTATAAAAATGTATAATGTGCCCAATCTTTTGGAAAATCCCTTGAACATGTTGGGAGTGATACATAAGAACACACTTTATATTAAAAGGCTTTTTAATGCTAAGGCTGCACTGTTAATGCCTGTAAACAGTCTTGGAACTTTTCACAGGAGAAAAGACATTCCAGACCTGATGTGCTGTATGAAAAGGGAAACTGAGGCACACTACCATATTGCTTTCACGGCTAAATGCCAAGACTCCTATACTATGGAGAACATTAATATCTACATTGACTCAATATTAATTGGGTTCCAAAACATTTACCAGAGTTTGTATAAATAAAGTAGCTATTTTCTTTAGCTCTTGGCAAGATCACATGAGGCATACAGGAACCATGCTGCAAGAGCAGATCCAATCCATTATTGTTCTAATCAGGGTTTACTTTGAGTTTGTAAAGAGATTCAATCATGTTATTAAACATGACTTTAATAAACCATTTGTATTATACACCAATACTAGCTGTAGTAAGACAGAACCAAGGATGGGGAGCTCTTGGGACGCAGTCAGTGATGTTTGTGTCATCCCTTCCTCCATCAATTTTGCGTTGGGGGTGTGACGTTATTGACATGAACTGTGACCGTATAGATCATTGTTGCAACCAAGGTCCAAAAGTTGCTCCAAATCTTATACAAAGGAGGTCCAGTAAAGTGTCTATGGAAAGGTTATGATTTGTTAGTTATGATTATGCTATCTGTATGCATGTATCATTTTTGTAGTTGAAGTTATGAATATTGGCTATGTACTTGTATCTCAATGTGTTTTGATTCTAAGTAGCCTCAGTGAAGCATTTGGTCAGCTTCTTGAGAAGGGACTATTCTCAGTAAGTGCCCAGTCAAGAAACACTTAACTGACAATGGACTTTGGGAGACACCAATCCACATCTGAGCAAGTAAACAATGGCATCAGCCTGCAATCTGAGTCATGCATGGGCATGTGACTTGCCCATGTGACTCCAGACTCCATCTTGCTGCTTTCAGAGTAACAGCCGTGTTAGTCTGTATTTGCAAAAAGAAAAGGAGGACTTGTGGCACCTTAGAGACTAACCAATTTATTTGAGCATGAGCTTTCGTGAGCTACAGCTCACTTCATCGGATGCACCAATTTATTTGAGCATGAGCTTTCGTGAGCTACACGAAAGCTTATGCTCAAATAAATTGCTTAGTCTCTAAGGTGCCACAAGTACTCCTTTTCATCTTGCTGCTGTGATTTTCCACAGTAAGAACAAAGGGGTGTCCTTCCACAGGCAGAGAATATAAAAGGCCCTGGAAACTCCTCCATCTTGTCTTCAATCCTGCTTCTACTTCTGGAGGAACCTTGCTACAAACTGAAGCTCTGAACAAAGGACTGAATGACCCATCCCAGCTGTGGATGAACTCCAGAGACTTGACTGGAACCTGCAGTTTATTCCATCACTGTTACAAGCCTGAACCAAGAACTTTGCCATTATTGTATGTAATTGATTCCATTTAACCAATTTTAGCTCTCATCTATATTTCTTTCTTTTATGAATAAACCTTTAGATTTTAGATTCTAAAGGATTGGCAACAGCGTGATTTGTGGGTAAGATTTGACTTGTATATTGACCTGGGTCTCGGGCTTTGTCCTTTCGGATTGAGAGAACCTTTTTTCTTTTACTGGAGTATTGATTTTCATAACCATTTGTCCCCATAATGAGTGACACTGGTGGTGATACTGGGAAACTGGAGTGTCTAAGGGAATTGCTTGTATGACTTACGGTTAGCCAGCAGGGTAAAACCAGTCTTCTCTGTCTGGCTGGTTTGGTGTGCCTTAGAAGTGGAGAAACCCCAGCTTTGGGCTGTAACTGCCCTGCTCTAAGCAATTTGTCCTGAACTGATACTCCCAGTTGTGTCCCACCAAAGGGCAGCATCATTAGAAGCAGACACAAACTAATACTCTATCTTTTGCTTTATCTGTTAGAACAAAATGATTTTGAATGCTTATGGATCAACGTCCTAAATTATCAGTGACTTGGTAACAGGTAATGCCATTTTTGGCATACAATGCCACTCCTCCTCCCTTTTAACATTCCAGTTGCGTGAATCATCCCACCAAGTTTCAATAATAACAACTAGCTCAAATTTATCTTCATAAATGAGCAATTCTAATTTCTCTTGTTTGTTACTCAGGCTCCTAGCATTATTGTACAGACAATTCTGACCCTAATTGCATCCCAGTGCCAGAGGGCAAGGGGCTCCCTGGTATATAGCAGCTCAGTGTAACCCATATCACTATTGTCATAAACTGCACCTAAAAAAGTATCATGTAAGGTATCATATGTGAACTGGTAACACGCTGGTCATTAACATTATTGCGTGGTATACAGGGGTGACCTATGAAAAATTATATATGCTTGCTGGAAATATTCAGCCTGCCCCGCACCATGGGAAATTAGCATTACTAGCCCACGACTGCCCTTTTGCTGGTGGGAGCACAGACGACCTACAATAGATTTAAAAAAGCATTTTTTACTGGCCAGGGATACAGAATAATGTGAGAGACTATTGCAGATCTTGTGACTTATGTCAGAAGAGAGAGAGACTGGCAGGGCTCCCCCAAGGATCCCTTGCCTGTGATACAAGAGGCATTTTTAAGGTGGTAATGGACATTGTGGGCTGTATACCACATCCTGCCCAAAGGAGGAAGATCTATCTTGGTCATAGTGGATTTTGCCACCACTAGAGGCAGTGGCTCTGTCTAACACAGAAGCTGACACTGTAGCAAAAGCCCTTTTCAGCAGAGTGAATTTCCCCTAAAGAGATTTTATCAGGTCATGGGACAAATTTCATGTCCTAGCTCTTCAATGAATTAAAGAAGTTGTATGGAATGAAACAACTAAAGGCTGCCCCATATCACCCAGAGACAAATAGTTTGGTGGAGAGGTTAAACAGGACACTGAAATCAGTGTGGGAATGTAGTCAAACAAAAGGGCCCAAGACTATCTGTTGTTTGCTTATAGGGAAATACCCCAAGAATCTACAGGGTTTGCTCCATTTGATCATTTCTACAGAAGGAAAGTGAGGGGATAACAAGCTAAATTTGAGTCAACAGTGTAACACTGTTGCAAAAAAAGCGAATGTCATTCTGGGATGTATTAGCAGGACTGTTGTAAGCAAGACATGAGAAGTCATTCTTCCACTCTACTCCGCGCTGATTAGGCCTCAGCTGGAGTATTGTGTCCCATTCTGGCCGCCACATTTCAGGAAAGATGTGGACAAATTGGAGAAAGTCCAGAGAAGAGCAATAAAAATGATTAAAGGTCTAGAAAACATGACCTATGAGGGAAGATTTAAAAAATTGGGTTTGTTTAGTCTGGAAAAGAGAAGACTGAGAGGGGACATGATAACAGTTTTCAAGTACATAAAAGGTTGTTACAAGGAGGAGGGAGAAAACTTGTTTTTCTTAACCACCTCCCACAAACCACCACACCTCCCAGTCAGCCTGCCAGCATGCAGGTCACACACTGAGTGTCTGTGTATATCCATGGTCCAGCAGCCGGTCAGCACACTTCAGTCACACTCTGGCTTTCATCAGCCTTGGCTACCACTTGCAGGATGAGGCCAACACACTCCCTGTCCTAGATACTACTCTAAATGGAGTTACCTGCACAGATCACGACACTGGATTAGTTTGATTAAAGAATAAAACAAGATTATTTAACGACAAGCTGTCAAGGTTCCTCCCCCACTCTGAACTCTAGGGTACAGATGTGGGGACCTGCATGAAAAACCTCCTAAGCTTATCTTTACCAGCTTAGGTCAAAACTTCCCCAAGGTACAAAATATTCCACCCGTCGTCCTTGGATTGGCCGCTACCACCACCAAACAATTACTGGTTACTGGGGAAGAGCTGTTTGGACGCGTCTGTCCCCCCAAAATACTTCCCAAAACCTTGCACCCCACTTCCTGGACAAGGTTTGGTAAAAAGCCTCACCAAGTTGCCTAGGTGACTACAGACCCAGACCCTTGGATCTTAAGAACAATGAACAATCCTCCCAACACTTGCACCCCCCCTTTCCTGGGAAATGTTGGATAAAAAGCCTCACCAATTTGCATAGGTGACCACAGACCCAAACCCTTGGATCTGAGAACAATGAAAAAGCATTCAGTTTTTACAAGAAGACTTTTAATAAAAAATAGAAGTAAATAGAAATAAAGAAATCCCCCCTGTAAAATCAGGATGGTAGATATCTTACAGGGTAATTAGATTCAAAACATAGAGAACCCCTCTAGGCAAAACCTTAAGTTACAAAAAAGATATACAGACAGAAATAGTTATTCTATTCAGCACAATTCTTTTCTCAGCCATTTAAAGAAATCATAATCTAACACATACCTAGCTAGATTACTTACTAAAAGTTCTAAGACTCCATTCCTGTTCTGTCTCTGGCAAGAGCAGCACACAGACAGACACAAAACCCTTTGTTTGTCTCCCTCCTCCCAGCTTTTGAAAGTATCTTGTCTCCTCATTGGTCATTTTGGTCAGGTGCCAGCAAGGTTACCTTTAGCTTCTTAACTCTTTACAGGTGAGAGGAGCTTTCCCCTGGCCAGGAGGGATTTCAAAGGGGTTTACCCTTCCCTTTATATTTATGACACAAGCAGATAGATTTTAAGTGACTACAGCTATAAGCTATTAAAATCAGAAATGGTTACAAGAGAAATAAGGATAAAACACTTCCTAGTACTAAAACTTAAAGTAGACTTGGTTTAAGGTGAAGTCCTTTCCACGTGTTCCCAGTAACATTGCTGACCAAACTCTCAGGCCAGGATTGGCTCTCAAAGTTCAACGGATGTTTCTTTTGTCTTCTTAGGTGAAAGAGATGAGAGATAATGTGGAGTATTATTAACCCTCACTTTTATAAGTCAGTTACCCTTTGAAAATACATTTTGCTGAGGGTTACTCCTAGATACAGTTCATTCCTGCTGTGATGACAGAGACAAGGCATCTGCTGGTGAAAGAGGTTGCATGCTGTTGTTTGCTAAGATGCAAATTGGTCTGATCATGCCCCGCCCCCTTCCTTGGCAAAGAATGGCTGCTTGATAGATGACTGCCCATCAACTTTGATGACACCTGGCTAGAGGCAACAGCTTGTTCCTTGTCTTTGAGAAACTGGTTTACTCAGCCTTGTCTAGTAAACACGTTTCAGACCTAATTTCAGCTTGTTTATAACTTTACATATAAAGTTGCTACACACATTTCACCATGATATTATCAGGGCCGGCTCCAGGCACCAGCTTTCCAAGCCGGTGCTTGGGGCGGCATTTAGAGTCAGGCGGCAGTCCGTGTCCCGTGGTGGCAATTCAGTGGCAGCCCCGCTGCTCTTCCCACCGCGGCGGCTCCGTTGCTCTTCCAGGTGTGGTGGCAATTTGGTGGCAGCTCTGCTGCTGTTGTGGGGGCGGCAGTGACAGCTTGGGGCGGCAAAATTGGTAGGGCCGCCCCTGGATATTATTGTCCATCAGGTTATTAGTTTTCAAATACCTCAAGAAAGCATATTTTGTAGAAGGATTATTACAATAGTGTATAGGGTGTGAATATAGGGGTGCATTCAGTCACAAGCCCCCACCCTGATCACCATCTACTCCCCACCTTACAAAGCAACACACACCAACCTGGTATCACCCCCTCCCCACTCTACCTCAGTCCCGGCCCACATCCACACTCCAGTGACCAACCCCCTTAGGGTTGCCAGGTGTCTGGTTTTCGACCGAAACACCCAGTCGAAAAGGGACCCTGGAGGGGTCAGCACTGTTGACCGGGCCATTAAAATTCTGGTCGGTGGTGTAGCAGGGGTAAGGGAGGTTTCCTGTCTGCCTTGGCTCTGCGTGGCTCCTGGAAGCAGAAGTATGCCCCCCCGCCTCCGGCTCCTAGGTCTAGAGGCAGCCAGGGGCTCCGTGCACTGCCAACGGCCCAAGCGCTAGCTCCGTAGCTCCCATTGGCTAGGAACTGTGGCCAAGGGGAGCTGTGGGGGCAGCACCTGCAGATGGGCGTGCGCGCACCGCACAGAGCCTCCTGGCCATGCTTCTGTGTAGGAGCTGGAGGGGGGACATGCCGCTGCTTCTGGGAGCTGCTTGAAGTTAGCGCTACCCGGAGCTCTGACCCCCTCCTGCGCCCCAAACCCCTCATCCCCAGCCCCACCCCAGAGCCTGCACCTAGCCGGAGCCCTCATACCCTCTAGCAGTCCTGCACCCTGAACTCATTTCTGGACGTACCCCAGAGCCTGCACCCCCAGCCTGAGACCTCATCCCCTCCTGCACTCCAGCCCCCTGAGCCAGCCCAGTGTAAATGGGCAAGTAAGGGATGGGAGAGTGAGCAACAGAGGGAGTGGAGGATACAGTGAGTTGGGGGGGACCCTGGAGGAGGGGTGGGGCAGGGGGCGGAGCAAGGGTGTTCAGTTTTGTGCAAGTACAAAGTTTACTCCTTGGGGAATTCTGTGCCACTGCGCATGCACAGAATTTATGCCCCCTGCAAATTTCTTTGCTTCCCAGCAGAAAAATGACTTTCTGATGGGGAAGCTGTAACATTCTATACCCCCATATTCCTCATTTTTGTATAATTGTGATCTTACATATAAAGCATGCCATGTAAGGTGTCAGGGGAAAGGTTATGATCTGCTGAAAGTCATTTCTCTATCCATATATGTGAATCATAGAATATCAGGGTTGGAAGGGACCCCAGAAGGTCATCTAGTCCAACCCTCTGCTCGAAGCAGGAACAATTCCCAGTTAAATCATCCCAGCCAGGGCTTTGTCAAGCCTGACCTTAAAAACCTCTAAGGAAGGAGATTCTACCACCTCCCTAGGTAACGCATTCCAGTGTTTCACCACCCTCTTAGTGAAAAAGTTTTTCCTAATATCCAATCTAAACCTCCCCCACTGCAACTTGAGACCATTACTCCTCGTTCTGTCATCTGCTACCATTGAGAACAGTCTAGAGCCATCCCCTTTGGAACCCTCTTTCAGGTAGTTGAAAGCAGCTATCAAATCCCCCCTCATTCTTCTCTTCTGCAGGCTAAACAATCCCAGCTCCCTCAGCCTCTCCTTGTAAGTCATGTGTTCTAGACCCCTAATCATTTTCATTGCCCTTCGCTGGACTCTTTCCAATTTATCCACATCCTTCTTGTAGTGTGGGGCCCAAAACTGGACACAGTACTCCAGATGAGGCCTCACCAATGTCGAATAGAGGGGGACAATCACGTCCCTCGATCTGCTCGCTATGCTCTTACTTATACATCCCAAAATGCCATTGGCCTTCTTGGCAACAAGGGCACACTGCTGACTCATATCCAGCTTCTCATCCACTGTCACCCCTAGGTCCTTTTCCGCAGAACTGCTGCCTAGCCATTCGATAACTAGTCTGTAGCGGTGCATTGGATTCTTCCGTCCTAAGTGCAGGACCCTGCACTTATCCTCATTGAACCTCATCAGATTTCTTTTGGCCCAATCCTCCAATTTGTCTAGGTCCTTCTGTATCCTATCCCTCCCCTCCATAGAATCATAGAATATAAGGGTTGGAAGGGACCCCAGAAGGTCATCTAGTCCAACCCCCTGCTCAAAGCAGGACCAATTCCCAGTCCCTGGGCGATGCTCTGGAACTGCTCCCCATGAAGTCAGTCAGGACTCTGGGGTAGTCGCCTTTCTGTGAGCAGCCTGTCTTCAGGACACACAGCTCACACAGCTTCCACCTTCCTGGGTCTGACCTCAGAGCATTCAGCATCCTCTGCCCCTCCGTGCGCTTTCCCCCAGCGAGTCCGCTCAGGCGGGGCTCCTGGGGAAGCCAGAGGGTCCTGCACCCCAACTTCGCAGTCAGACGTGACTCTCAGCCAGCCAGTAAAACAGAAGGTTTATTAGACTACAGGAACATGGTCTTAAACAGAGCTTGCAGGTGCAGAGAACGGGACCCCTCAGCTGGGCCCATTCTGGGGGGCAGTGAGCCAGACAACCACGTCTGCACTTCACTCCATGTCCCAGCCAGCCCCAAACTGAAAACCCCCTCCAGCCCCTCCTCCTCTGGGCTTTGTTCCTTTCCCCGGGCCAGGTGGTCACCTGATTCCTTTGTTCTCCAACCCTTTAGCTCTCACCTTGCAGGGGGGGAAGGGCCCAGGCCATCAGTTGCCAGGAAACAGGGTGTTGGCCATTCTCTGTGTCCAGACCCCTGCACACACCTGCCCTCTAGGGCTCTGCAATGATCATACACCCTTACCCCACCCCCTAGATACTTAAGAACTGCATAGGGGAAACGGAGGCACCCCCACAATATTCAGAGGAAACATTAAGAACAGGCCCACTTCGTCACAGTCATCTAGTCCAACCCCCTGCTCAAAGCAGGACCAATTCCCAGTTAAATCATCCCAGCCAGGGCTTTGTCAAGCCTGACCTTAAAAACCTCTAAGGAAGGAGATTCTACCACCTCCCTAGGTAACGCATTCCAGTGTTTCACCACCCTCATAGTGAAAAAGTTTTTCCTAATATCCAACCTAAACCTCCCCCACTGTAACTTGAGACCATTACTCCTCGTTCTGTCATCTGATACCATTGAGAACAGTCTAGAGCCATCCTCTTTGGAACCCCCTTTCAGGTAGTTGAAAACAGCTATCAAATCCCCCCTCATTCTTCTCTTCTGCAGGCTAAACAATCCCAGCTCCCTCAGCCTCTCCTCATAACTCATATGTTCCAGACCCCTAATCATTTTTGTTGCCCTTCGCTGGACTCTCTCCAATTTATCCACATCCTTCTTGAAGTGTGGGGCCCAAAACTGGACACAGTACTCCAGATGAGGCCTCACCAATGTCGAATAGAGGGGAACGATCACGTCCCTCGATCTGCTCGCTATGCCCCTACTTATACATCCCAAAATGCCATTGGCCTTCTTGGCAACAAGGGCACACTGCTGACTCATATCCAGCTTCTCGTCCACTGTCACCCCTAGGTCCTTTTCCGCAGAACTGCTGCCTAGCCATTCGGTCCCTAGTCTGTAGCTGTGCATTGGGTTCTTCCGTCCTAAGTGCAGGACCCTGCACTTATCCTTATTGAACCTCATCAGATTTCTTTTGGCCCAATCCTCCAATTTGTCTAGGTCCTTCTGTATCCTATCCCTCCCCTCCAGCGTATCTACCACTCCTCCCAGTTTAGTATCATCCGCAAATTTGCTGAGAGTGCAATCCACACCATCCTCCAGATCATTTATGAAGATATTGAACAAAACCGGCCCCAGGACCGACCCTTGGGGCACACCACTTGATACCGGCTGCCAACTAGACATGGAGCCATTGATCACTACCCGTTGAGCCCGACAATCTAGCCAGCTTTCTACCCACCTTATAGTGCATTCATCCAGCTCATACTTCCTTAACTTGCTGACAAGAATACTGTGGGAGACCGTGTCAAAAGCTTTGCTAAAGTCAAGAAACAATACATCCACTGCTTTCCCTTCATCCACAGAACCAGTAATCTCATCATAAAAGGCGATTAGATTAGTCAGGCATGACCTTCCCTTGGTGAATCCATGCTGGCTGTTCCTGATCACTTTCCTCTCATGCAAGTGCTTCAGGATTGATTCCTTGAGGACCTGCTCCATGATTTTTCCAGGGACTGAGGTGAGGCTGACTGGCCTGTAGTTCCCAGGATCCTCCTTCTTCCCTTTTTTAAAGATTGGCACTACATTAGCCTTTTTCCAGTCATCTGGGACTTCCCCCGTTCGCCACGAGTTTTCAAAGATAATGGCCAATGGCTCTGCAATCACAGCCGCCAATTCCTTCAGCACTCTTGGATGCAACTCGTCCGGCCCCATGGACTTGTGCACGTCCAGCTTTTCTAAATAGCCCCTAACCACCTCTTTCTCCACAGAGGGCTGGCCATCTCTTCTCCATTTTGTGATGCCCAGCGCAGCTGTCTGGGAGCTGACCTTGTTAGTGAAGACAGATGCAAAAAAAGCATTGAGTACATTAGCTTTTTCCACAGCCTCTGTCACTAGGTTGCCTCCCTCATTCAGTAAGGGGCCCACACTTTCCTTGGCTTTCTTCTTGTTGCCAACATACCTGAAGAAACCCTTCTTGTTACTCTTGACATCTCTTGCTAGCTGCAGCTCCAGGTGCGATTTGGCCCTCCTGATATCATTCCTACATGCCCGAGCAATATTTTTATACTCTTCCCTGGTCATATGTCCAACCTTCCACTTCTTGTAAGCTTCTTTTTTATGTTTAAGATCCGCTAGGATTTCACCATTAAGCCAAGCTGGTCGCCTGAATGCCATCCATTCCCTGAGGGAGTCAAAGTCTGCTTTCCTGAAGTCCAGGGTCCGTATCCTGCTGCTTACCTTTCTTCCTTGCGTCGGGATCCTGAACTCAACCAACTCATGATCACTGCCTCCCAGATTCCCATCCACTTTTGCTTCCCCCACTAATTCTACCCGGTTTGTGAGCAGCAGGTCAAGAAAAGCGCCCCCCCCTAGTTGGCTCCTCTAGCACTTGCGCCAGGAAATTGTCCCCTATGCTTTCCAAAAACTTCCTGGATTGTCTATGCACTGCTGTATTGCTCTCCCAGCAGATATCAGGAAAATTAAAGTCACCCATGAGAATCAGGGCATGTGATCTAGTAGCTTCCGTGAGCTGCCGGAAGAAAGCCTCATCTACCTCATCCCCCTGGTCCGGTGGTCTATAGCAGACTCCCACCACTACATTACTCTTGTTGCACACACTTCTAAACTTAATCCAGAGACACTCAGGTTTTTCTAGTTTCGTACCGGAGCTCTGAGCAGTCATACTGCTCCCTTACATACAGTGCTACTCCCCCACCTTTTCTGCCCTGCCTGTCCTTCCTGAACAGTTTATAACCATCCATGACAGTACTCCAGTCATGTGAGTTATCCCACCAAGTCTCTATTATTCCAATCACATCATAGTTCCTTGACATCACCAGGACCTCAAGTTCTCCCTGCTTGTTTCCAAGGCTTTGTGCATTCGTATATATGCACTTGAGATAACCTGTTGATCGCCCCTCATTCCCAGTATGAGGTAGGAGCCCTCCCCTCACAGACATTCCTGCCTGTCTTTCCTCCTGGTATCCCGCTTTCCCACTTACCTCAGGGCTTTGGTCTCCTTCCCCCGGTGAACCTAGTTTAAAGCCCTCCTCACTAGGTTAGCCAGCCTGCTGGCAAAGATGCTCTTCCCTCTCTTCGTAATCATTGATGCATATGAAATTATGAAAATTGTGTTGTATGGTGGTCACTAAAACATGCTGTAAGTTGGGGAATCAGCCAGACATTAGCTCCCCAGAGGCAACAGCAAGGAAAGTAACCGATGCCCAGGGGTCAAACAACCCATTAACAGCCATTGTCCAGCAAGGGAGCTACAATACAATGACTCACCTGCATGAGGCCACACCAGGGGAATTGCTCAACCTTGCTTGGAGAGACTCAGCAATGCCCCCCGCCATGTCTGGACTTGTGCTCCCCAAGCATTTGGACTGAGGGTATAAAATAGACAGAGTGGACACACACTGGGCCCTTCTCCTGCCCCCACCTTCGCTGCAAGCCACTGAGAAGACAAGACTCCAACAAAGTAGGTTGGCCCAGGTTTAAAGAACAAACCTGTATATTAAGGACTGCAATATCCAGTGGGGTGAGAAAAACTGCTTAATGTACATGTTGCCCAGTCTAATAGGGTTGAGAGTTTAGACTGTGTGTTTATATTTTATTTTATTTTGGTAACCACTCTGACTTTTTGCCTATCACTTAAAATCTATCTTTGTAGTTAATAAATGTGTTTGCTTATTCTACCTGAAGCAGTGCATTTGGTTTGAAGGGTGTCAGAGACTCCCTGTGGGATAACAAGCCTGGTGCATATCAATTTCTTTGTTAAACTGACGAACTCATGTAAGCTTGCAGCACCCAGCAGGCATAACTGGACAGTGCAAGATGGAGATTCCTAGGGTTGTGTCTGGGGCCGGAGATATTGGCTAGTGTCATTCGGTTGCACAATCCACGGAGCAGCTTACACGCTAGAGGCTGTGTGTGAACAGCCCAGGAGTGGGGGTTCTCATAGCAGAGCAGGGGAAAGCTGGCTTCCAGAGTCAAGGACTGGAGTGACCTATCAGATCACTGATCCAGATAACACCAGGGGAACATCACAGAAGCAAAGGGAAGCCACAAGAATGGTCATATGACCCTCCCTAATAGTATGTTTTGGGTGCCCAGGGCAGCTGGTAGAGAGGTAAATCACTGTGAGGCAGGGGGTGGGGCTGGGGCAGACCCGGCTGGTAGTTCCTACCCTGCACTGGGCTCAGCAGCTAGTCCCAGCTGGGCTCGGGAGGATGGGTCTTCCTCTTCCCCTGCATGGCATCTGGGTCCAGGTCAGACCCAGCCCCAGATTTCTCCCCCAGCTGCAGGAAGCTCTGCAAACTCCCCCACTCCCACACCATTGCTCCTCAGCTGCAGGGGGAGGGAATCACTGTATAGGAAGCTGCTCCCCCATCTGCCCAACCCCCATGCATCCAGACCACTTGTCATCCAGACCCTCCCCCCAAGCCTCATCCCCCTGCACTGAGAACGCCCCCAATGAACCCCACTCCACCGGCATCACCCTGATGAGCCACACGCTCTTGGATCCCCCCCCACTGAGCCCCACTCCCCCAGCATCTGGACCTCCACACACTTAGACTCCCCTGCTGAGCTCTATTCTTCCCCCGAGCCCTGTCCACTGCGCCCCAACCACCTTCAGCTAGACTGCCCTGCAGAGTCCCATTGCCATTGCACCCAGAATCCCCCAATAAGCCCCTGTGCATCCAAATCCCCCCCACATCCAGCTCCCCCACCGAGCCACCCACCCCAGACTGCCCCACGCAGAACCCTCTCAACCCACACCTGGACTCCCCCACACTAAGATCCCGCCTTGCTGAGCCTGCCCGCCCACACCTGGTGCACGTGGCACGGAGGGCAGGGCCCTGGGGTGTCTCTGGGCAGGCCCGGTCCTCGCGCAGCGTCAGGGCTGGGTGCAGCCCCATCGCTGAGTCGCGTCCTGGGGGCAGCTGCAGGGCGATCGCCCACCTCGGTGCAGCCGGGGCCTGGGCTCCCGGAGGCCCGGCTGCAGCCTCCACATTTACTTGACAATTAAAACTTGCAGAATTTTGCAAAATGTTAAAATATTGTGCACAGACCCTTTAAGGGCTTGGCCCAGGACGCCCCGGGAGGTCAACGCTCGCCGCCCTGCCCCCGGCCACCCCTCAGCACTCGGGGCGGCAGCGGAGCCCTGTTTGGGGCCGTGACCGGACCACCGCGAGACTCGCTAACGGGGGGCACGCCCCGATTCCCCCCCCAGCCCACTTCATGGAGCAGCCGTTAGCCCCGCCCTTTCCTCCACCCGCGACCAGAGAGTCGGACCAATACCCGCCTCCTGTGGCGGCCGGCCCCAGGCGGGCCGCTCTATCCGCCCCGGAGGCTGAGCTCTATCGTCACCCTGGGCGCCGCCGGAAGCCGCTCTCTATGGTCTCAGGCGGGCCACTCTACCCAGCGGGAGGTTTCTCACTGCTCAGACTCGGTCCGGCCGGCGCTGCTGTGCGGGCGCCGGTTGCCCTGTGGCCGCGGGATGGGGCGGAGCCGGAGCGCGCGGCGCGCAGCGCGGGACCAGGCGGTAGGTGAGCGCGTGGCCTTGGCTGCGCCCGGGCAGACCCGTCCCTGGGGGCGCTGCGGGGCCGGGCCCGGAGTCTGCCGGGCCCGCTGCCGCCCGCCGGCCCGCGCGGGCCCAGGGCCTGGCACCCAGGGCTGGCCTCGACCTTCTCGGCCGCGCCGCGGTGCGGCCTGGAGCTCGCTGGGGCGCGCGGCTGAGCGACCCCGGCCGTTTCCTGACCGGCCAGCGGGCTCCTGGCGCCGGCCGGGGCGGGGCGGGGCCGCGCCGGGCCGGGGACACGCCCCCCCAACGGGCGCGAAGTGTCAGCGAACCGGTGCCGCAGCCATTGCCGGAGTCTTAGACCTGACCCAGCGCAAGGGAAGTGGCCTCGGCCGACAGCCTCCCCAAGCTAGCGACCTTGGCGCTACAAACAGCCTGTCAGAACCGGCAACGGCTCCCCCGAGCCCCCGGCACGCACCCCTGCCTCCCCCCGGACCTGGCAAGGCCCACAGCGCCCCCCCGCCCCGGACCAGCGCACCCCGCCCCGCAGCCCCCTCCGCGGCCGGCTTGGCCTGCTGGTCCCCCACCTGCCCCCCAAAGCCTAGCCCAGCACCCAGAGCCCGCCCAGCCAGACACGCAGCCCCCCTTAACCTCCCTCCGCCTTCTCCTCCCCCCAGCCCTGCTCGGCACACAGCACCGCCCCCCTCCGTCTTCTCCCTCCAGCCCAGCTCGCCCGCGCCTCAGCCTGGCTGGCCCACGGCACCGCCTCCCTCCGTCTTCTCCCTCCGGCCCAGCTCGCCCGCGCCTCAGCCTGGCTGGCCCACGGCACCGCCCCCCTCCGTCTTCTCCCGCCGGCACACAGCACGCCCGCCCCCAGCCCTGCCTGGCTGGCCCACGGCACCCTGCCCCCGGCTCCAGAGCTTGGCATACAGCCTCCCCCGCAGCCCGGCCAGCCACGCCACACCGCCGCTCCCCCCGAGCCTCCAGCACCAGCAGGCCCCTGCCTGTCCCCCCTCCCCCCCCACGGGCAGAGCTCCCCGGGCAGCACATGGAGTCCCCTCCCCGGCAGCCCGAGCCTTCCCCCTCGCCACGCCCCCACAGCCCAGACACCCAGCGCTCCCTCGCCGCCGCCCGCCTCACCTCCTTGGGTCCGGGGGAGCTGGGGCTGGGCACAGGGCTGGCATCTGCAGGGGGGGAGCCCCCCCTCCACCCGGCCGCCTCTCACCTGCAAGCTCGTTGCCGCTCATCCCACCGGAGCCCTTTTTGGCGCCCCCAAATTTTGGCGCCCTAGGCAGTCTCCTACTTCACCTAGTGGTACACCGGCCCTGGGCTTTGTGCACACATGGGGATCAGACTGTTTCACCCCTTCAGGGCTATCAGTTAGTGCAGGGGTTCTCACAACAAAGTTCTGGAGGCCTCAGAGCGAGGACACCAACTCTTGCTGGTGGCCACTCAGACAATTTTTCCTAAAATTCTTAATTAACTTTAGGAAAAACAAATATGCATATACGTGTCCAAATATTCTAATTTATTTATGAAGGGTTTTTTTGCAGACTCAATAATAAAAATAATGTACAATTGTGTCTCTTCTTTACTGGCCCTAAACAAAATAGACACACAAATAAGATATTTTGCACATTCTTGTTTTTTGTTATTTCTTTTGCTTTTTGGTTGCTTTTTTCACAGCAGACTTACTAGCTAGCTTGGAGGCTGTGAAAACTGATATTAACAAATATAAATTTTCACAGCGGACTTACTCAGCTTTGCAAGCCAGGGGACAAATTAAACCCTGGATGGGGAAGTGAGCATGGAGACAGCGGGGGCCAGGGGTAATGGGAGGCTGCATGGGAGTCCGGGGTGGCAGTGGGGACCAGCGGCAATGTGTGTGGGAGTGAGCCCAGGGCTGGAGCTGGTGCCTGTGCGGCCAGGGACCCGAGACCACAGTCCCACTGGTGGTGGCCAGAGTTCCGGGGCCGGGAGAGACAGCAGGGGTCAGGGGCACTGAGGTGTGTGTGTGTGTGGTGAGTTCAGGGCCAGAACCCAAAGCTCCACGACCAGAGCCTGCTGCCTGCCACCCCAGCGCTGAAGCCCAAGCTTCACCATCCCAGGGAAGATGGGGAATTCACTGGCTGCTTGCTTCTCTGACATTTTGGCTCCAGACGGGGAGGAGGGAGGTGGCCCTGGGGGAGGATCCACTGCTTTGCCCCCCTCCCCCCCTTCACTGCCTGGGAGGCTGTGGGTGCAAGAAAATCTCCTGGTGGCTGCATTTGAGAAATGGTGAGCTAGTGTATAGCACCCATTGCCATTTGGGAAAGCAGTATTTCAGATATTGAGAGTAAGATTAAGAACTCTGTCTCAGCTTGGAAGTAAACTGTTGCTCCAAAGAGAGTGAAAAGTGCACGTGCAGCATGACTGACTTCTGGAGAAATTTTGTGCCACTGCGCATCTGCAGAATTCATGTCCCTGGCAGATTTCTTTGCTTCTCCACAGAAAAAAGACTTCTGACAGGAAAGCAAAGAGAAGCCACAAGAGTGGTCACATGCCCCTCCCCAGCAGCGTGGGTGCCTTGGAGATGTAAATCACAGCAGGGCTGTGCGTGGAAGTGAGCGAGAGAGACTCTGTCCCTCTCGCTCACTATCGCAGTGTGCCTGGAGCTGAGGAGGGGCTGGGCTGGGCTGGGGACAGTCTGGCAGGTCCAGCTGCTAGTCCTGGCTGGGCTGGTTGGGGGAGGACAGGACTACCATGGGCTGCTCCTGTGGCCAGGTCAGAGCTGACCCCAAAAATCTCCCCTGGCTGCAGGAAGCTCTACACCCCCTCTGCTTCCTGCCCTCATTGCTCCCCAGCCACAGGGGAGGGTTCACGGTATGCAGAGCTGTCCCCCCATGCATCTGGACTCCCTGTGCTGAGACCTAACCATCTTCACCTGGACCCCCGCAGTCTCTCATTCCCCCTGCACCCAGAACCCCCCAACAAGCCCCTGTGCCTCCAGTTCCTCCCGCACACAGACCTCACATTAAGCCCCTCCAGACTTAGCTACTGCTGGGCTGACTCTGCTTGCCTCACACATGGATCGGAGGGCAAGGCTGGGTGTGCCTTTGAGACTCTGTCCCTCTTGCTCACTCTTGTCATGCCCCTGGCACAGAAAGACGGGGCCCTGAGGTTTTTCCTGTTTCATTGATGGAGCCCGGGCTCTAGGACTCTGCAGGGTGGGAGGGTACCAGAGTTCCAACTTTAGTCCAAGCCCAGAAGTCTGCACAGCAACCTGAACTGCCCTGCAGCCTGAGCCCTGTGAGCCCGAGTTGGCTGGCATGGGCCAGCCACAGGCTTTTCTTTGCTTTGTCGCCATACCCTTAAAGTCTTCTGAATTGACATACATGGAAATATTAGTATTGCAATCTGTTCTGTGGAGCAGTATAGATGTGCTTGTAAGGAATCTGTTTGTCAAAAAACATTTCCTGAACCTTTTGTTGTCTGTACTGTTACAGACATGCTTGCTGACAGATATTTTGAAATAAATTACCAAAATAATGAAAATGGCATGATTATATTGTGTTATTTTGACAAAATATGCAGGATTTTGCAGAATTTTTAATTGTTTGGCTCAGAATTCCCTCAGGAGTAGTGACTGGGGCTCTGGTGCAAGCTAGAGGGTTTACAGGAAGTCTGTTGTCGCAGTAACTGGGTGGGCTCAAGGTTACATTCTGTGGTTATGAACTATACGCACATTCTGTGAATTCAATTCCTACCCTTGGCAATTTTTAGGCCAATGGCTCTCAACTTTTCCAGATTACTGTACCCCTTCCAGGAGTCTGATTTGTCTTGCATACCCCAAAGTTTCACCTCACTTAAAAACTGCTTGCTTACAAAATCGGACATAATACAAAAATGTCACAGCACACTATTACTGAAAAATTACTTGATTTCGAAGTTTTACCATATAATTAGAAAATAAATCAATTGGAATATAAATATTGTTACATTTCAGTGTATGGTATATAGAGCTTCATAAACAAGTCACTGTATGAAATTGTAGTTTGTACTGAATTTGCTAGTGTTTTTTATGTACCCTGTTGTACAATTAGGCAACTATCTCAATGAATTAGCCATCATGGGGTGGGGCAAGAGCAGTAGATGCAGGATCCTGAGCAAGGTCTTGACTCCCTTTCTAGTACTGTTTTTATAGAAGAAGAGAGGAACTCTCTCTGCCTCTGATGCCTATGGCATAGGGTTACACTGTGGCACAAAGAGTTCATGCATCAGATTTGGATTGCATATTGGGCCACTGATGTTCTATTCTCCTGACCTCACATAAGCTGTTGGTGAGTCCCCATGACTGGTATGGTGGGAGGGGATAGTGCATCTGTGGGTACAGCAGAAGTGTGTAGTCTGTCAGTGCCCTAGCCCTGCTGCCAGGCAGCATGTTTCACTTGGGCATTGAGAAAAGGAGTACTTGTGGCACCTTAGAGACTAGTGCCACAAGTACTCCTTTTCTTTTTGCGAATACAGACTAACACGGCTGTTACTCTGAAAATTGGGCATTGAGGAAACTCACTGGGCCTGTGACTTTCCAAGGGATGGACTAACTTGCTTTCTAAAAAAGGAAAGGGCCTGAGCAGCCCTGTTTAGATCCAGCTGTTTCCTTGTGGCTACTCCTAGGTAGACATCAGCAGACTGAATGTGAGTGAGCAGTCCTTCTCCTTGTTCCCTGTTCAGATTCAGGGCACTAACGACAGCAGTATTGTCAGTAAATGCTCCACCGCTGCTCTTGGCTACATCCAGGATGGCTTCCTACAGTACTTCGTTACCAAGAGATGCAGACGAGCGCCGCTGATTCATTGGTGAGGAACGGGCTTTGGTTTGATTTGGTTCTTGCTATCCTTTGGGAGGGGCTACTGATGCTTAGTGGCAGGGGGGATTGCTGTGATTGGTTTTATTTTGTGGGTAGAGCTTCCATTGGTCTCTATTGTCAGTAAATCATAGCCTGGCCTTTAGTCTTGGTCATTCTTTTTTTGAATAAGGGAAATGCACTGTCATGATTGAGCAGAAAGCTATGCTCAATGTTAAGAGGTAATCTTTCTGAGTGTTCTAAGATCCATGTATGCAGTGAGATTGTCCTAAACATTACTGTGCAATAACAGGGGCACAAGTATACATTAGGGTGCAATTTTAGTGCCATTTGGAAATGGAGCTCCTGAAATATAGGCTCCCGCCAAAGATGGGTTTTAAAATTTTCAGATGGTGTAACAGGGTTCCACTCACTGCAGGTGCACCTCCTTATGGCTAGGTTTGGGAATTAGCCCTTGCACCCCTTTCTATTGGTTGCTTGTGCTGTGGCCCCTCTCTCTCTCTGGGACTCAGAGTGCTCCTTCTTCATGACTCGTCCCTTTAGCCAAGTCACTGTATAGTCCTCCAGTTCTGAGGTAACGAAGTCCCACCGGACAAGTTGTCCTTATGCTGTTTCAGGCAATATTCTGTTCCAGCTCCAGTTTGTTTGCCATTTTTGCAGTGGCTGGTAGGGGAACCTGGACCCATCTGCTTCTGTGGTTCTAGCCCAGGGACCCTGTAACTAGCAGCCTAGGTCTGCTAAGTCTCAGACCCTGTTACTGTTTCTCTGGGCTCTTTCCTGCTCCACCTCTTTATCTCCTTGGCATATCTATGGGTTTACAACTGGAGCTTCTGCCCCTCTCTGTGGCTACTTCACCTTCTTAACCACTTGTCAAATTTCCTAGTCCAGGGCAGGATCCAAGGCTTATCCTGTCTCTGGATTTACTCCTTGACCTTGGCCAACTCTCTTTTCCTCTAGTGAGTGACTGCAGAAGTCATCCCTGTCACCCCTCCTTCTCTCACTTCCTGGCTTTATGCTTCTATCCCTGTTCCTTCCCTCAGCTGGGCTTCATCTGCCACTAGACCTTATCAGTGTCTGGTTCCCCTGCAGCATAGAAGGTTAATTGGTCCTTTCTGGCACACATTACCATGCTCAGGGCTCATGTGGTGTGGACACCCCATCACAGTTAAACTTTTTTTCCAAAGGTCTAGGGAAGAAGGCTATTAACTTTCATAAAATTTATATCACTGGATTGTCCGAGTTTAGAAATATTTCAAAACTTACAGCTCTATAAAACTTTAGCACCACTGCTTACAGGTATCAGAGGAACAGCCGTGTTAGTCTGTATTCGCAAAAAGAAAAGGAGTACTTGTGGCACCTTAGAGACTAATAAATTGGTTAGTCTCTAAGGTGCCACAAGTACTCCTTTTCTTTTTGCTTACAGGTAGTTTCCTTAGCAGCTCTTTTGTGATTTACTCATTTGAATCCTTAGGGGAACAGACACTGCTCCTTAAATCAAAGGATGAAGAGTTCAAATCCTCCTCTAGTGAGTTTTGTGTGCTATGCATGTTGCTCTCAGTCTTTCTTTTGCCTGGTATAGTAGAGGCTTATGTGGGAGGGTCTAGCTGTCATAAAACCAGAGAGGATGGGATGGGAGTCCTGGTCAGGATGAATCAGTTCTGTGCCAGAAGAGGCCCACTGATTTCCAGCATTAGGCACAATTGACTGGATCTGAGCTGGGAGCTGGGAATAGGAATGCCTGGTGCAGGCCACAGGCCCGTAATGCTGAGTCTAGGAGATGGGGGAGGAGAACACCAGTGGTAATGAATGGGCCATTTCACTTCAGAGGACATCCTGGACATACTTCCCAACTGCTCAGCTACTAGCTCTGCCCTCCTCCTGGACCCTCCATGTCCTCAGTAGGCCTGGAGTGGCTTTGGGAAGGAAGGACAGTGGTAGCTGCCGGACTGTGAGAAGCACGTTTACCAACTGGAGACAGCAAAGGGGAAAGACAAATTAAACAAATTAGAGGATTGGGCCAAAATAAATCTGATGAGGTTCAATAAGGACAAGTGCAGAGTCCTGCACTTAGGATGGAAGAATCCCATGCTACAGATTAGGGACCGAATGGCTCGGCAGCAGTTCTGCAGAAAAGGACCTAGGGGTTACAGTGGACGAGAATCTGGGTATGAGTCAACAGTGTGCCCTTGTTGCCAAGAAGGCTAACTGCATTTTGGGCTGTGTAAGTAGGGGCGTTGCCAGCAGATTGAGGGACACGATCATTCCCCTCTGTTCAACATTGGTGAGGCCTCATCTGGTGTACTGTGTCCAGTTTTGGGCCCCACACTACAAGAAGGAGGTGGAAAAATTGGAATGCATCCAGCGGAGGGCAACAAAAATTATTAGGGGACTGGAATACATGACTTCTGAAGAGAGGCTGAGGGAACTGGAATTATTTAGTCTGCAGAAGAGAAGAATGAGGGGGGATTTGATAGCTGCTTTCAACTACCTGAAAGGTGGTTCCAAAGGGGATGGATCTAGACTGTTCTCAGTGGTTGCAGAGGACAGAACAAGCAGTAATGGTCTCAAGTTGCAGTGTGGGAGATTTAGGTTGGATATTAGGAAAAACTTTTTCACTAGGAGGGTGGTTAAACACTGGAATGCGTTAGTTACCTAGGGAGGTGGTGGAATCTCCTTCCTTTGAGGTTTTTAAGGTCAGGCTTGACAAAGCCCTGGCTGGGGTGATTTAGTTAGGGATCGGTCCTGCTTTGAGCAGGGGGTTGGACTAGATGACCTCCCGAGGTCCCTTCCAACCCTGATATCCTATGATTCTATTAGAGGAATCAAGCTCCGGACTGCCTACTCCACTTCAGGGACTAGAGTAGCAGGAATGGGCTACGCATGCTGTTCTGCAGCACAGGGGAATCACAGAGGTGTGAAGTAGAGAGGAGGGAATGAGGCCTTTTGGGAAAGGAATGGGTTCTGAAAGAAGGGAGTGAAGTTCCCACGAGAAGGGGAGTGTGGCGTTTTTGAGTGAAAGGGGAAATCTGGATACAACAGTTGGATTTTATTTCCTAGGGGTTACTATGTCCGGGCCCGAGCTGTGGATCATTGTGTGCGAGAGTTTCTGCTACAGAGTCAAGGCCACCCCAGGAGACAGGTGAATTCTCTGGGGGAAGAGTGCAGGGCCTGAGCTCCCATTGTGGGTCTGGGGAGACCTCCTTGGTGTCTGTGGTCTGCATTAGTGTAGCATATCCCCAGTCATCCCTTCCCAGGAAGACACAGATGGGTATATAAGACTGGCACCATTAGTTGCCCACTTTTGTTCTTGGAGCCTGGGCAGAGGAGACAAAATCCTTGGGAGGGGGGCACTGTCTGTGTACATGTTCCTCCTACTGGGGGTTTGCCACGCTAGGCTAATGCCCCATGGATGTTGGCACCTACATACTCTGGTGCTTTGTGCCCTGCAAATAGCCAGGCTGCTGCTGGAGTTAAATAACATTCTCTCCCCTCCCCCCCCGCAGATCCTTTCTTTTGGTGCTGGCTTTGACTCCCTGTATTTCCGCCTAAAGGCTGTGGGTCTTCTGAGTTGCACTGTGGTGTATGAGGTAGATTTCCCAAGTGTGGCAAGCCGGAAAGCTGCTCTGATCAAGGGTACGGAGAACCTGGCCATGGTCGTGGGAGGAGTTGGAGGGAGAGAATCAGGTATGACATTTCTGGCTGCAGCAGGCTAGCCAGAATGCAACTTACCTGTCATCTGATGCAGAGGCAGAGTATGTAGGTGGAGTTTCCACAAGGGATAGTGGGAATACACTGGTTGTAAGTTTCCTGGGCCTTTTGCAGATCATTCTTGACATTGTCCCTCTGTGGCCTATTAGTGATGGGAGTCTGTGGCATGGGTTTTCCCAATCTCCTGCCCAGTGTTTCCTCTAATTTTTCCCACACATGTGTGAAATGAATTTTGTTATGTGGTGCACATAACAAAATTCATGTGGCAGGGGTTGGGTCGAGGGGTTTGGCGTGTGGGAGGGGGCTCAGGCTGGGGCAGAGGTTCGGGGTGTGGGGGGATGAGGACCCTGGCTGGGGGTGCAGGCTCTGAGGTGGGGCGAGGATGAGGGGCTCAGGGCTGGGGCAGAGGGTCAGAGTGGGGGGTATGGTCTCCAGCTGGGGATGCGGGCTCTGGGATGGTGCCAGGGATGAGGGGTTTGGGATGCAGGCTGCCCTGGGACTACAGGGGGAGAGAGGACTCCCCCCAGCTCTCTCTTCTCGCAGCAGCACCTGGACTGGGGCGGGAGAGGTGTTTCTCCCCCCGGCCGCAGCAGGTCCAGGCCAGGGCAGGTCCGGGGCTGGGGGAGGGGCGCTTCTCCCCGCTGCAGCAGGTCCAGAACTGGGGGAGGGGTGCCTCTCCCGGCTGCAGCAGGTCCGGGGCTGGGAACGGGGCACCTCTTCCTGCCGCAGCACGTCCGGGACTGGGCGCCTCTCTCTGCCACATCCCTGAGCGCCTGTGTGGCGCTTAATAGGCTGCTGCGCAGCTTAGAGGGAACTAAGCTTCTGCCCCCACATGCTGTCAGTGGGGGTGGGGACACTATTGAGAGTGGTTTGTCTCTCATGTGGGTGTTCCTGTCACTCCTGCTGCTGCCAGCATATTAGCAAGGGGTCAGTGTTGTAATGAGGGTGTCTTGATTGTTTTCCCCCAGGAGCCATGACCTTTTCTGTGGAGGATTATAAATTGCTGGGAGTGGATTTATCTGAGCTGTCTAAGCTGGAGCAAGCCCTAAAGGAGGCAGGCCTGGACCCTGAGGTTCCCACCATGCTTTTAGCAGAAGTGGTGCTCGCTTACATGGAGATCAGCAGGTTGGTTGGCTCACTCTCTTCCCTGTAAGCTAGGTGCCTAAGTGGGTGCAGTGAGGACAGTATTAGTATGTGGAGAGGGTCTGAGAGTGGAAAGTCTGGTCCTGGAGACCTATATCTAGTGCCTTTTGGCTGTTCCCTGGGTGAATTGTGGAAGTCACTGGCAGCTACTTAGTTAGAGCTGCCATGGGGTAAATCCCTTCATTAAGTAGGTAATCTGCAGAACTACATCTCAAATGGGAATGGCTCTGGATCGTGGCAGCTCCTAGAGCCCTCTGGGCAGCTGGGGGAGGGCTCTTGCAGCTTCCCAGCACCAGATGCTTCTCTGCTCAGCACACTTCCCTCCAAACAGAAGAACCATCTCCATTGGCACCCTCTGTGGATCTGTAGAAAGGTTCCTGGTGCCTGTTCCCATCTCTGCTGGGGCCACAGCCTTCTCAATTTCTCTCCTTTGCCTGTGGCTCTGATAGGTCAGATGCTTTGATCCAGTGGGCAGCTCAGCACTTCCCCTGTGCACAGTTTGTGGTCTATGAGCAGATGCACCCTGAGGACCCCTTTGGTCGCATCATGCAGCAGCACTTCAGCCGGCTGAACTCTGTGCTGCACACCCTGGCCCAGTATCCCAATTGTGAGGCGCAGAGGAGACGCTTTCTCCAGCGGGTAGGTGGTTATGGTCCTGGAGCAGGTGTGGGTTCTGAGCCATCTGGGAAAGAGCATAACTTCAGAAGGCAGGGATGATCCCACTGGGCTTTGGTGTGCGTTGGTCAGAACCAGGCCAGGGATAAGAGGCACTATCCACTCCAGCAGCCACATGGCCTCCTCTCCCCATGCCCAGTCTCTTAGAGCACCTTCTCTTGTCTGACAGCTCTCTCCATGCAGGAGCTAGTACACTGCTTATTGTGGTGAAGCTGCATCCCTCAGAGGATCCCACAAGTTTAGGGCCTATTAGCTGGGGTACAATGAGTGTCGACTCTGAGCTAGTCACAGCAACATGCTCAGGATGGGGCATTTGCTGCAGTGTGAATCCTGGAGACAGGAGGTATGCCCCCACAATGGGGACTGAGCTGTCCATGTTCAGGCCAGCCAATTGTGTGGGAATCTGGCCAGCACTGCCAGTTTGAATATGTTTTAGAATTGGGAGCAGGTTGTGAGTCTGTCACTGGGGGAGTGAAGCCCCTGCTGTGAGGGAGTGGAGCGGGTTGTGGCTTTCTCCCTGAGGGAATGTGGGTCTCTGTTTTAGGGATGGGCCGAGTGCAGTATCATTGATATGAATGAGTTCTATGCCAGCTTTATCCCCGAAGATGAGCGACGGAGAGTGCAGGCTCTGGAGCCCTTTGATGAATATGAGGTAACTTTACCCCTTTTCTTTCTTACACCAGGGGCCTGGCTTTAAGGGGCTGTAGCTTCCCTGGTGGTCATGGGGCTGGCTGCAGAGGTGCTGCTGGGGATATAGGTGTTGCTGGGTAAACAGAAGAGGCCCTGGGAATCTGAGACCCAGTTAACACGGAGCCTGCAGGGAAGCTGCCCATGAAGCTGGGGTGGGCAGCAGACATTCTGGCCTTTTAATATATTTTTCAGTGACTGCCTGCCTCCTGCTCCCACAGCTGGCTGCACAGGCCCCATCCCATGGGCAGAGTCAGACCCAGTTCCCTAAACTTCCCAGAAGTCAGTGCAGGCCCCAGTGCTGCAGCTTACTTCCTAAGTGGGCCTCTGCCCTAGCTTCAGTCTTCAAGTGGGCTCAAGACCAGACCTAAGGTAAAGTGCCCAGATTACAGCAGTGCAGTCTCTGCACCAGAGACAGGGAAAAGGAGAGCTTTTCTGGTGCATTGTTGGAGACTTTGGCATCATTTTTAATAGGGTCTAGGAATCTATCAGGTTCGATGATTTAACTGGGAATTGGTCCTGCTTCGAGCAGGGGGTTGGACTAGATGACCTTCTGGGGTCCCTTCCAACCCTTATATTCTATGATTCTATGAACCTTGTCTCCATCTGCTGTGGGCCTGCATCCCTTCCCCTACATCCGTCAGTGCCCCACTCCCCACACCACTGCTGCAAAGATCTGAGTTTCTCTCTTCTGGCTTGTTGCAGGAATGGCACCTGAAATGTTCACATTACTTTATCCTGGCTGCATCGAAGGGGAAAGAGCTTGCCTGGACTCCTCTGTTCTCCAAGATGCCAGGTAAATATGAACTGACTCTCACTGGCACAGGCCTCTGAAAAGATCCAGGGGTATAGCCTTTCTCCAGAAAGAGCACATGAGATTCTGCCATCTGAGTAGACCTCTCCAGCCTTCCTGCTAATGATGACTTTGCAATCTGTAGCTGTCATAAATATAGAGAGAAGGGTAGCATAAAATCCCTCCTTGGCAGCTGTACTAAATCGCTTTACCAGTAAGGGGTTAAGAAGCTCAAATAACCTAGTTGGCTCCTGACCAGAAGGACCAATGAGAAAAGAAGATACTTTCAAATCTGGGTAGGGAGAGTTTGTTTGTGGCTCTCTTTGTTTGTTCCCTCTCTGGATGGAGGGAGAGACCAAGCAGGTACATCATCTCCTGAAAATATACCTGGAATGATCCATCTAAAATCGCAGAAATTGTAAGTAGGCAAGGAAATGCATTAGGTTATCTTTTGTTTTAGCTTGTGAATTTTCCTATGCTACAAAGGTAGTTTTATTCCTGTTTTTGTAATTGTGAAGCTGAGGCCAGAGGGGAGTCCTCTGTGTTTTAAATCTTTTTATTATCCTGTAAAGTTACCTTCCATCCTGATTTTGCAGGTGTGATTCTTTTACTTTTTTCTTTATAATAAAGTTCTTCTTTTAAGAACCTGATTGATTTTAGTGTCCTGAAGATAGAGGGTCTGGTCTGTACTCAAATTGTTAAGGCAATTAGTTGATATATTATTCTCAAGCCTCCCCAGGAAAGGGGGTGAAGGGGCTTGTGGTGATAGGGATTCCAAGTGACCCTTCCCTGAATTTTTGTGTAATTCACTTGGTGGTAGCAGCAATACTGTCCAAGGACAAGGAAAGGAATTTGTGCCTTGGGGAAGTTTTTAACCTAAGCTGGTAGACTATAAGCTTAGGGGGTCTTTCATGCGAGTCCCCACATCTGTACCCCAGAGTTCAGAGTGGCAGTAGCACTGAGGTCAGATTTGCACCCTGCGATGTTGGTGTCCTGGCTCAGTGGGACTGAGTGGTGAGAGCTTTTCATTCCTTCAGGTTGTTGCACTCTCCTAGTTTTGAGTTATTCTGGATGGTGGCTGCAACTCCTCCCTCCCATCCACTGCTCATTTGTGGCATTCTTTAGACTTCGTGTCTCTGATTTCCTCACTTCTGCCTCCCCACAAGGCCCTGTAGGCCATCCTGTTCTCTCTATTATATATAGCAGGCTTGGCCAAACCGCGGCTCATGAGCTGCATGCGGCTTTTTTACTGTTAAAATGCGGCTTGTGCAGCCCCCAGACCATTTTCTGCCTACTAGACTAGGGGTTGGGAGCTCGGGCTTCTGCCATGTGGCGGGGTGGTGGGGCTCAGGGCTTTAACCCCACGTTGGGGAGAGGCTCCTGCGGGGCTGAAGGTCCGAGCTTCCCCCACCTCCTAAATCTGGTAGGCAGAGGAATGGTGCTCGGGCCTCCAGGAAATAATTCAAGAGAATTTAAACCCTGGTGAACCCAATAGCGTGAGAGTGAGACTGATAGAGAAATTTGCACATGTGCATTATACAAGGAAATTGCATCATTCTGTATTCAGATGTTGCGCTGTGTGGACCTTGTATGCTCATGATCTCCCTGCATCTGCAGAATACAGACTGTGTTTACTGTTCGTAAGTCGCATTTGAATAGTTTTAGATTTAAGTGTTAACCCTGTGTTAATTTCGTGGATGACAATTGTTAGAGGGCTTTCCCTTCACCATGCCACTTCCCTGGTTCTTGTCACGCAGACAGCAAGCAGCAAAAGACCAGAAGTCCGAAGTACAGACAACGCAATGTTTATTGGGGTTAATTTCCAGCAAGCATGATTCCAATTTCCCACCCGCTTCCTGTTTGACCCCAGTTTATATAGTAATATTCTCTTAATCAATCATTTTACTGAAATTTAACTAACCAATCCTAACATATTGTAACATAATTCTCTAACCAATTATATCTCAGGTTTCAGAGTAGCAGCCGTGTTAGTCTGTATCTGCAAAAAGAAAAGGAGTAATTGTGGCGCCTTAGAGACTAACAAATTTATTTGAGCATAAGCTTTCATGAGCTACAGCTCACTTCATGCATCCGATGAAGTGAGCTGTAGCTCACGAAAGCTTATGCTCAAATAAATTTGTTAGTCTGTAAGGTGCCACCAGTACTCCTTTTCTTTTTGCAATTATATCTCACTACCTCAATTAACTTACACCTAGCAAAATTAATTATACAGCAGACAGAAACAATTAGAGAACCAGACAGATTCACAATAGAAAAGTGGGGGCCATAAAGATAAAACAATACAGAAATGAGTTTCACAACCATTGATAAGTGATTTCTTGCCAGACAAGATGCTATCAAACTAAGTTTTCTTTAACCATCTTAAGATCTGTTGCTTTATCTGGTGGTGGTGGGCACTGTCAAGGTTCCTCCCCCACTCTGAACTCTAGGGTACAGATGTGGGGACCTGCATGAAAACCTCCTAAGCTTATCTTTACCAGCTTAGGTCAAAACTTCCCCAAGGTACAAAATATTCCACCCTTTGTCCTTGGATTGGCTGCTACCACCACCAAACAAATACTGGTTACTGGGGAAGAGCTGTTTGGAAACGTCTTTCCCCCCAAATACTACCCAAAACCTTGCACCCCACTTCCTGGACAAGGTTTGGTAAAAAGCCTCACCAATTTGCATAGGTGACCACTGACCCAAACCCTTGGATCTGAGAACAATGAAAAAGCATTCAGTTTTCTTACAAGAAGACTTTTAATAGAAATAGGAGTAAATAGAAGTAAAGAAATCCCCTCTGTAAAATCAGGATGGTAGATACCTTACAGGGTAATTAGATTCAAAACATAGAAAATCCCTCTAGGCAAAACCTTAAGTTACAAAAAAGATACACAGACAGAAATAGTCATTCTATTCAGCACAATTCTTTTCTCAGCCATTTAAAGAAATCATAATCTCTAGCATACCTAGCTAGTTTACTTACTAAAAGTTCTAAGACTCCATGCCTGTTCTATCCCTGACAAAAGCAGCATATAGACAGACACACAGACCCTTTGTTTCTCTCCCTCCTCTCAGCTTTTGAAAGTATCTTGTCTCCTCATTGGTCATTTTGGTCAGGTGCAAGCAAGGTTACCTTTAGCTTCTTAACCCTTTACAGGTGAGAGGAGTTTTCCTCTGGCCAGGAGGGATTTTAAAGGGGTTTACCCTTCCCTTTATATTTATGACAGGCACTATCAGGAAAGGATCATCTTCCTAACAGCCCAATACCACCTTATTTCAATGTGACTGGTTTGGAATGTGAGGATGTGACCATACGCTTCCCAGCTTATGGCTACCCCTGCACAAGGCCTCAGACTATCTTGGTGAGAGAAGGCCCATACACAGGCGTATTTGTGATTTTGTTTCTTATATCTCTATAACTAGCTAAGTGATAAAAATATACCTAAGTTCTTAAAGTATAGGCCTTTACAGGCAGGCCTGAATATCTATTTTCTAACGACATCTTCAAAATGGTAAGAAATGCAAGTATGAAGAAGAAAACCAAAGTTTTACGCCAGTATTGGAAGAAGATTTTGCATTCACTGTTAAAGATGGCAACCCCCTGTGCCTTATCTGCAATGCATTGCTCACTCACTACAAAGCAAGCAACCTGAAATGTCACTACGAAATGAATCACAATAACTTTTCATCTAAATACCTTCCTGAATCAGAATTAAGGAAAAACAAGCTAACCACATTAAAATTACGCCTAAACAGTCAACAAACACTACTTTTGGCATTCAGTAAGGAAGCTGACACAATGACTGAAGTTAATTTTGTTATGTCATGGAATATCGCTCGTGCTAAACATCCATATTGTGATGGAGAATTTAAGAAGAATATTGCAGAAGTGGTTGCAATTTTGGATGCAACTAACAAAAAAACTTCAACTAATAACGCAAATTTAAATTTTGCATCACACTATGGAGAGCCATATTTCCCAGATCAGTGCTGATGTTGCAAGCAAGCTGCAAAACAATCTAAAGAATTCTCTAGCATTCAGTCTAGTTGTTGAAAAATCCAGAGATATACAAGATAAACCACAACTAGCGATATTTGTTCGCTATGTTTCCGTGGATGTAATTGTGAAAGAAGAGATGTTGAACTCAGTGGCGCTAAAAGAAACAACCTGCAGTATTGACGTAAAGAATGCACTTGACAAAGCATTTACACATGCTGATATACAGCTGGATAAACTCGTCAGCATTGCAATGGATGGAGCACCTGTAATGGTGGGGGAAAAAAGTAGGCCTTATATTCTTGAAAAGCAATCCCAAATTTCTGGAGTTTTTCCCTGTTTATTGCCTCATCCATCATGAACATCTCACAGGCAGATATTTCAAGTATGAAAATGGTCATAGAAATTGTCAGTTTCATCCACGTGAATGGGAAGACTCATCGACAGTTCAAAAATTTAATCAAAGAGCTGGATCTTGAAGAGAAACCTAACAACGTCTCTTTCTACTGTATTGTGGGGTGGTTATCAACCAGCAATGTCTTATATAGGCTTGTGGAATGTTGGAGCCTATTAATGCTTCCCTTGAAGAAAAGGAAAAGTCCTATCCACATCTGAAAGATGAGCAATGGATGTAGGATCTGATGTTTTTCACTGATATTATGCAGCATCTGCGCAAACTCAACTTGGCATTCCAAGGGTAGGATAAGATTATTTCTGACCTTACTCAAACAGTCTTCAGCTTCTAGAACAAGTTAAAGCTTCTGCAGAGAGACATAGTTCAACCACTTTCCCCATCTCAAGAGTAGGGTAAACACATTCCCTGAATTCGAAGTAGAAGATCATAAACACGAGGAATACAGAGGTAAATTACAAGGTCTGCTTGATGATTTTGGGGGCAAGTTTGAAAACTTGCAGAAGTTGAGATCCTGCTTCGCCTTTCTTATAAACCCATTCATGCTTGATGTGAACAACGATGGCTGTCCGATTCCCCAAAACCATGGTTACAGAAAGATCTACTGTAGAAATGGAACTATTGGAACTCCAGGAGGATCAGGCTCTAAAGCTGATGTGTAAGTCACAGTCTGCAATCATGTTCTAGAAGCTAGTGCCCAAAAGAAAGTAGACTAACTCAAGAAGACGAGTGTGCGACTCATTTTAGTTTTCAGCACAACATACTGCTGTGAATCGCTGTACTCCATGATGAAGTTTGTAAAATCGAAACCTCTGACCGAGTTCCTCCACACCACCTTGACAACATATCAACCAGATTCCCAAAGACTTATGACCAAGATGGAGACCCACAAGGACTCTAGGTCAAGCACTAATTCGCTGTGATTCAGTTAGTAGGATGTTAATATTTTAAATGCATGTATAAAGGTCGTGCATGTCTTCATAGAATCATAGAATATCAGGGTTGGAAGGGACCTCGGGAGGTCATCTAGTCCAACCCCCTGCTCAAAGCAGGACCGATCCCCAATTAAATCATCCCAGCCAGGGCTTTCTCAAGCCTGACCTTAAAAACTTCTAAGGAAGGAGATCCACCACCTCCCTAGGTAACGCATTCCAGTGTTTCACCACCCTCCTAGTGAAAAAGTTTTTCCTAATATCCAACCTAAATCTCCCCCGCTGCAACTTGAGACCATTACTCCTTGTTCTGTCATCTGCTACCACTGAGAACAGTCTAGAGCCATCCTCTTTGGAACCCCCTTTCAGGTAAATGAAAGCAGTTATCAAATCCCCCCTCATTCTTCTCTTCTGTAGACTAAACATCCCCAGTTCCCTCAGCCTCTCCTCATAAGTCATGTGTTCCAGTCCCCTAATCATTTTTGTTGCCCTCCGCTGGACTCTTTCCAATTTTTCCACCTCCTTCTTGTAGTGTGGGGCCCAAAACTGGACACAGTACTCCAGATGAGGCCTCACCAATGTCGAATAGAGGGGAACGATCACGTCCCTCGATCTGCTGGCAATGCCCGTACTTATACATCCCAAAATGCCAGTGGCCTTCTTGGCAACAAGGGCACACTGTTGACTCATATCCAGCTTCTCATCCACTGTAACCCCTAGGTCCTTTTCTGCAGAACTGCTGTCGAACCATTCAGTCCGTAGTCTGTAGCAGTGTGAGGGATTCTTCTGTCCTAAGTGCAGGGCTCTGCACTTGTCGTTGTTGAACCTCATCAGATTTCTTTTGGCCCAATCCTCTAATTTGTCTAGGTCCCTCTGTATCCTCTAGCTGTCCTCCGAGTTTAGTGTCATCTGCAAACTTGCTGAGGGTGCAATCCACACCATCCTCCAGATCATTTATGAAGATATTGAACAAAACCGGCCCCAGGACCGACCCTTGGGGCACTCCACTTGATACCGGCTGCCAATTAGACATGGAGCCATTGATCACTACCCGTTGAGCCCGACAATCTAGCCAGCTTTCTATCCACCTTATATTCCATTCATCCAGCCCATACTTCTTTAACTTGCTGGCAAGAATACTGTGGGACACCGTGTCAAAAGGTTTGCTAAAGTCAAGGAACAACACGTCCACTGGTTTCCCTTCATCCACAGAGCCAGTTATCTCGTCATAGAAGGCAATTAAATTAGTTAGGCATGACTTGCCCTTGGTGAATCCATGCTGACTGTTCCTGATCACTGTCCTCTCCTCTAGGTGTTTCAGAATTGTTTCCTTGAGGACCTGCTCCATGATTTTTCCAGGGACTGAGGTGAGGCTGTCTGGCCTGTAGTTCCCAAGATCCTCCTCCTTCCCTTTTTTAATGATGGGCACTACATTAGCCTTTTTCCAGTCATCCGGGACTTCCCCGGATCGCCATGAGTTTTCAAAGATAATGGCCAATGGCTCTGCAACGCATCCGGCCCCATGGACTTGTGCTCGTCCAGCTTTTCTAAATAGTCCAGAACCTCTTCTTTCTCCACAGAGGGCTGGTCACATCCTCCCCATGCTGTGCTTCCCAGTGCAGTAGTCTGTGAGCTGACCTTGTTTGTGAAGACAGAGGCAAAAAAAGCATTGAGTGCATTAGCTTTTTCCACATCCTCTGTCTCTAGGTTGCCTCCCTCATTCAGTAAGGTGCCCACACTTTCCTTGACTTTCTTCTTGTTGCTAACATACCTGAAGAAACCCTTCTTGTTACTCTTAACGTCTCTTGCTAGCTGCAACTCCAGATGTGATTTGGCCTTCCTGATTTCACTCCTGCATGCCCGAGCAATATTTTTATACTCATCCCTGGTCATTTGTCCAATCTTCCAGTACTTGTAAGCTTCTTTTTTGTATTTAAGATCAGCAAGGATTTCACTGTTAAGCCAGGCTGGTCGCCTGCCATATTTACTATTCTTTCTACACATCGGGATGGTTTGTCCCTGTAACCTCAATAAGGATTCTTTAAAATACAGCCAGCTCTCCTGGACTCCTTTCCCCCTCATGTTATTCTCCCAGGGGATCTTGCCTTTCAGTTCCCTGAGGGAGTCAAAGTCTGCTTTTCTGAAATCCAGGGTCCGTATTCTGCTGCTTTCCTTTCTTCCTTGTGTCAGGATCCTGAACTCGACCATCTCATGGTCACTGCCTCCCAGGTTCCCATCCACTTTTGCTTCCCCTACTAATTCTTCCCGGTCTTGCGGCTCTCAAACTTCTGAAAGTTATCATATGTGGCTCAGAGGGTCAGTAAGCTTGGCCACCCCAACATACTACTATTTTCTACAGGACTTCTGCCTCATTCCGCATAGGATGAACAGCTGTTCAGTATTTTGTTTTGTCCTCATTGTTCAATGTGTGGCCCCATGCTCCAAGTATAACAGTTTTCAAACAGTGGTCCGCACACAGAATTATTTATTTCTTCATAAGCTTACCAGTTGTATTTGAGTGCTTCATAAATATTCATGAAAAGTATTTTCACATCTCTGTGAGGAGCAGTGGTGGTATTATCCCTGTTTTACAGATAGGCAACTGACCCACAGAGAGATTAAGATCAGAAGTATCCACTAATTTTGGGTGACCAATTTGAGGTACCTAGGGTTTGAGTTTTCTGAATATTTAGCATTATATAGCACTTCATATGTTCAAATCACCCACTGACTTCATTTGCAACTCTGAATGTGCAGCACTTCTGCAAATCAGACTTGCCTAGCACCACATAGTAACTCTGTGGCAGAGGCAGGGGTAAAATCCATTTATCCAGGGGAGTGTTAAACTACTTTAACCATGGCTAGTGAAAAGGGGACTGCAAACAGGGGAGTTTGAGAGGGAGTTGTAATATAGTCGCTATGGTTAGGAAGGGCCCCATCACCAGTGCCAACGCTGCTCCTGTCTCCTCCACCTGCGCCTGTATCCAGACAGACAACCTAACCATGGACGCCTCTACCCAGATCCTGGCGTGGATTTGCAGAGACTGTGGCCTGCAATTCCCACTCTCGGAAAGCCAGGCTGGGGGGACCATCCAGTGCAAAAGGGGCCTGCTGGTGGAATTTCTCAGGAAGCAGGTGGGAGTGCTACAGGAGGAGGTGGCTAGGCTGAGGAGCATCTGTGCACAGGAGGAATTCCTCAAGAGTATTCACATGGAGACATCCAAGGCTGAGGAAGCTATTCAGTTACCGAGGATTGCTGTCACACCACTGGGGGAAGAGGATATGGCTCTGTCACAGGGAGGACATTGGCTGCTGGTTACTTCAGGCAGCTGACAGTGCTCCACCCCTACTCCCAACCCACCGACCATGGTGATGGAAAACTGTTATGCTGCCCTGGCAACGAGTGAAGAGGAATTGCCCCTGGAGGAGGAGGCGGAGGCGGAGAAGCCATGTACCTGCAAGACTGGGAGGATCACAGCCACCACTCCCAGGAGGAAACTTAGGGTAGTGGTGGTTGGTGACTCTCTTCTGAGGGGGACGGAAACACCCATCTGTCACCTTGACATGGCATCCCGGGAGGTATGCTGCCTGCCAGGGGCCGTATCCGAGACATTATGGAGGGATTGTCAAGGATCATCCGGCCCTCTGACTACTACCCCATGCTACTCATCCATGTGGGCACTAATGATACTGCGAGTTATGACCCTCAGCAGATCAGAAATGACTACAGGGCTCTGGGAGTAAGGGTGAAGGAGACCTGAGCACAGGTGGTGGTCTCTTCAATCTTTCTGGTCAAGGGTAGAGGCCCAGGCAGAGACAGAGGCATCCTGGAGGTGAATGCCTGGCTGCAAGGATGGTGTTACCAGGAGGGCTTCGGCTTCCTTGACCACGGGATGCTGTTCCAGGAAGAAGGACTATTATGCAGAGATGGGGTCCATCTATCGAGGAAGGGGAAGAGCTTATTTGGATATGGTCTGGCTAACCTAGCAAGGAGGGCTTTAAACTAGGTTCAAAGGGGACAGGTGACCAAAGCCCACAGGTAAGTCAAGAACATGGAGACCTGGGAGAAGGTTTGGAATTTGGGGGGAGCAGGGGCTGTTAGAGCAGGGATAAAGGAGAGACAAGACAACTGGTGTGGAGGGGGATCAAATCAGTATCTTAGATGTCTGTATACTAATGCAAGAAGTATGGGGAGTAAGCAGGAAGAACTTGAAATGCTAGTGAATAAACACAACTATGACATATGGCCCACAGAGACTTGGTGGGATAATACACATGACTGGAATATTGGTATAGAAGGGTACAGCTTGCTCAGGAATGACAGGCAGGGAAAAACAGGAGGAGGTGTTGCCTTATATATTAAATATGTATACATTTGGACTGAGGTTGAGATAGATACAAGATCTTGTTGAAAGTCTCTGGGTAAGGATAAAAGGGGTAAAAAACCAAGGGTGATGTTATGGTAGGGGTCTACTACCACCAAACCAGGAAGAAAAGGTGAATGAAGTTTTTTTTTAAACAGTGAACAAAATCATCCAAAGCACAAGACTTGGTGGTGATGGGGGACTTCAACTACCCAGACATCTGTTGGGAAAACAACATAGCAGGACACAGATTATCCAATAAAGTTCTTGGATTGTATTGGAGACAAATTTTTATTTCAGAAGGTGGAGACGGCTAGTAGGGGAGAGGCTGTTCTAGACTTGATTTTGACAAACAGGGAGGAACTGGTTGAGAATTTGAAAGTGGAAGGTAGCTTGGGTGAAAGTGATCATGAAATGATAGAGTTCATGATTCTAAGGAATGGTAGGAGGGAGAACAGCAGAATAAAGACAACGGCTTTCAAGAAGGTAGGCTTTAGAAAACTCAGGGAGTTGGTAGGTAAGATCCCATAGGAAGCAAGTCTGAGGGGGAAAACAACAGAAGACAGTTGGCAGTTTTTCAAAGACACATTATTAAGGGCACAAGAGGAAACTATCCCACTGCATAGGTAAGATAGGAAACATGCCAAGAGATCAGCCTGGTGTAACCAGGAGATCTTCAATGATCTAAAAATCAAAAAAGAGTTCTACAAAAAGTGGAAACGAGGTCAAATTAGAAAGGATGAATATAAACAAATAAACACAGTATGCAGGGACAAAATTAGAAAGGCCAAGGCACAAAACGAGATCAAACTAGCTAGAGACATAAAGGATAACAAGAAAACATTCTACAAATACATTAGAAGCAAGAGGAGTAAGGACAGGATTGGCTCATTACTCAGTGAGCGGGGGAAATAATAATAGAAAATGTGGAAATGGCAGAGGTGCTTAATGACTTCTTCATTTTGGTTTTCACCAAAAAGGTTGGTGTTGATTGGACGTCTAACATAGTGAATACCAATGAAAATGAGGTAGGACCAGAAGAGGCTAAAATAGGAATAGAACAAGTTAAAAGTTACTGAGACAAATTTGATGTCTTCAAGTCACCAGGGCCTGATGAAATGCACCCTAGAATACTCAAGGAGCTGACTGAGGAGATATCTCAGCCATTAGCGATTATCTCTGAAAAGTCATGGAAGACGGGAGAGATTCCAGAAGACTGGAAAAGGGCAAATATAGTGCCCATATCTATAAAAAGGGAAATAAGGACAACCTGGGGAATTACAAACCAGTCAGCTTAATGTCTGTACCCGGATCAAAGATAATGGAGCAAATAATTAAGCAATCAATTTGCAAACATCTAGAAGATAAGATGATAAGTAACAGTCAGCATGGATTTGTCAAGAACAAAATGTGTCAAACCAACCTGATAGCTTTCTTTGACAGGGTAACAAACCTTGTGGATAGAGGGGAAGCGGTAGACGTGGTATATCCTGACTCCAGTAAAGCTTTTGATACTCTCACATGACCGTCTCATAAACAAACTAGGGAAATGCAACCTAGATGGAACTACTATAAGGTGGGTGCAAAACTCGTTGGCAAACCATTCCCAGAGAGTAGTTATCATTGATTCGCAGTCATGCTGAAAGGGAATAACGAGTGGGGTCCCACAGGGATCAGTTCTGGGTCTGGTTCTGTTCAATATCTTCATCAATGATTTAGATAATGGCATAGAGAGTACACTTATAAAGTTTGTGGATGATAGGAAGGCCAAAAAAGAAGGCCCCAAAAGAATTTGAGGAACAGTTAGCCAAAGACTCAAAAAGTAATAGCAAATTTTTTTTAAAGTACATCAGAAGCAGGAAACCTGCTAAACAATCAGTGGGGCGACTGAACGATTGAGGTGCTAAAGGAGCATTCAAGGACAGTAAGACCATTGCTGAGAAACTAAATGAAATCTTTGCATCGGTCTTCACGGCTGAGAATGTGAGGGAGATTCCCAGACCTGAGCCATACTTTTTAGGTGACAGATCTGATGAACTGTCACAGATTGAGGTATCATTAGAGGAGGTTTTGGAGCAATTTGATAAACTAAACAGTAATAAGTCACCAGGACCAGATGGTATTCACCAAAGAGTTCTGAAGGAACTCAAATGTGAAATTGCATGGCTACTAACTAGTCTGTAACCTATCATTTAAATCAGCTTCTGTAACAGATGATTGGAGGATAGCTAATGTGACGCCAATTTTTAAAATGGGCTCCTGAGGTGATCCCGGCAATTACAGGCCTGTAAGCCTGACTTCAGTACTGGGCAAACCGGTTGAAACTATAATAAAGAACAGTATTGTCAGACATATGGATGAACATAATTTGTTGAGGAAGAGTCAACATGGTTTTAGTAAAGGGAAATCATGCCTCACCAATCTACTAGAATTCTTTGAGGGGGTCAACAAGCATGTGGACCAAGGGGATCAAGTAGATATAGACTATTTAGATTTTGAGAAAGCCTTTGACCAGGTCCCTCACCAAAGGCTCTAAGCAATGTAAGCTGCTACAAGATAAGAGGGAAGGTGCTTTCATGGATTGGTAACTGGTTAAAAGATAAGAAACAAAGGATAGGTATAAATGGTCAGAATGAAGAGTGGTAAATAGTGGTGTCCCCCAGGGGTCTGTACGGGGTCCAGTCCTATTCAATATATTCATTAATGATCTGGAAAAAGGGGTAAACAGTGAGGTAACAAAATCTGCAGATGATACAAAGTTACTAAAGATAGTTAAGCCCCAGGCAGACTGCGAAGAGCTACAAAAGGATCTCTTAAAACAGGGTGACTGGGCAACAAAATGGCAGATTAAATTTAATGTTGATAAATGCAAAGTAATACACATTGGAAAGCATAATCCCAACTATACATATAAAATGATGAAGAACTAGGACTGACCAAATGAAATTAATAGGCAGCAGGTTTAAAAGAAACAAAAGGAAGTTTTTTTTACACAACGCACAGTCAATCTGTGGAACTCTTTACCAGAGGATGTTGTGAAGGCCAAGACCATAACAGGGTTCAAAAAAGAACTAGATAAATTCATGGAAGATAGGTCCATCAATGGTTGTTAGCCAGGATGGGCAGGAATGGTGTCCCTCGCTTCTGTTTGCCAGAAGCTGGGAATGAGCGACAGAACAGAGAACAAGGAATTTGTATTCCTAAAAATACAACACAAAAAACCCCCAACCATGACTGGAAAAGATTTTAGCAATATACCTTCCAACCTTTTCTAAATTTTTGCCAGAAGCTGGGAATGAGCGACAGAACAGAGAACAAGGAATTTGTATTCCTAAAAATACAACACAAAAAACCCCCAACCATGACCGGAAAAGATTTTAGCAATATACCTTCCAACCTTTTCTAAATTTTTGTACAAGGTGGAACTCAGACTGACACTGGCTGGGTCAGGTTCAAAGGACTATTGCTTATACCCGTGAGCTATCCAGCTGGTATGAAACTTTAAAGGCTAAACATCTTGTTAATTTCTCTGTCTGTGCATGCTCCTGTAATCCATTAGGCATGTGAATAGGTGTATGAGCCTTATCTTGCCTGATGGAAGAAGCAAACTTTCAAATAAATTTTAATTTGATTTCCCCCAAGGGGCTGGTGCGTGTTTTGCACTTTGTTGGGGAACCCTTGAACATTTGAGACCCCTGGTGTGATGATCTGTGAACAAAAAACATTGCCAGAACATGTCAACTTTAAGAAAAGCAGGGTTTTTACTAGGGCTTGAATCTCGGAAACGCCTTGGTCAAATGGCCCCAAATTTGAATCACTGACTCTACCCTCCACTTTCATGAGGTATATCAAATTTCAATCTGATTAACCATAAAGATTCTAGAGCAATTAGAACAGTCAAGCTCATCGCCATAGGCAGGGCCATCCCTAGGAGAGTTCGGGGCCCGGGGCGGAAGTGACGAATCCATCACTTCCGGGAACGATTGTGCCAGCCAATCACACCGGCCCGGAGAGGTCTCCCCGATTCTCTGTACCCTAGGGACGGCTCTGGCCGTAGGATCTCATTGAGACCAAGGACTTAGCAGCATTCAGAAAGAGACTGGATACTGGGCTAGATGGACCACAGTTCTTGCACAATGTTATGTGAGTCATTCACTGTTGGGACACCTCCTTTTGGCTGACCCTGGGGATTATTGGCTTTTAGGTCAGATGCCCTCCTCACACTGCATCCCCCCCTTGCTCTCCAGGACTCGTGGAACTCCCTCTTCATGACTCAGGTGTCCAGCCAGGTTGCTCATAGTCCTCCTGCTTTATAGATCCCACTGGATCAGCTGTCCGTATGTTGTCCCAGGCAGTCTTCTGATCCAGTGACAGGTCCTTTGCCTTTTCCCAGTGGCTGGGAGGGGAACCTGGGCCCACCCATTACTCTGACTTCCAGCCCAGAAACCTTATATCCTATAACTATGGTCTGTTGGCTCCTTGACCCTGTTATTTCCTTGGACTCCTTCCTACTTCCCCTCTATTTCCGCCCTACTCCCCCAGTTTATCATCCCAAACTTCCCCTCTTTGATTTTTTGCCAGACCCTGTAGCCCCAAACAAATCTCCCTTTTGCCAGGGAGTGACTGCAAGCTATTTCCCCTGTACCCCTTTCTTTTCTCAGTTTCATCCCTTTATACAGGCCCAACCTGCTCCTTCCGAGCTGATTTTCATCATCTATTAATTTTTAATTGATCCCTGGCTCCAGGTGCAGCATATAAGGTTAATTGAACTAATTTACCCTGCTCTGCCTATGATGGGGTGTCCTCCTGACACATACAGTATGGCATTGCTGTGTGTACAGCATCAGTTTTGTTCCCAAACTTTTGCTAATTCATAAATTTAGAGGGCAGAAGGGAGCGTTAGATCGTCTGATCTGACCTCCTGTATAACACAGGCCAGAAAATTTCAACAAGTTATTTCAGTATCAAGCACAAAAATCTTTTGTTTGACTAAAGCAACATCCAGAAAGGGATTAATCTGAGTTTGAAGATCACAAGAGATGCAGAATCCACCACCCCCTTGGTAGTTTGTTCCAGTGGCTGGTGACCCTCACCATTAAAAATGATGTGTCTTATTTCTATTTGAATTTGCTTCATAACAGCTTGCAGTAATTGGTTCTTGTTCTATTTTCCCCTCGTGAAGGTACTTACATACTGTAATCAAGTCACCTCTCATTCTCTTTGATAAGTGGAAGAATTTGAGCTCTCACTTTTTTCTGGTTAGAGGGTAATCTCTGTTCTTGTGTGTGTCATGTATGGGGCACTGCTGCAAACAAACCCCTATACCTCAGTCTGATTCTCTTTGGATTGCAGCTTTCTCTGCTGATGACCCTCCCAGAGTTGCTGGTAGCATCTCTGCATCTGTGTGCACAATAGATTCTGAAATTGCTGGCCTGAGGCGGTATGGCCACCACTCTGTACTTATCAAACCACATGTGGTCCTCACTACTGGAGGCTTCGGGGAGCAGGATGGACGACACTGCCGCCTAAGAGATTTCCATGTCCTAATCAGACACGAAGACAACTGGCGAGTTGGAAGCGTGAAAATGGAAAAGCCTGGTAACACCTGGGGTGCGTTCTCCACCTAGGGTGGAGCACATGCAGAGATCTCTAATATTAATGGGGTAACCCCGGAGGGGGAGGGGGAAATTCGTACTGTACTATCAGTGCTCAGCAGTGAAGGGTAGAGGGGATTGAAGCCTTTGGTCTGGTAACCCTTAGTCTTCCTGAGAGGTATCAATCTGAATCTTGGTGTTCTCTCTCTGCAGGTGGACGGTTGTTCCATACTGTGACGTGTGTTTCTGGAAGCCAGGCCCTGGCAGTGGGAGGGCGAATGTCCCCAACGAATGCAGATTTGGGGATCCTTTGGCTAAGGTTTCCTGAATCCATGACTGCCTCAGACCCAGATTGTGTTGTGGTGGAACTTGTGAGCCCACAGTCTGCTGAGGACATAGCCTCATCGCGCTGGAGACATACTACAACCGAAGTGACGTGCCAAGGTAAAAGGGCCCAAAAGAGAATTTCCTCAGTCAGTGGGGGAAGAATGCTTAGTTATGACAGGGAGATGGGCTGTACAAGTACCTGAGGATATAGAAATCCCCAGACACATGGGCTAGCCTTGTCCTGTTCATAGCTTTTGAGGCCAGAAGGAATAATTATGGTAATTTTGTCTGACCTGTATAATGCAGGCCGTATAATTTTATCTAGTGAATGTTACCAAGATGCAGATTCCTCCATCTCCCACAATAACTATCAGTTGAACTAAAGCATATATTTCAGAAAGAGAGAGACAGTCTTGATATAGAGAGTCCAAGTGTTGGAGAATCCATCACTTTCCTTGGTAGTTTGTTCCAATCACCTTCACTGTTAAAAGTTTGTGTCTTAATTCTATTTAAATCTGTCTGGCTTCAACTTCCAGTGATTGGTTCTTGTTCTGCCTTTCTCTGCTAGACTGACAAGCCATTCAGCACCTATTATTTTCTCCTGTCAAGGTTCCTCCCCCACTCTGAACGCTAGGGTACAGATGTGGGTACCTGCATGAAAACCTCCTAAACTTATCTTTACCAGCTTAGGTCAAAAAGTTCCCCAAGGTACAAAATATTCCACCCTTTGTCCTTGGATTGGCCGCTACCACCACCAAACAAATACTGGTTACTGGGGAAGAGCTGTTTGGAAACGTCTTTCCCCCAAATACTTCCCAAAACCTTGCACCCCACTTCCTGGACAAGGTTTGGTAAAAAGCCTCACCAATTTGCCTAGGTGACTACAGACCCAGACCTTTGGATCTTAAGAACAATGAACAATCCTCCCAACACTTGCACCCCCCCCCTTTCCTGGGAAATGTTGGATAAAAAGCCTCACCAATTTGCATAGGTGACCACAGACCCAAACCCTTGGATCTGAGAACAATGAAAAAGCATTCAGTTTTCTTACAAGAAGACTTTTAATAGAAATAGAAGTAAATAAATCACCTCTGTAAAATCAGGATGGTAGATACCTTACAGGGTAATTAAATTCAAAACATAGAGAATCCCTCTAGGCAAAAACTTAAGTTACAAAAAAGATACACAGACAGAAATAGTTATTCTATTCAGCACAATTCTTTTCTCAGCCATTTAAAGAAATCATAATCTAACACATACCTAGCTAGATTACTTACTAAAAATTCTAAGACTCCATTCCTGGTCTATCCCCGGCAGAAACAGCATATAGACAGACAGAGACCCTTTGTTTCTCTCCCTCCTCCTAGCTTTTGAAAGTATCTTGTCTCCTCATTGGTCATTTTGGTCAGGTGCCAGCGAGGTTACCTTTAGCTTCTTAACCCTTTACAGGTGAGAGGAGTTTTTCCTCTGGCCAGGAGGGATTTCAAAGGGGTTTACCCTTCCCTTTATATTTATGACATCTCCCCATAAAGGTATCTATACAGTGTAATCAAGTAACCTCTCAAACTTGTTTTTGATAGAGAGCTCAGTCTGTTTATCTTAAGTCTCTCATTGTAAGGCACTTGTGCAGCCCTATGAATAATTTTTGTGATTCTTCTCTGCACCTGCTCCAGTTTTTCAACATCTTTTTTGAAATGTGGACACCAGTGTCACGCTGTCTTGAGCAGCTCACAACCGTGAGTGTCTTCTTCATGCAGCCGATGAACTGGGTATTCACCCACGAAAGCTTATGCTCCAATACATCTGTTAGTCTATAAGGTGCCACAGGACTCTTCGCCGCTTCTTCAGGGCAGACTATCAAAAGCAGAGCAGACACTCCAAACTAGGGGTATGTTATATAATTAGATATCACCAACCCGTTACCAAATGTGAACTCCTAAAGTGCTAAAATAGTCTTATAATGGAGTCACAGAAAGTCCCCTTAGACTGGCAGGGACAGTCTGTCTTGCCACAGAGACAAGCTGGGCTGTGTGATAAATGGTCACTTACACCAAAAATCACACAATATTCCAGGTTACACCCAGTCCTAAGATATCAGTCACTCACCCAGGTCAATTTTGCATCCTAGATCTCACACCAAAGACAACACTGGCAGCCAATTCTATAGTAAACTAACTAAAGGTTTATTAGCTAAGAAAAAGGAATGAGCGTTATTGAGAGGTTAAAGTAGGTAAAAAGTATGTACAGGTGAGTCATAGTCTATAACTCCAAATGGTAGCAGAAACGTAGTATCTGCCAGTTTCCCAACAGTCTCTCAGGGGTACCCAGAATAACTAGGGGGAATCTCAGTCTTCCCCTTCAGTTATTCTGCCCTGTTAGACTCCAAAGTGTTCAGAGGGTGAAATTTTTTCCCTTGTATCCATACTTACAGCTTCTTCTTTCAGAAAACAAGTTGACTAGATCACTACCCACCTGGGTTCTTTCTTTGAGGGTTGAGAGAGAGGAATGCATTGAGAGTCTTTGATCATCCCACACAATCACTACTTGCCTTCAAATGCACAAAAATTAGCATTTTCCCATTAAAGTTCTTCATTTGTATTACTCAAGGCTTCTTACTCGTTTGATGGGTTATTTAATTACACTGGTGTATACAATGTAAATTTTTGCTATGACATTCTAACAGGTGAGGCCGTTAGGCTAATGTGAACACCTGACTCTAATTAACCTGCAAAGAGTTAGGTGAGGTCTTTAAACTAATGTGAACACCTGACTCTAAGGCCCCTCTGATACTGTAAAAGAGCTCACTCCGGTCAGGCCGGGGGAAGGAAAAGGGAGCCAGAGGAAAGGAAGTGCGGCTGAAGGGCTGGGTAATGAAGACACCCTCAAACCACTGGAAGGAAAAGGGAGCCCTAAGGTAAGGGTGAAGAAGGCGTTAAGAAAGAGAAGTGGTAGAGCTGGGGGGACGTGGCCCAGGGAAGTGTAGCAGCTCTGGCGGTGAAAGGTCGGCTGCCAACAGTTGCTGCCACTATGGTCCCTGGGCTGGAACCCGGAGTAGAGGGCGGGCCCGGGTTCCCCCCAACCTGCCACTACAGAAGCACCTCTTGGGAGGGGAAGACAGGCCCCTGTCAGGACAGGAAGCTAAACTGTTCTTGAATAAGCCCATAGGGACAACAGAGACTGAGGGAGTTCTCTAACTAACCTCCTTGCTGGCTTATGGTGAAAAGGGCTCAGTAGACTGTAACCCTGGCCCTAGAATCATAGAATATCAGGGTTGGAAGTGACCTCAGGAGGTCATCTAGTCCAACCCCCTGCTCAAAGCAGGACCAGTCCCCAACTAAATCATCCCAGCCAGGGCTTTGTCAAGCCTGACCTTAAAAACTTCTAAGGAAGGAGATTCCATCACCTCCCTAGGTAACGCATTCCAGTGTTTCACCACCCTCCTAGTGAAAAACCTAAACCTCCCCCACTGCAACTTGAAACCATTACTCCTCGTTCTGTCATCTGCTACCACTGAGAACAGTCTAGAGCCATCCTCTTTGGAACCCCTTTTCAGGTAGTTGAAAGCAGCTATCAAATCCCCCCTCATTCTTCTCTTCCACGGACTAAACAATCCCAGTTCCCTCAGCCTCTCCTCATAAGTCATGTGTTCCAGTCCCCTAATCATTTTTGTTGCCCTCCGCTGGACGTTTTCCAATTTTTCCACCTCTTTCTTGTAGTGTGGGGCCCAAAACTGGACACAGTACTCCACATGTGGCCTCACCAATGTCGAATAGAGGGGAGCGATCACTTCCCTCGATATTCTGGCAATGCCCCTACTTACACATCCCAAAATGCCATTGGCCTTCTTGGCAACAAGGGCACACTGTTGACTCATATCCAGCTTTTGGTCCACTGTAACCCCTAGGTCCTTTTCTGCAGAACTGCTGCCTATCCATTCGGTCCCTAGTCTGTAGCGGTACATGGGATTCTTCCATCATAAGTGCAGGACTCTGCACTTGTCCTTATTGAACCTCATCAGATTTCTTTTTGGCCCAATCCCCTAGAGAGAAAAGGGCTTTGTGGAGGGTTGCAGTGAGCCTCTGAGGCTATCATAAACCACCTGGAAGCGCGGGACCCACTGAGACAAAGTAGGAGCTTTGCCACAACTGGTGTCAAGAGTGGGATTAGGTGCACAGCGTGGTGGAAGAAGGGTGGTTTAAAAAAAAAAAGAGAGAGAGGGTTTTTTCCCCCCCCCCTACCACCACAATGGAGGAGGTAGTGCGGGCACTGATACAAGCCACGGTGGCCCAGCAGGAGGCTACCCGTGTCTAGGCAGCCACCCAACAGGAGGCAGTACGGCTGCAGCAAGAGACTAATTGCCTGCTGATGGACCAGGCTGCTCAAGACCAGGCTATGTTGCAGAAACTGGTAAACCAGGTAAAGGCCCTTACAGAGCTGAACCGCGGCCATGATGGGATGCAGATCATATGGGCCATCAATTGGCTGTAGAAAATGACGCAGGAGGATAATGTAGAGGCATACCTCCTAGCCTTTGAGAGGGACCACAGAGCCTGGGGGAGTTCTCTCACCAACCTCCTTGCTGGCTTATGATGAAAAGGGCTCAGTAGACTGTAACCCCAGCCCTAGAGAGAGAAGGGCTCCGTGGAGGGTCACAGTGAGCCTCTGAGGCTAGCATAAACCGCCTGGAAGCGCGGGACCCATGGGGACAAGGTAGGGCCGCATCACTGACGCCTTTTCATATAAAGGTACAAAAGCCACCCACCCGCCCTGACTCCACCCCTACCATGAGGCCCTGCTTCTTCCCACCTCTTCCCTGCCCCCATTCCAACCTCTTCCCCAAATCCCCACCCCTGCCCCACCTCTTTTCTGCCTCCTCCCCTGTGTTACAAATTACACCTGGTAGGACACGCACACAACTGCTGCAAATTACACCTGGTAGGACACGCACACAACTGCTGCAAATTACACCTGGTAGGACACGCACACAACTGCTGCAAATTACACCTGGTAGGACACGCACAGTTCGAATCTAGGCTGAGGCACATAAACAAAGTCCACAACTGCAGAGTTTCCAAAAAAACACCAAGTTTATTACGCTCAAGCGTGGTGCCCCCCTGCTAGCCAGGAGGGGACTCCGAATACAGATTATACAAAGGTTATATACTTTTTAGCAAAGCATGTTGCCCTCGTGCATCGGAAACCTTAGTCAATAAACAAACCCTTTTCTTATCTACCACCTATCCCTGCTTGGTGCATTCCTCGTGCTAAACCAGTATGTTAATTACACAGCATGGTCCTAAAGCCATGCATCAGTAACTTTTATTATCAGGATGGGAAGCCTCACATCAAAGGCCAGGAGACAGGGAGTTAGAGACTGACAAAAAACAGATACTGGGAGTCAAGGCAGGCTGGAGACAAGGAGGAGGATTTTCACAGGGATGCAGTGTCTAAGGAACACTCCTCCTGGTGCATGATGTGCTTGCTTTTAGACAATGGTGGGCCCCAAACCAAAATGGAGTCACATGTGCTAACTTTTCCTTAACAGTCCTCCCTTTTTTTTTTTGTACGTCAGTAAGCTATATCGGGGCTGAGTAACCGCGCTGCAGGTTTAGCAACTGCCGACAGCACATACTGCAGCATTGTAGGCATACAAAAATAACGCAAAAACAATAATAGTCAAAAAAAGTAAATACAAAATACGCCGTCCCCAAGTCCCCACATCCGGTAGCCATGAGGTGAGCCAGTCCCAGACCTTCTGGAATCCGGCACTGGTATTGTTGAGGCTGACGTGGTGGAATAGGGCTGCCTTTTGCTTGAGGATGTGGATGTCAGTTTCCACCCTATGGTGCTGATTTACAAATACACAACAGCTTGAGTTGACCAGAGCACAAACTCTGCCCTGATTTGCAAGAAGATAATCCAGGGCTAGACGGTTTTGCAATGTAGTTTGGGATAGCTGAGCTACTTCAATTTGAAGGGCAGATAGAGCATCTGCAGTAGCATTTGCCATTAGTTCTAAAGCAGCTGAAATGTTAACTATAGCTTTTTCCAGCTCGCTTACTCCCAACCGTGGCAGAAACCAATGCACAAAGGAGTGAAAGCCTCTGGGCCATTGAGAAAGGGGGTTTAAAGGAATACTTCATCGGTCCCTCCATACTAGATTGCGGATCTCTCCCCGGGTCAGGTTCTGGTGTACTGTCACGGCGGGTACTGTAGCCCCTAAGGTACATGTACCACACCATCCTGCTGGAAGAACCTTATAGGCTGTGTGATTGCATAACCAATACCAGCCAGACCCCTCGGGGACTGGCCACAGCATCCTGGAGTAGGTGGAGGGACCTCCCGCACCAGAGCTGATTTGGGTGGTGTTCTTACACCCCACAAAATTTCCTACAAAAACTGTATTTTCTATGCCCTTACGTTGTGACACACATAAAGCATAATTACCGTGGGCCACCATATCAATAGACCATATTTGGATTGTAACATTCAAGTTAAATGTAGTGTTTGCCCATAGCTTAGTTTGGAGTGTTCGATTAAGGGGGATAGGTACCCCTACCAACGGGACCCCCTGACCCAAATATGTGGGGGTATGACTACAAATCCAACACTGCGTTCGATTTACACCCTGTTTTATGGCACGGGTTAAATTTAAAAAGCTATTGCCCTCCCATCCTTGTACTGGACTTGGGAATAGGGAGAGGAAACCCCCAGGCAAACCATACCAATGTTGGCATCCTCCTTTATACCATACAGAAAACACTACCCCCAATGTAAGTCCAATAAACAGGAACACAAAAAGTCCTAGTGGGCTGTGAAGGTCCCAGTAGTTGGAAAGCTTAGTCCATGGGTTGGTCGTGGTGTTCATTTGTGAAGTGGCTCGTCCAATGGCTTGTCAGGGTCAGGTGGGGGTCCCAGCGCCAACTTAACATAGCTATGATGGATCCAGGAACCTTTACCAGCAAAGGAGTGGTGGCAGATGGTGGGAGTAATGTTCGTGGCTGTAAGGCGTTTTTGGTATTCATACTTGCCTACAAGCACAGGTTCCAGCCTCTGGAATAAACCCACCCTACCACTTCACTTCACATTCCCAAGAATACATCCCGCAACTTCCTCCCTGCCAATGTACAATGCTCCGTCTTTGCCACCAAGACCAATTCTCAGTGTCTTTTGCAGTCAGGAATCCTTGGATTTTGGTGGTTTTAGCAGAGCAGGCGTTTCTTCTCTCTTGGAACAGTTATGGTTTTGCATTATACAGGGGAAAGGTTACTAGCACGTCACCCTGTAGTGCTTTGGTTTCTTTAGCAAATACTGAATACAGGTTAGCTCTGTCAGTGGACAAGGGAGAGGTTACTAGCACTTCACCTTGTCCTTTTCCCTGCTGTCCAAAAGGAGGAAAGAAAAAAAAACCCAGAAGGAGAGACAGGCTGATCAGTGTTCGAAGTGAAGTCATCTCGAGGTGGAGGGGTCTTTTTGCAGTAAGAAGCATGGGTCCAGGCAGTCAGTCCTTGGCACTTCACAGTGGTGTTGGTAGTTAGCAGGACTTAATAAGGACCTTTCCAGCATGGGGCCAGAGTAATCTTTTGTTGATGGACCTTTATGTAGACCCAGTCACCTGGTTTTAACAAATGGCAGGTTTGCTCAGGATTCTTGAAGCAGGACTTCTTTTAAATACAGAGACCTAACACATTTCATTAATGTCTGGCAGTGTGTTGCAGATCTCACAGCTGCTTGGGCACATTCAAACCCCCCTCTTTCTTGGCTGTTAGCCAAATCCTAGCTGTGAGTAGTGTCCTTGGGCAGACCAGTGTCTTATCTTTGGATCGAGCCTGCCAGCTACAGCATTGAATTAGCTCGTCCTCCGTTTTATTTCTTTTCCCCTTCTTGGCTTTTATTAACCTGCAAAGGAAACTTTTACTTTTTACTCATACACCTTTGTTTAAAAAGGAACACATATACATTGCCCATTATACAGCACTTTAGTCTTATTGTTTAATGTATGCCACATACACCCTTTTAGGAAAATGACTTTATTACAGAGCTTTGGAGCGACAAGCACACCCACTTTTGAGGAGTCCACTTGGTACAACCTATGGTGTCCAATAGCTTTCCTCCCTCCCGAGCCCTCTGGCTAGAAATGTGAGGTAGCCAGAAGGATCTCGTGTATAATATGGGAAGTGGGTTAACCTTTCATGTCCTTGCTTCCAAAGACTGTTGGTGTGCAAATTTTAACAACAATTTTTTTCAATTAAAAGAGCTGGCCAATGAAATTTTTTTTTTTTTACTTAAGCAAATGTATTAAACTTTAGTATATCACATTTTTCTGATATTATCCAAACACTTTGTATTCTAAGTTGCATAAAACAAGTATCTGCATTTTGATTTAACCCTTCTGTTTAGTTTTAAACTAAACTGTCCTATGAAAAATTAAACACAGCAATTCTGGCCCCAAGACAAACACCACAAGACAGGACATAGAACACAGAACAGAATTCCTATTGTGCCAGTAAATTCATGAGATGTTGAATTGCTTTTCAGCTGGCATCAGTTTTCTCTGATTTTCTGAAAGACGAAAAAAAACACAGATCAACCCCTTCTGGGCAGTCAGTCATTGCTTAAAATATCTCCTTTTTATACAAATACCCTTGTTAATTGGAGGCAAAACAGAGGAATTACCCATATTTTCTTGTATTTGTTTTATAGGCAGCTGTCAAGGTTCCTCCCCCACTCTGAACTCTAGGGTACAGATGTGGGGACCTGCATGAAAAACCTCCTAAGCTTATCTTTACCAGCTTAGGTCAAAACTTCCCCAAGGTACAAAATATTCCACCCTTTGTCCTTGGATTGGCCGCTACCACCACCAAACAAATACTGGTTACTGGGGAAGAGCTGTTTGGACGCGTCTTTCCCCCCAAAATACTTCCCAAAACCTTGCACCCCACTTCCTGGACAAGGTTTGGTAAAAAGCCTCACCAATTTGCCTAGGTGACTACAGACCCAGACCCTTGGATCTTAAGAACAATGAACAATCCTCCCAACACTTGCACCCCCCCTTTCCTGGGAAATGTTGGATAAAAAGCCTCACCAATTTGCATAGGTGACCACAGACCCAAACCCTTGGATCTGAGAACAATGAAAAAGCATTCAGTTTTCTTACAAGAAGACTTTTAATAAAAATAGAAGTAAATAGAAATAAAGAAATCCCCCCTGTAAAATCAGGATGGTAGATACCTTACAGGGTAATTAGATTCAAAACATAGAGAACCCCTCTAGGCAAAACCTCAAGTTACAAAAAAGATACACAGACAGAAATAGTTATTCTATTCAGCACAGTTCTTTTCCCAGCCATTTAAAGAAATCATAATCTAACACGTACCTAGCTAGATTACTTACTAAAAGTTCTAAGACTCCATTCCTGGTTTATCCCCGGCAAAGACAGAATATAGACAGACACACAGACCCTTTGTTTCTCTCCCTCCTCCCAGCTTTTGAAAGTATCTTGTCTCCTCATTGGTCATTTTGGTCAGGTGCCAGCGAGGTTACCTTTAGCTTCTTAACCCTTTACAGGTGAGAGGAGCTTTCCCCTGGCCAGGAGGGATTTCAAAGGGGTTTACCCTTCCCTTTATATTTATGACAGCAGCCCAGGTTTCAGTGGCCTCTACCTTATCAGTTAGGTAATTTACATTAAAACAAATGCTTTCCGGCTTGCTTTTGGATCCACAGGTTAAAGATTCTTACTTTAAAAAGGGCACAATAAAGTTTACCAGACTTTTGATTGCCTTTTACTTTTAACTCCTGCTGTGAAACACACAGCGACCTGAAAAGGAAGACACCACCTTTTGTAGCCCCTTGGAGCCTAATAAGATATTAATTAAGTAGCACTGTATAATTGCATTTCTTTGGAAAAGGGCCCATTTTTTCCAAAATGGCTGCAAAGAAACCAAGAATTCTTTTTTTTCCCAGTATTTCACAAAGTTCAACTGCTTAATTCTTTCCAGCAACTACGGAGTTAACTTCTTACTTTCCTTTCTTAAATCACTTGCTTATTTCCCAAAACGACACCCAATTAACTTAGATTTTACCATTTCAAGTATTATTCCGGGATTTACGTTTTCCATTCCTGTAATTATTTACTTCTCTTTTTTTACTATGACCTCCAAGTTTCCAACCTGTTTTCCAATCTCTCTATCTGTTGCCTGCCCGCTTGGGCCCGATCCTGTTTTTTTCTCTGAACTGTCCCTTCCTTGAGCACCAGCTTTGTTTTACTACCAAATTAACAAGGAGGGTGGGCTTCTTAACTAGCCGCCAACCTTCCTGGTCTCTTTTCTTAAATATTCTCACTTACAAGGGCTACCTGAGTCCTCCCCCCCAGGGGGCTTGTCACCTGGACAGAAAGCACGGCTAATTGGCAAGCAAGGAGGTGACGGGCATAAGTCAGAAAGCCGAAGGTAAGCCGGAGGAGGGGCAGAAGCGGGCATAGCACAGAGCGGGGCTGGAGACCCCTGAGATGAATAAGAAAAGGAGGAGGAAAGAGGACGTCCTTTCGCATGCGCATAAGCCCAGTTGTCCCATACATACCAATAATCCATCTGGGCTGGAGCTTTGTTTTCCAGCTCTTTCCTAAGCGCTGTTAATTTTTCCCCAGCAAAGGAACCATCCGGTAGCCAGTCAAAAGGTGTTTGAGTTGTTAGTGCTGGCCACTCAACCTCGCACAAGATTACAGCTTTTTTTTTTTTCTAACCCATGGGTACCAGAAATATTTCCCCAATTCTCGAGAATTTCAGCCAAAGGGGTCCCCTTACTTACACTCTGCCCAGAACCCATAATGGGCTACCAAAAGGACACCAAATGTACCACCTTATCGCCTAAGCGACAGCTCACACACCCCCCTCCTTGGAGTTCTCAAAGGTGAACTCACCCTGTGCCGCCTGGAGCTGTCCGAGAGGAGGAGTGTAGTCTCGCTTGTTGAGGCGAGCCTAGAGTCCCTTCGTGGTCGCCAAAACTGCTACGAATTACACCTGGTAGGACACGCACACAACTGCTACGAATTACACCTGGTAGGACACGCACACAAATGCTACGAATTACACCTGGTAGGACACGCACAGTTCGAATCTAGGCTGAGGCACATAAACAAAGTCCACAACTGCAGAGTTTCCAAAAAACACCAAGTTTATTACGCTCAAGCGTGGTGCCCCCCTGCTAGCCAGGAGGGGACCCCGAATATAGATTATACAAAGGTTATATACTTTTTAGCAAAGCATGTTGCCCTCGTGCATCGGAAACCTTAGCCAATAAACAAACCCTTTTCTTATCTACCACCTATCCCTGCTTGGTGCATTCCTCGTGCTAAACCAGTATGTTAATTACACAGCATGGTCCTAACGCCATGCATCAGTAACTTTTATTATCAGGATGGGAAGCCTCACATCAAAGGCCAGGAGATAGGGAGTTAGAGACTGACAAAAAACAGATACTGGGAGTCAAGGCAGGCTGGAGACAAGGAGGAGGATTTTCACAGGGATGCAGTGTCTAAGGAACACTCCTCCTGGTGCATGATGTGCTTGCTTTTAGACAATGGTGGGCCCCAAACCAAAATGGAGTCACATGTGCTAACTTTTCCTTAACACCTGAGCGCGCGGCTCCCTCCTCCCCCCTGGAAAGCGCTAAGTGCCACCAAACAGCTGTTTGGCGGCAGGAGGTGCCTGGAGGTAGGCAGAGGAGTGGGGATGTGGCACACTGGGGGAGGGAAAGGGGGGCGGTGTGGGAGGGGAGCTTGGCGGCTGCAGGAAATAACTCCAGAGACGCGGGGAGCTTGGTGGGCCACAGCAAATAACTCCGCGGGCCGTGTATTTGAGACCCCTGAGCTAGAGTCTACCAAAAAGAAGGTTAAGAGGTGACTTGATTACAGTTTGAGTACCTACACGGGAAACAAATATTTAATAATGGGCTTTTCAATCTAGCAGAGAAAAATGCAATATGATTCAATGGCTGGAAGTTGAAACTTGACAAATTCAGACAGTTAAGAAGGCATACATTTTTAAGGGTGCAAGTTGTTAATCATTGGAATAATTTACCAGGGTCATGGTGGATTCTCCATCACTGACAATTTTTAAATCAAGCTTGGCTGTTTTTCTAAAAGATCTACTCTAGGAATTATTTGGGGGAAAGTTCTCTGGCTTGTGCTATCCAGGTTATCAGACTAGATCACAATGGTCCCTTTTGGCCTTTTAATCTATGAAAGTCTTTAGAGCAGTTTGGGGTTGCTTTTGCACACAGGGAAAAACTTTAAAAAGCACCAAGAGGTTTTTAAAAGGCTGGGGTTTTTCTACAAAAACTTGTTACAGTATCTTCATTTCATTCCTTTGTTTAAGGAATGAGGTCTGGGGGATATGCAGTGCCAGTTCTAATTCTGTTATTGCAGGCAGGGGCATATTGCTTCAGCTACGACCAGTCCTTTGTCAAAAGATTGCTGTGCCTCACAGTGACTTAGAATAAAAAAGGTTCCTGGCCCAAGTCCATAAAGGCGCTGGCATTAGAAAAACTGTCATTGGTTCAGGAAAATGCATTCATTTTAACATATTATGATGCATCTAAAGGAGGGGTGGCCAACCTGAGCCTGACAAGGAGCCAGAATTTATCAATGTACATTGCCAAAGAGCCACAGTAATATGTAAAAAGAAAAGGAGTACTTGTGTACACAAGTACTCCTTTTTGCGAATACAGACTAACTCGGCTGCTACTCTGAAACCAGTAATATGTAATGATTATATATGTGTGTGTGTGTGTAGTGTGTGTGTATATATATATATATGTATATACATAATCATTATATAAGTTGATAATGTATATTTATTATACATTTATAATGTATAGTTAATGATAATAACAACAACTTAACCTCTAACTTAGTGGGATTTCTGGCAATCTTTGCTTTAGGTAATTCCCTTGAAGTTTGGTTTGTGTTCAGTTGTGCTAATACGCAGCAGTTCTCTTAAGTGGCTGTCTGTCAAAACGGGTCGGTGCTTGGATTTCACATGTCTGAGTGTCGAGAAAGCAGACTCACAAAGACAGGTCGAGGCAAACATCAAAATTAATTTCAGGGCTGCACCTCTGATGTTGGGGTATTTATCCTTTGGAACAGATTTCCAGAATGTAAGGGTCCCCTCTGTCTCCTGAACAGATTTCAATCTGTCATCTTCCAAAAGTTCTATTATTTTCATCTGGGATGTTGCTTCATCAGTGACTAAAGGGGGCTTCAGACAATTGGCTTCAGTATTAAAAGGATCAATCAGAAATCTGATTTGAGGTCTTTTCTGCTGCAAATCTGGGAATCTTTCCTCAAAACTGTCCTTAAGATCTTTAATCACGCTCGCATACCTAGTTGTGCTCAGTTTTAGGCATTCTCCTGCATCTTTTGATCTGGCTTGAAGTTGTGACATTGAGGGAAAGTGTGTCAGCTCTCCCTCAAGCATTTGTCTGTGAAACAACTGCGGTTTGTTCATGAACGCAAATACGCCTTGCACTAGATCAGACAGCAATCGGAATTTTTCCTTGTATGTCTACGTTTAGTTTATCCAAATGCACCAAATGCGAAGTCTAGAACCCCCCTTGGATTTGTAAACTCGTGTTGTATTCTGTGCTTCTCCTCCATAAACAATTTTACTGGTTCCAGAAGCTTGAAAAAACGGGAAATAACTTTACCTCTCGAGAGCCATCGAACTGCACAGTGAAATGGCAAATTGGCAGGGGAGTTGTCTTCATCCAGTTCTTCAATTAGATTTTGAAATAGTCTGTGATTGAGTGCATTTGAGAGAATGAATTTCACAATGTGTAAGACAGGTTTCATGATGTGATCAAATTTGAGATTTTTAGATACCAGTTGCTCCCAATGTATAATACAGTGAAATGTCCAAAATTCGGGAAAGCTCTTGTCTGACTTACAAAGCCCTACTAATCCATTCGCAGATCCCCATATGGACAGAGCCCTATCCGTTGCAATGGCAGTGAGTTTCTGTAAAGACAAGTGGCTGTTCGCAACTAACAACATCAGCGCCTCCCTTAGGGTATGTCCACGCTACGAAATTAGGTCAATTTTATAGAAGTCGGGTTTTTAGAAATCGTTTTTATATAGTCGATTGTGTGTGTCCCCACACAAAATGCTCTTAAGTGCATTAACTCAGCGGACTGCTTCCACAGTACTGAGGCTAGCGTCGACTTTCAGAGCGTTGCACTGTGGGTAGCTATCCCACAGTTCCTGCAGTCTCCGCCGCCCACTGGAATTCTGGGTTGAGATCCCAATGCCTAATGGGGCAAAAACATTGTCGTGGGTGGTTCTGGGTACATGTCGTCAGGCCCTCCCTCCGTGAAAGCAATGGCAGACAATCGTTTCGCCCCTTTTTTCCTGAGTTACCTGTGCAGACGCCATACCACAGCAAGCATGGAGCCCACTCAGCTCACTGTCACCATATGTCTCCTGGGTGCTGGCAGACGTGGCACTGCATTGCTAGAAGAAGAAGCAGCTCATTGCCTTGTGGCAGCAGACAGTGCAATAGGCCTGATAACCATCGTCGTCATGTCCGAGGTGCTCTTGGCCACCTCGGTAAGGTTGGTCAGGAGCGCCTGGGCAGACATGGGCGCAGGGACTAAAATAGGAGCGACTCGACTGGGACATTCTCTTGAGTCCTACCGGCAGTCATATTGCACCGTCTTCTGGTGAGCAGCCAGGAGATGAGGATGGCTAGCAGTCCTACTGCACCGTCTGCTGCCAGCCAAAGAAATAGACCAGATTTGTTTTGTATTCATTTGCTCCCCCCTCTCTCATAGAATCATAGAATATCAGGGTTGGAAGGGACCTCAGGAGGTCATCTAGTCCAATCCCCTGCTCAAAGCAGGACCAGTCCCCAACTAAATCATCCCAGCCAGGGCTTTGTCAAGCCTGACCTTAAAAACTTCTAAGGAAGGAGATTCCACCACCTCCCTAGGTAACGCATTCCAGTGTTTCACCACCCTCCTAGTGAAAAAGCTTTTCCTAATATCCAACCTAAATCTCCCCCACTGCAACTTGAGACCATTATTCCTTGTTCTGTCATCTGTTACCACTGAGAACAATCTAGAGCCATCCTCTTTGGAACCCCCTTTCAGGTAGTTGAAAGCAGCTATCAAATCCCCCCTCATTCTTCTCTTCCGTAGACTAAACAATCCCAGTTCCCTCAGCCTCTCCTCATAAGTCATGTGTTCCAGTCCCCTAATCATTTTTGTTGCCCTCCGCTGGACTCTTTCCAATTTTTCCACCTCCTTCTTGTAGTGTGGGGCCCAAAACTGGACACAGTACTCCAGATGAGGCCTCACCAATGTCGAACAGAGGGGAACAATCACGTCCCTCAATCTGCTGGCAGTGCCCCTACTTATACATCCCAAAATGCCGTTGGCCTTCTTGGCAACAAGGGCACACTGTTGACTCATATCCAGCTTCTCGTCCACTGTAACCCCTAGGTCCTTTTCTGCAGAACTGCTGCCAAGCCATTCGGTCCCTAGTTTGTAGTGGTGCATGGGATTCTTCCGTCCTAAGTGCAGGACTCTGCACTTGTCCTTGTTGAACCTCATCAGATTTCTTTTGGCCCAATCCTCTAATTTGTCTAGGGCCCTCTGTATCCTATCCGTACCCTCCAGCGTATCTACTTCTCCTCCCAGTTTAGTGTCATCTGCAAACTTGCTGAGGGTGCAATCCACACCATCCTCCAGATCATTTATGAAGATATTGAACAAAATCGGCCCCAGGACCTACCCTTGGGGCACTTCACTTGATACCAGCTGCCAACTAGACATGGAGCCATTGATCACTACCCGTTGAGCCCGACAATCTAGCCAACTTTCTATCCACCTTATAATTTCCCTCCCTCCCTCAGTGAAATCAATGGCTGACAATAGTTTTGGTGAGGTCTGTCAGGGGCACCTTGAAATTTGGAGTGGACAAATCTACTGTGGGGGCTGCTGTGATGCAAGTAGCCAACGCAATCAAACATCTGCTGATATCGAGGGTAGTGAGTCTGGGAAATGAGCAGGTCATAGTGGATGACTTAGCTGCAATGGAATTCCCTAACTGTGGTGGGGCCATAGACGGAACCCATATCCCTATCTTGGCCCCGGAGCACCAAGCCGGCGAGTACATAAACCACAAGGGGTACTTTTCAATAGTGCTGCAAGCACTGGTGGATCACAAGGGACATTTCACCAACATCAGCGTGGGATGGCCAGGAAAGGTACATGATGCTCGCATCTTCAGGAACTCTGGTCTGTTTCAAAAGCTGCAGGAAGGGACTTTCTTCCCAGACTGGAAAATAACCGTTGGGGATATTGAAATGCCTATAAGAAAAGGAGTACTTGTGGCACCTTTTAGAGACTAACAAATTTATTTGCGCATAAGCTTTTGTGAGCTACAGCTTTATCCTTGGGGACCCAGCCTACCCCTTAATGCCATGGCTCATGAAGCCATACACAGGTAGCCTGGACGGTAGTCAGGAGCTGTTCAACTACAGGCTGAGCAAGTGCAGAATGGTGGTAGAATGTGCATTTGGACGTTTAAAAGCACGCTGGTGCAGTTTACTGACTCGCTTAGACCTCAGCAAAACCAATATTCCCATTGTTATTACCGCTTGCTGTGCGCTCAGTAAGAGGAAGACGTTTATGGCGGGGTGGGAGGTTGAGGTAAATAGCCTAGCTGCTGGTTACGCGCAGCCAGACACCAGGGCGGTTAGAAGAGCACAGGAGGGCGCAGTGTGCATCAAAGAAGCTTTGAAAACCAGTTTCATGACCGGCCAAGCTACGGTGTGACAGTTCTGTTTGTTTCTCCTTGATGAAACCCCCACCTCCCCTTGGTTCACTCTACTTCCCTGTAAGCTAACCACCCTCCCCTCCCCCCTTCAATCACTGCTTGCAGAGGCAATAAAGTCATTGTTGCTTCACATTCATGCATTCTTTATTAATTCATCACACAAATAGGGGGATAACTGCCAAGGTAGCCCGGGAGGGGTGGTGGAGGAGGGAAGCACCGGGTGGGGTGGTGGAGGAGGCAAGGACAAGGCCACACAGCACTTCAAAACTTTAAAACTTATTGAATGCCAGCCTTCTGTTGCTTGGGTAATCCTCTGGGGTGGAGTGGCTGGGTGGCCGGAAGCCCCCCCCCCCCACCGCGTTCTTGGGCATCTGGGTGAGGAGGCTATGGAACCTGGGGAGGAGGGCAGTTGGTTACACAGGGTCTGTAGCGGTGATCTGTGCTCCAGCTGCCTTTCCTGCAGCTCAGCCATACACTGGAGCATGTTAGTTTGATCCTCCAGCAGCCTCAGCATTGAATCCTGCCTCCTCTCATCACGCTGCTGCCACCTATCAGCTTCAGTCCTCTCTTCAGCCCGCCACCTCTCCTCCCGATCATTTTGTGCTTTCCTGCACTCTGACATTGTCTGCCTCCACACATTCGTCTGTGCTCTGTCAGTGTGGGAGGAGAGCATGAGGTCAGAGAACATTTCATTGCGAGTGCTTTTTTTTCGCCTTCTAATCTTTGCTAGCCTCGGGGAAGGAGAAGATCCTGTGATCCTTGAAACACATGCAGCTGGTGGAGAAAAAAAAAAGGGACAGTGGTATTTAAAAAGACACATTTTATAGAACAATGGGTACACTCTTTCACGGTAAACCTTGCTGTTAACATTACATACATAGCACATGTGCTTTTGTTACAAGGTTGCATTTTGCCTCCCCCCGCTGCATGGCTAACCCCTCCCTCCTCCCCATGGCTAACAGCAGGGAACATTTCTGTTCAGCCACAGGCAAACAGCCCAGCAGGAACAGGCACCTCTGAATGTCCCCTTAAGAAAAGCACCCTGTTTCAACCAGGTGACCATGAATGATATCACTCTCCTGAGGATAACAAAGAGAGATAAAGAACGGATGTTGTTTGAACGCCAGCAAACATACGCTGGAGTGCTTTGTTCTGCAATGATTCCCAACTACGTGCTACTGGCTTGGCGTGCTAAAGTGTCCTACCATGGTGGACGGAAAAATGCTGCCCTCCCCAGAAATCTTTTGCAAAGGCTTTGGGAATACATCCAGGAGAGCTTTATGGAGATGTCCCTGGAGGATTTCCACTCTATCCCAAGACACGTTAACAGACTTTTCCAGTAGCTGTACTGGCCGCGAATGCCAGGGCAAATTAATCATTAAACATGCTTGCTTTTAAGTCATGTATACTATTTAAAAAGGTACACTCACCAGAGGTCCCTTCTCAGCGTGGCAGGTCTGGGAGGCAGGCTTGGGTGGGTTCGGGGGGTACTGGCTCCAGGTCCAGGGTGAGAAACAGTTCCTGGCTGTCGGAAAAACCAGTTTCTCCGCTTGCTTGCTGTGAGCTATCTACAACCTCATCAACATCATCTTCCTTGTCCCCAGAACCTGCTTCCATGTTGCCTCCCTCTCCATTGACGGAGTCAAAGCACACGGTTGGGGTAGTGGTGGCTGAACCCCCTAAAATGGCATGCAGCTCATCACAGAAGTGGCATGTTTGGGGCTCTGATCCGGAGCGGCCGTTTGCCTCTCTGGTTTTCTGATAGGCTTGCTTCAGCTCCTTAAGTTTCACTCGTCACTGTTTCGGGTCTCTGTTATGGCCTCTGTCCTTCGTGCCCTGGGAGATTTTGACAAATGTTTTGGCATTTCGAAAACTGGAATGGAGTTCTGATAGCACGGATTCCTCTCCCCGTACAGCGATCAGATCCTGTACCTCCCGTTCAGTCCATGCTGGAGCTCTTCTGCGATTCTGGGACTCCATCATGGTCATCTCTGCTGATGAGCTCTGCCCTCACTGCAGCTTGCAACACTGGCCAAACAGGAAATGAGATTCAAAAGTTCACTGGCCTTTTCCTGTCTACCTGGCCAGTGCATCTGAGTTGAGAGTGCTGTCCAGAGCGGTCACAATGGAGCACTCTGGGATAGCTCCCGGAGGCCAATACCATCAAATTGCGTCCACGCTACCCCAAATTTGACCCGACAAGGCCGATTTCAGTGCTTATCCCCTTGTCGGGGGTGGAGTAAAGAAATCGATTTTAAGAGCCCATTAAGTCAAAAAAAAGGGCTTTGTCATGTGGATGGGTGCAGAGTTAAATCGATTTAACGCTGCTAAATTCGACCTTAACTCCTAGTGTCGACTAGGGCTTAGATCTCGTCCATGAGTTCTGTCCTTTAGTGACACAATATTGAGGAGTTCTTCCCTTACAACACAATCGTCAGACACAGTGCAGACAAATACCAATAATAAGGTTAATCCGATGCATGGCACAACTTATCCAAAGCGATGCTCAAATACTCACACTGCTGAAGTTGCAAGTGCAGTTGCGATGTGATGTCACTGTTCAGTTCAGAGATTCTGCGTTCTATTGTGTGGCGTGAAAGCTGCAGGCTAGACATTTTCTTCTGTTGATTCTTGTTCTCTGGTGACAAGATTGAAATCACATCAGTGAGGCACATTTTTATAAGCTCTCCTTCAGAGTAGAGCTTTTTCGCACGGGCTATGTGCCAGGCCACATAATAGGGGGCTAACATTACAGTTTGCGATCGGTTGGCAAATCTGGTTAACAACTGGTCTCCTACATCTGTTTGTTTTTTCAAAGTTTTCAGTTTTAAAGTGCGGAGTTCAGAACCTTGTGGGAATTCTTGATCCATATGTGCATGGCTAGAAGTGAAATGATGCTGCAAGTTTGAAGATTTGAACTGAGAGATATGTCTGGCAAAGAAGACACATGGCCTTACCATTACGTTCAACGAAAAAGTACTTATTCTCCCATTCCTGTTGGAAGCCTTGATTTTTCATCTGTGTATTTTATTTTCTGTTTGCACTTGCTTTCCAGTGTTAGATGGTGTAAGAAAAATTTTGATTAAAAATTTCCACACCAGCTAGTCACCTTGTGCTTTATTCAAGTAGACACTGGTGCCAGCCAGGGGGTGCTGGACCCCTGGCTCTGTTCCAAGTCCCCATCCCCACCTCCACCCCGCCTCTTCCCGACCCTCCCCCAAGTGAGCCGTGTCCTCGCTGCTCCCCTATGCCCCTGAGCCTCCTGTGCATCGCAAAACAGCTGATCGCGGTGGGCGGGGGAGACAGGGAGGGAGGGGTGAGGCTGCACACTGCATCCTTGCTCCTCTTCCCTCCCACCCAGAGCCTCCTGAATGCCGTGAAACAGCTGATCGCAGTGGGCAGGAGGCATGGGGGAGGGAGGAGGAGGGACTGATCAGGGGGGCCGTCAGCAGGTGAGAGGCACTGGGGGAGGGAGGGGGAGCTGATAGGACTGCAGGTGGGTGCTGAGCACTCTCCATTCTTTCCCCAGAGTTGGCTCCTAGCAGGAGCCGCATATTATCTTCTGAAGAGCTGCAGGTTGGCCACCCCTGAAAAGAATATCTTCTGATTGGCTCAGACAAGAGGCGTGGGTTAGGTTGACTATCCTGGAATTGCTGGCATATGCCTAGAATCTCCCTCCAGCTGTCTAGTTCTACACCAGCTAGCAGGGACAGATTGAACAGACACTAGTGGAATTGCTAGACAGTTGCAAGCTCTCTTAGAAGTCTGGAGTACAAAGCATTCAGTCTTGTGGATATCATTTAGGTCCCCCATGACAACTGCGTTGCAGTGATCCAGGCAGAAGATGCATGTGTTGCCTATGTGTCCTTTCATGATCCAGCTTCTCTGTTCAGCTGACTGTGTCTTCTTTCTAGGCCAGAAGTACTTGTTTATCTATGGGGGCCGCTCTGCTGTGCAGCCTGTCCTGGGAGACTGGTCTTTCCTGCATTTGGAAGAGTTCTCCTGCAGAAAGGTAAGTACCCCCAAGACCTTGAGGAATAATGTCTGCCCTAGTTCTGTGACTGGGCACTCCAGTACTGTGAGCCCATTTTAATATTCCAGTGTTGCTGTGAGTTGAGGCAGCAGAGTAGATTGATTTAAATCACAGATTTTAATCATGATTTTAAACGGCAAAGATACTTTGATTTAAATAATCAATTTTAATCTTATTTTACATTTGTGTTTTTTAGTTATTTTCCTATAGAAAAGTTGATTCTCATTGTTGGTAAGCATTAAACCTTGTTATTTGCAACTGAATGTAGCATTTACCTTAAAAGTCAGTACTTCTCTGCTAACCAGGAGGATACACTACATCTGTACACATTTATTTAAGCAATTATATAACTTTACATGTATTCAGGCTCTTCTTTTTGACATTATTTTATGTTAGAAAATAGTGAATGACACTTATCTTATTTACTATATGATTTTGGTCAAGCTGCAATTGGAATTCAATTAAAAATGCACAAAAAGAGATTTTGTAATTTTTTTTTTATTAGTTGAATATGCTGGATCCATAAGGGAAAAAAGTGGGTTTATCAAAATGTCTTGCATTTAAAACTAACTGATATATTAAATAAGGGAAATATTGTCTGTAGTTACTGCATTTTGTAGGCCTTGCTGGAGACTTAGGCATATATAACAGTATGAACCAAAGGCTGTGAACCAGAGTAAGCCAGGCCTTGGCAAAATAACACCACACTAGCTAACAGCTAACACCAAGTAAACAAATTCCTTACTAGAGAGGGTGGTACAAAAACACACAGATGTGTCAAGTAACTTCATAAACACATTTTTAAGAGATGGCACAGGAACACACCAAACCCCCTATAAGATAAGGAGGGGATGACAGGATCATGGATAAGGATGTTTTGTTCAAACTAGCAGGTAACTAACAACATCTAAAGTGTGATATGTAATGTGTTTTTATCCGAGTTTGGAAGGAGAAGTCATAGGAGGGACAACTGGGACTGTGGGACCACTGTGACCCCTTAACTCTCTAATCTGGGTTGTCTCTCACAATGCCTTACTGATAGTAAGCAGCAAACCCCTCCAAGTGCTGTTACCACTGAGTACAGCCGCATGTGGAGCCCCACACCCAGCCAGATTGCATGAATGCTCCCAGAGCCACTCACTAATCACACAGAGAAAGGCACCAGCCAAATCCCCACAGCTCCCAGCCTTGTACCACTGGAATATGCTGTCTTGTACTGCTCAAGACACTTTCTTGAGCAATGCAAGTTTACTAATTTACCAAGCACTTCAGTCAAACTCACTGGTAATGATAAACATTAGAATAAATTTATTGGTTACAAAAGATGGATTTTAAACTGATGAAGTGAGCTGTAGCTCACGAAAGCTCATGCTCAAATAAATTGGTTAGTCTCTAAGGTGCCACAAGTACTCCTTTTCTTTTTGAAAAGTCAGAGTGGTTACCAAAAGAAAGTAAAAGACAAATGTGGTCTAAATTCTCAAGCTGATTAGACTAGACAATGTCTGGACTAAGCAGTTTTTCTCACACAACTGGATATTGCAGGTTGGTTACAGTCTTTCATATGCAGGCTTTCCCTTTTAGTCTCAGGACCAATCTCCTCAGCTCCAGCATTCTCATTGCCTTCAGCATGGGAGGGATTGGAGAAAGGAGAAATCACATGTCCTCTGTCCCCTATTTTATATCCTCAGTCCATGTGCTTGGAGAACACAAGTCCAGGCATGTCTGGTGGGCATTGCTGAGTCACCAGGCAAGGTTTACCAATTCCCCCGGTATGGTTTTGTGCAAGTGAGTCATTGAATTGTAGCTCCCTTACTGGACAATGGCTGTTGGTGGTTGTTCGACACCCATCCAGGCATTGGTTACCTCCCTTGTTGTCTCTGGGGAGCTAATATCTGGGTGATTCCCCAACTCACAGCATATTTTAGTGACAACCATACAGCACAATCTCATAACTTCATATGTGTTAATGATAACACACATTTAGGTAGAACAATGGGTTTCAGCAGTTCATAACCTTTTCCATGATACTTTACATGGCATGCTTTATGTGAAATATCACAGTTATATACAAATGATGAATATGGGGGTTACAGGGTGCTCCCCCGAGGTATAGTGTCACACATACCCAATTCCTTCAGCCTTTGCTCATATAGCTTGCATTCCATCTCTTTAATCATCTTTGCCGTTCCCCTCTGGATCCTTTCTAGTTTTGCTACCTCCTTTCTATACATTGGTGCCCAAAACTGGATGGACTACTCCAGCTGAGGCCTAATCAGTGCTGAGTACAGCGGTGCTATCACCTCCCATGACTTCCATGCTATGCCTCCTTTAATGCAACCTAAAATTGCATTTGCTTTCAACAGCATCGCATTGCTGACTCGTGTTGAGGTTGGGGAAAAGCCGACAGGTGCAGAGGAGCATGTGGTTCCCACAGAGACATCCGTTAGGGGAGGATCTATTAATGGAGATTCTCTATGTCCTAGAAAGAAGGAGAGGATGGAAGGTAATAAAGTAAAGCTAGGATCTGATGAGAAACAGTCAAATGAAAAAAAGTCCCATTCAATTACATCATGTAATGGCAGAGAGCTAAAAAGTGACAAGTTTTTAAATTGTTTATATGCCAATGCTAGAAGTCTAACTAATAAGATGGGTGAATTAGAGTGCCTTGTATTAAAGGAGGATATTGATACAATAGGCATCACAGAAACTTGGTGGAATGAGGATAATCAATGGGACACAGTAATACCAGGGTACAAAATATATCGGAAGGACAGAACAGGTTGTGCTGGTGGGGGAGTGGCACTATATGTGAAAGAAAGCATAGAAGCAAATGAAGTAAAAATATTAAATGAACCGAACTGTACTAGAAAATCTCTATGGATAGTGATTCCATGCTTGAATAATAAGAATATAGCAGTGGGGATATATTACTGACCACCCGACCAGGATGGTGATAGTGATTGTGAAATGCGCAGAGATTAGAGAGACTCCTAAAATAAAAAACACAATAATAATGGGGGATTTCAACTATCCCCATATTGACTGGCTACATGTGACCTCAGAATGGGATGCAGAGATAAAGTTTCTTGACACCTTAAATGACTGCTTCTTGGAGCAGCTAGTCCTGGAACCAACAAGAGGAGAGGCAATTCTTGATTTAGTCCTAAGTGGAGCACAGGATCTGGTCCAAGAGGTGAATATAGCTGGACTGCTTGGCAATAGTGACCATAATATAATTAAATTTAACATCCCTGTGGCGGGGAAAACATCACAGCAGCCCAACAATGTAGCATTTAATTTCAGAAAGGGGAACTACAAATGGACATGTTGTTCCTTGTCTTTAGCAAAGCTTTTGACACGGTCTCCCTCAATATTCTTGCCAGCAAGTTAAAGAAGTATGGGCTGGATGAATGGACTATAAGGTGGATAGAAAGTTGGCTAAATTGTCAGGCTCAACGGGTAGTGATCAATGGCTCCATGTCTAGTTGGCAGCTGGTATCAAGTGAAGTGCCCCAAGGGTCGGTCCTGGGGCCGATTTTGTTCAATATCTTCGTAAGTGATCTGGAGGATGGTGTGGATTGCACCCTCAGCAAGTTTGCAGATGACACTAAACTGGGAGGAGAGGTAGATACGCTGGAGGGTAGGGATAGGATACAGAGGGCCCTAGACAAATTAGAGGATTGGGCAAAAGAAATCTGATGAGGTTCAACAAGGACAAGTGCAGAGTCCTGCACTTAGGACAGAAGAATCCCATGCACCGCTACAGACTAGGGATCGAATGGCTTGGCAGCAGTTCTGCAGAAAAGGTCCTAGGGGTTACAGTGGACAAGAAGCTGGATATGAGTCAGCAGGGTGCCCTTGTTGCCAAGAAGGCCAATGGCATTTTGGGATGTATAAGTAGGGGCACTGCCAGCAGATCGGGGGACGTGATCGTTCCCCTCTATTCGACATTGGTGAGGCCTCATCTGGAGTACTGTGTCCAGTTTTGGGCCCCACACTACAAGAAGGAGGTGGAAAAATTGGAAAGAGTCCAGCGGAGGGCAACAAAAATGATTAGGGGACTGGAACACATGACTTATGAGGAGAGGCTGAGGGAACTCGGATTGTTTAGTCTGCGGAAGAGAAGAATGAGGGGGGATTTGATAGCTGCTTTCAACTACCTGAAAGGAGGTTCCAAAGAGGATGGATCTAGACTGTTCTCAGTGGTAACAGATGACAGAACAAGGAATAATGGTCTCAAGTTGCAGTGGGGGAGATTTAGGTTGGATATTAGGAAAAGCTTTTTCACTAGGAGGGTGGTGAAACACTGGAATGCATTACCTAGGGAGGTGGTGGAATCTCCTTCCTTAGAAGTTTTTAAGGTCAGGCTTGACAAAGCCCTGGCTGGGATGATTTAGTTGGGGATTGGTCCTGCTTTGAGCAGGGGGTTGGGCTAGATGACCTCCTGAGGTCCCTTCCAACCCTGATAGTCTACGATTCTATGATACACAAAAATGAGGTTAATTAAACAGAAATTAAAAGGTACAGCACCAAAAGTGAAATTCCTGCAAGCTGCATAGAAACTTTTTAAAGACACCATAATAGAGGCTTGACTTAAATGTTTACCCCAAATTAAAAAACATAGTAAGAGAACTGAAAAAGTGCCACTCTAGCTAAACAACAAAGTAAAATAAGCAGAGAGAGGCAAAAAGGCATCCTTTAAAAAGTAGAAGTTAAATCCTAGTGAGGAAAATAAAAAGGAACATAAACTCTGGCAAATGAAGTGTAAAAATATAATTAAGAAGGCCAAAAAAAGAATTTGAAGAACAGCTAGCCAAAGACTCAAAAAGTAATAGAAAAAATTTTTTTTAAGTACATCAGAAGCAGAAAGCCTGCTAAACAACCCGCGGCGCCACTTGATGATCAAGATGGTTGTGACGAAGTGGGACTGTTCTTAATGTTTCCTCTGAATACTGTAGGGGTGCCTCAGTTTCTCCTGTGCATTTCTTAAGCCTCTAGGTGGTGGGATAAGGGGGCGTCATTGTTGCAGAGCAAAGGGCCAGTGTACATAAATGGCCGTCACACTGTCTCCTGGCAACTGATGGCCTGGGCTATTCCCCCCTGCAAGGTGTTAGCTAAAGGGGTTGGAGAACAAAGGAATCAGGTGACCTCCTGACCCGGGAAAGGGACAAAGCCCAGAGGGCTGTGGAAAGTGCACGGAGGGGCAGAGGAAGCTGAATGCTCCAAGGTCAGACCCAGGAAGGTGAAAGCTGTGTGTGAGCTTTTTGCCCTGCAGACAGTCTGCTCACAAAGAGGAGACTTCCCCAGAGTCCTGCCTGGCTTCGTAAGGAGCAGTTCCAGAGAATTGCACGGGGACTCCGTGACAATGGTAAAGGAGCATTCAAGAACAATAAGGCCATTGCGGAGAAACTAAATGAATTTTCTTTGCATTTATCTTCACGGCTGAGCATGTGAGGGAGATTCCCAAACCTGAGCTATTCTTTTTAGGTGACAAATCTGAGGAACTATCCCAGATTGAGGTGTCATTAGAGGAGGTTTTGGAACAAATTGATAAACTAAACAGTAATAAATCATCAGGACAAGATGATATTCACCCAAGAGTTCTGAAGGAACTCAAATATGAAATTGCAGAACTACTAACTGTAGACTATAACCTATCATTTAAATCAGCTTCTGTACCAAATGACTGGAGGATCGGTAATGTGACGCCAATTTTTAAAAAGGGCTCCAGGGGTGATCCCGGCAATTACAGGCCAGTGAGCCTGACTTCAGTACTGGACAAACTAGTTGAAACTATAGGAAAGAACAAACTTGTCAGATACATAGATGAACATAATTTGTTGGGGAAGAGTCAACATGGTTTTAGTAATGGGAAATCATGCCTCACTAATCTACCAGAATTCTTTGAGGGGGTCAACAAGCATGTGGACAAGGGGGATCCAGTGGATATAGTGTACTTAGATTTTCAGAAAGCCTTTGACAAGGTCCCTCACCAAAGGCACTTAAGCAAAGATGTCATGGGATAAGAGCGAAGATGCTCCCATGGCTTGGTAATTGGTTAAAAGAGGAAACAAAGGGTGGAAATGGTCAGTTTTCAGAATGGAGAGAGGTAAATAGTGGTGTCCCCCAGGGGGCCGTACTGGGCCCAGTCCTATTTACCATATTCATAAATGATCTCGAAAAAGGGGTAAACTGTGAGGTGGCAAAATTTGCAGATGATACAAAACTACTCAAGATAGTTAAGTCCCAGGCAGACTGCGAAGAACTACAAAATGATCTCTCAAAATAGGGTGACTGGGCAACAAAATGGCAGATGAAATTCAATGGTGATAAATGCAAAGTAATGCACATTGGAAAACATAATATCCACTCAATGTGCAGTGGCAGTCAAAAAAGCAAACAGAATGTTGGGAATCCTTAAGAAAGAGATAGATAATAAGACAGAAAATATCATATTGCCTCTATATAAATCCATGGTATGCCCACGTCTTGAATACTGCATGCACATGTGGTCGCCCCATCTCAAAAAAGGCACATGGGAATTGGAAATCTTTCAGAAAAGGGCAACAAAAATGATTAGGTTGCTGGGTTAGATGGGTCTTTGGTCTTACCCAGTATGTCCATTCTTATGGTCCACCACAGCTCCTAGATCCTTCTCAGCACTGCTGCTGCCAAGCCCAGTTATCCCCCATTCTGTATTTGTGCATTTGTTTTTTCTTTCCTAAGTGTAGCACCATACATTTGTCTTTGTTGAATTTCATTTTGTTGTCGATAGCCCAGTTCTCCAATTTATCAAGATCCCTCTGAATTTTAGTTCTATCCTCCAAAGTATCAGTGGCCCTCCTGCCACCGCCCAGCTTTGTGTCATCTGCATATTTGATCAGTACGTTCTCTATTCCTACATCCAGCTCTTTAATACAGATGTAAAATAACACTGGACCCAGAATAGATTCCTGTGGAACCCCACTTGAGACCTCCTTCCATTCTGACTTTATTCCGTTAATAGTTACTTGTTGTTTGCGTTCGTTTAACCAATTATGTGTCCATTTAATGGTAGTTCCGCCTAGCCCATATTTCTCCAGTTTACCTATCAAAATATAATGTGGGACTGTCTCAAAAGTCTTGCTGAAGTCCAGTTATATGATCTGGAGGATGGTGTGGATTGCACTCTCAACAAATTTGCAGATGATACTAAACTAGGAGGAGCGGTAGATACGCTGGAGGGCAGGGATAGGATACAGAGGGACCTAGACAAATTGGAGGATTGGGCCAAAAGAAATCTGATGAGGTTCAATAAGGATAAGTGCAGGGTCCTGCACTTAGGACGGAAGAACCCAATGCACAGCTACAGACTAGGTACCGAATGGCTAGGCAGCAGTTCTGCGGAAAAGGACCTAGGGGTGACAGTGGATGAGAAGCTGGATATGAGTCAGCAGGGTGCCCTTGTTGCTAAGAAGGCCAATGGCATTTTGGGATGTATAAGTAGGGGCATAGCCAACAGATCGAGGGATGTGATCGTTCCCCTCTGTTCGACACTGGTGAGGCCTCATCTGGAGTACTGTGTCCAGTTTTGGGCCCCACACTACAAGAAGGATGTGGATAAATTGGAGAGAGTCCAGCGAAGGGCAACAAAAATGATTAGGGGACTGGAACACATGACTTATGAGGAGAGGCTGAGGGAGCTGGGATTGTTTAGTCTGCAGAAGAGAAGAATGAGGGGGGATTTGATAGCTGCTTTCAGCTACCTGACAGGTGGTTCCAGAGAGGATGATTCTAGACTATTCTCAGTGGTAGAAGAGGTCAGGACAAGGAGTAATGGTCTCAAGTTGCAGTGGGGGAGGTTTAGGCTGGATATTAGGAAAAACTTTTTCACTAGGAGGGTGGTGAAACACTGGAATGCGTTACCTAGGGAGGTGGTGGAATCTCCTTCCTTAGAAGTTTTTAAGGTCAGGCTTGACAAAGCCCTGGCTGGGATGATTTAATTGGGGATTGGTCCTGCTTTGAGCAGGGGGTTGGACTAGATGACCTCCTGAGGTCCCTTCCAACCCTGATATTCTATGATTCTATGAGGGAACCCTGACATAGTGGCAGCATGGTGGGATCATTTTGAACCAGAAGCACAAACCTCAGGATGATAATAGGACTTTTTTTTGCTTCTTTTGGTTGCTTGGAAAGCAGGGAGGTTTGTTTTTTTTAAAGGACACTTTTTATTTTTGCCCTTTCTTTTTCTAAAGCTGAGAGCAGCTGGAGGTTTTTTTTTTTTTTTTACTGTGCCTGAAGGCAGAGGAGTTAAGTTATAGCAAGGGAATTCACAAGCTGTTTTTTTTCTTCTTCTTCTTCTTCTTTCTAGCTCTTGGGTAGGGCTGGGCTAAGCGCAGGAAGGCTAGGATTACAGAAAGTGATGTCCAGAGAAAACTAGAATTAGCCAGTTTTGAAGCTGAAGAGAGACAGAAAGAACATGAAAGGCAGATGGCCTTAAAGCGCGTGGAAGCGGAGGCAAAGGCAAAACGCTTGGAAGTGGAGGCAGAGGCAAAATGCTTGGAGATGGAAATGGAGGCAAAACGCTTCAATACGGAGTTAGAGCTGAAGCGCTTAGATCTGGAAAGGGCTAAGATGGATCTACCGGATAACCCTAACAATCCTTCCCCAAAAATCCACAAATGGGAGCGACTATGTCCACAGTATGATGAATCCAGTGATATATCTGAATATTTCATCACCTTTGAGAGACTGTGCAAACTCCGTGCAATTCCTGACGATCACAAGATGACCACATTGGTAGCAAAAATGACTGACAGAGCTCTGGACATATTCAACAAAATGCCTATTGAGGATGCTTCTGACTATGCTGGGCCTTTAAGGGCTGTGGGGGGAGATACCAGCGAAAGGAGGACACTCAGGCCTAAGAATAGTAAACTATGCTTTATTGAAGGAAGGAAGAACTTACGCTCCAATCTGCGCAGGGATCCCCTAGGACGCACGGAGGGGCTGCAGGGGGCTCTGGCCATTCGGGACAGCTGACCAGGCAGGACTCCACCTTGGGGGAGTCCTCTGCGGAGCTATATTCTCCGCGCTTATCTCGGGGTTACATGGGGTCAACAGCTGGTTACATTCTTATATATATATAATTTATACTTATTACATAAACTGACTCGTTTACAGGCAAAAATATGCTTAGCTATGCTACAATATCTTTTGGCAGCTTCTGTCGGACAAAGTTCATTGAAACTGCCTGCATCCTCCGCTTACATCCAGTCACATACTTAGTCCACCACTTAGCTCCTCGCCAATCTTCCGCAGTCTTGCCCCTACACTCCACCCCTTGGCAGACTGAGGTGTATTAGTTACTGCCACCAGCGCACTTCGAGCGTGCGCACTGGTTTGGGGGTTGCCAGTCGGGCTAGGAGAGCGGAGGAAAAATTCACACAGCATTGAAGAATGACAAACACCCATACAAAATCCAGTAGTCCAATCAATAGCAGGAGTCTGATGCATCTCCCCCAGGCGCCGAGATCCGGAAGCCAGGAGGTTAGCCACTGCCAAGGGTCATCCCTTACAGAAGCCTCAGAGCCTACGTCATGTAACACCTTCAAGTGGTCCATCATATTATGAACATGAGTCTCTACGCGCTTATCCTGATTTGAGTAAAAACAACAACTTTCTTTAATCAAGGCACAAATGCCGCCTTGAGCAGCTAATAAGTAGTCCAACGCCATACAATTCTGTAATACAACTTGCAACAAAGAAGCTACTTCTAATTGCAGGGCTTGGATTGCATCTATGGTATTATTCTCTATAATCTCCAATGTGGCTGAAATATTTACAATAGCCCGCTCCAGTTCGGCCACCCCTAGCCAGGGGAGGAAAGCGTGGACAAACTGATGGAAGCCCATGGGTCTCTGCACAATGGGGTTTGGGCTCCGTCATGGGCGTGCCACCAATATGTAATTATGCACGGCATGAGCGTGCATGGTTTGCATTCCATACGTACAGGGGAGGAGCCGTCCCAATGTGCACTGTCCACACCATTGGTTGGGTAGGGTTTTATATGCCCAATGGCCACATAGCCAGTACAGCCCCGGCAATCCTGCTGTGAGGAGCCATGTGCTATCTGAGGCATTGCGACACCAACTATCGGAGCTTTGGTCACACTGAGACCAGTAATGTGCATGCGGGGTTTGCCCGCGCCTAATTGTGCTGAGGGGCGTTCTCCATACAGGGGCACTGGCATTGTAGGAATACAGAAAACCACGGGTATGTAGTCCTCACTCGCCCCAATGCCACCACCGTTGGCAGAGGGTGGTGCCATTGGTATAAATCAAATTGGTTTCGGAGGAACCGGAGCAATTGTCACTCAAGACCCATGGCTCTCCCGCCATCCACTCACTGTGCGTTTCCGGTGGGCCAGCAGTAACGTTAAACTGCCCCGTGTCTGGCAGGTATTCTGCTATCACTGCACACGAGGAACGGGGAAGTTTTCCGACAGGATGAGCGGCATCTGTCGCCGCAGGCCGCTGAACACACCAATACACATCCCCCAGTATCACTACCAGTGTCCCTTGGCGCCAGTAAGGGGGTGTTTCATAGAATCATAGAATATAAGGGTTGGAAGGGACCCCAGAAGGTCATCTAGTCCAACCCCCTGCTCGAAGCAGGACCAATTCCCAGTTAAATCATCCCAGCCAGGGCTTTGTCAAGCCTGACCTTAAAAACCTCTAAGGAAGGAGATTCTACCACCTCCCTAGGTAACGCATTCCAGTGTTTCACCACCCTCTTAGTGAAAAAGTTTTTCCTAATATCCAATCTAAACCTCCCCCACTGCAACTTGAGACCATTACTCCTCGTTCTGTCATCTGCTACCATTGAGAACAGTCTAGAGCCATCCTCTTTGGAACCCCCTTTCAGGTAGTTGAAAGCAGCTATCAAATCCCCCCTCATTCTTCTCTTCTGCAGGCTAAACAATCCCAGCTCCCTCAGCCTCTCCTCATAACTCATGTGTTCCAGACCCCTAATCATTTTCATTATACTTAGGGAGAAAAGTGGTGTTGTTAAGGGCCCAGGATTCATTCCATGGCACTGCGGCCCATGGATGCCAGCGCTTGCCAATTGGGGGGTATGTGCACAGTACCAACAGTCCGACTTGTTACCTGTTAGTGCCACTGACTGCATCCACTGGATGGCTGAGTTGTGGTGCCATGTGGCTTGGGCACCTATTGCAGCTAAAATCAGTTTGAGGATTATTCCGTAGAGAACACGCCGTAGGGCCATCGCCGGTGTCGGCCTTCGGGTGGCGCGACCAGGATGCTCCATGGACCCATCCAAACTGCAGTGCGGCGGTTATGGTTGCCTGGAAGAAAGACACTTAGAGGGCACATAAATTGGGGTATCTTCTCCTCTTAGCAGTACGAGGTGAGTATCCCCAGGACCATCAACTAGGATTTCCCCTTCGAGCGGGTTATGTTTGGTGGGGTCGTGGACCCAAACTGCACGTCCAGTCGAGCCGAACCCTCCTGCTCGAGTGGTGGGTGCAAGCACATCCACCTCCTGGACATCAGGCAACCCAATGCGCTCGCAAATCAACTGCGCAATACATTCGCCTTGGGGGAGGGTTACTGCCTGCGGGCCATTGTGAACCAACAGCACCTTAACCTCCCCGGTATAGTCAGTGTCGATTACTCCTGCCGCAACATCTATGCCCTTAAGGGCCAGACTGCTGCGTGGGGCAATGCACCCATAATAGCCTTGCGGGAACCCTATGGCTAAGCCAGTACTTACAAGGTTCCGGCTATTGGGCTAAAGAGTGAGGCCCTCTTGAGGGACCCGCAGAATCGAGACCAGCACTTACGGGGTGGCCCGAATGGGGAGGCGGGCTTGCAGGTGGAGGCGCTGCACTCGCAACACACGGGGCCACTCGACCTCCCTCTTGAATCTAGCTTACAGGGTGGAGCCATACAGAGGGCGGTCACTGAGCGCAGCCGTGGCCTGGTGGAGATTGACTCCACCCGGCCAGGGACTCAGTGGGACATAGTTTGCATAACTGTTCTTTAAGCAAGCCATTCACGCGTTCGATAAGCCCGGCGCCCTACGAGTGGTATGCGATGTGGAACATCCACACAATCTGCCATCCCCTAGCCCATTCTCTTACTTCCATTCCCGTAAAATGGGTTCCCTGGTCACTTTGCACCTTGAGTGGGGATCCATAGTAGCAGATGAGTTCTTCCAACCCCTTTATAGTCTGCTCCTGTGTGGCGCTTGCGCATGGGTATACAAAGAGCAGACCTGAATATGTGTCTGCTGCAGTTAGTACGTATTTATGTTGCTGACTTTCAGGCAGCGGGCCGATGTAGTCCACCTGCCATACTTCCCCAGGTTTCTGACCTTGCTTCAGGTACCCCTTCTCTGTTTTTAAGCGCTGTGGGGAGAGCCTGGCACACTGTGGGCAGTGCTGACTGGCATCCCGCTGCGTACCGATCATGGTCTGCAAGCCACAATTGGTGGCCCATTGCACTGCTTTTTCCCCTCCCAGATGACCACTCTTTTGATGTATCCATTCGGCCAGGCCGGGGGCAGCTACTACATAAACTGACTATGCCATCTACCTCTCTGTTGAACCGGGCCTCCTCTGATTCTCCTGTCAGGTGGGCGTCTACATGACGAATAGTAATGGGCCTCTGGCTACAGGCAAACCCAAAGGGGTTTGTCATACACCTTCCAGCCAGCCGCATGCCAGATGGCCATCCACTGTGTCATGCCTTTGTAGACTGCCCAGCTATCCGTATACAGATACAGGGGCCCTGGGTTCTCTGTGATGGTCCTGAACGCTGCCCGTAGCTCAGCCCACTGGCTAGACAGGCCACGGCCAGTTTCGAACAGTATTTCCTCAAGGCAGGGATTATATGCGGCCGCTCGTCACCATCGTTCTGCCCCCCTGTACAAGGCCAATCCATCAGTAAACCACGCAACCTCTCATGGTTGTTTGGTTAAGGAGGTGTAGGGAGGGGCCTCCATACAGGGGGGCTGAGGCACTTTGAGGCACTTCGACCGGGGGAGTATAAGTGTGCTGGCCCTGGAGGGCAGTTCCTCAAAGGTGACAGCACCGAAAAGCCGTGCGTGTGCACTGATAATGCTTGCCTGGGTCATTTGCATATGCAGCTGCAGGTAGTGTTTCCACTTCCATAGGGTCTGAGTCTGGGCTACCCCAGTCCGTGTGAGCGGGCTTTCATCCTGGACCCAACCCATAATTGGAAGCAGGGTACACACCTTTACAGGCTCTGCGCCCGTTATGGGCTCAGTTTGCTGCAGGGTCCACACTACTGCAACCAGCTGCTGTTCAAGAGGTGTATAACACTCAGCCGAGCCTCGCAGGCATCGTGACCAATAGCCTGTAGGCTCCTTTCGAGACGAAGATTGCTGCCACAGCCCCCAAAGGGCCACATGGTCAACGACCGTTAACTCAAGTTCAAAAGGGGTGCCTCGTCTGCCTGGGCTCAGCACTGCATGTAGGCTGAGAGCCTCTTTAGCCTGCTGAAATGCAGCATGCTGCTTGGCCCCCCAACTAAACGTGGCTTTCTTCCGGACTACTGCTTGTATGGGCTGCAAGATCTTCCCTAGATGGGGAATAAATGTGCGCCAATACCCAAGGAGGCCCAGGAAAGTTTGGGCTTGGCTTATGCTAGTGGGCTCTGGGAAGTGGGTAATTGTTTCGATGGCTTTTTGGGGATCTTTGGGGCACTGACCAAAGTATTCCCAAGAAGATCAACTCCTGGCTGGGCCCCTGGATTTTACTAGGGTTGACAGCCCATCCCCTGGCTGCCAGAGCCTGCAACACATTGTTCTTGGCCTCGGAGAGTGCCGCTTCATGGAGCCCGCTCAGCAGGACATCATCAATATAGTGCTCTAGTATCACTCCCTCTGGAAGAGTCACCTGCTCCCGGTCTCGACTAACCAACTGGTGGCAGATGGTAGGGCTATGCTTGTAGCCCTGAGGCAGCACAGTGAACGTGTAATGCCAATTCTCCCATGTAAAGGCAAACTGATCCTGGCTCTGTGGAGCAATGGCAAGGGAGAAGAAGGCATTTGCCAAGTCCACCACAACATGCCACTGCCCTACCCACGTTGCGAAGCGCTCCATGATGGAGACCATGTCGGGAACTGCCGCTGTCAGGATTGGGGTGACCCTATTCAGGTTGCGGTAGTCTACTGTCCTGCACCAGGTTCCATCCTTTTTATGCACTGGCCAAATTGGGCTGTTAAATGCGCTCATGGTGGGGCGAATGATGTCCGCCTGGAGCAGACCTTTAACGGTAGCGGTTATTTCCTCGTATTGTGTCTCGACAACGGGCCGCAATTGTGGGTACCGTCCCCCTCCCCAGGGGACTCGTCCTCGCTCGTCTCCCAAATGTCCCCATCCCAGGTCTCTGGATCCCAGTCGCTTTTGCATACCAGTGCACGTACGGCAAGGGGACGCACGTCTTGCCATCCTGCCTTTCGCCGCCAGCGGTTCGCAAGGTGAGCCGCCATAACTGTGCAGCGGTGCTCTAACCAATCGGTCCGTTCGGCCATACTGGTAATGACTTCTTGGGTTAGTGAATGGGCCTCGTTTTCTTGCTGCAAATCAGCCTCTAATCTTCCCATCCTCTGGCGCTGAACCAGCAGTGCCTTGTCCACCGTGCAGAGCGCGGTCAGGAAGACCCATCCCAGGTCCCCCGCCGCTTTTCACTCTGTGGGTCCTACTTTGTCCAGCTGGAGCTTGGATATCAGTTCCTCCAGCCTAACTGGAGTAAAACCCCCAGCTCCTGCTCTAGCTCCAGCCATGCGACGGGGGCAACCAACCCCACCAGCTTGCGAGCCACCGGTGCCCACCGTCCTGTGGAGGGCCACCCGGGAATGCGGCTCTCTCCCTCCCCCTTATCCTTCCTTCCCCAAAGAGGCATCCCTCCACTGGTATCCTGTTCGGGACGCCAATTGTGCCCACAAGGGCTGTGGGGGGAGATACCAGCGAAAGGAGGACACTCAGGCCTAAGAATAGTAAACTATGCTTTATTGAAGGAAGGAAGAACTTACGCTCCAATCTGCGCAGGGAGCCCCTAGGACGCGCAGAGGGGCTTCAGGGGACTCTGGCCATTCGGGACAGCTGACCAGGCAGGACTCCACCTTGGGGGAGTCCTCTGCGGAGCTATATTCTCCGCGCTTATCTTGGGGTTACATGGGGTCAACAGCTGGTTACATTCTTATATATATATAATTTATACTTATTACATAAACTGACTCGTTTACAGGCAAAAATATGCTAAGCTATGCTACAATATTTTTTGGCAGGTTCTGTCGGACAAAGTTCATTGAAACTGCCTGCATCCTCCGCTTACATCCAGTCACATACTTAGTCCACCACTTAGCTCCTCGCCAATCTTCGGCAACCTTGCCCCTACATATGGTAAATTTAAGGATTTGGTTTCGAAACAATTTCAAATTACACCTGAACTTACAGAGTAAAATTTACAGCCCTTAACAGAGGGACTGGACAAAGTAATGTGGCTTATGTAAACCAGATGAAGGATCTGTTAGATAAATGGGTCAAAGGAAGTGGTGTAACTAGCTTTGAAGGGACGTGTGATTTAGTTATACAGGAACAGTTCCTGACTGTGACCAATGATGATATAAAACAGTGTTTATGGAATAAGAAAATTATTATCCCATTCCCATGCTGCTGGGGGAAGACCTGGCCAACCATGTGAAGCTAGCCCAGAGGGTGGGAATGGTCACCCGCAGCCAGGTGAAGCAAACCTTCACACCTAGCTCTGTCCCTGAGCCTTCAACAAGGGCCCTGCCTGCGTTACCAGAGACCCAGACTGAGGTGGTGGAACCAGACTCCATGCCAATGTCTGCAACAGCAGTAGTGGATCCAGTTGCAGAGACCCAGCCAGAGCCAGGCCCAGAACTGGAACTGGCGGAGCAACCAGCACCAGAACCATTGCCAGCACTGAGTCCAGCGCTTGCAACCCTGTCTGCAACCCCAACACCAGAAAGCACCACCAAGGCCGCCCTGGCAGCAGCAGCAGCTAAACCTACACAAGCAGAATATGGACCCTGGACTTCAGGAAAGCAGACTTCTACTCCCTCAGGGAACTGATGGGTAGGATCCCCTGGGGGAATAACATGAGGGGGAAAGGAGTCCAGGAGAGCTGGCTGTATTTCAAAGAATCCCTGTTGAGGTTACAGGGACAAACCATCTCGATGTGTCGAAAGAATAGTAAATATGGTAGGCGACCAGCTTGGCTTAACAGTGAAATCCTTGCGGATCTTAAACATAAAAAAGAAGCTTACAAGAAGTGGAAGATTGGACAAATGACCAGGGAAGAGTATAAAAATATTGCTCGGGCATGCAGGAATGAAATCAGAAGGGCCAAATCGCACCTGGAGCTGCAGCTACCAAGAGATGTTAAGAGTAACAAGAAGGGTTTCTTCAGGTATGTTGGCAACAAGAAGAAAGCCAAGGAAAGTGTGGGCCCCTTACTAAATGAGGGAGGCAACCTAGAGACAGAGGCTGTGGAAAAAGCTAATGTACTCAATGCTTTTTTTGCCTCTGTCTTCACGAACAAGGTCAGCTCCCAGACTGCTGCGCTGGGCAACACAGCATGGGGAGTAGGTGGCCAGCCCTCTATGGAGAAAGAAGTGGTTCTGGACTATTTAGAAAAGCTGGACGTGCACAAGTCCATGGGGCCGGATGCATTGCATCCAAGAGTGCCAAAGGAGTTGGCGGCTGTGATTGCAGAGCCATTGGCCATTATCTTTGAAAACTCATGGCGATCGGGGGAGGTCCCAGATGACTGGAAAAAGGCTAATGTAGTGCCCATCTTTAAAAAATGGAAGAAGGAGGATCCTGGGAACTACAGGCCAGTCAGCCTCACCTCAGTCCCCGGAAAAATCATGGAGCAGGTCCTCAAGGAATCAATCCTGAAGCACTTACACAAGAGGAAAGTGATCAGGAACAGTCAGCATGGATTCACCAAGGGAAGGTCATGCCTGACTAATCTAATCACCTTCTATGATGAGATTACTGGTTCTGTGGATGAAGGGAAAGCAGTGGATGTATTGTTTCTTGACTTTAGCAAAGCTTTTGACACGGTCTCCCACAGTATTCTTGTCAGCAAGTTAAATAAGTATGGGCTGGATGAATGGAATATAAGGTGGGTAGAAAGTTGGCTAGATTGTCGGGCTCAACGGGTAGTGATCAATGGCTCCATGTCTAGTTGGCAGCTGGTATCAAGTGGAGTGCCCCAGGGGTTGGTCCTGGGGCCGGTTTTGTTCAATATCTTCATAAATTATCTGGAGGATGGTGTGGATTGCACTCTCAGCAAATTTGCAGATGATACTAAACTAGGAGGAGTGGTAGATACGGTGGCAGGTAGGGATAGGATACAGAGGGACCTAGACAAATTGGAGGATTGGGCCAAAAGAAATCTGATGAGGTTCAACAAGGATAAGTGCAGGGTCCTGCACTTAGGACGGAAGAATCCAATGCACCGCTACAGACTAGGGACCGAATGGCTAGGCAGCAGTTCTGCGGAAAAGGACCTGGGGTGACAGTGGACAAGAAGCTGGATATGAGTCAAAAGTGTGCCCTTGTTGCCAAGAAGGCCAGTGGCATTTTGGGATGTATAAGTAGGGGCATAGCCAACAGATCGAGGGACATGATCGTTCCCCTCTATTCGACATTGGTGAGGCCTCATCTGGAGTAGTGTGTCCGGTTTTGGGCCCCACACTACAAGAAGGATGTGGATAAATTGGAAAACGTCCAGCGAAGGGCAACAAAAATGATTAGGGGTCTGGAACACATGACTTCTGAGGAGAGGCTGAGGGAACTGGGATTGTTTAGTCTGCAGAAGAGAAGAATGAGGGGGGATTTGATAGCTGCTTTCAACTACCTGAGAGGTGGTTCCAAAGAGTATGGTTCTAGACTATTCTCAGTGGTAAAAGATGACAGGACAAGGAGTAATGGTCTCAAGTTGCAGTGGGGGAGGTTTAGGTTGGATATTAGGAAAAACTTCTTCACTTGGAGGGTGGTGAAACACTGGAATGCGTTACCTAGGGAGGTGGTGGAATCTCCTTCCTTAGATATTTTTAAGGTCAGGCTTGACAAAGCCCTGGCTGGGATGACTTAGTTGGGGATCAGTCCTGCTTCGAGCAGGGGGTTGGACTAGATGACCTCCTGAGGTCCCTTCCAACCCTGATATTCTATGATTCTAAGAGGCTCAGCCGGAGCCTGAACCCCAACCTAGTGCACCCTCGGAGAGCAGGTCACCATCCCCCGAACTAGCCCCATCCCCTGCATTGCTTCCCGAGGGACCAAGCCCAGGTCCACCATCCAGCGAGGAACTGAGGTCTCCAGCATCAAGGGAACAGTTCCAGGCCAAGCAGGAAGCAGATGAAAGCCTCCAAGGAGCTTGGACCGCGGCACGGAGCAACCCACCGCCTCTCAGCTCTTCTAATCCATCCCGGTTTGTGGTAGAAAGAGGACTTTTATACCAGGAAACTCTTGCTCGTGGACACCAGGAAGACTGGCATCCTCAAAGACAGTTGGTAGTTCCAACTAAGTACAGGGTAAAACTCTTGAGCTTAGTCCACAATCATCCTAAGGGCCATGGTGGGTGAACAGGACCAAAGACTATTTGGGGAGGTCATTCCACTGGGAGGGAATGGGCAAGGACATTTCTACCTATGTCCGGTCTTGTGAGGTGTGCCAAAGAGTGGGGAAAACCCCAAGACCAGGTCAAAGCCCCTCTCCAGCCACTCCCCATCACTGAGGTTCCCTTTCAGTGAGTAGCTGTGGATATTCTGGGTCCTTTTCCGAAAAAGACACCCAGAGGAAAGCAGTACATCCTGACTTTCATGGATTTTGCCACCCAATGGCCGGAAGCAGTAGCTCTAAGCAACACCAGGGCTAAAAGTGTGTGCCAGGCATTAACAGACATTTTTGTCAGGGTAGGTTGGCCCTCTGACATCCTTATAGATTCGGGAGCTAATTTTCTGGCAGGGGCCATGAAAAGCCTGTGGGAAGCTTATGGGGTGAACCACTTGGTTGCCACTCCTTACCACCAACAAACAAATGGCCTGGAGGAGAAGTTTAATGGAACTTTGGGGGCCATGATTCATAAATGAGCACTCCAATGATTGGGACCTAGTCTTGCAGCAGTTGCTTTTTGCATACAAAGCTGTACCACTTGCCTGTTTAGGGTTTTCACCATTTGAACTTGTATGTGGCCACGAGGTTAAGGAGCCATTACAGTTGGTAGGGGACCCGGTCATAGTCTGGAAGGCACTTCAGGCCCATAAGATGGAAGCATCGTGGGAAGGGCCATTCACGGTCCAAGAGTGCCTGGGAGCTGTTAATTATCTCATAGCATCCCCCACCTCAAACCTAAAGCGTACCATGTTAATTTTCTAAAGCCCTTTTATTCCAGAGAATTAAAGGTTTGTCAGATTACAGCCCAGGGAGGAGATGATGCTGAGTGGCCTGAAGGTGTCTGCTACGAAGGAAAAAGTGACGGTGGCATGGAAGAGGTGAACCTCTCCGTGACCCTTGGGATTATGCAGCAACAGCAGATCAAGAAGCTGTGCACTAGCTTCGCGCCGATGTTCTCACCCACCCCAGGACTGACTGAACGGGCATACCACTCCATTGACACAGGTAATTCTCGCCCAATTAGAGCCCAACCTTACCGGGTGTCTCCTCAAGCCAAAACTGCTATAGAACGGGAGATCCAGGACATGCTACAGATGGGTGTAATCCGCCCCTCTAACAGTGCATGGACATCTCCAGTGGTTCTAATTCCCAAACCAGATGGAGAGATACACTTTTGCGTGAACTACCATAAGCTAAATGCTGTAACTTGCCCAGACGACTATCCAATGCCACTCACAGATGAGCTATTGGAGAAACGGGGATGTGCTCAGTTCATCTCTATCTTAGACTTAACCAAGGGGTACTGGGCAAGTACAGCTGGATGAATCCACCAAGGAAAAGTGAGCCTTCATCACCCATGTAGGGCTGTATGAATTTAATGTGCTTCCTTTCGGTGAAAAATGCACCCTCCACTTTCCAAACACTGGTAGATGGTCTCCTAGCGGGATTGGGAAAATCTGCAGTTGCCTACCTTGATGATGTGGCCATCTTTTCTGATTCCTGGGCAGAACACCTGGAGCATCTGAAAAAAGTCTTCGAGCACATAAGGGAGGCATGACCAACTGTTAAGGCTAAAAAGTGTCAAATAGGCCTAAACAGAGTGACTTACCTTGGACACCAGGTGGGTCAAGGAAGTATCTATCCCCGGCAGGCCAAAGTGAATGCTATCCAAAAGTGGCCTGTCCCAAAGTCAAAGAAACATGTCCAATCCTTCTTAGGCTTGGCCGGGTATTACAGGCGATTTGTACCGCACTACAGCCAAATTGCCGCCCCACTGTCAGACCTAACCAAAAAGAAAGCCAAATGCAGTACAGTGGACTGAACGTTTAACCAACTTAAAGCGACACTCATGTCTGACCCTGTGCTAAGGGCCCCAGACTTTGACAAACCTTTCCTACTAACCACAGAAGCATCCAAGCGTGATGTGGGGGCAGTTTTAATGCAGGAAGGACCGGATCAAGAATTCCATCCTGTCGTGTTTCTCAGCAAAAAACTGTCTGAGAGGGAAAGCCACTGGTCAATCAGAGAAAAGGAATGTTACACCATTGTCTACGCTCTGGAAAAACTACGCCCGTACTTTTGGGGACGGCGTTTCCACCTGCAAACCAACCATGCTGCGCTACAGTGGCTTCATACCGCCAAGGGAAATAACAAAAAACTTATTCGGTGGAGTTTAGCTCTCCAAGATTTTGATTTTGAAATTCAACACATTTTAGGAGCTTCTAACAAAGTGGCTGATGCACTCTCCCATGAAAGTTTCCCAGAATCAACTGGTTAAAATTGTCCTTGAAATGTGGAAAATATTGTTAGTTTTTATATAATCAGTAGTGTCTCTAGAGGTGCATGTGTCTTATTAATTCTGTTTTCTCCTAGAGCTCTAGGAAGAATTCACAGCCAATGTGGAGCAGGATGTCCAGCACTGTCTATAATTTGGGGGGCGTGTCATAAACATACAGCTAAGGGTAGCATAAAATCCCTCCTTTACCTGTAAAGAGTTAAGAAGCTCAGATAACCTGGTTGGCACCTGACCAAAAGGACCAATAAGGGGAGAAGATACTTTCAAATCAGCGGGGGAAGGTTTTTGTTTTGTGTTTCTTTGTGTTCTCTCCGGGTCAGCGAGGAAGCAGGGCAGGGAAAATACATCTCCTAAAGCCATACCTGAACTAAACATCTAAGATTACAAACTGTAAGAAATAGGAAGGAAATGCATTAGATAGTCTTTGTTCTAGCTTGTAAATTTTCCCTGTGCTATAGTAGTCTTCCAGCAGATCTCAGGGAAGTTAAAATCCCCCATTAATAAAAGTTCATGTGTGTTAGCTAATCTGGTTACCAGCTTGTAGAATGACTCATCTACTTCCACTTCCTGATTTGGTGGTCTATAATAGACCACCACCATAATATGACTACTGTTCTTTTCCCTTTTTATCCTCACCCAGAGACTCTCAGTAGATCTGTCGCTCACTTACTCTTGGAAGTCGGAGCAAATGTATATATTTTTGATTACAGCACAACTATATCCATCAATACTGGTACTCCATTCATGAGAGTTGTCCCACCAAGTCTCTGTAATGCCAGTGAAGTCGTAATTTTCTTTATATACCATGACTTCCAGTTCATCCTGCTTGTTCCCATTCTCCTTGCATTTGTATACAGCCATTGAAGATATTTCGCAGACTGCCTTCTTGCTTTACCCCTTACCTTTTTAATGCAGTTTTGATTTCTAGTCTCTTCTCCAGAAATAGTGCATTCCCCTTGTTGTCATTACTTAAGCCTGGATGTGCATTGGCCAGGTTTTTGTCACCATCTCCCATAGGACCTAGTTTAAAGCTCTCCTTCCCAGTATTTGATAGATGGAGCCCATCCCAGCATAGTAATCCTTAGTTAGTGTACCTGTAGCTCCTGTGGGGCTCTTGTACTGTGCTTTATCGACAATAAACCTGGCCTAGCGCCTTTGCCACTGAACCGAGCCTGTGGTCGATCTTATGAGTAACATTGTGGTCTGCTGATTGAACATGCCACTGTCTGCTAGTGCAGCTGACGCTGAAGCTTCAAGAACAGCAATACTGGCAGCAGTAACAACACTGCACCAGCAACAACATTCCACAGCACTAACAACAAGTTTTCTAGTCTTCAGGTCCTTCAAGATTTTGGAACCAGCAGTTTTTCATCCTCACCTTACTTTTATTCATAGATTGGAAGCAGAAAACAAGCTTTCCTGCTTTTTCAGCTTCCTAGCTGTTCTCAACTTTGAATGAACTATTTATTAAACTGAACTAGTTGAATAAACTGAAATGGAGAAAATTATTCTCTGTGCACCTACAGAAGAGGATACTGCTGTTAAAAGCTGGTTTGGCACTTCAGCAAACTCTGGTGCTCCAGGTGCTTAGCCAGTGACTTCCATCATTTGACTTTCTTTAAAACTTCAGCAGCAAACACGTACTACTTGATTATTATTTTTATTTCCTTTGGATTGTTGTAATAGATTACCTTAAATTTAGACCTTAACATAGGTTGTAATAATTTCAGATTTAATTTTAAATAAGTATTTTTTTAAAAGAAAAATAGTTAATATAAATTTTAAAAATCCAAATTTTTTATTTAAAAAAACAAAACCCCCATAGGCTTCTCTCCACCCTGTGAAGCAGCCATCCTGAACATGGAAACAGAAATGGGTACTGCTAGTGGCTGGGGGGAATTGTCCAGTTAGGTACAAACCTGGGATTCAGAAAACCAAGATTCAATCCCCTGCTCTGCCACAGACTGTGTGTGTGACCTTGGGCAACTCCTTTAGTCTCTCTGTATTTGAGTTCTCCGTCTGAACAATAGGGATAGTAGTATTTCTCTAAATTTCACATAGGTTAAGGCCAAAAAGGACATTAGATCATATAGGCTGATCTCCTGTATTCCACAGCATTTAATATGTAACCTATAACTTAAATCACCCTCTACCAGATGACCTGAGGATAGCCAATCTAACAGCAATTTTTTTTAAAAAGGGTCTAGGCAGGGCCTTTCCTGGCAGTTACAAGCTGGTAAACCCAACTTCAGTACAAGGCAAATTAGTTGAAACTATAGTGAAGAACAGAATTATCAGACACATAGATGAACATGATATGTTGGGGGAAAAGTCAACATGGCTTTTTTAAAGGCAAATCATGTCTCACCAATCTATTAGAATTCTTTGAAGGTGTCAACCAGCATGTGATGGTGATCCAGTTGGAATATCGTATCTTGATTTTCGGAAAGCCTTTGACAAGATCTCACATCGAAGGCTCTTCAGCAAAGTAAGCTGTCATGGGATAAGAGGGAAGGTCCTCTCATGGATCAATAATGGGTTGAAAGACAGGGAAGGAATAAATGATCAGTTTTCATGGTGGAAAATGGTAAATAGTGGGATCTCAACATATTCATAAATGATCTGGAAAAGGGGGTAAACAGTGAGGCGGCAAAGTTGTCAAATGATGCTAAATTACTTAGGGTAATAGTGAAGTCCAAAGCTAGTGCAAAGGATAGTGAAGGATAGGATAGTGAAGTCCAAAGCTGACTGCAAAGAGTTACAAAGGGATCTCACAAAACCTGGGTGACTGGGCAAGAAAATTGCAGATGAAAATCAGTATTGATAAGTGCAAAGTAATGCACATGGGAAAACATAATTCCAACTAAATATACAAAATGATGGGGTCTAAATGAGCTGTTACAACTAAAGAATGAAATTTTGGCATCATGAATAGTACTCTGAAAACATCAGCTTAGTGTGCAACAACAGTGAAAAAAGCTAACTGTGTTAGGAACCATTAGGAAAGAGATAGATGATAAGACAGAAAATATCATACTGCCAGTATACAAATCCATGCTACACCCACACCTTGAATACTGAATGCAGTTCTGGTCTCGCCATCTCAAAAAAGATATATTGGAATTGAAAAAGGTACATAGAAGGGCAACAGAAATGAGTAAGGGTATGGAATAGCTTTCATACGAGGAGAGAGTAAAAAGACTGGGACTTTTCAGTTTAGGAAAGAGACAGTTAAGGAAGGATATGACAGAGGTCTATAACATCATGACTAGTGTGGAAAAAGTGAATAGGGAAGTATTATTTACCCCTTCACATAACAGAAAAACCAGGGGTCACCCAATGAAAATAATAGCCAGCAGCTTTAAAACAAACAAAAGGAAGTACTTCTCACACAACACGCAGTCACTCTGTGGAGCTTGTTGCCAGGGGATGTTGTGAAGGCCAAAAGTATAAATGGGTTTAAAAAAAGAATTAGATAAATTGATAGTGGATAGGACCATCAGTGGCTATTTGCCAAGAGGGCCAGAAGTGCAATCCCATGCTCCAGGTTCCCCCTAACCTCTAACTGCCAGAAGCTGGGACTGAAATACAGGGGGTGGATCACTCGATAATTGTCCTGTTCTGTGCATTCCCTCTGAAGCATCTGGCGCTGGCCACTATCAGAAGGAAGGATACTGGGCTAGATGGGCCACTGGTCTGACCCAGTATGGCCATTTTTATATTCTTGTGTATGGTGATTGGTAAACATGGTGTGGGGAAAGAGAACTCAAATATCACACTACTCATCACGAAGTGCACAGAGAACCAGCTAGTTATCACAAACATATTTCAGCAAACAACGAAGCACAGAACAACATGGATGCATCCCCACTCTTGTCATTGGCATTTAATTGACTCTGTCATTGTACACCAACAAGACCATCAGTATGTAAAAATCACCTGTACAATGTGGGGAGCATGCATGTGGTCTGATCATCGGCTTGTGAGATGTAAAATGACAGTGCTCCTCCAATTAAACCAGCGCAGATGTCGTCACTCTCCAGTACCCAAGCTCAGTGTGCACATAATGAAATCTGAGCTCACATGCTCCAGACTTGCTAAAAAATGTGAAGCTCTCACACTTTCTCAGTCAGACATAATGAACACTCGCTTTGCCTGGTCATCTTTTAAGGAAACAGCATTTGATGTATCTAAAGAAGTTCTCAGCTTCGTAAACAGTGAGCATCAGGACTGGTTTGACAAAAATGACACTGAGATAAAGCAACTCCTGACATCCATGCATGCATGCTCTTCTCCAGTTATGGATAAATAATAAAATCTCATCTATTAAAAAGATGGCTTATTCATGTATAAAGTGTAATTTGCAAACTAAGTTTTGCCACAAAAGATAGCTGTTGAAAACATGAAAGCTGAGCAGCTTCAATCAGTGACAGACCAAAAGACTCCATATAGTTTTTTTGATGAGCTAAAACCATGTACGACCTTCACTCTAATGGTACCACTCCTATCTGGAATGCAGATGAGTCACTGCTGCTGGTCGATCGTGGACAAATTCAGAAAACATTGGCTGAACACTTCAAAGAGGTGCTTAACTGCCCATCCACCATGTCAGCATCAGCTCTTGATGATCTTGAACAACTTCCACTTCAAGACCACCTCTCAATTCTGCTGAACATATCTGAAGAGTGGAAAGCTGTCAAGCAAATGCAAATGGCAAAGCAGATGATATTTCTTTGGAGATCTTCAAAAGTGGGCTGATCAGGGAATGGGCTGATCAGGGAATTCACTGACCTCTATCTATGGTTTTGGAAACAGGAGTCTGTGCCACAGGAACTTAAATGCCAACATTAAAACAAGGGTGATGTCAAGGTAGGGGTCTCCTACAGACCACCTAACCAGAAAGAAGAGGTGGATGAGGCTTAAACAGTGAACAAAATCATCCAAAGCACAGGACTTGGTGGTGATGGGGGACTTCAACTATCCAGACATCTGTTGGGAAAATAACATAGCAGGACACAGATTATCCAATAAATTCTTGGACTATATTGGAGACAATTTTTTATTTCAGAAGGTGGAGACAGGTACTCGGGGAGAGGCTGTTCTAGAATTGATTTTGACAATTAGGGAGGAACTGGTTGAGAATTTGAAAGTGGAAGGCAGCTTGAGTGAAAATGATCATGAAATTATAGAGTTCATGATTCTAGCGAATGGTAGGAGGGAGAACAGCAAAATAAAGACAATGGATTTTAAGAAGGCAGACTTTAGCAAACTCAGGGAGTTGGAAGGTAAGATCCCAAGGGAAGCAAGTCTAAGGGGAAAAACAATAGAGACAGTTGGCAGTTTTTCAAAGAAACATTATTAAGGGCACAAAAGGAAACTAGCCCACTGTGTGGGGAAGATAGGAAGGATGGCAAGAGACCGCTCTGGTTTAACCAGGAGATCTTCAATGATCTAAAAATCAAGAGAGTCCTACAAAAAGTGGAAACGAGGAAAAATTAGGAAGGATGAATATAAACAAATAAAACAAGTATGTAGGGACAAAATTAGAAAGGCCAAGGCACAAAATGAGATCAAACTATCTGGAGCCATAAAGGGTAACAAGAAAACATTCTACAAACGCATTAGAAGCAAGAGGAAGACCAAGGACAGAGCAGGCCCTTTACTGCTTGGGGGGGAAATAATAACAGAAAATGAGAAAATGGTAGAGGTGATGTTCCCCTGGTGTTATCTGGACCTATGTTCTGCTAGGTCACTCTAATCCTTGACTCGGAGCGACCATTACCCTGCTCTGCTGTGAGTACCCCCACTCCTGGGCTGTTCACACGCAGCCTCTGGCATGTAAGCTGTTTCTTGGATTGTGCGACTGAATGACACTAGCCAATATCTCCGGTCCCAGACACAATCCTAGGAACATCTGTCTTGCAGTGTCCAGTTATACCCACTGGACGCTGCAAGCTTATATGAGTTTGTCAGTTTAACAAATAAATTGATATGCACCAAGCTTGTTATCCCAAAGGGAGTCTCTGACACCCTTCAAACCAAATGCACTGCTTCAGGTAGAATAAACAAACACATTTATTAACTACAAAGATAGATTTTAAGTGATTATAAGTCAAAGCACAACAAATCAGATTTGGTCAAATGAAATAAAAGCAAAAAGCATTCTAAACTGATCTTAACACCTTCAGTGCCCTAACAAACTTAGATGCTTCTTACCACAGGATGGCTGGTTGCCCTTAGTCAGGCTCTCCACTTTGATCAGTGCTTCAGTCGCTTGGTGGTGATGTCTGCAGATGGAGGTGGAAGAGAGAGGAAGAGCCTGGCAAACATCATTCCCTTTTATCATGTTCTTTATTCCCTCTTGGATTTGCCCCCCTTCAGGGTCAGGTGAGCATTACCTCATCTCAGTCCCACACTGACCAAGGAAAAGGGGGGTGACTCACTCGAGAATCCAACATATCCTGTGTTGCTGCCTAGGTCAGTGTCCTTTGTTCCTGTGAAGCTGGGCTGGGTTTGTCCAATACATGCCCTGATGAGGTAGGAACTGCCCCTCTGCTCTTGGAGAGTTTTGCCTGGGCTTCTTTTAAGCGATGAGGATACATTTTCAGCCACATAACTATATACAACCTATAACATTACTACAATGCTTCGTGCATCATGAGCCTTCTGAAGACACCCATGACAAACTTTGCATTGGATACCACACAATCATATTATAAGGATGAATATAGAGGTGTAGGGTGCTCCCCCAAGGTACAGAGTATCACACAGGTGTTGTCTAACCTGCTCTTAAAAACCTCCAGTGATGGAGATTTCACAACCTCCCTAGACAATTTATTCCAGTGCTTAACCACCCTGACAGTTAGGAAGTTTTTCCTAATGTCCAACCTAAACCACCCTTGCTGCAATGTAAGCCCATTGCTTCTTGTCCTATCCTAAGAGGTTAACAAGAAAGATTTTTCTTCCTTCTCCTTGTAACAACTTTTTACATACTTGAAAACTGTTATGTCCCCTCTCAGTCTTCTTTTTTCCAGACTAAACAAACCCAGTTTTTTCAACCTTCCCTCACAAGTCATGTTTTCTAGATCTTTCATAATTTTTGTTGCTCTTCCCTGGACTCTCTCGAATTTGTCCACATCCTTCGTGAAACGTGGTGCCCGGAACTGGACACAATACTCCAATCGAGGCCAAATCAGAGCGGAGTACAGCAGAAGAATTACTTCTTGTGTCTTGCTTACAACACTCCTGCTAATACATCGCAGGATGACGTTCACTTTTTTTGTAACAGCGTTACACTGTAGACTCATATTTAGCTTGTTATCCACTATGATCCCCAAATCCCTTTCCGCAGTACTCCTTCCTAGGCAGTGATTTCCCATTTTGTAAATATGCAACTGATTGTTCCTTCCTAAGTGGAGTACTTTGCATTTGTCCTTATTGAATTTCATCCTGTTTACTTCAGACCATTTCTCCAGTTTGTCCAGATCATTTTGAATTCTAATGCTATCCTCCAAAGCACTTGCAACCCCTCCCAGCTTGGTATCATCTGCAAACTTCATAAGTGTACTCTCTATGCCATTATCTAAGTCATTGATGAAGATATTGAACAGAACCAGACCAAGAACTGATCCCTGCAGAAGCCCACTCATTATGCCCTTCAAGTATGACTGTGAACAATTGATAACTATTATCTGGGAACGGTTTTCCAACTAATTATGCACCTACCTTATAGCAGATCCCTCTAGGTTGTATTTCCCTAGTTTGTTTATGAGGTGGTTATGCAAGACCATATCAAAAGCCTTAGTTGAGAGGCTGATGAAGAGGTGTTACAAAGAGCTACGTTACCTCTCAGGGTTATGAGACGAAATATGCTAAAAATTGCGAGTTGCTCAGATACTCTGGTAATGGGGGCCTTATAAATGCTGTAGATAGATTAGAGAGAATCCTCCCTCCACTGGGGAGTTGGGCATGTCCTTTCCCAGGTTCACTTCACCTTCAGCCATACCCAATCTATCTCCAGTTCTCTCCTGGAGGGGAGAATGTCAGATCCCTGGGGGGTGAGAAAAGGAAAGATTAATCCTGCAAACGTTCTCCTTGTCTATTTCAGCTCTGGGCTCCTGATCCCCTGAACCTACAGCTCATTCTGTTCTGCTTGTCTAGATTCCTGTCGGGGGGCCAGTCCCTGAAGGCCGTCACTCTCACAGTGCCTGCAGCTGGAACGGGGGAGCACTCATTGCAGGGGGCCTGGGAGCAGCTGAGCAACCATTGAACTCAGTGCTCTTTCTGAGACCAACTGGGAGTGGCTTTCAGTGGCAGGGTGTAGAGACTCACCCTCCTTTCATCCCCAGGTTAGTGGTGATCCCATGGGACAATAAGCATGTGCCCTGTCTCTCGCTCTCATCATCACTGGAGTTGTGTCTCTCTGAACTCTCTCCATAGATATTCACACACTGCCCATGTACATAATGGGAAACTCCTGCTTGTGGGGGGAGTATGGCTTCACTCTGCATCAGTACCTGGTGTGACTGTGATTGACCTGATGACAGGTTTCAGCTTGGATTATCAGATTGACACAGTAAGTACTGAAACAACCCCCTTTCCAGGAGGAATCTGTGTTTCACAAAGGGAGGAGAAGTCTCCTGGGCTCTGTTGATTGTCACTGACCAGGCCCCTGGAATAGAGAATACAGAAGGGGATAAATTGGGACCTGAATAGGATGCCGCTGCATCTGCCAGCTAGACTCAACCTGGCCAGAGGGGATGGAGATCTCAGCAGAGATGGGAATCTGGGGCTCAGCAAGGCCAAAAGGTGGGGAGCTGCCTTAGCCAAGACTAGAGGAGGGAGAGGCCAAGATGGGCCAGGCCATAGGAGTCACAGAGAGTCTGTGGGAGGAGAAGAGATCAGGGTCAAGGATACTGCCTTTGGGAAGCTGAATGAAGGGAGGAGACAGAGGGCTACAGCTGGGCTGGACTAGAGGAGGCTCCTCTTTCCTCAGAAAGGTCACTCGCTTCCATAAATAAACTTCTTTCAACAGCCTGGCCCCTGCCCCAGCTCTGCCCCCTACTCTTTCTCCTAGCAAAGAATTCTGAGTTCTTGGGCTGATCCACACACTCTGGGTCTCTGAGCACCCGGTCTCCCTCCAGCTCCCAGGCTTTGAGCACTTTGTCCATGCACCCCACCGTCACCACTTCTTGTGCTCCCTCTTGGCCTCCATGCATCTCTCCGGTGCCTGTCTGGCCAGCTCGCCTGGAACAGACAGTGTACGTTTCCCACACAGGACTCTTGCTCTTTTCCAGGTGTCCCTGAATTGGCCATTAATGTTGCACAATCACAGCAGCATCTTCCTGCCGGACAAAAGAGAGCTGCTGCTCATTGGTGGTGGTGGGAACTGCTTCTCCTTCGGGACCCATCTCAACCTGCGCCCCGTCTGCGTATGCCTCAGCAACATCCTGACCAGTCAGTGATGGGAGATAAACCAGGATAGAACCACAGAGCTGCGGCTTGGGAAGATGGTGCACTTACATACCACAGAGGCCAGGTGGCCCTGTGGCAGAAGTGGCTGTACTGCGGCCCAAGCTGGTGATGTGGTCCCACAAGGGATTGCCACCCAGAGCAGTAATCTGGCCTGATGGCAATGGGGAGGTCCAAGGACACAGAACAGCAACATGACCCTGGGGCAGTAGGGAAGTTGAAAAGTAGCTGAAGACCCAGAGAGGTGATGTGACAGCATGGTGGTCTGAGTGGTGGGAAAAGTGGCCGGCATTGCATACATGTATGTATCCTACTTTTTTTCTATTGTTCTCTCATTGTTTTACATAGTAAAATAAATAATCATCTCAAAACTGCTTTTTGTGATGGTGCCACAACCCCTCTGGATGAAATGAGGGAGCCGGCCTACTTCCCAGGTTATGCAGTAGAACCACAATTAGCCAGAGATTGTGTGTGGGGGGGGGGGGGTTGTAGGGGGGCTGGGGGCAAAACATTTGTTTAGTGTAGGGAAGACACTAGGCAGACTCAGCCCTGCAGCTCATGCCTCACGTATCCTGATGCACTCCCATCCCATTATAGGCAGTTTCCCTGTTCCATCAAAGCAATCAGTCACCTCCACAGCTGTTGGGTAGGGTGATGCCAGAATCCCTGGAGATCTAGAAGAGAACATAAAAACAGCCACACTGGGTCAGACTAGCCCAGTATCCTGTCTTCCGATGCCAGGTGCCCCAGAGGGAATGAACAGAACAGGGAATCATCAAATGATCCATCCCGTTGCCCATTCCCAGCTTCTGGAAAACAGAGGCTAGGGGACACCATCCTTGCCCATCCTGGTTGATAACCATGAGCTTATCTAGTTCTTTTTTGAACCCTGTTATAGTCTTGGGCTTCACAACATCTTCTAGCAAAGAGTTCCACAGGTTGACGGTGCTTTATGTGAAGAAATATTTCCTTTTGTTTTAAATCTGCTCCCTATTAATTTCATTTGGTGACCCCTAGTTCTTCTGTTTTGAGAACAAGTAAATAATAGTTCCTTATTTACTTACTCCACACCAGTCATGATTTTATAGATCCCTATCATATCCCCACTTAGTTTTTTCTTTTCCAAATTGAAAAATCCAAATCTTATTAATCTCTCCTCATACAGAAGCAGTTCCATACGCTAATCATTTTTGTTGCCCTTTTCTGAACCTTTTCCAATTCCAATATATCTTTTTTGAGATGGGGAAACCACATCTGCATGCAGTATTCAAGATGTGGGTGTACCTTGGATTTATGTAGAGGCAATATGCTATTTTCCATCTTATTATCTATCCCTTTCTTAATAATTCCCAACATTCTGTTCAATTTTTTGACTGCCGCTGCACATTGAGTGGGGATGTTTTCAGAGAATTATCCACAATGATTCCAAGACCTCGTTCTTGAGAGGTAATAGCTAATTTAGACCCCATCATTTTATGTGTATAGTTGGGATTATGTTTTCCAGTGTGCATTACTTTGCATTTATCAACATTGAATGTCATCTGCCATTTTGATGCCCAGTCACCCAGTTTTGTGAGATCCTTTTGTAGCTCTTTGCAGTCTGCCTGGGACTTAACTATCTTGAGTAGTTTTCTGTCTGCAAATTTTGCCACCTGTTTACCCCTTTTTTCAGATCATTTGTTAATATGTTAAATAGTATTGGTCCCGGTACAGACCTCTAGGGGATACCCCTATTTACCTCTCTCCATTCTGAAAACTGACCATTTATTCCTACCCTTTGTTTCCTATCTTTTAACCAATTACTGAACTATGAGAGGACCTTCTCTCTTATCCCATGACATCTTACTTTGCTTAAGAGTCTTTGGTGAGGGACCTTGTCAAAGGCTTTTTGAAAATCTAAGTACACTCTATCCACTTGTTGTCAGATGTTCGGCTGTGCGTGTGTGTTCTCCTTGTGTGCTGTTCCAGCTCTGTGCAGATAGCTGGCACAGGAGACCTCGAGTGAGCCGCCCAATGACCACAAAATCCGTTAAGGTGCGAAGGCGCGCGGCTGGTTTATTGTCGATGAAGCACGGTAATAGCACCTGGCAGACTCTAAGACACGTATGCCCATGACAATGAACGCAGCTCAGTCAGTGGTGGGACTTTCCACTGCTCCCTAGGCTCTCCAAAGACACTCCATCTGAGATATATCTTTATACACAGATACAAACAAATTACGTATTGCCCCTGACGTATCATGGC